>NC_062562.1:69579872-70182802 GCF_022837055.1 Prionailurus viverrinus | reverse complement strand
AAAAGAAAAAACAGCTACGTTGATATATAGATCTATCTACCTGTGTGTCCATAGGGATACCTATGTACATACACATACATGTCTACATATACGTACACACATTCGTGGATGTGTATCTATGTGTATATGCATACACACTCGCGCGGGCGCGCGCGCGCACACACACACACACACACACACAGAAACACACACACACACACACACACACACACACACACACCATGTAAACGGAGCCCAACAGTCTTGTCAGTGGAGACGCAGAGCCAGGAGGGAGGCATCAGCACAATGTTCAAAATGAAAGGGAAACGTCATTCTCGTATCTCTCAGTACGTGCCATGACAGGGAGACACACGTGAGTGTTCTGGTAGGATAGGAAGCTGCTCCCACGGAGAATGCAGGCAAATGGCCCCTATGGAGCCAATGGAACCCTAGTGCACTTGTGGTAGGAGACTGATCAAGGAGGCCCAAAACTCGTGACCTTTGTAATGCTAGCAGAGGGCATTTGCATTTGTATAGCATGCGATCATTGACGTTGCCCCTGGGGGGAGAAAGGTTTTGCATCTCTCTTCTCCTAGGTTTGTGGCTTCGTTTTGTCTTCCCTTGTGCACTTGAAAGAGTCCTGACAGGTCCTGATGGTCCACAGTAAGTCCCAGTCACCAGAGTCCAGAGTCCCTTGGTGGGGCTTGTGGGATGGTGTCCTTCCCATGACCATGAAGTCCACAGACCAGTCTTGAGCTTTTGCTGTAAGTCCTGTTTCTACCAGGTCCAGTCTGGGGGTGCCTCTTTGCAAGGCCTCAGGTGAGGACACGTGATGAAGGCTGCCCATTGGGACTGGCCTTCCATGATCCCTATGTCTGTGACTCCCTGCTCTCCTTCCAGGGCTGCGTAGGTTCGTGCCCTTGATGCTCCTTTCGTAGAAAGCCTTGACTGCTTGGTCTCTCTACTCCTCCTCACCCTGGACGGTAGTCCTGTGGCTCCCCTTGAATCCTCAGGCATACGTTTCCTTGCCCACCTCTGCACACTGGCCCTCCAGAGCAGGGTCTGGTACGCCTTGCACGTTCAGTCGATGCTTGCTGCACAATCGCATGGGTGATGGCCCCTCTCTCTCTCTCTCTCTCTCTCTCTCTCTCTCTCTCTCTCTCTCTCTCTCACCAAAAGAAAGAAACGTTGAAAAGCAATTGAAACCCAAGAAATGAAAAATGGCACGGAGGAGTTGGGATCTGAGGCACACTGTGAAGGAAACATGGGGGTTGGGAGGTAGCGGAGGTGGACAGGCGGTTCCACAGAGTTGAAGGATGTGCCACAGTCCGCGGTGGCAGGGTGGACTTGAGGGTGGGACCGCTGGTGGTGCAGTCCAGGTAGGGCCATGGGAAGGGCATGTAGAGCTGAAAAGCACCGGCCTTTCAAGGCGAAGGGAGGTGGAAGGAGTCTCGTGTGCCCAGTGTGTCTCCCTGTCCCTTAGGGCTGCCCTTGCGGGCACGGGTCACGAGCGAGGAGGGTGCACGGCTGTAGATGTCCCCGGTTGGCGGGAATGGGAGGCAGAGTGCAGAAGAAACACAGAGGCCTGGGATGCAAGAGGGATCACTGGGTTCACGGGCAGCCACCTGCCTGGGAAACCAGCTATGCAAAAGGTTCCTGGGTCTCTTGAGGGGTGACAGGGAGGTGTCCACCTTGGGAGGAGACACCTGCCAGTCCCTGTCCCACTGGCCTGGTTTGTGGAGCCCTCTGCCTGGCTCCCGGCTGTCAGGCTGGCGGCCAGTCGGTCAGAGCATCTGGTGGGCACAGGGAGGTGCGGTGGTGCAGACCCTGGCGCCCAGGAGCTGTGCCCCCTGCGGGGGGGTGGGGGGATGGGGCGGCTTGGATCCTGGGCCCAAGCAGGTGTGCGGGAGCGCGCGCACGAGTGCGCGCACGCGCGTGGGCCAGGGCCGGAGCCCGGTGAGGGACACAGCTGAGGCTGCAGCGGTGTTGTGAGTCCTGGCTCCCAGCCCGCCTGCCGCCCCAAGGCCCCAAGTGTCTGGGCCAGCCAGGGACTGACGCCCACCTCAGTCCCCGACCGGGGACATGCTGCTGCCTGGCGCCTGCGACCCGGTAGCCATGGCATTGGCGGTAGGGGTAGCGGTAGTGCTACCGGGAGCGCTCGCGGGAGCGTGGGCGGGGCCCCGCGTGCAGAAGACTGGGAGCCATGAGCCTCCAGCCTGGGAGGGTGGCGACCCTGCTGCTCCTGCTGCTCCTGGAGCCAGAGGGCAGGGCGCGGGACGCGCTTCCCGGGCGCCTCGGTCTTTGGCCGCGCTGGTGGAGTGCCAGCACTGGCTGGGGCAGAGCGCGATGCGATGCCCCCCGGCGCCCCCGAAAGACCATCTGGGAGAAGCCTAAAGGTGGAGCAGCTGAGACCCACAGCCTCCCTCCAGGACCTGCCTCAGTGGCGGTGCTGCCAAGGTAGGGACCCTAGCGACAAGGTCGCACGAGGCCTTCCCCCCTGCCCCCCTCTGTCTTCCCCTTCCATGAGCACCACCCACCCCCCCTCCCTGGTGCTCCGGGCTTCTTCTTGGGCTCCTTTGCGGCTGCAGTCTGGAGGCCTCAGGAGTGGGCTTTCTGGGTTGCACCCCGGTTCCCTGGAGGAGGAGGGCCCCAGATCGAGTAGGGGGTTAGGCTCAGGCGGTGGGGAGTGGCTCAGGTCGAGAGGGGGGGCGCCCTGAGTGCCCATGGAAGTCTGACTGGGTTGGTGGTTGGCGGGTGGAGGTGGGAACGAACGAAGGAACGAAGGAAGGAAGGAAGGAAGGAAGGAAGGAAGGAAGGAAGGAAAGCGTGGACCTGCGGTTGTGGGCAAGTGTCAAGGCAGGGCCAGGGAAGTCGCAGCCATGAGCAGGAGGAATCATTCCTGCCTGTGAAAATGAAGTACAAGGGACCTGAGATTCCAGAGAAACATTCAGGGAGAGTCAGGGTGGTGGGCCTGAGTTGCTGGAGGCCAGCAGGGGACGGTGTTGAAGGGATTGAGAGTGGAAGCAGCAGGTGAACACAGGCCTCCCGCCTCCCCCCTCCACACCTGCTCTCCTGGCCTGCCCAGCCCGCCCCTGCCGCCCCTGGTGGCAGAGTTGCACCCTCTGATGGGGAGGGCGAGATCTCACCCCGCTTGTGGCGAAAGGGGGTCCTCTATCGCGGGAGTCCATGGGACTAGGGGGTAGGAGTCTGGATTAGGGCAAGTGCAACTCCTGGTTGAGCTTTTCATTTGTGAAGGCAATGTGCATTCCATCAGTGAACTCGGAGCCAGGGAGCCAGGAAGAAGTGGCGCTTCTGTGTTTTAGAGGGTGGTCCAGACTCTTTCCTACTTGGAGCTGTGTGCTGAAGAGAACTGGGTGTTGTGGATGGAGTCCAAAGTCATCTCTTTGGGACATGTTGGGTGGGAACGTCTTCTTCGCACGCTGGCGAGGAAGGTGGATGGAAAAGCTCCTTGTCCGAGGCAGACTTGTGGGTTTTGTTCTTCCTATCCGTGGGGCATGGTGCTTCCCGTTTCCGTGGAGCGCCTCCTGTCTTGCATTCGTTCCGTGTTTCCAGAGTTTCAGTCCTTGGCAATCACATCTCCTCCGCGACTCCCCAGGCATCACGAGGGAGAAGTGACTCGGAGCCCGCCGGGTCCCTAGAAACCAGTGCGTGTGTACTGGAGCAGGCAGTGCTCCTCTCTCAGCCTCCTTTGGAAATGAGGTCTTGGGCAAACGGTCTTTCACTGCATGGGTTGTACCTCTCCCCGGTTGTTGGGGGGAGTGTGTGTGCGTGAGTTTGGTGCTGTGGCCCGTGTGGAGTCCGGACCGCGTCAGGGACCCCGTTCTTTGCAAGGAATGCGTTTTGTTGCATGGGAAGATCTCATTTCACTAGAGAGTTCCAATCCTGTCTCAAAGGCTGAACACATCCTGAAGGCAGCACCTTGACCTCACTGAAAGCAAAGGCCTAAGAGCAGAGGCTTTCCCACACTTCCATCTCGAGCTGACTGGTGCTTTATGTTTTCAGGAAGATGGTGTGGTGTCGGCCATTTGGAGCAGCTCAGGCTCCTAAGCGTGTGTTTGGTCCCCGAGGGGTGAGTTGTGTCTCTCCGGAATGAGGGAGATTATGGTGACCTTGAGTATCATTACCTTCATGATTACCGTGATTATTCTGCCTAAGTCATGGCATGGATATTGATCCATGAGCTTGCCATGTGAGAGGTTTCCTTGGTAAAGTAGTCGCCGTGCGTGTCCTCGAAACTTGGTTGTGGTCCGAACACCTTTGATGCTTTGCACGTCCCGAAGCGGCTCCACGGGTGTGCAGTCCCTGTTGCCATATAGGTGAGGAGGCAGAGTCTGTTGACCTGAAAGCCCGTCCAAGTATCCAGGGAGATGTGCGAGGGCCTCTCCCTGAGGCACTGGGTTCCTAGCCGGCACCACCCAGAATCAGGCAGGGAGGTTTTCTTGATGCCAGGGGGAAGTCCTGAGGAGGGAGGGGGTGCCGGACACGGTCGGTCGGGGGAAGGAAGGGATCCCTCCCCTGCCTCACCATCCCCAGCAGTTGCCTAGGTGCTGGCCACGAGGGAGGGGACTGCCTAGGCGTGTTTGTTTTCTCGTTGGTCTTATCCCACCTTGGTAGAGCGCTTAGCCTGTTCCAGGCACTGTTCTGAGCACTGGAGAGATCTATGGTGACGACACAGAGTACCTCGGCAAGGACTCTGGTCCCCGTTCGTATTTCCAAGGGAAGATGTGAAAGAATGTGTGCCGGGGGTCACTGCTGTGAGGCGGGAGGACTCGAGGCATGAAGCCAGGCAGTCGGGCTCCACATGAGCGTGCTGCACCGCTGGCTTTCCCACCGCTGCCTGTCGAGAGGCAGGGAAAGCATTTGCACCTAGCGTGCGTGTCCTGCGAGCAGAGGTGGGCTTGAAAACGTGCGTGTGCCCTCAAACGGGGAATCCAGCAAAATAGGCTCTAGGGCCTGAGTCACGCTCTCTGCGGGGAACCCTATCATTTCAAGTCCAGCCTGAGACACTTTGGACAGTGACACGCGGGGCTCTTAGTGAGGGTGGCGGCGCAGCGGGGGGTATGGGTCAGCGGGACCTTCCTAGGACCCCCGCCCCGGTGCTCAGCTCCCCCTGAAACCCAGGCAGGGCTGGAAGGAGGAACAGGCTGTCGATGGCACCATCCCTTCCGCAGGGAGGCTTCTTGGGAGCTGGTGACTGAGGTGACCTTTGCGAGTTCCCCCTCTGAATTGCAGGAGAAGCGGCCGAGGGCCCTCATTTCCTGCGGTCCACACTCCCCGTCGCCCTGTGTGCCAGTTGCCAACGTCGCAGGCGCCCTGGTGGTGAACGTGTTCCCCGAGTAGGGGAACCCCAAGGCCGTTTCTGCGTCCTCAAATGCTAACGTTCTCTGCTTGCGTCCTGCGCCCTGGCTGCTCCGAGACCCTGAGCACAGGGCCTGCAGGAAGGGTGAAGGGTGCGAAGCTGTCTCCTGGTAGGTAGCTGCGGTGAGGTCGTTCCCGGTGGCCTGCGCTCAGCTGCAGGGCTCCTTGGAACCCAAAGCCACGACGTTTCCCGTGGGACAGAGTGCGCTGCAAGGGGAGCCTGGGGAGTCATCAGGCCCTAAGGGTAGGCAGGCATGACCTTTATCCGTGGGCCTTTTGATCAGAGCGCCCTCTTTGCTACCTATCGTCAGGGCAGCCTCTTTGGAAGACAGAGGGCAGGTTGTGGACAGTTGTATAGCATCCTTCCTGGTGCTATGTGTTGTAAGGGCTCTGACCTTGCGGAAATGGGCGGGGATGGATGGAGTGGACTCCTGAATGGAACCTTCCCCGGGCGCCTGGGTGGTTCAGTGGGTTGAGCTTCCCACTTGGGCTCAGGTCACGCCCTCGCCGTTCCTGAGTTCCAGCCCTGCGCTGGGCTGTGTGCCCACAGCTCAGGCCCTGGGGCCTGTTTTCAGATTCTGTGTGTCTCGCTCTCTGCTTCTCTGCCCCTCCCCCACTGGCGGTCACTGGCTTGCCAGCTTGCTCTCTCGCTCCCTGTGTCTCCAGAGTGAAGAAACATGAACAAATAGGAAATAGAACGTTCCCCAGGGCAGGTGCTGGCCACGGGCACAGCCATTCATTCGCGGTGGTAATGAACTCGACGGTGTTCCTTTCGTGTTATCATTTGAGGTTCTTTGTTTCTTTCATTCATTCTGAGAGACAGAGAGAGAGTGGACGCATGCATGTGTGCCTGTGAGCAGGGATAGGGCACACAGGGAGGGAGAGAGAGATGAGGGCCAGCGGGCTCCGCATCGTTGGCGCCCATCTCGAGGTGGGCCTCCCTGTGGAGGCTCAGCCTCACAAACTGTGAGATCGTGACGTGAGCTGAGATCCAGAGCCACATGCTTTTGTTTCTTTTTTCATGTTCACGTCGGAGAGAAAGCGAGAGAGACAGAGAGAGCACAAGCGAGGGAGGGGCAGGGAGAGAGAGAGGAAACCCAGAAGGGAATCAGGTTCCAGGCTCTGAGCTGTCAGCACGGAGCACTAGGCGCGACTCAGCTCAGGAACCCTGAGAGCCTGACGTGACCCGAAGTCGGACCATTACCCAGCTGAGTCATCCAGGCGGCCCACAGAGTTTGCCGTGTGTATTTTCAAAAGAAAAAACAGCTACGTTGATATATAGATCTATCTACCTGTGTGTCCATAGGGATACCTATGTACATACACATACATGTCTACATATACGTACACACATTCGTGGATGTGTATCTATGTGTATATGCATACACACTCGCGCGGGCGCGCGCGCGCACACACACACACACACACACACAGAAACACACACACACACACACACACACACACACACACACCATGTAAACGGAGCCCAACAGTCTTGTCAGTGGAGACGCAGAGCCAGGAGGGAGGCATCAGCACAATGTTCAAAATGAAAGGGAAACGTCATTCTCGTATCTCTCAGTACGTGCCATGACAGGGAGACACACGTGAGTGTTCTGGTAGGATAGGAAGCTGCTCCCACGGAGAATGCAGGCAAATGGCCCCTATGGAGCCAATGGAACCCTAGTGCACTTGTGGTAGGAGACTGATCAAGGAGGCCCAAAACTCGTGACCTTTGTAATGCTAGCAGAGGGCATTTGCATTTGTATAGCATGCGATCATTGACGTTGCCCCTGGGGGGAGAAAGGTTTTGCATCTCTCTTCTCCTAGGTTTGTGGCTTCGTTTTGTCTTCCCTTGTGCACTTGAAAGAGTCCTGACAGGTCCTGATGGTCCACAGTAAGTCCCAGTCACCAGAGTCCAGAGTCCCTTGGTGGGGCTTGTGGGATGGTGTCCTTCCCATGACCATGAAGTCCACAGACCAGTCTTGAGCTTTTGCTGTAAGTCCTGTTTCTACCAGGTCCAGTCTGGGGGTGCCTCTTTGCAAGGCCTCAGGTGAGGACACGTGATGAAGGCTGCCCATTGGGACTGGCCTTCCATGATCCCTATGTCTGTGACTCCCTGCTCTCCTTCCAGGGCTGCGTAGGTTCGTGCCCTTGATGCTCCTTTCGTAGAAAGCCTTGACTGCTTGGTCTCTCTACTCCTCCTCACCCTGGACGGTAGTCCTGTGGCTCCCCTTGAATCCTCAGGCATACGTTTCCTTGCCCACCTCTGCACACTGGCCCTCCAGAGCAGGGTCTGGTACGCCTTGCACGTTCAGTCGATGCTTGCTGCACAATCGCATGGGTGATGGCCCCTCTCTCTCTCTCTCTCTCTCTCTCTCTCTCTCTCTCTCTCTCTCTCACCAAAAGAAAGAAACGTTGAAAAGCAATTGAAACCCAAGAAATGAAAAATGGCACGGAGGAGTTGGGATCTGAGGCACACTGTGAAGGAAACATGGGGGTTGGGAGGTAGCGGAGGTGGACAGGCGGTTCCACAGAGTTGAAGGATGTGCCACAGTCCGCGGTGGCAGGGTGGACTTGAGGGTGGGACCGCTGGTGGTGCAGTCCAGGTAGGGCCATGGGAAGGGCATGTAGAGCTGAAAAGCACCGGCCTTTCAAGGCGAAGGGAGGTGGAAGGAGTCTCGTGTGCCCAGTGTGTCTCCCTGTCCCTTAGGGCTGCCCTTGCGGGCACGGGTCACGAGCGAGGAGGGTGCACGGCTGTAGATGTCCCCGGTTGGCGGGAATGGGAGGCAGAGTGCAGAAGAAACACAGAGGCCTGGGATGCAAGAGGGATCACTGGGTTCACGGGCAGCCACCTGCCTGGGAAACCAGCTATGCAAAAGGTTCCTGGGTCTCTTGAGGGGTGACAGGGAGGTGTCCACCTTGGGAGGAGACACCTGCCAGTCCCTGTCCCACTGGCCTGGTTTGTGGAGCCCTCTGCCTGGCTCCCGGCTGTCAGGCTGGCGGCCAGTCGGTCAGAGCATCTGGTGGGCACAGGGAGGTGCGGTGGTGCAGACCCTGGCGCCCAGGAGCTGTGCCCCCTGCGGGGGGGTGGGGGGATGGGGCGGCTTGGATCCTGGGCCCAAGCAGGTGTGCGGGAGCGCGCGCACGAGTGCGCGCACGCGCGTGGGCCAGGGCCGGAGCCCGGTGAGGGACACAGCTGAGGCTGCAGCGGTGTTGTGAGTCCTGGCTCCCAGCCCGCCTGCCGCCCCAAGGCCCCAAGTGTCTGGGCCAGCCAGGGACTGACGCCCACCTCAGTCCCCGACCGGGGACATGCTGCTGCCTGGCGCCTGCGACCCGGTAGCCATGGCATTGGCGGTAGGGGTAGCGGTAGTGCTACCGGGAGCGCTCGCGGGAGCGTGGGCGGGGCCCCGCGTGCAGAAGACTGGGAGCCATGAGCCTCCAGCCTGGGAGGGTGGCGACCCTGCTGCTCCTGCTGCTCCTGGAGCCAGAGGGCAGGGCGCGGGACGCGCTTCCCGGGCGCCTCGGTCTTTGGCCGCGCTGGTGGAGTGCCAGCACTGGCTGGGGCAGAGCGCGATGCGATGCCCCCCGGCGCCCCCGAAAGACCATCTGGGAGAAGCCTAAAGGTGGAGCAGCTGAGACCCACAGCCTCCCTCCAGGACCTGCCTCAGTGGCGGTGCTGCCAAGGTAGGGACCCTAGCGACAAGGTCGCACGAGGCCTTCCCCCCTGCCCCCCTCTGTCTTCCCCTTCCATGAGCACCACCCACCCCCCCTCCCTGGTGCTCCGGGCTTCTTCTTGGGCTCCTTTGCGGCTGCAGTCTGGAGGCCTCAGGAGTGGGCTTTCTGGGTTGCACCCCGGTTCCCTGGAGGAGGAGGGCCCCAGATCGAGTAGGGGGTTAGGCTCAGGCGGTGGGGAGTGGCTCAGGTCGAGAGGGGGGGCGCCCTGAGTGCCCATGGAAGTCTGACTGGGTTGGTGGTTGGCGGGTGGAGGTGGGAACGAACGAAGGAACGAAGGAAGGAAGGAAGGAAGGAAGGAAGGAAGGAAGGAAGGAAAGCGTGGACCTGCGGTTGTGGGCAAGTGTCAAGGCAGGGCCAGGGAAGTCGCAGCCATGAGCAGGAGGAATCATTCCTGCCTGTGAAAATGAAGTACAAGGGACCTGAGATTCCAGAGAAACATTCCAGGGAGAGTCAGGGTGGTGGGCCTGAGTTGCTGGAGGCCAGCAGGGGACGGTGTTGAAGGGATTGAGAGTGGAAGCAGCAGGTGAACACAGGCCTCCCGCCTCCCCCCTCCACACCTGCTCTCCTGGCCTGCCCAGCCCCGCCCCTGCCGCCCCTGGTGGCAGAGTTGCACCCTCTGATGGGGAGGGCGAGATCTCACCCCGCTTGTGGCGAAAGGGGGTCCTCTATCGCGGGAGTCCATGGGACTAGGGGGTAGGAGTCTGGATTAGGGCAAGTGCAACTCCTGGTTGAGCTTTTCATTTGTGAAGGCAATGTGCATTCCATCAGTGAACTCGGAGCCAGGGAGCCAGGAAGAAGTGGCGCTTCTGTGTTTTAGAGGGTGGTCCAGACTCTTTCCTACTTGGAGCTGTGTGCTGAAGAGAACTGGGTGTTGTGGATGGAGTCCAAAGTCATCTCTTTGGGACATGTTGGGTGGGAACGTCTTCTTCGCACGCTGGCGAGGAAGGTGGATGGAAAAGCTCCTTGTCCGAGGCAGACTTGTGGGTTTTGTTCTTCCTATCCGTGGGGCATGGTGCTTCCCGTTTCCGTGGAGCGCCTCCTGTCTTGCATTCGTTCCGTGTTTCCAGAGTTTCAGTCCTTGGCAATCACATCTCCTCCGCGACTCCCCAGGCATCACGAGGGAGAAGTGACTCGGAGCCCGCCGGGTCCCTAGAAACCAGTGCGTGTGTACTGGAGCAGGCAGTGCTCCTCTCTCAGCCTCCTTTGGAAATGAGGTCTTGGGCAAACGGTCTTTCACTGCATGGGTTGTACCTCTCCCCGGTTGTTGGGGGGAGTGTGTGTGCGTGAGTTTGGTGCTGTGGCCCGTGTGGAGTCCGGACCGCGTCAGGGACCCCGTTCTTTGCAAGGAATGCGTTTTGTTGCATGGGAAGATCTCATTTCACTAGAGAGTTCCAATCCTGTCTCAAAGGCTGAACACATCCTGAAGGCAGCACCTTGACCTCACTGAAAGCAAAGGCCTAAGAGCAGAGGCTTTCCCACACTTCCATCTCGAGCTGACTGGTGCTTTATGTTTTCAGGAAGATGGTGTGGTGTCGGCCATTTGGAGCAGCTCAGGCTCCTAAGCGTGTGTTTGGTCCCCGAGGGGTGAGTTGTGTCTCTCCGGAATGAGGGAGATTATGGTGACCTTGAGTATCATTACCTTCATGATTACCGTGATTATTCTGCCTAAGTCATGGCATGGATATTGATCCATGAGCTTGCCATGTGAGAGGTTTCCTTGGTAAAGTAGTCGCCGTGCGTGTCCTCGAAACTTGGTTGTGGTCCGAACACCTTTGATGCTTTGCACGTCCCGAAGCGGCTCCACGGGTGTGCAGTCCCTGTTGCCATATAGGTGAGGAGGCAGAGTCTGTTGACCTGAAAGCCCGTCCAAGTATCCAGGGAGATGTGCGAGGGCCTCTCCCTGAGGCACTGGGTTCCTAGCCGGCACCACCCAGAATCAGGCAGGGAGGTTTTCTTGATGCCAGGGGGAAGTCCTGAGGAGGGAGGGGGTGCCGGACACGGTCGGTCGGGGGAAGGAAGGGATCCCTCCCCTGCCTCACCATCCCCAGCAGTTGCCTAGGTGCTGGCCACGAGGGAGGGGACTGCCTAGGCGTGTTTGTTTTCTCGTTGGTCTTATCCCACCTTGGTAGAGCGCTTAGCCTGTTCCAGGCACTGTTCTGAGCACTGGAGAGATCTATGGTGACGACACAGAGTACCTCGGCAAGGACTCTGGTCCCCGTTCGTATTTCCAAGGGAAGATGTGAAAGAATGTGTGCCGGGGGTCACTGCTGTGAGGCGGGAGGACTCGAGGCATGAAGCCAGGCAGTCGGGCTCCACATGAGCGTGCTGCACCGCTGGCTTTCCCACCGCTGCCTGTCGAGAGGCAGGGAAAGCATTTGCACCTAGCGTGCGTGTCCTGCGAGCAGAGGTGGGCTTGAAAACGTGCGTGTGCCCTCAAACGGGGAATCCAGCAAAATAGGCTCTAGGGCCTGAGTCACGCTCTCTGCGGGGAACCCTATCATTTCAAGTCCAGCCTGAGACACTTTGGACAGTGACACGCGGGGCTCTTAGTGAGGGTGGCGGCGCAGCGGGGGGTATGGGTCAGCGGGACCTTCCTAGGACCCCCGCCCCGGTGCTCAGCTCCCCCTGAAACCCAGGCAGGGCTGGAAGGAGGAACAGGCTGTCGATGGCACCATCCCTTCCGCAGGGAGGCTTCTTGGGAGCTGGTGACTGAGGTGACCTTTGCGAGTTCCCCCTCTGAATTGCAGGAGAAGCGGCCGAGGGCCCTCATTTCCTGCGGTCCACACTCCCCGTCGCCCTGTGTGCCAGTTGCCAACGTCGCAGGCGCCCTGGTGGTGAACGTGTTCCCCGAGTAGGGGAACCCCAAGGCCGTTTCTGCGTCCTCAAATGCTAACGTTCTCTGCTTGCGTCCTGCGCCCTGGCTGCTCCGAGACCCTGAGCACAGGGCCTGCAGGAAGGGTGAAGGGTGCGAAGCTGTCTCCTGGTAGGTAGCTGCGGTGAGGTCGTTCCCGGTGGCCTGCGCTCAGCTGCAGGGCTCCTTGGAACCCAAAGCCACGACGTTTCCCGTGGGACAGAGTGCGCTGCAAGGGGAGCCTGGGGAGTCATCAGGCCCTAAGGGTAGGCAGGCATGACCTTTATCCGTGGGCCTTTTGATCAGAGCGCCCTCTTTGCTACCTATCGTCAGGGCAGCCTCTTTGGAAGACAGAGGGCAGGTTGTGGACAGTTGTATAGCATCCTTCCTGGTGGTATGTGTTGTAAGGGCTCTGACCTTGCGGAAATGGGCGGGGATGGATGGAGTGGACTCCTGAATGGAACCTTCCCCGGGCGCCTGGGTGGTTCAGTGGGTTGAGCTTCCCACTTGGGCTCAGGTCACGCCCTCGCCGTTCCTGAGTTCCAGCCCTGCGCTGGGCTGTGTGCCCACAGCTCAGGCCCTGGGGCCTGTTTTCAGATTCTGTGTGTCTCGCTCTCTGCTTCTCTGCCCCTCCCCCACTGGCGGTCACTGGCTTGCCAGCTTGCTCTCTCGCTCCCTGTGTCTCCAGAGTGAAGAAACATGAACAAATAGGAAATAGAACGTTCCCCAGGGCAGGTGCTGGCCACGGGCACAGCCATTCATTCGCGGTGGTAATGAACTCGACGGTGTTCCTTTCGTGTTATCATTTGAGGTTCTTTGTTTCTTTCATTCATTCTGAGAGACAGAGAGAGAGTGGACGCATGCATGTGTGCCTGTGAGCAGGGATAGGGCACACAGGGAGGGAGAGAGAGATGAGGGCCAGCGGGCTCCGCATCGTTGGCGCCCATCTCGAGGTGGGCCTCCCTGTGGAGGCTCAGCCTCACAAACTGTGAGATCGTGACGTGAGCTGAGATCCAGAGCCACATGCTTTTGTTTCTTTTTTCATGTTCACGTCGGAGAGAAAGCGAGAGAGACAGAGAGAGCACAAGCGAGGGAGGGGCAGGGAGAGAGAGAGGAAACCCAGAAGGGAATCAGGTTCCAGGCTCTGAGCTGTCAGCACGGAGCACTAGGCGCGACTCAGCTCAGGAACCCTGAGAGCCTGACGTGACCCGAAGTCGGACCATTACCCAGCTGAGTCATCCAGGCGGCCCACAGAGTTTGCCGTGTGTATTTTCAAAAGAAAAAACAGCTACGTTGATATATAGATCTATCTACCTGTGTGTCCATAGGGATACCTATGTACATACACATACATGTCTACATATACGTACACACATTCGTGGATGTGTATCTATGTGTATATGCATACACACTCGCGCGGGCGCGCGCGCGCACACACACACACACACACACAGAAACACACACACACACACACACACACACACACACACACCATGTAAACGGAGCCCAACAGTCTTGTCAGTGGAGACGCAGAGCCAGGAGGGAGGCATCAGCACAATGTTCAAAATGAAAGGGAAACGTCATTCTCGTATCTCTCAGTACGTGCCATGACAGGGAGACACACGTGAGTGTTCTGGTAGGATAGGAAGCTGCTCCCACGGAGAATGCAGGCAAATGGCCCCTATGGAGCCAATGGAACCCTAGTGCACTTGTGGTAGGAGACTGATCAAGGAGGCCCAAAACTCGTGACCTTTGTAATGCTAGCAGAGGGCATTTGCATTTGTATAGCATGCGATCATTGACGTTGCCCCTGGGGGGAGAAAGGTTTTGCATCTCTCTTCTCCTAGGTTTGTGGCTTCGTTTTGTCTTCCCTTGTGCACTTGAAAGAGTCCTGACAGGTCCTGATGGTCCACAGTAAGTCCCAGTCACCAGAGTCCAGAGTCCCTTGGTGGGGCTTGTGGGATGGTGTCCTTCCCATGACCATGAAGTCCACAGACCAGTCTTGAGCTTTTGCTGTAAGTCCTGTTTCTACCAGGTCCAGTCTGGGGGTGCCTCTTTGCAAGGCCTCAGGTGAGGACACGTGATGAAGGCTGCCCATTGGGACTGGCCTTCCATGATCCCTATGTCTGTGACTCCCTGCTCTCCTTCCAGGGCTGCGTAGGTTCGTGCCCTTGATGCTCCTTTCGTAGAAAGCCTTGACTGCTTGGTCTCTCTACTCCTCCTCACCCTGGACGGTAGTCCTGTGGCTCCCCTTGAATCCTCAGGCATACGTTTCCTTGCCCACCTCTGCACACTGGCCCTCCAGAGCAGGGTCTGGTACGCCTTGCACGTTCAGTCGATGCTTGCTGCACAATCGCATGGGTGATGGCCCCTCTCTCTCTCTCTCTCTCTCTCTCTCTCTCACCAAAAGAAAGAAACGTTGAAAAGCAATTGAAACCCAAGAAATGAAAAATGGCACGGAGGAGTTGGGATCTGAGGCACACTGTGAAGGAAACATGGGGGTTGGGAGGTAGCGGAGGTGGACAGGCGGTTCCACAGAGTTGAAGGATGTGCCACAGTCCGCGGTGGCAGGGTGGACTTGAGGGTGGGACCGCTGGTGGTGCAGTCCAGGTAGGGCCATGGGAAGGGCATGTAGAGCTGAAAAGCACCGGCCTTTCAAGGCGAAGGGAGGTGGAAGGAGTCTCGTGTGCCCAGTGTGTCTCCCTGTCCCTTAGGGCTGCCCTTGCGGGCACGGGTCACGAGCGAGGAGGGTGCACGGCTGTAGATGTCCCCGGTTGGCGGGAATGGGAGGCAGAGTGCAGAAGAAACACAGAGGCCTGGGATGCAAGAGGGATCACTGGGTTCACGGGCAGCCACCTGCCTGGGAAACCAGCTATGCAAAAGGTTCCTGGGTCTCTTGAGGGGTGACAGGGAGGTGTCCACCTTGGGAGGAGACACCTGCCAGTCCCTGTCCCACTGGCCTGGTTTGTGGAGCCCTCTGCCTGGCTCCCGGCTGTCAGGCTGGCGGCCAGTCGGTCAGAGCATCTGGTGGGCACAGGGAGGTGCGGTGGTGCAGACCCTGGCGCCCAGGAGCTGTGCCCCCTGCGGGGGGGTGGGGGGATGGGGCGGCTTGGATCCTGGGCCCAAGCAGGTGTGCGGGAGCGCGCGCACGAGTGCGCGCACGCGCGTGGGCCAGGGCCGGAGCCCGGTGAGGGACACAGCTGAGGCTGCAGCGGTGTTGTGAGTCCTGGCTCCCAGCCCGCCTGCCGCCCCAAGGCCCCAAGTGTCTGGGCCAGCCAGGGACTGACGCCCACCTCAGTCCCCGACCGGGGACATGCTGCTGCCTGGCGCCTGCGACCCGGTAGCCATGGCATTGGCGGTAGGGGTAGCGGTAGTGCTACCGGGAGCGCTCGCGGGAGCGTGGGCGGGGCCCCGCGTGCAGAAGACTGGGAGCCATGAGCCTCCAGCCTGGGAGGGTGGCGACCCTGCTGCTCCTGCTGCTCCTGGAGCCAGAGGGCAGGGCGCGGGACGCGCTTCCCGGGCGCCTCGGTCTTTGGCCGCGCTGGTGGAGTGCCAGCACTGGCTGGGGCAGAGCGCGATGCGATGCCCCCCGGCGCCCCCGAAAGACCATCTGGGAGAAGCCTAAAGGTGGAGCAGCTGAGACCCACAGCCTCCCTCCAGGACCTGCCTCAGTGGCGGTGCTGCCAAGGTAGGGACCCTAGCGACAAGGTCGCACGAGGCCTTCCCCCCTGCCCCCCTCTGTCTTCCCCTTCCATGAGCACCACCCACCCCCCCTCCCTGGTGCTCCGGGCTTCTTCTTGGGCTCCTTTGCGGCTGCAGTCTGGAGGCCTCAGGAGTGGGCTTTCTGGGTTGCACCCCGGTTCCCTGGAGGAGGAGGGCCCCAGATCGAGTAGGGGGTTAGGCTCAGGCGGTGGGGAGTGGCTCAGGTCGAGAGGGGGGGCGCCCTGAGTGCCCATGGAAGTCTGACTGGGTTGGTGGTTGGCGGGTGGAGGTGGGAACGAACGAAGGAACGAAGGAAGGAAGGAAGGAAGGAAGGAAGGAAGGAAGGAAGGAAAGCGTGGACCTGCGGTTGTGGGCAAGTGTCAAGGCAGGGCCAGGGAAGTCGCAGCCATGAGCAGGAGGAATCATTCCTGCCTGTGAAAATGAAGTACAAGGGACCTGAGATTCCAGAGAAACATTCCAGGGAGAGTCAGGGTGGTGGGCCTGAGTTGCTGGAGGCCAGCAGGGGACGGTGTTGAAGGGATTGAGAGTGGAAGCAGCAGGTGAACACAGGCCTCCCGCCTCCCCCCTCCACACCTGCTCTCCTGGCCTGCCCAGCCCCGCCCCTGCCGCCCCTGGTGGCAGAGTTGCACCCTCTGATGGGGAGGGCGAGATCTCACCCCGCTTGTGGCGAAAGGGGGTCCTCTATCGCGGGAGTCCATGGGACTAGGGGGTAGGAGTCTGGATTAGGGCAAGTGCAACTCCTGGTTGAGCTTTTCATTTGTGAAGGCAATGTGCATTCCATCAGTGAACTCGGAGCCAGGGAGCCAGGAAGAAGTGGCGCTTCTGTGTTTTAGAGGGTGGTCCAGACTCTTTCCTACTTGGAGCTGTGTGCTGAAGAGAACTGGGTGTTGTGGATGGAGTCCAAAGTCATCTCTTTGGGACATGTTGGGTGGGAACGTCTTCTTCGCACGCTGGCGAGGAAGGTGGATGGAAAAGCTCCTTGTCCGAGGCAGACTTGTGGGTTTTGTTCTTCCTATCCGTGGGGCATGGTGCTTCCCGTTTCCGTGGAGCGCCTCCTGTCTTGCATTCGTTCCGTGTTTCCAGAGTTTCAGTCCTTGGCAATCACATCTCCTCCGCGACTCCCCAGGCATCACGAGGGAGAAGTGACTCGGAGCCCGCCGGGTCCCTAGAAACCAGTGCGTGTGTACTGGAGCAGGCAGTGCTCCTCTCTCAGCCTCCTTTGGAAATGAGGTCTTGGGCAAACGGTCTTTCACTGCATGGGTTGTACCTCTCCCCGGTTGTTGGGGGGAGTGTGTGTGCGTGAGTTTGGTGCTGTGGCCCGTGTGGAGTCCGGACCGCGTCAGGGACCCCGTTCTTTGCAAGGAATGCGTTTTGTTGCATGGGAAGATCTCATTTCACTAGAGAGTTCCAATCCTGTCTCAAAGGCTGAACACATCCTGAAGGCAGCACCTTGACCTCACTGAAAGCAAAGGCCTAAGAGCAGAGGCTTTCCCACACTTCCATCTCGAGCTGACTGGTGCTTTATGTTTTCAGGAAGATGGTGTGGTGTCGGCCATTTGGAGCAGCTCAGGCTCCTAAGCGTGTGTTTGGTCCCCGAGGGGTGAGTTGTGTCTCTCCGGAATGAGGGAGATTATGGTGACCTTGAGTATCATTACCTTCATGATTACCGTGATTATTCTGCCTAAGTCATGGCATGGATATTGATCCATGAGCTTGCCATGTGAGAGGTTTCCTTGGTAAAGTAGTCGCCGTGCGTGTCCTCGAAACTTGGTTGTGGTCCGAACACCTTTGATGCTTTGCACGTCCCGAAGCGGCTCCACGGGTGTGCAGTCCCTGTTGCCATATAGGTGAGGAGGCAGAGTCTGTTGACCTGAAAGCCCGTCCAAGTATCCAGGGAGATGTGCGAGGGCCTCTCCCTGAGGCACTGGGTTCCTAGCCGGCACCACCCAGAATCAGGCAGGGAGGTTTTCTTGATGCCAGGGGGAAGTCCTGAGGAGGGAGGGGGTGCCGGACACGGTCGGTCGGGGGAAGGAAGGGATCCCTCCCCTGCCTCACCATCCCCAGCAGTTGCCTAGGTGCTGGCCACGAGGGAGGGGACTGCCTAGGCGTGTTTGTTTTCTCGTTGGTCTTATCCCACCTTGGTAGAGCGCTTAGCCTGTTCCAGGCACTGTTCTGAGCACTGGAGAGATCTATGGTGACGACACAGAGTACCTCGGCAAGGACTCTGGTCCCCGTTCGTATTTCCAAGGGAAGATGTGAAAGAATGTGTGCCGGGGGTCACTGCTGTGAGGCGGGAGGACTCGAGGCATGAAGCCAGGCAGTCGGGCTCCACATGAGCGTGCTGCACCGCTGGCTTTCCCACCGCTGCCTGTCGAGAGGCAGGGAAAGCATTTGCACCTAGCGTGCGTGTCCTGCGAGCAGAGGTGGGCTTGAAAACGTGCGTGTGCCCTCAAACGGGGAATCCAGCAAAATAGGCTCTAGGGCCTGAGTCACGCTCTCTGCGGGGAACCCTATCATTTCAAGTCCAGCCTGAGACACTTTGGACAGTGACACGCGGGGCTCTTAGTGAGGGTGGCGGCGCAGCGGGGGGTATGGGTCAGCGGGACCTTCCTAGGACCCCCGCCCCGGTGCTCAGCTCCCCCTGAAACCCAGGCAGGGCTGGAAGGAGGAACAGGCTGTCGATGGCACCATCCCTTCCGCAGGGAGGCTTCTTGGGAGCTGGTGACTGAGGTGACCTTTGCGAGTTCCCCCTCTGAATTGCAGGAGAAGCGGCCGAGGGCCCTCATTTCCTGCGGTCCACACTCCCCGTCGCCCTGTGTGCCAGTTGCCAACGTCGCAGGCGCCCTGGTGGTGAACGTGTTCCCCGAGTAGGGGAACCCCAAGGCCGTTTCTGCGTCCTCAAATGCTAACGTTCTCTGCTTGCGTCCTGCGCCCTGGCTGCTCCGAGACCCTGAGCACAGGGCCTGCAGGAAGGGTGAAGGGTGCGAAGCTGTCTCCTGGTAGGTAGCTGCGGTGAGGTCGTTCCCGGTGGCCTGCGCTCAGCTGCAGGGCTCCTTGGAACCCAAAGCCACGACGTTTCCCGTGGGACAGAGTGCGCTGCAAGGGGAGCCTGGGGAGTCATCAGGCCCTAAGGGTAGGCAGGCATGACCTTTATCCGTGGGCCTTTTGATCAGAGCGCCCTCTTTGCTACCTATCGTCAGGGCAGCCTCTTTGGAAGACAGAGGGCAGGTTGTGGACAGTTGTATAGCATCCTTCCTGGTGGTATGTGTTGTAAGGGCTCTGACCTTGCGGAAATGGGCGGGGATGGATGGAGTGGACTCCTGAATGGAACCTTCCCCGGGCGCCTGGGTGGTTCAGTGGGTTGAGCTTCCCACTTGGGCTCAGGTCACGCCCTCGCCGTTCCTGAGTTCCAGCCCTGCGCTGGGCTGTGTGCCCACAGCTCAGGCCCTGGGGCCTGTTTTCAGATTCTGTGTGTCTCGCTCTCTGCTTCTCTGCCCCTCCCCCACTGGCGGTCACTGGCTTGCCAGCTTGCTCTCTCGCTCCCTGTGTCTCCAGAGTGAAGAAACATGAACAAATAGGAAATAGAACGTTCCCCAGGGCAGGTGCTGGCCACGGGCACAGCCATTCATTCGCGGTGGTAATGAACTCGACGGTGTTCCTTTCGTGTTATCATTTGAGGTTCTTTGTTTCTTTCATTCATTCTGAGAGACAGAGAGAGAGTGGACGCATGCATGTGTGCCTGTGAGCAGGGATAGGGCACACAGGGAGGGAGAGAGAGATGAGGGCCAGCGGGCTCCGCATCGTTGGCGCCCATCTCGAGGTGGGCCTCCCTGTGGAGGCTCAGCCTCACAAACTGTGAGATCGTGACGTGAGCTGAGATCCAGAGCCACATGCTTTTGTTTCTTTTTTCATGTTCACGTCGGAGAGAAAGCGAGAGAGACAGAGAGAGCACAAGCGAGGGAGGGGCAGGGAGAGAGAGAGGAAACCCAGAAGGGAATCAGGTTCCAGGCTCTGAGCTGTCAGCACGGAGCACTAGGCGCGACTCAGCTCAGGAACCCTGAGAGCCTGACGTGACCCGAAGTCGGACCATTACCCAGCTGAGTCATCCAGGCGGCCCACAGAGTTTGCCGTGTGTATTTTCAAAAGAAAAAACAGCTACGTTGATATATAGATCTATCTACCTGTGTGTCCATAGGGATACCTATGTACATACACATACATGTCTACATATACGTACACACATTCGTGGATGTGTATCTATGTGTATATGCATACACACTCGCGCGGGCGCGCGCGCGCACACACACACACACACACACACAGAAACACACACACACACACACACACACACACACACACACCATGTAAACGGAGCCCAACAGTCTTGTCAGTGGAGACGCAGAGCCAGGAGGGAGGCATCAGCACAATGTTCAAAATGAAAGGGAAACGTCATTCTCGTATCTCTCAGTACGTGCCATGACAGGGAGACACACGTGAGTGTTCTGGTAGGATAGGAAGCTGCTCCCACGGAGAATGCAGGCAAATGGCCCCTATGGAGCCAATGGAACCCTAGTGCACTTGTGGTAGGAGACTGATCAAGGAGGCCCAAAACTCGTGACCTTTGTAATGCTAGCAGAGGGCATTTGCATTTGTATAGCATGCGATCATTGACGTTGCCCCTGGGGGGAGAAAGGTTTTGCATCTCTCTTCTCCTAGGTTTGTGGCTTCGTTTTGTCTTCCCTTGTGCACTTGAAAGAGTCCTGACAGGTCCTGATGGTCCACAGTAAGTCCCAGTCACCAGAGTCCAGAGTCCCTTGGTGGGGCTTGTGGGATGGTGTCCTTCCCATGACCATGAAGTCC
Source organism: Prionailurus viverrinus (assembly GCF_022837055.1). NCBI lineage: Eukaryota > Metazoa > Chordata > Mammalia > Carnivora > Felidae > Prionailurus > Prionailurus viverrinus. The sequence continues at coordinate 70,162,275 of NC_062562.1, read as the reverse complement.
ACAGACCAGTCTTGAGCTTTTGCTGTAAGTCCTGTTTCTACCAGGTCCAGTCTGGGGGTGCCTCTTTGCAAGGCCTCAGGTGAGGACACGTGATGAAGGCTGCCCATTGGGACTGGCCTTCCATGATCCCTATGTCTGTGACTCCCTGCTCTCCTTCCAGGGCTGCGTAGGTTCGTGCCCTTGATGCTCCTTTCGTAGAAAGCCTTGACTGCTTGGTCTCTCTACTCCTCCTCACCCTGGACGGTAGTCCTGTGGCTCCCCTTGAATCCTCAGGCATACGTTTCCTTGCCCACCTCTGCACACTGGCCCTCCAGAGCAGGGTCTGGTACGCCTTGCACGTTCAGTCGATGCTTGCTGCACAATCGCATGGGTGATGGCCCCTCTCTCTCTCTCTCTCTCTCTCTCTCTCTCTCTCTCTCTCTCTCTCACCAAAAGAAAGAAACGTTGAAAAGCAATTGAAACCCAAGAAATGAAAAATGGCACGGAGGAGTTGGGATCTGAGGCACACTGTGAAGGAAACATGGGGGTTGGGAGGTAGCGGAGGTGGACAGGCGGTTCCACAGAGTTGAAGGATGTGCCACAGTCCGCGGTGGCAGGGTGGACTTGAGGGTGGGACCGCTGGTGGTGCAGTCCAGGTAGGGCCATGGGAAGGGCATGTAGAGCTGAAAAGCACCGGCCTTTCAAGGCGAAGGGAGGTGGAAGGAGTCTCGTGTGCCCAGTGTGTCTCCCTGTCCCTTAGGGCTGCCCTTGCGGGCACGGGTCACGAGCGAGGAGGGTGCACGGCTGTAGATGTCCCCGGTTGGCGGGAATGGGAGGCAGAGTGCAGAAGAAACACAGAGGCCTGGGATGCAAGAGGGATCACTGGGTTCACGGGCAGCCACCTGCCTGGGAAACCAGCTATGCAAAAGGTTCCTGGGTCTCTTGAGGGGTGACAGGGAGGTGTCCACCTTGGGAGGAGACACCTGCCAGTCCCTGTCCCACTGGCCTGGTCTGTGGAGCCCTCTGCCTGGCTCCCGGCTGTCAGGCTGGCGGCCAGTCGGTCAGAGCATCTGGTGGGCACAGGGAGGTGCGGTGGTGCAGACCCTGGCGCCCAGGAGCTGTGCCCCCTGCGGGGGGGTGGGGGGATGGGGCGGCTTGGATCCTGGGCCCAAGCAGGTGTGCGGGAGCGCGCGCACGAGTGCGCGCACGCGCGTGGGCCAGGGCCGGAGCCCGGTGAGGGACACAGCTGAGGCTGCAGCGGTGTTGTGAGTCCTGGCTCCCAGCCCGCCTGCCGCCCCAAGGCCCCAAGTGTCTGGGCCAGCCAGGGACTGACGCCCACCTCAGTCCCCGACCGGGGACATGCTGCTGCCTGGCGCCTGCGACCCGGTAGCCATGGCATTGGCGGTAGGGGTAGCGGTAGTGCTACCGGGAGCGCTCGCGGGAGCGTGGGCGGGGCCCCGCGTGCAGAAGACTGGGAGCCATGAGCCTCCAGCCTGGGAGGGTGGCGGCCCTGCTGCTCCTGCTGCTCCTGGAGCCAGAGGGCAGGGCGCGGGACGCGCTTCCCGGGCGCCTCGGTCTTTGGCCGCGCTGGTGGAGTGCCAGCACTGGCTGGGGCAGAGCGCGATGCGATGCCCCCCGGCGCCCCCGAAAGACCATCTGGGAGAAGCCTAAAGGTGGAGCAGCTGAGACCCACAGCCTCCCTCCAGGACCTGCCTCAGTCGCGGTGCTGCCAAGGTAGGGACCCTAGCGACAAGGTCGCACGAGGCCTTCCCCCCTGCCCCCCTCTGTCTTCCCCTTCCATGAGCACCACCCACCCCCCCTCCCTGGTGCTCCGGGCTTCTTCTTGGGCTCCTTTGCGGCTGCAGTCTGGAGGCCTCAGGAGTGGGCTTTCTGGGTTGCACCCCGGTTCCCTGGAGGAGGAGGGCCCCAGATCGAGTAGGGGGTTAGGCTCAGGCGGTGGGGAGTGGCTCAGGTCGAGAGGGGGGGCGCCCTGAGTGCCCATGGAAGTCTGACTGGGTTGGTGGTTGGCGGGTGGAGGTGGGAACGAACGAAGGAACGAAGGAACGAAGGAAGGAACGAAGGAAGGAACGAAGGAAGGAAGGAAGGAAAGCGTGGACCTGCGGTTGTGGGCAAGTGTCAAGGCAGGGCCAGGGAAGTCGCAGCCATGAGCAGGAGGAATCATTCCTGCCTGTGAAAATGAAGTACAAGGGACCTGAGATTCCAGAGAAACATTCCAGGGAGAGTCAGGGTGGTGGGCCTGAGTTGCTGGAGGCCAGCAGGGGACGGTGTTGAAGGGATTGAGAGTGGAAGCAGCAGGTGAACACAGGCCTCCCGCCTCCCCCCTCCACACCTGCTCTCCTGGCCTGCCCAGCCCCGCCCCTGCCGCCCCTGGTGGCAGAGTTGCACCCTCTGATGGGGAGGGCGAGATCTCACCCCGCTTGTGGCGAAAGGGGGTCCTCTATCGCGGGAGTCCATGGGACTAGGGGGTAGGAGTCTGGATTAGGGCAAGTGCAACTCCTGGTTGAGCTTTTCATTTGTGAAGGCAATGTGCATTCCATCAGTGAACTCGGAGCCAGGGAGCCAGGAAGAAGTGGCGCTTCTGTGTTTTAGAGGGTGGTCCAGACTCTTTCCTACTTGGAGCTGTGTGCTGAAGAGAACTGGGTGTTGTGGATGGAGTCCAAAGTCATCTCTTTGGGACATGTTGGGTGGGAACGTCTTCTTCGCACGCTGGCGAGGAAGGTGGATGGAAAAGCTCCTTGTCCGAGGCAGACTTGTGGGTTTTGTTCTTCCTATCCGTGGGGCATGGTGCTTCCCGTTTCCGTGGAGCGCCTCCTGTCTTGCATTCGTTCCGTGTTTCCAGAGTTTCAGTCCTTGGCAATCACATCTCCTCCGGGACTCCCCAGGCAGCACGAGGGAGAAGTGACTCGGAGCCCGCCGGGTCCCTAGAAACCAGTGCGTGTGTACTGGAGCAGGCAGTGCTCCTCTCTCAGCCTCCTTTGGAAATGAGGTCTTGGGCAAACGGTCTTTCACTGCATGGGTTGTACCTCTCCCCGGTTGTTGGGGGGAGTGTGTGTGCGTGAGTTTGGTGCTGTGGCCCGTGTGGAGTCCGGACCGCGTCAGGGACCCAGTTCTTTGCAAGGAATGCGTTTTGTTGCATGGGAAGATCTCATTTCACTAGAGAGTTCCAATCCTGTCTCAAAGGCTGAACACATCCTGAAGGCAGCACCTTGACCTCACTGAAAGCAAAGGCCTAAGAGCAGAGGCTTTCCCACACTTCCATCTCGAGCTGACTGGTGCTTTATGTTTTCAGGAAGATGGTGTGGTGTCGGCCATTTGGAGCAGCTCAGGCTCCTAACCATGTCCCCGTGGGGTGAGTTGTCTCTCTCAGCAATTCAGAAGAGTATGATTATCTTGAAGATCATTATTTTCTTGATTACCATGATTACTATATTCTGCATATTCCATGGCATGGAATTTGATAAGGAGCTCGATACCCTGAACCTTTTCGTCACCAAAGCTCACTACAACAAGGAGTAAAACAATCACTGTTGTGCGATGGACAATGCACCTTACCTTTATTATACTATTTTAGTGGTATATACATACGTTTAGAGCAATGAAATTGTTCACTTAGATCTAAGGAGTTTTTTGTGACATCATGGTACTTCAAGAAACCATGAAAATAATGGAAAATCTAAGTTACCTAGTAATCTAAGCACTGTGTTCTTTTGGATACGAAATCCTAAGTAAAGAACTCATCATGCAAAAACTGTCAAGTCCTGATAATTCCTTATTATTCCAGTAGGTCTAGTGAATGGAATGGACTGAACTAAGGTCTCTGAAAAAGAGGAAACTAGAATTTGAGATATTGAGTCACCTTTACTCTGTCTTTCCCTGTTGACATGGTCTTAGTTTATTCGGTGATGTCTTTTGACCTTTACCCTTTTCCCTCCTTTCTGCCCCCCCACGTTTGCAATCATCTTTATGTATTGATGGGCTTGTTTCATTCTGGTTTGAGGATTTTTGTTTTTTGTTTTCTTAGTTTTTGTTTCGGATTTCCCATATATGTGCGAGCATTTATATGTGTTTTTCTCTATGTGAATCTTTCACTGGGCATAATGCCCTCCAGGCTATTATAAACACTGTGGCATGATAACAGGTGTGAAGTCATTTTTGGGAGTTAGTGATTTCATGTGTTCTGAGTAGTACCTAGGGGGTAATTGAGGGAAGTGCTGGATGATATGGATGTTCTCCTCTGAATTGTGTGAGGAAACTTTACTTTGTTTACAACTGTCTCTGCACCAAGTTCCAATGTCACCAACAGGGCACAATGATTTGCTTTCTTCCACATTGTACCCGATGCTTGTGCTTTGTTGTCTTTTTGATAAGACCGTTCAGATAGGTTTCAGGTGATATCTCTTTGGCTTTGGACTTTCATTTCCCTAATGTGGAGTGACATGGAACTTCTGTTCATGTATGTGGTGGCCATCTGTATGTCTTCGTTGGAAGAATGCCTCTTCGGGACTCTGCCAGGTCCGTCATTGCTCTTTGCTTTTGCATTGTTGCGCTGTAGGAGATCTTGATACCTTTTGTGTTTTAACCCTTGACCATGTATGTAGTTTGCAAGTATTTTCTCCCATTCACTATGTTGCCTTCCCATTCTGTGAAAGATATTCTTGCTGTGCAGAACTTGTTTTTTTAGTTTCATGTAGTCCCACTTGTTTAGTTTTCCTTTGTAGCTTTGTCTTCTGGTGTCAAATCCCAAAACTCAAGTCAAGACTGAGATCCAAACATTGTCGTGGGTTTGGCATTTGGCTTTGTCCAGCAAAGCCAAGGACAGCAGAAAGGATTGCTTCAGACTCTACGCAAGTCAAGAGAGGTGAGAGGGAGTTAAGGGACGTCTCCGCAAGCTGCTCTCAGGCTCCCGTAGTCATTAAGCCTACAAACGATGTACAACACGTCGGCAGGCCACATGCTAGAAAGAACGTATTGAAGATATTCTGCAAACCATATCTAGACAGGATAAAATATTCCATGCGACAACACGATCCAAGAACTTGGTGAGCCCATGCAGAACCCAACCCCTAGATACACACACACTAGATCAGCCAAGTCTCGCCTGCCCCCCAGATACACACCAACTAGGTAAGTGAGCTGCTGCTGGCTCTTTGCAGGAAGGCCAGAGAGCAGTGATCTGCTCTGCAAAGCGTTCCCTAGAACCTCCCAACTCAGGACATCGTTGTGCGATTTCCCACACCTGCTGCCCAAGGTCTTATCCAGGAATTTCTGGTTTCAGGTCTCAAGTCTGTAATACATTTTAACTTCGTTTTTGTGTGTGGGGTAAATAGGTGTCAGGTTGTTTTTCCATGCCTGTTGTTTTTCTGTGCCCAGTGATTCTGACACCACCTGTTGGGGAGACTGCCTTTGCCTCAGGTTATACTCTTGGTTCTTTGGTTGTGAATTAATTGGTTACATATGTGTGGGTTTCTTCCTGGGCCTTCAGTTCTGGTCCAGTATCCTGTGTGTCTGCTTTTACCCCAATAGTGTACGGCTTGGGTTATTGTAGCTTTGATATCTAGTTTTAAATCAGAAAGCATGGTGCTTCCAGCTGTTTTCTTCCTTCTCACATTGACTTTGGTATTCAGAGCCTTTTGTGCTTCTGTCCACCTTGAAGGATGGTTCTATTTTTGGGAACGTGCTTAAGCTTTGATAGGGATTGCACCTAGGGAATATGTAGATGGCTTTAAGTAGTGTGGACATTTTGATAATCTTAATTCTTGCGATCCACTAGCATAGAATGTCTTTCTGCTTATTTCTGTCTTTTCAATTTCCTTCTCCACTGATTTCTTCTTTTCAGGAAAAAGGTCTTTCTCCTTCATGGTTAAAGTCATTGTTTCTTTTTTAAGTTTTCTATCTTTTCCTTGACAGAGAGAGATACATGGAAACACACACATACACATGCACACACACACAAACAGAGAGAGACAGAGAAAGAGAGAGATTCAGAGAGAGCACACATGAGTGGGGAAGAACTGGGAGAAAGGAGACACAGAATCTAAAGTAGGCTCCAGACTGTGAGTTGTCAGCACAGAGCCCCACACAGGGCTCAAAACAACACCATGAGATCACGACCTTAGCCAAAGCCAGATGCTTCACTGACTGTGCCACCCCGGTGTTTGTAGGCTGAATTTACTCTTAAGTTTTTTCTTCTCTTGCAGTGATTTTAAATTATTTTCTTAATTTCCCTCTCCGATACTTTATTATTCATGTACAGAATTGAAGGATGTTCTGTACAACGACATAGATATCTTAACATGACTGAATTCATTTATTAGGTCTACCAGTAAGGTTGTGGAGTTTCTGCGGTCTCTCTAGAGCATATCATGCACTCCCAATAAGTGAAAAAGTACCTGGGAACATAGGATAGTGCGATTGAATTTAGATGAGAGTAAGAAGATATATGGAGTGAGAGTATGCAAGTTTTCTGAAATGTTTTGTGGTTGATACAATCCAACAAGTCCATAAACAAGGTTTGTTTGGATATATGTTTCCTTTCCACCAACAAGTCCATAAACAAGGTTTGTTTGTATATGTATTTTCTTTAAACCAGAACCAGAGAGCTGTGACATTGACATATGCTTCCCAACACATTCCCACAATGCGCCCTGTGCATTTGGGAGGTAGCCCCTTCTCTCTTTTCTGTCCTGGAACCCAGTGCCTGACTCCACCACTCAGTGAATTCATCTCAGAATACTGCAGTTGGGAAGAGACCTATGTTTTTCATAGACTTCCTGAAAGGCACCTAAAAACATTGGATTTTACATGGTTGTGTCTGATCTGTCTGGAATCCTCTGAGGATGTGTCAGTTGGAATGGTACTTTCTTTGCCATGAGATCAGGGAGCCCTGCAGTATTCCTGTGTGCCCTGTGGTCGGTCACCAGTGGGTGCTGTGTGGCTGCTCATGACAGGGACACTGCTCCCCAGAGATGGGGCTGGCAGGTGCCGGGCGTCACTGCTGGAGGAGCCTGAAGGGTGGAGGGGCTTGACTCGCTACCAGAAGCCTGACTGAGTCTCCATCCTGCAGTCTCCTTGAGCTCCTGATGTGCTGTGTAAAGGACTCTCTGGCTTGTCGAGGTCCAGGTGGTTCTTGCTGTTGCCACTCAGTCGTCAGGATGAACACCTTCAGGTCCTGGTCTTTAACTCATTGACCTGACCTGGACTTAAGGTGCTTTCCTGAGAGTAAGCGACCCAGCCTGGGAGGAGAGCCAACAAGCAGACAGCAGTGGACCAGCCTGTATCCTCCCCTGGCCTGAAAGCAGGGCCTGGCTGCTCTACTGAGAAGCAAAGCTATGGAACAGGAGGTGCACAGGCAGTTGGGGTTTGTCATGGGATGGGGCCTGGAAGGGTGTGTTCCAGGACATGGGGAGGGATGCTGTGCTGGAGGTAAGAATGAGGGAGTGTGGTTTCTTTCCTGCCCCATGGGTCACTCCTAGGTACCCTGATGGCCTCAGTGCTGGCTTGTCCTCCTGAGTCTTCAGGGATCCACTCAGTCCCAGGGGCCCCTGGTTTCCACTTAAAACCCCAACGGAATCAAGAGTCTATAGATATTGAAACCTGGAGGCAGCGCCCGAAAAATGCATATAAATTTTTTCCCCAAAGTTGTGCTAGGTGTACACGCCTACAGAGAGGGAGAGTTTCGGTACACATGTAACTTTCTGTACAATGATGAGAGTCAAAATATTGGAATCGGCCCAGTCATTCAGCTTCTGGAGACGCAGAGTAAAGGATGATGTGTGGCCCCTGAGAATGCAGAAGGGGATAGGACTGTGCCTGTCCACCGTGGGGACATCCCATAGTACAAGACCATAGTCCTGGAGGGATGCCCAACCTGTCACACCACTCATGAACACAAACACAGACACCTGGGGCCCTCAAAGCCAAAGGACTGTGAAGATGACACCGTGTCTTCTGGGCCAATATTTCTTGAAAGAATATACATTTTTTTCTGCGTATGTACTTGTTGTTTCCTATTTATTTATTTTTTTGGAGAGAGCGAGAAGAAGAATCCTGACCAGGGCTTCAAGCTGTCATTGTAGAGCCTGACTTGGGACTTGATCTCAAGTACCGTGAGATCATGACCCGAGCCAAATTCGACTCGGAAACTTGCCCATTGAGCCACCTTGGTGCCTGTCCTCATTATTAAATCTTCATTTTACTGAATACATGTCACCTGTAGGAAACCCTTCAGAACTTTATACTTTATTGCCTAATAGATTAGCATAAATGGAATATTGATGGTTTCATTTGGGTGTTTTTATAATATGCACGTTAGACCAATATCACCATGGCCAGTGGAGGAAAATGAAAGATTTTCAAGGTATTCGCTCTGGTCCAGACATTTCTCTTTTGGCTTCTGCTCTTGTGTCAAACCTCAGAGGGTCCCCATGCCAGATAATGAAGATATTTCAAGTGGGGGCTTCACCTAATCTTTGTTCTTTGAGGACTATTCCTCTAGTGGATTCCTTGAGTGGAATATTCCACTAAAATATTAGTGCCATTGAATATTTAAGCAATTACTAATCAGTCTCCTGTCATGTAGCCTGACACAACAGGCCATGTTGTGTGTTTGCACACACATGGAAATCCCAGAGGAGCTAAAGCAGCAGAAACCGAGATCGCTGGTTGCAGAGACTGGGGTGAGGGAATGAGCCGTGGGTGATTAGTAGTCCATGTGTCTCTGTGATGGAAATGTTCTAGGAGTACATAGTGGTCACGGGTGTAAAATCCTGCGAATGTACGTACTGACACTTGAAGTTGTAATTTCAAAGGATCAGAGTAAATTGTTTGGAACTTAGTTTATCTTTTATTTATAAAACACTAATATATAAGGACAGTAAATACCTCCATAAGAACTACAGAAATGACAAAGAATGCAATGACAAGGTCAGGGAATTCATCCTTTGGGGCTGCAGCGGACATGAGCCGCTGTTGGGGAGCTGAGGCTGGTTGCTCAGCTGCAGGAGGTGGTTGTTCCAGCCCTTCTGTGACCCTGCCGGCTGGGGCTGGGGGCTGCTCATGCTCTGGGGCCACCAAAGGGGCAGGTGGTTCTTCCAGCTCCTGACTGTCGGCCAGAGCTGGGAGTACTTCCTGCCCTGGTGGGGACACTGCAGTCAGGGTCTCCGATTCTCGTACACGCTGAGCTCCAGGAGAACTAGTGGCTTCAGGCAGCCTGGGCCGTGAGGCTGCAGTGGGTACCACGGAGATAGCGGGGGCTCGCTCCTGAGGGACGTCTGAACGTGGCTCTGGAGCTGGTGCCATGGCTTCAAGAATAGAAAGTGTCATCACCGTGAGTGCCATTCCATGGCAGGAAACCTCTCCCGCAGACATTGTCATCTGAGTCAAAGAACCCACCAGGAGGAAATCTCCCAGATGGCAGGCTAATGGAGCAGTGATCTGAGACTAGTCCCTAGGCCTGTCCCACCTACCGTCTCAGGAAACATGTTCTCTGTGGCATACCCCGTCCCCTCCACATGCCCACATCACCCACCCAGAGTCCTCCTCGCCCAGAGACTCTGGCTCATTGGGCTCACGGTGTTTCCGCCATGAGTAGAGAAGGCGGGCGCGGCGCTGCAGCTCGGAGCCCGGCATGTGTACCCCTACATATGCCCGCAGCAACTTCAAGCTGGTGAAGTCTGGAGGCTGGAAAAAGTCCTCGGGGTAGTGATCCAGCCAGGTGCCCAGGATGGAGGAGATGGCCCTGGGGATACAAAAGTAGCCAGAACAATCACCATGGGGTGTTCCTCCCGCTGATATCTCAGGACAGGCCTGTGGGACCTGGCCTCTATGCCTCCTGCTCCTGGATGTCCAGAGGGTGGTTCTGTACGTTGTCCACCTGTGATTTGGCAGTCCCGCCGACGAGAGACCTGGTCACTGAAGAGGGACCGTCAAGATTCTGTTTGACGGGAACCCCTTAACCAATGATGTGGTGGTCTCTGTCCTTCTTGGGGAAGCCAGCCAGACTCCTCGCTGTGTCCCGCTGCCTACCTCCCACTGGAATTCAAGTCCGTGCGTGAGTGGAGGGGTGGTGTCGGGGTGAGTCAGTGCCTTCACTGCATACCCTAGCGCTCCACGAAAATCTGCGCAAATACGGGACAAGAGGACTCTGTCTCTTACCTGGGCTTGCTGGGACCCTCCTGGTGCCTTCAACGTGACGACCTGTGCCTCTGTGCTGCCTCATGCACTCAGTGCACATGTGGGTGTCGTCCCACTGACACCGTTCTCCATCGTGTGGGTGATATGTGCTCCTTGAGCCCTCACTGTGTCTCCTGTACCCTTGCTAAGCACGCACCGTGGATGTTCCCCAAGGTGGTGAGTGTGATGCTCCCCAAAACTGTCATTCTGGGTCCCCTGATGGGGGTCTAGGCAAGGCTGTGAGTGGGAAGGGATAGGGTTGGACTCTCTAAGGGGCTGACGCGGTCCTCTGGCGCCCTCTGCTGCCTCCTTGTGCCCACAGCCCATCCTCTACCAGACAGGACAGAACCCCTTTCCTTGCTTCCAAGAGAAAGCCCTCAGAACTTTGCCCTCTCACAGGACTCTCAGACGTGTGGGATGCTGGGTCCTGCAGCCCCTCCCACGCACAGTCTCAGCACTGCCCTCTTGGAGAAGGAAGGCCCTCCAGCCTGAGCTCAGCCTACTCACAGTTTCTCCTGCTCCCGGGGTCCGCCATCCTCCTCAGCCTCTGAATGGAAGCATCCGTATCTGGAGGAGGCCAGAAGGACATCATATGAGCTGTCCTGTGGATGCTACGTCTTGTCCTATCCAGAGTCCCTGGCTGCTGACTAGAATGGAGCTCTGGAGGGGAGGGTACTGTCCGTTCTGCGCATTGGATCCCAGTCAGCTCCTACAGAAGTGCCTGCACCTAGTGGGGCTTCCTGCGTGTTTGAAGAATGATAGGGCCCCAGTCAGCTCCATCACACATATTGGTGTGGGTCTGGGCGTGCTGCTCATCCTGGGCATCCTTGACTGGTTTGAGCCAGGACTCAGACACACAGATAGAGCCTCCAATCTCCTTTTCCAATGGGAAAACAGCCCAAGTCAACACCTGGCGACAGTGAGGGATGAGGCAGAAAGTTGATCATGGGCAAGAGGACAAAGATGACCCAGCAGAGACGCAGCCCTGCCAGCAGAGCTTTCCACAGGCCAGGGTGACTTTCCCTGCTGTGCCCCCACTGAGGACCTGGAGTGTTTCCACCCGGATCAGAGGAACAATGTGAGACGCCAGGACGTGTGGTGACTTTCCTGAGACTCCTAGCTTTCAGGGGCTGAATCGCCCTGGGCTGTGAAGGGCAGGGTGCTCACCTCATAAACAGTATTTCCAGGACCTGCTGGGTGGTAGCAAATGTTCTGTATGTTCTCAAGAATGTGAAGAGGTAGGAGGGGTCTCTACCCAGGAAAGCAGGTACCAGGTGCTCCACTCGCTGTTCCAGTAGCATCCAGCCTCCTTCCATGGTCCCTTCCTCACGGTTCTCATTGTCGGGCATGGGTGAGATGTTCATACCCTGAGGTAGAACACAGGAGGGACACAGAGTCAGACACAGCACCATGGACATCAGGAGGCTTGGGGTCCAGAATGCAGACCAAACCCCCAAGCCGTCAGTGACTTGTGGCAAGAATGAGACCTGGGTGCCCAGACTCTGAAGAAGGATGTTGGTAATCACACGAGAATTTGAGTTGGGAAATGGCTGAACACGTTAGGATCTCCGATCTGACATCCCCACAGGCGAGGGAATTAAAAGCAAGAATGACCTATTGGGACCTCATGAAGATAAAAAGCTTCTGCACAGCAAAGGAAACAACCAACAAAACTCAAAGGCAACCAATGGATTGGGAAAAGATTTTTGCAAATGACATATCGGACAAAGGGCTAGTATCCAAAATGTATAAAGAGCTCACCAAACTCCACACCTGAGAAACAAAGAATCCACTGAAGAAGTGGGCAGAGAACATGAGTAGATACTTCTCTAAGGAAGACATCCGGATGGCCAACAGGCACATGAAAAGATGCTCAACGTCGCTCCCCATCAGGGAAATACAAATCAAAACCACACTCAGCTATCACGTCACGCCAGTTAGAGTGGCCAAAATGAACAAATCAGGAGACTATAGATGCTGGAGAGGATGTGGATTAACAGGAACCCTCTTGCACTATTGGTGGGAATGCAAACTGGTGCAGCCGCTCTGGAAAACAGTGTCGAGGTTCCAAACAATTAAAAATAGACCTTCCCTATGACCCAGCAGTAGCACTGCTAGGAATTTACCGAAGGGATACAGGAGTGCTGATGCAGAGGGGCACTTGTACCCCAATGTTTATAGCAGCACTCTCCACAATAGCCAAATTATGGAAAGAGCCTAAATGTCCATCACCTGATAAGTGGATAAAGAAATTGTGGCTTATATACACAATGGAGTACTACGTGGCAATGAGAAAGAATGAAATATGGCCCTTTGTAGCAACGTGGATGGAACTGGAGAGTGTTCTGCTAAGTGAAATACGCCATACAAGGAAAGACAGATACCATATGTGTCCACTCTTTTGTGGATCCTGAGAAACTTAACAGGAACACATGGAGGAGGGGAAGAAAAAACAACAGCTTAGAGTGGGAGAGAGCCAAAGCATAAGAGACTCCTAAAAACTGAGAACAAACTGAGAGCTGATGGGGGTGGGAGGGAGGGGAGCGTGGGTGATGGGTACTGAGGACGGCATGTGTTGGGATGAGCACTGGGTGTTGTATGGAAACCAATTTGGCAATAAATTTCCTATATATTTTTTAAAAAAAACCACCAAGGAAAAAGAATCTCAGGTCAGATTGTTAGATGAGTATGCACGGCACCTCCCCACATGAACAGCAGTGTCCCTGTGATTTCTAACAGCACAGTCCATTCTGGGGATCCGAAGACAGGGACTTTACCTGGCAAAGGTTGGATCAGGATAATAGAACATGTAGGATGTTCAGTGCAGCACTGTGGCATGGCAAGAGAAGGGAATCCTGTCACAGTCCCACATTTGTGAAGGGCTGAATGGGTGAGGTGAGTGGTCTCATTTCCAGAATGTTGTCTAGGTGGTAAGGCCCTTGCTCCTGACTGGAGGGGCCCCAGGGGCGTGTTGCTTGGCCACCAAAGTGCAGAGCATTAGACATAATGCAATGAGCCCCATGTCCTTTGGGTAAAAAATCTCCCTACTCCTCACGAACGTGTGTCAGACGTGGAGAAGGTATGGAACGATGGTCGGGCGACCCGGGACCCCTGGGAACGTTCGTCGGGGAAACGTGTACAACAATGCCAATACATTCTAGACAGAATGGGACGTGAAATGGTCTCACGCCTCTTTTCTGATCTTCCTGCAAATAAGTGGAGAGTGACGTTGCGTCTGGCCGTGGCAGGGGCTGGGCCCTGCTGGCATGTTTGGGGAGCAGATGGGGTTCCAGGTTCATCTGGGACCAGGAGTCTCCGAGAGCTACCAGGGGAGCAGCAGTGTGTTTTCTGGGCCCTGGGATTCTTTGCATTGGCTCTGGGCCCTTGGTGTTGGGTTTCCCTGGTACCTGCACTCACCCTGAGCCAGCGGGGCTTCGTCCTGATGGCATGGGGCTTCCTTCTTTCCTTCAGGGAAGTAGAGCAGGGGCTCTCATTCAGCTTGTCCTCCATCTGTGGCATGTGGCTCTGTAAAGACAGTGCCCAGCAGGCAGGCAGGAGTCCTCAAAGCCGTGTCTGCTTGCTTTCACTTGTCCTCAGACCCATAAGAATTCATTCCAGATATGACACCACAGTGTGCACTCACCTCCCCCACGGAGGAGAAGCAAGGTGGCGTGAGGGCCTTGGATTCAACCTGTTACAGGTTAGAGGCCCCTCAGAGATCCCTTTTCCCTCCTTCCAGCATGACATGTGCATGGCCATGATGGGTCCACCAGGTGGTCCACTGCCATCGAACCTGCTCCGGTCCCGGGGAGGACCGGCCCCCATGTCCCCCTTTCCCCGAAACTGAACATGAGGGGATGGGGGTGCCCAGGGAAGGTTAAGAGCTATGAGCTGACCTGACCTGGCCTGCTCCAGGCTGCTCTGTGTTACCTTATGTGACCTCCCGGAAAACATCCTGAGGCATCGCCAGCGTGGGTTAAGGAAACCTCTCCAACATCTGAGTAATCCTGTGCACTGGGGTTTCTGGCATCCAGAGCCCCGGTACCTGGGAAAACAACAAGAGAACATCCTAAAGTCTCTGTGTCTGTAGGCAAGTGAGCCTGGTATGGGACCTTCCTAGAACATGGGTGCCAGGTTACAGGAGTTCCAAGCTTTCCTGGGGCCTATTGTGAGCAAAGTGATGTCACGGCCTAGGATCCGCCTCCTGAGTCCCCCTCTGGGATAACACCTTTGCAAATAGTCCTCTCTTTGCTGACTGCTCACCCCCATTCTCCATGAAATGTCACATCGGTACACAGTTCCACCAATGCACCCCTCTCCACAGTCCCCTGAGAAGCTCTGGGGGCAGCCAGGGTCCCAGCTGTGAGACCTATCTGGGTTGAGACAGAACTCTTCTTTCTTACCTCTTTCTGGTCCCAGATTCGCGACTGTGCTTCTCAGGGATGGTCCGTGTCTTTTCCGCCCAATGGAGATCATTCTAGCATGTCCTCAGGATGTCCTCAGGATGTCCTCAGGCATATGTGGGATGATACCTGTGAAATTGGAGCAGTGGTGTCACCTGTTGGAAGTTTATCCAACCACATTGACTTCAACGTCTCACCTCCTCTGATTCTGCTGCTCCTCTGATCCCAGCCCACAGTCCTTCCAGGTGTGCGTATGTGCGTGAGTGTGAGTGTGTGTATGTGTGTTTACCAGTGCTCGTTATCTGGGGTCCCAGAAGGTCACATCCCCACCTAGGGAAGGATGGCCAAACATTTCCTAGGAGCTTAGGTTCTCTAATTTCTAAAGCAATCCCTACAGAAGGGATTGGAGTTGGGGCCTAGTAGGACAGAACTCTCTTTTACGTAGACTTTGTCAGTAGTGTGCCACGAGCCATTCCCTGCCTTTCCACTGGGTACATACAATGGGGACAGGGTGGCACTCAGTGGGTTGCCCTGGCCTGGGGCTCCTCCTCAGGGAAGAACGTGCTGGGATGTCTTCTGTGACGCTCCTCTTCAGCCTCACCCCCACGCCACCTCCATGTCTGCACCCAGTGACAGTAACACACCCTTTTCCAGACCCCCTTCGAAATCCTGGGTCAAACCCAGGACCCCATTTTGAGGACATGAAGTTGGGGTCATGCCTGGTTCTGACTTTCTACCCGTCTGTAATTCTGGGCAAGGCACTGACCCTAGCAGGGTCTTCACTTTCTCCTCCCTTCAGTGGCTCCCTGGGATGCCCCCATCCTGTCAACACATCCTTGTGGGATTTCCTTCCTGGAGTGTGGTATGGACGTAGTGTTTGATTTCTGTTGCAAAGAAGATGGCACCGTGGCCCCAGACCAAACAAGTTTAGGTGATAAAATGTGCATGGCAGGGCCACGTGCTCACTGTCACTCTCTGTGTTTTCTCTCAGCTCCTCACATTGGGGACCAACCCCCGTGTTGAGTCGTGACATGGACAGGTACACACAGCCTAGCCCTGAGAGACAACAACAGACAAGGAAGAACTAAGGCACTCGATGTGGACTGAATCCTGCCACCACCCTGAAGTGGGCTCAGGGGTTGAGTGAAGCAGGTTCTGAGTGATGACAGCAGCCCCAACCTCCTGAGAGGCTCTGGCAGGAGCCCTCCGCTGAGCCCTGCTGAATTCCTGGTCCCCTGGGCCTGTGAGGTGGGAAGTTTATGGGGAAGCCACTAAGGGTGGGGGAATATTGTCCCACGGCACTATAGCAGAGTAGTCACAACGTCCTCCTGCCCCAGGCCCTGGCCCTCCTCACCCTCCCTCTCTGCTGTCCTCCACAGCTCTTTCCGGTCTCCCTGGTCTCCTTTCACACGTCCCCTCTGAAACAATGGCCTCTGCCTCCGAGTGTCTGCCCCACTGTGCCTTCTGCCCGGATACATTCCATCGGACTTGAGCAGGGCTGACTCGTCTTGCACTGCGGCAAGTAATATTAACGTTTCCTCAGCACAGCCTTGTCAGACCCTCCCCTGGTGGAGCTCAGGACCCAATTGTCGCACCTTGAATTTTTCTATGGAGTCCTTGCTCATGTCATTCCCATTTTTGTTTCATGTTCTTTCCATCTTCCTGGCTAGTCCTGAACTCCTAGAGGGAAGATGTGGCTGCCTTACCAGCACTGGCACTATGTGAATGCTCAGATGCTCATTCCCGGGGGCTGACTGAGGAGGTAAAGGGATCCCACCCACCAATTAGCAGCTCAGTCATTGTAGCCTAATTTACCTGGGTCATTTTCCAATACTTATTTTATCGTATATCTGTTGAGTCCACTCTAGTCGTAATTTGGGGCGTGAAATCACACTCCAAGATCAAGAGTCTCATGCCCTACTGACTGAAACAGCCAATTTTCATGGAACTAGTCTGATGTCTAAGTTACCTTGCGGGTTAACATTTCGTACGTGTATTAGGTTCTGCTGAATTACCAGAGAACGCGCCACATTTCAGAAAGCATGTCCCCATAGATTTCCTCACATGACAGAGCTGGGTGTGTGTTTAGATTGGAGACTAAAGTCCTTCATGTGGTCACTGAGGACCCCAGAGTTCCTCCATTTTGTCCCTTCTCCCTCCTGAGGATATCAGGTACATGCACAACCAGCAGCACAAGGGGCGATCAAGGGGAAAGAGAACAAGGAAATGCACCTGGGAGCATGTTATCAGCCTGGTCTAGAGTGCCTAAAATATCCACCTTTTCACTCATTCCTTGCTTTCAAGGCAAGGATTTTTAAGTAGTGATCTGTGAGAACCTATGTCCCACAAACCATGGAAAATGCATCCCTAGATATGCACCACAAAACATACGAAGGTAATTCCTGAGCTGAAGGAAAATATTCTCCCTCCGGGACATGTTGTATGAAGGAAACAAGAAGAGTAAACATCTATGTGTGTGTTTGTGTGCCATCTCTACGTATTAATGAATGTGACGTTTTATCGCTATCCCTGAATATCTTTAAGAAGTGAAGGATCATTGACTTTTAAATAGAAGAATTAGGAAAACAATAAGTAAAAAATTGTAATTACTGAGATTACAGACATATAGTATTAAGATATATGAGAGTATGGGGGCGCCAGGGTGGCTCAGTGGGTTGAGTGTCCACCGCCTTGTCAGATCATGATCTCACGGTTCGTGGGTTCGAGCCCCGCATCGGGCTCTGTGCTGACAGGCTGTTTCCGATTCTGTGTCTCCCTCTGTCTCTGCCCCTCCCCCGCTCACGCTTTGTCTCCCTCTCTCTCAAAAAGAACCATTCAAAAACATTTAAAGAAATTCCATTAAGATCTAGGCCAGTAGGAAGTAAACGACTTGTGGTTGAGAAGTCAATGAAGGGCCTCCTACGATGGATTGTTTTCAAGTACGAAAACGCTCATCAACCACATAACTGCAAGTATAGTGTGAATATTGAAACTGCAGCCCAGTTCGCCAGTTAAATGGAAAGAATTCCATATATCTGTGTTCAGTTACACTTCGCCATCCAGAGCAGGGTCTGGTACACCTTGCACGTTCAGTCGATGCTTGCTGCACAATCGCATGGGTGATGGCCTGTCTCTCTCACCAAAAGAAACGCTGAAACGCAATGAAACCCAAGAAAAGAAAAATGGCACGGAGGAGTTGGGATCTGAGGCACACTGTGAAGAAAACATGGGGGTTGGGAGGTAGTGGAGGTGGACAGGCAGTTCCACAGAGTTGAAGGACATGCCACAGTCAGCGGTGGCAGGGTGGACTTGAGGGTGGGACCACTGGTGGTGCAGTCCAGGTAGGGCCATGGGAAGGGCATGCAGAGCTGAAAAGCACCGGCCTTTCAAGGAGAAGGGAGTTGGAAGGAGTCTCGAGTGCCCAGTGTGTCTCCCTGTCCCTTAGGGCTGCCCTTGCGGTCATGGGTCACGAGCGAGGAGGGTGCACAGCTGCAGATAGATGTCCACGGTTGGCGGCAACATGAGGCAGAGTGAAGAACAAACACAGAGGCCTAGGATGCAAGAGGGAGCACTGGGTTCACGTCGAGGCACCTCCCTGGGAAACCTGCTTTGCAGAAGCCTCCTGGGTTTCTTGACGGGAGAAAGGGAGTTGTCCACTTTGGAGGAGACAACTGCCAGTCCCTGTCCCACTGGCCTGGTCTCTGGAGCCCTCTGCCTGGTTCCTGGGTGTCAGGCTGGTGGGTAGGCGGTCAGAGCATCTGGTGGGCCCAGCGAGGTGCAGTGGTGCAGACCCTGTCGCCCAGGAGCTGTGCCCCCTGAGGGGGGGCGGGGGTGGGGGGATGGGGGCATGGGGCGGCCTGGATCGCGGGACCAAGCAGGTGTGCGGGAGGGCACGCACAAGTGTGCGCATGCGCTTGGGCCAGAGGCGGAGCCCGTTGAGGGGCACAGGTTAGGCTGTAGTGGTGTTCTGTATCCTGGCTCCCAGCCTGTCTGCCGCCCCAGGCCCCCAAGTGTCTGGGCCAGTCAGGTGCTGATGCCCCCCACCCCGCCTCCCCCGACCTGGGACATGCTGCTGCCTGTCGCCTGTGACCCGGTAACCTTGGCGGTTGCCCTAGGGGTAGCCCTAGCGCTAACGGTAGTGCTCGCGCCCCCCACGCGGTTAAGACTGGGAGCCATGAGCCTCCAGCCTAGGAGGGTGGTGGCCCTGCTGCTCCTGCTGCTCCTGGACCAGAGGCCAGGGGGCACGACACGCTCCCGGGTCCCCTCGGTTTTGGTTGCTCTGCTGGAGTGCCAGCCCTTGCAGGGGGAGAGCGCGATGCGATGCCACCCCCCCCCCCGGCGCCCCCGAAAGACCATCTGGGAGAAGCCTAAAGGTGCAGCAGCTGAGACCCACAGCCTCCCTACAGGACCTGCCTCAGTCGCGGTGCTGCCAAGGTAGGGATCCTAGTGACAAGGTCCCATGTGGCCTTCCACCCTGCCCCTCTCTGTCTTCCCCTTCCATGACCACCCCCCCCTCACTTGTGCTCCGGGTTCTTCTTGGGCTCCTTTGCGGCTGCAGTCTGGGGACTCAGGAGTGAGCTTTCTGCGTTGGACCCGGGTTCCCTGGAGAAGGAGGCCCCAGATCGAGTAGGGGTTTAGGCTCCGGTGGTGGGGAGTGGCTCATGTCGGGGGTGGGGGGGGCGACCTGAGTGCCATGGAGGTCTGACGGGGTTGGTGGTTGGAGGGTGGAGGTGGGAAGGAACGAACGAAAGAATGAACAAATGAAGGAAGGAAAGCGTGGACCTGCAGTTGTGGGAAAATACCAAGGCAGGGCCAGGGAAGTCGCAGCCATGAGCAGGAGGAAACATCCTGCCTGTGAAAATGAAGCACAAGGGACCTGAGATTCCAGAGAAACATTCCAGGGAGAGTCAGGGTGGTGGGCCTGCGTTGCTGGAGGCCAGCAGGGGACGGTGTTGAAGGGATTGAGAGTGGAAGCAGCAGGTGAACACAGGCCTCCTGCCTCCCCCTCCACACCTGCTCTCCTGCCCTGCCCGGCCCCGCCGCGCCCCGCCCCTCGTGGCAGAGTTGCACCCTCTGATGGGAAGGGGGAGATCTCACCCCACTTGTGGCTAAAGGGGAACCTCTGTCGTGGGAGTCAATGGGACTACAGGGTAGGGGTCTGGATTAGGGTAAGTGCAACTCCCTGTTGAACTCTTCATTTCTGAAGGCAATTTGCATTCAATCAATGAACTCGTAGCCAGTGAGCCAGGAAGAAGTGGCGCTTCAGTGTTTTAGAGGGTGGTGCAGACTCTTTCGTACATGGACGTGTGTCCTGAAGAGAACTGGGTGTTGTGGATGGAGTCCAAAGTCATCTTTTTGGGACATTTTGGGTGGGAACGTCGTCTTCGCACTCTGGCGAGGAAGGCGGATGGAAAAGCTCCTTGTCCAAGGCAGACTTGTGGGTTTTGTTGTTCCTATCCATCGGGCGTCGTGCTTCCTGTTTTCCGTGGAGCGCCTCCTGTCTTGCATTTGTTCCGTGTTTCAAGAGTTTCAGACCTTATGAATCACATCTCCTCCAGGATTCACCAGGCAGTATGAGGGAGAAGTGACTCTGAGCCCACCGGGTCTCTAGAAACCAGTGCATTTGTACCTGAGCAGACTGTGCTGGTCTCTCAGTCTCCTTTGGAAATGAGGTCTTGAGCAAATGCTCTTTCATTGCAAAGGTTCCACCTCTGTCAGGTTGTTGGCGTTTGTGTTTGTGCATCTGTGTAAGTGTCTGCGATGCTGTGTCCTGTATTTAGTCCCGACCGCGACAGTGTCCCAGTCCTTTCCAGAGACATAGTTTTGTTGCATAGGAAATTCTCATTTCAATAGTGTGTCCCAATGCTGTTACAACGGATGAAAACTTCCTGCAGGCAGCACCGTGACCTCGCCAAAAGCAAAAGTCTAAGAACTGAGGCTTTCCCAAACTTACATATCAAGCTGACTGGTGCTTTATATTTTCAGTAAGATGGTGTGGTGTAGGCCACTTTGAGCAGCTGAGGCTCCTAGGCATCTGTTTTTCCCTCGGGAGGTGAGTTGTCTCTGTCAGCAATTCAGGAGATTATGATGCTCTTGAGGATCATTATTTTCTTGATTACCATGATTACTATATTCTGCATAACCCATCGCATGGAATTTGATAAGGAGCTCGATACCCGGAACCTTGTCGTCACCAAACGCTCTCTACAACAAGGAGAAAAATAATCACTTTTGTGCGATGGACAATGCACCTTACCTTTATTGTACTGTTTTAGTGGTTTGTACATATGTTTAGAGTAATGAAAGTGTCCACTTAGATCTAAGGAGTTTTTTTGTGACATCATAAACCATAAAAATAATGGAAAATCTAAGTTACCTAGTAATGTATAAGCACTCTGTCCTTTTGGATACGAAATCTTAAGTAAAGTACTCATCTTGCAAAAACTGCCAAGTCCTGATAATTCGTTATGATGCGCATAGGTCTAGTGAATGGAATGGACTGAACCAAGATCTGTGACATACAGGAAGCTAGAATTTGAGATATTGAGTCACCTTTACTCTCCCTTTCCCTGTTGACATGGTCTTTATTTATAATCTAAGTCTTTTTTATAATCTACACACTGTGTCTTTTTGATACGAAATCCTAAGTAAAGAACTCATCTTGCAAAAACTGCCAAGTCCTGATAATTCGTTACTAATCACGTAGGTCTAGTGAATGGAATGGACTGAACTAAGGTCTCTGAAATAGAGGAAGCTAGAATTTGAGATATTGAGTCACCTTTACTCTGTCTTTCCCTGTTGACAAGGTCTTTTTTCATTCAGTGATGTCTCTTGACCATTAACCTTTTCCCTCCTTCCTGCTCCCCCCCACCTTTGCAATCATCTTTATGTATTTATTGATGGGCTTGTTTCAATCTGTTTTGAGGAATTTTGTTTTTTGTTTTCTTAGTTTTTTTCAGATTCCCCATATATGTGCGAGCATTCTGTATGTGTTTTTCTCCGTGTGAGTTCTTTCACTTGGCATAATGCCCTCCAGGCTATTATAAAACACTGTGGCATAAAACAGGTGTGAAGGTATTTTCGGGAGTTAGTGATTTCATGTGTTCTGAGTTGTACCTAGGGGGGTAATTGAGGGACGTTGCTGGATGATATGGATGTTCTCCTCTGAATTGTGTGAGGAAACTTTACATTGTTTGCGACTGCCTCTGCACCAAGTTCCAATGCCACCAACAGGGCCCAATGATTCGCTTTCTTCCATAGTGTCCCGACGCTTGTGTTTTCTTGTCTTTTTGATAAGACCGTTCAGACCTGTTTCCGGTGATATCTCTTTGGCTTTGGACTTTCATTTCCCTAATGTGGAGTGACATGGAACTTCTCTTCATGTATGTGGTGGCCATCTGTATGTCTTCATTGGAAGAATGCCTCTTCGGGACTCTGCCAGGTCCGTTCTTTGCTCTTTGCTTTTGCATTGTTGCACTGTAGGAGATGTTGATATCTTTTGTGTTTTAACCCTTGACCATATATGTAGTTTGCAAGTATTTTCTCCCATTCACTATGTTGCCTTTCCATTCTGTGGAAGATATTGTTGCTGTGCAGAACTTGTTTTTTTAGTTTCATGTAGTCCCACTTGTTTAGTTTTCCTTTGTAGCTTTCGCTTCTGGTGTCAAACCCCAAAACTCAAGTCAAGACTGAGATCCCAACCTTCTCGTGGGTTTGGCATTTGGCTTTATCCAGCAAAGCCAAGGACAGCAGAAAGGGTTGCTTCAGACTCCATGGAAATAAAAGAGAGGTGACAGGTAGTTTAAGGGACGTCTCCGCAAGCTGCTCTCAGGCTCTCACATTCATTAAGCCTACAAACGATGTACAACACGTCACCGGGCCACATGCTAGAAAGAACGTATTGAAGACATGGTGCGAACCACATCGAGACAGGATAAAATATTCCACGCGACAACACGGTCCAAGGCTTGGTGAGCCCATGCAGAACCCAGCCCCTAGATACACACGCACTAGATCAGCCAAGTCTCGCCTGCCCCCCAGATACACACCAACTAGGTAAGTGAGCTGCTGCAACTGTTTGCAGGAAGGCCAGAGAGCAGTGATCTGCTCTGCAAAGCGTTCCCTATAATCTCCCAACTCAGGACATCGTTGTGCGATTTCCCACACCTCCTGCCCAAGGTCTTATCCAGGACTTTCTGGTTTCAGGTCTCAAGTCTGTAATACATTTTAACTTCGTTTCTGTGTGTGATGCTAAATAGGTGTCAAGTTGTTTTTCCATGCCCAGTGATTCTGGGCACCGCCTATTGAGGAGACTGCCTTTGCCTCAGGTTATACTCTTGGTTCTTTGGTTGTGAAATAATTGGTTACATATGTGTGGGTTTCTTCCTGGGCCTTCAGTTCTGGTCCAGTGACCTCTGTGTCTGCTTTTACCCCAATAGTGTACTGCTTGGGTTATTGTAGCTTTGATATCTAGTTTCAAATCAGAAAGCATGGTGCTTCCAGCTGTTTTCTTCCTTCTCACAATGACTTTGGTATTCAGAGCCTTTTGTGCTTCTGTCCACCTTGAAGGATTATTCTAGTTTTGGGAACGTGCTTCAAGTTTGAAAGGATTGCACCTAGCCAATGTGTAGATGGCTCTAAGTAGTGTGGACATTTTGAGAATCTTAATTCTTTGGATCCACTAGCATAGAATGTCTTTCTGCTTATTTCTGTCTTTTCAAATTCTTTCTCCACTGCTTTCTGGTTTTCAGTAAAGAGGTCTTTCATCTTCTTGGTTAAATTCATTCTTTTCTTTTTGAATTTTTTTATGTTTATTTATTCTTGACACAGAGAGGTACTTGGAAACACACACACATACACACACAGAAAGAGAGAGAGAGAGCACGTGTATGAGTGGGGAAGAGTTGAAAGAAAGGGAGACACAGAATCTGAAGCAGGCTCCAGACTCTGAGCTGTCAGCACAGAGCCCATCAGAAGTCTCAGAACACAAGTCATGAGGTCACGACCTGAGCCAAAGTCAGATGCTTCACTGTCTGTGACACACAGGTGCCTGTAGGGTGATTTATTGTCAAGTATTTTCTACCTTCGGAGTTACTTTAAGTTATTTTCTTAATTTCTCGCTCTGATAGTTTGTGATTCATGTACAGAAATGAAGCACATTATGGAAAACGACATACATATCTTAACATGACTGAAATCATTTATTAGGTCTACTAGTAATGTTGTAGAGTCACTGCGGTCTGTCTAGACCATGTCATGCACTCCCAGTAAGTGAAAAAGTATCTGGGAATATAGGATGATGTGATCGAAAGTAGATGAGAGTAAGCAGGTATATGGAGTGAGAGTGTGCAAATTTTCTGAAATGTTTTGTGGTTGATATAATCCAACAAGTCCATAAATAAGGTATGTTTGGATATATGTTTTCTTTGAACCAGACCCAGAGAGCTGTAACATAAATATATGGTTCCCAACACATTGCCACAACACGCCCTGTGCATCTTGGGAGCTGGCCACCTTGTCTCTCTTTTGTGTCCTGGAACCCAGTGCCTGACTCTACCGCTCAGTGAATTCATCTCAGAATACTGCAGTTGGAAAGAGACCTACATTTTTCATAGACTTCCTGAAAGGTACCTCAAAAGCATTGGATTTTACAGAGTTGTGTCTGATCTGCCTGGAATCCTCTGAGGATGTGTCCGTTGGAATGGCACTTTCTTTGCTGGGAGATCAGGGGGCCCTGCAGTATTCCTGTGTGTCTTGTGGTCGGTCACCAGAGGGTGCTGTGTGGCTGCTCATGACAGGGACACTGCTCCCCAAAGATGAGGCTGGCAGGTGCCGGGCGCCACTGCTGGAGGAGCCTGAAGGGTGGAGGGGCTTGGCTCGGTATCAAAGCCTGACTGAGTCTCCATCCTACAGTCTCCCTGCGCTCCTGATGTGCTGTGTAAAGGACTCTCTTGCTTGCCGAGGTGCAAGTGGTTCTTGCTGTTGGCCCTGACCCTCAGGGTGAACCCATTCAGGTCCTGGTCTTTAACTCATTGACCTGACCTTCACTTGAGGTACTTTCCTGAGAGTAAGCGACCCAGCCTGGGAGGAGGGCCAGGAGGCAGACAGCAGTGGCCCAGCCTGCATCCTCCACTGACCTGAAAGCAGGGACTGGCTGCTCTTCTGAGAAGCAGAGCTATGGACCAGGAGGCACACAGGCCACTGGGCTTTGTCATGGGATGGGGCCTGGATGAGTGTGTTCTAGGACATGGGGAGGGATGCTGTGCAGGAGGTCAGAATGAGGGAGTGTGGTTTCTTCCCTGCCCCATGGGTCACTCCTAGGTACCCTGATGGCCTCAGTGCTGGCTTGTCCTCCTGATTCTTCAGGGATCCACTCAGTCCCGGGGGTCCCTGATTTTCACATATGAACGCAATAGAGTAAAGAGTCTGTAGATGTTGGAAACTGGAGGCAGCCCCCGAAAAATGCCAGAAATTATGTCCCCAAAGTTGTGCTAGGTGTACACGCCTGAAGAAAGAGAGAGTTCCGGTACACATGTGCCCTTGTGTTCAATGATGAGAGTCAAAATATTGGAATTGGCCCAGTCGTTCAGCTTCTGGAGACGCAGAGGAAAGGATGATGTGTGGCCCCTGAGAATGCAGAAGGCGACAGGACTGTGCCTGTCCACTGTGGGCACATTCCGTAATACAAGACCATAGTCCTGGATGGATGCCCAACCTGCACACCACTCGTAGACACAAACACAGACACCTGCTGCACTCAAAGCCAAAGGACCGTGAAGATGACACCATGTCTTAGGGGCTATTATTTTCAAAGAATGTATATTTTTTCTCCGTCTGTATTTGTTGTTTCCTCTTTATTTATTTGGAAAGAGCAAGAAGGAGAATCCTGACCAGGGCTTCAAGCTGTCATTGCAGAGCCTGACTTGGGACTTGATCTCAAGAACCATGAGATCATGACCTGAGCCATACTCCACTCAGAAACTCGACTGTTTGAGCCACCTTCGTGCCTGTCCTCATTATTTAAATCTTCCTTTTACTAAATAAACATCACCTGTAGAAAACCTTTAACAACTTTACACTTTATTGCCTAATAGAATAGCATAAATGGAATATTGACTGATGCATTTGGGTATTTTTATGATATGCACATTAGACCAATATCCCCATGGCCTGTCCAGGAAAATGAAAGATTTTCAAGGTATTCGCTCTGGTCCAGACATTTCTCTTCTGGCTTCTGCTCTTGTGTCAAACCTCAAAGGGTCCCCATGGCAGACAATGAAGATATTTCAAGTAGGGGCCTTCACCTAATCTTTGTTCTTTGTTCTTTGATAAATTGTCCATATCATAGAAATTCCAGAAGAAATTCAGGGAAAAAGGGGCTGAGGGTGTACTTGAACAAATAATAGCTGAGAACTTCTCCAATCTGGGGAAAGAAACATGCATTGAAATTCAGGAGGTACAGAGAACTCCCTTCAGACATAACTTGAATCGATCTTCTGCACGACATATCATAGGGAAAGTGGAAAAAGAAGGATAAAGAGAATCCTGCAAGCAGCTAGGGACAAATGGGCCCTAACATACAAAGGTCGACACAGAAGGGTAGTAGCAGACCTATCTATTGAAACTTGGCAGTCCAGAAAGGAATGGCAGAAAGTCTTCAATGTGATGAACAGGAAAAATATGCAGCCGAGAATCCTTTATCCAGCAAGCCTGTCATTCAGAATAGAAGGCGAGATAAAGGTCTTTGCAAACATACAAAAACTGAAAAATTCATCACCACTAAACCATCCCTACGAGAGATCCTAAGGGGGATTCTGTGAGGGAAATGTTGCAAGGACCACAAAGTACCAGAGACACCATGACAAGCATAAAACGACAGATGTCACAATGACTCTAAACCCATATCTTTCAGCAATAACACTGAATGTAAATGGACTAAATGCTCCAACCAAAAGACATAGGGCATCAGAATGGATAAAAGAAAACAAGACCCATCTATTTGCTGTCTACAAGAGACTCACTTTAGACCTAAGGACACCTTCAGATTGAACGTGAGGGGATGGAGAACTATCATGCTACTGGAAGTCAAAAGAAAGCTGGAGTAGCCATACTTTTATCAGACAAACTAGTCTTTACATTAGAGGCTGTAACAAGAGATGAGGAAGGACATTATATAATAATTACAGGGTCTATCCATCAGGACGTTCTAACAATTAAACATGTCTATGCGGCAAATATGGAAGTCCCCAAATATATACAACAATTAATCACGAACATAAGCAACCTCATTGATAAGAATGTGGTCATTGCAGGGGCTTTCATACTCCACTGACAACATTGGATAGATCATCTAGACACAGGATCATTAAAGAAACAAGGGCCCTGAATGATACATTGGATCAGATGGACTTGACAGATCTATTTAGCACTCTGCATCCCAAAGCAACAGAATATACTTTCTTCTCGACTGCACATGGAACATTCTCCAAGATAGATCATACACTGGGTCACAAAACAGCCCTTCATAAGTATAAAAGAACTGAGGTCATACCATGCACACTTTCAGACCACAATGCTATGAAACTTGAAATCAACCACAGGAAAAAGTCTGGCAAACCTTCAAAAGCATGGAGGTGAAAGAACACCCTCCTAAAGAATGAGTGGGTTAACCAGGCAATTAGAGAAGAAATTAAAAAATATATGGAAACAAATGAAGACGAAAATACAACAATCCAAACTCTATGGGATGCAGCGAAGGCAGTCCTGAGAGGAAAACACATTGCAATCCAGGCCTATCTCAAGAAACAAGGAAAATCCCAAATACAAACTCTAACAGCACACCTAAAGGAAACAGAAGCAGAACAGCAAAGGCACACCAAACCCAGCAGAAGAGAAATAATAAAGATCAGAGCAGATATAAACAATAGGAAAAAAAAAAAACCACAACTGTAGAGCAGATCAATGAAACCAAGAGCTGTTTTTTTGTTTGTTTTTTTTTTCTTCTTTTTGAAAAAAAAATAAACAAAATTGATAAACTTCCAGCCAGGCTTCTGAAAAAGAAAAGGGAGATGACCCAAATAAATAAAATAATGAATGAAAATGGAATTAATACAACCAATCCCTCATAAATACAAGCAATTTATCAGGGAAACCTATGAAACATTATATGGCAACAAACTGGACAACCTGGAAGAAACGGATAAATTCCTAAGCACCCACACACTTTCAAAACTCAAACAGGAAGAAACAGAAAACATGAACAGACCCATAACCAGCGAAGACATTTAATCAGTTAAAAAATATCTCCCAACAAATCAGAGTCCAGGACCAGATGGCTTCCCAGGGGAATTCAACCAGGCATTTTTTTTTTCATGTGACATTTATTGTCAAATTGGTTTCCATACGACACCCAGTGCTCATCCCAACAGGTACCGTCCTCAGTACCCATCACCCACCCTCCCCACCCTCCCACCCCCCATCAACCCTCAATTTCTTCCCAGTTTTTAAGAGTCTCTTATGGTTTGGCTCCTTCCCTTTCTGTTGTTTTCTTTCCCCTGCCCCATGGTCTTCTATTCAGTTTCTCAGGCATACACATTTTCAGTAAAATAGTTGACTGAGTCCAAGTCTGCATTAAAACACTAAACTGAGATCAATTAGTATTTATCCCAGAAATGCAAAGATGTTTTTTTTAATTTATTTTTTAATATGAAATTTATTGTCAAATTGGTTTCCATACAACACCCAGTGCTCATCCCAACAGGTGCCCTCCTCAATACCCATCACCAGGCATGTAAAGCAGAGATACTATCTATTGTTCTCAAGCTGTTCCAGAAAATAGAAAGGGAAGGAAAACTTCCAGACCCATTCTATGAAGCCAGCATTGCTCTGAACCCAAACGAGGCAGAGACCTAGCAAAAACAGAGAACTACAGGCCAATATCCCTGATGAATAGGGATGCAGAAATTCTCAACAAGATACTAGCAAATCGAATTCAACAGCATGGAAAAAGAATTATTCACCATGATCAAGTGGGATTCATTCCTGGGCTGCAGGGCTCGTTCGATGTTCCCAAGTCAATCAGTGTGATACATCACATTAACAAAAGAAAAGATAAGAGCCATATGACCCTGTCAATCGATGCGGAAAAAGCATTTGATGAAATTCCGCATCCTTTCTTAATCAAAACCGTCAAGAAAGTTGGGATAGAAGGAACATACTTAAACATCACAAAAGCCATTTATGAAAAGCCCACAGCTAATATCATCCTCAATGGGGAAAAACTGAGAGCTTTCCACCTGAGATCAGGAACACGACAGGGATGTCCACTGTCACCAGTGTTGTTTAACATAGTGTTGGAAGTTCTAGCATCAGCAGTCAGACAACAAAAGGAAATCAAAGGCATCCAAATTGGCAAAGATGAAGTGAAGCTTTCGCTTTTTGCAGATGCCATGACATTATACATTGAAAACCCAACAGACTCCACCAAAAGTCTGCTAGAACTGATACATGAATTCAGCAAAGTCGCAGGATACAAAGTTAATGTACAGAAATCAGTTGCATTCTCATACACTAATAGTGAAGCCACAGAAAAACAAAGAAAGAAACCGATCTCATTCAC
This sequence comes from Prionailurus viverrinus, assembly GCF_022837055.1. Taxonomy (NCBI): domain Eukaryota; kingdom Metazoa; phylum Chordata; class Mammalia; order Carnivora; family Felidae; genus Prionailurus; species Prionailurus viverrinus. Next base: position 70,133,085 of record NC_062562.1, on the reverse strand, counting down.
AACTGCACCAAGAATCCTAAAATACCTAGGAATAAACCTAACGAAAGATGTAAAAGATCTGTATGCTGAAACTATAGACAGCTTATGAAGGAAATTGAAGAAGATACAAAGAAATGGAAAAATACTCTGTGCCCGTGGATTGGAAGAATTAATATTGTTAAAATGTCAATACTACCCAAAGCAATCGACACATTCAACGCAATCCCAATCAAAACGGCGCCAGCATTCCTCTCAAAGCTAGAACAAGCAATCGTAAAATGTGTATGGAACCACAAAAGACCCCGAATAGCCAAAGTAATGTTGAAAAGGAAAACCAAAGCAGGAGGCATCACAATCCCAGACTTTAGCCTCGACTACAAAGCTGGCATCCTCAAGACAGCATGGTATTGGCCCCAAAACAGACACATAGACCAATGGAATAGAATAGAAACCCCAGGGTGAGACCTACAAAAGTATGGCCAACTAATCTTTGACAAGGCAGGAAAGAATATCCAATGGAAAGAAGACAATCTCTTTAACAAATGGGGCTAGGAGAACTGGACAGCAACATGCAGAAGAATGAAACTCGACCAACTAGACCACTTTCTTACACCATTCCCAAAAATAAACTCAAAATGGATGAAGGACCTGAATGTGAGACAGGAAACCATCAAAACCCTAGAGGCGAAAGCAGGAAAAAACCTCTCTGACCTCAACTGCAGCAGTTTCTTGCTGGACGCATCTCCAAAGGCAAGGGAATTCAAAGCAAAAATGAACTATTGGGACCTCATGAAGCTAAAAAGCTTCTGCACTGCCAAGGAAACAATCAATAAAACTAAAAGGCAACTGATGGAATGGGAAAAGATATTTGTAAATGACATATCGGATAAAGGGCTAGTATCCAAGAACTCACCAAATTCCACACCCCAAAAACAAAGAATCCAGTGAAGAAAGGGGCAGAAGACATGAATAGACACTTTTCTAAAGAAGACATCCAGATGGCCAACAGGCACATGGAAAGATGCCCAACGTCGCTCCCCATCAGGGAAATACAAATCAAAACCACACTCAGATACCACCTTACGCCGGTCAGAGTGGCTAAAATGAACAAATCGGGAGACGATAGATGCTGGCAAGGATGTGGAGAAAGGGAACCCTCTTGCACTGTTGGTGGGAATGCAAACTGGTGCAGCCGCTCTGGAAAACAGTGTGGAGGTTCCTCAAACAATTAAAAATGGATCTACCCTATGACCCACAATAACACTGCTAGGAATTTACCCAAGGGATACAGGAGTGCTGATGCCTAGGGGCACTTGTACCCCCATGTTTATAGCGGCACTTTCAACAATAGCCAAATTATGGAAAGAGCCCAAATGTCCATCAACTGACGAATGGATGGAGAAGTTGTAGCTTATATATACAATGGAATACTACTTGGCAATGCGAAAGAAGGAAATCTGGCCTTTTGTAGCAACGTGGATGGAGCTGCAGAGTGTTCTGCTAAGTGAAAGAAGTCAGGCAGAGAAAGACAGATACCATATGTTTCCACTCCTATGTGGATCCTGAGAAATTCCACAGAAGACCTGGGGGGAGGAGAAGGGGGAAAACAAGTTACAGAGAGGGAAGGAGGCAAACCATCATTGAGACTCTTAAAAACTGAGAATAAACTGTGGGTTGATGGGGGGTGGGAGGGAGGGGAGGGTGGGTGATGAGCATTGAGGAGGGCACCTGATGGGATGAGCACTGGGTGTTGTGTGGAAACCAATTTGACAATACACTTCATATTAAAAAAAAAAAAAAAAGAATTAAGAAAAAGAAACAAAAGCTGGACTTGGCTGCAGCTCATAGTCTCCAGGTAGAATTCCTGAGGCTTACAGATTGTCATCCTCCTACAGGTCTCTCAAGGACTTTATTTAACGTTTTACCACTAGAGCTTGGCCCCGGTTAGTGTCACTTTCCCTGATAGCCATAAACACTTCCCCAGATAGATGCTAGCAATTACCTCTCAAGCCTATGGCCTACTGATACACATCGGAAGGGTTTCAAGACTGATGTTTTCATAGCCAGTAGTAAACAACCTTATCTTAGCAGCAGCTAGCTCCTCCTGGTCCTGAAAGTGCTACTTCTAAATTCCTTAGAGACTTGCATTACCCTTAGCCCCCACTAAGTAGAAAGTATGGAATCAGTCACTTCTCACAAACACAAGTGCAGCTCTTCCTACCCATGGGTTCTAGCTCCATCCTGTAATAGAAGCACGTTGTTGCACCGAAAATGGCTCAAAATTCTTTCTTGACTGTTTGCTCCCAGCCCACATCACACCAGCAATGCTACATATTAGCTCCTGGTGCATTGATCTGTTCCTTTGTTTGTTCACTTTGAATTTTGTTTATTTCTGCTCTGCTCTTCATTATTTCCTTCCTTCTAATGGTTTTGGGTTTTGTTGTTCTTTTTCTAGCTCCTTTAGATGTAAGGTTACATTGTTTATGAGGGAGTTTTTCTTGCTTTGTGAGGAAGTGTATTGCTATAAACTTCTATCTGAGAACACTTTTGTGGCATCCCAAAGATACTACCTATGTCAGATACTACATACTTAGATTCTTTGTTCTCGAAAGGTTTGAAAGCATTGCTTCTACTTGGATGATAGATGATCATAGTAAAGTGAGTCATGTGTTGCAGAGAAGTAGGAAAGCTTGTTTCAGGGCACCCATTTAGAGATGGAATTCCTGGCTGGGTGTGAGATTCAGTGGACTATACGCTGATGTGGTCAGGCATTTTGATGCATTCAATCTCAATGACTTCATGAAGCCATCTTATAAATTCAGTAGGGAAGACAGACAATCTTGTTTTAGAAATAAGACAGCTGAGGTGCACACTGACTGGCACCATGGCTGATAAGTGGCAGTCAGCTTGAGAACCCAGCTATGTTCTGATTCATCTTTCCTCAGTGGGATGAATCCACCCTTATCCCTTGATGCGGGTGTGTTTTCCTAGTGGACCCTAACACAAATGCCTTCCTTCTGCCTCTCCCCATACCACGCATCCATTTGCTCACGAAGTCACTTCTGAGAGCCTTTGTTGGTAGACATTCAGTTGGCGGAACCGGCTCTCAATCCTGGGTGGTTTCTAGCAGGGATCTTCCTTTCCACCCACGGCCCTACGGTACCTGATCTTCAGTCCTACCATGAAGCTCTTGGATTGGTGTGCAAGCTGACTTAGACACCTGGGATTCAGTTAACAAGCATTTAGTGAAGGAAAGACTCGATGATGAAAATTCCCAGAACTTCTTAGTCCTCATTCAGTGTTTTCAGCTGACTCATGAAATATGTCATTCTGTGTTCTTCCAATTATCCAGCTGTAAAAAGGAATAATACCCCATTCTAACGTAGGGAAGTATTATCTGTGTGTATTATGATATAATATTTCTTATACAAGAAAGCTGTTGTAAAAGTCCAGCTACCAAAAATAATGAAGAAGTTACCTGGATGTTTGCAAATGTCAAAAGCTTAAACTAGCTTCAAGTAGCGATAAATGAAACTATGTTTTAATGGCAGATAGCTCAGCTTCAAAAGTGTTTATCTCTTCTGCTTCAGGAAATGTGGCCACAAAATGTTCTGTTTGGTAAAGATGATTTTTATTTATTTTGAGAGGGGGGAGAGAGAAAGAGAGAGAGAGAGAGAGAGAGAGAGAGAGAGAATGAATGTGCACAAGCAAGGGAGGGCAGAAAGAGAGAGAGAGAGAATCCCAAGCAGGCCCCACACTGTCAGCACGGAGCCCAACACGGGACTCCATTTCAGGAACTGTGAGATGATGCCATGTGCTGAAATCAAGAGTCGGTTGCTTAACCGACTGAGCCACCCAGGTGCCCCCACAATAACATTTTCTGAAGAGAATGTTTTCTAAAGGAACAAATGGAGGTTGATACTTTTCAAACTAGGTTTTATTTGACTAGCTTAATGAAAAATGGTAAAAGGTGATTAGCAAATAACCGTGAACAAAAGTAATGACCAAGGAGGCCCCAGTGCGGTTACTGAAGATCTCAGCAAAAACACCAGAAATACCATTTTGAGATCAGAGGGAGAATGGGATGGAAATAGTGTCCTAACATCTGAGGGCATTGGGAGGGTGTGAAGAGGAGTGTGTTCTCCTCACAAGTTTCTTGGGAAGCTCTTCTAACTTCCCAGCTGTTTGCTGTGTCTGCTTCCTTCCGGCAAAAAAGTGATGTGTGCGTGCAGTGCCCTGATAGTCCTTAGTCGATTTTTGTGGTCTGAGAAGAGTAGATTTTTTACAAATTCTTTTTCACTTAACCTTATTTTTCTCAACGTGAAAGAATTTTACATGATTCCAAAGTCAAACTGTGAATAAAAAAGTATACACAGAGAAATGTGCCATCACTCTCTCTCCCATCTCCTAACGCAGCCCCCATGGGGTAAGCGTTCTCATTAGTTTTTAGTATACCTTTCCTGTAATTCGTTTAGTAAGAAATGAACCAAATGTAGAATTTTCCTTTTCCGTAACAAGGAGCATAGTGGATGCACACTTTTGCCTGTTGTCTTTTGAGTAACGCTGCATCTTAGAAACCATTTCATACTGTTTCCGAGAGACCTCGGGACAAGAGACGTCTTGTTGGCCACGTTGTGTACATTTCTCGTCGTGTATTTTACCAGCCTGCTGTGAGTATCTGTGTCATTGCCGAGATTTTGCTATTAGAAATAAGGCCATGATCAATAAACCTTTGCATATTATGTTTCATATTTGTAGAGAGATAGTCAGTGGTTAAAGAGAAATACATTCATCGTTTTCCAGGCACTGCTAGATTTCCTTCCCAATCGTCATGTCTGATAGTGCCTGGGAACTGTTCTGTACGTAACAGTTTGGTGCTTTTCGATACCCTGTCGTAGTTCTGAAGTTTCACACGTACCGCCATAGGTCCCATACACACATCTGTGCATGTCACATGCCCCACCACACGGGCAGCTGAGTGTCGAGGGCAGAGAGAGCCTCCTTTCACAGAGTCTGTCAGGCTTAGAGAGAGAGCTGGGAGCAGGATCCTGATGTCTTGGTCTGGAGCTCTCTCTGCCACCCTGTAGTCATAGGGCAGTATGGGGAGAGCTGAGTGTCAAGTACTAAGAAAGTGTGCCTGTCTCCGATAGTGATGGAGAATAAAGAAGGAACATTTAACATGCCACCGGGAAGAACGCCCTGGTTGCTCAGCTTATAATGGAGAACTCTAGTGAAATAAATTGTAATTTAGGGCAGACACTTGAAATTTCTCTTTCTTGCCAAAATAAATTAATTTCTTCAGCTGTCTGAATTTCCTTTCTTAAACTGGACAGGAACTAACAGAGTCTAAATTAAACTCATTTTCCATTCATACAGCTGGGTCACTTTGGGCTGCCCGAGTGTGCTTCTGGGTGTCCTAAAGCACATTTATACCACTCCCCCACCCCCGGTGTTTCACGCTGTTTTCATAACCCATCTGATTTAGCCAGTGTAAGACATAATATTTGCTTTCGCCTCTCCACTCTAGAGTCAGGGTCTATTTCTGAAACGTGTTGAGAGCTATTCGGGAAGACTGTTGTGGGAAGGCATCGCCATACACCTGCTAGCACTGGGCAAGGCAGAGGGCAGATGGCGGGGGGTCAGGCTGGGGAGTTGGGTGAGACAGACCCTGCCTTGCCCAAAGAAAGCTTTGTTTTTGTGACGCCTTTCCCTGTGTTCCCACTGGTAGCTTTGCACTACTATTTGGGAGGTATTGTTTATACATAGGGTCCAATGAACTGGATCATGAATGTAGGGAGTTGTGAATTAAAAAAAAAAATGGTACAACAAGCCGAAGAATTTTAGAAATATCTTGTTTAGGTCCAGGACAGTGTTTCTGCTTGGAGCTCTCACTGAGCACTTGGTGCCGTCGGCTTGCTCTCACTTGTTGGAGGCGTGTGCGGCAGTCTGTGCAACAGGGCAGCATTTGCACCTGCTGTGCCCCCCATAACGTCAAGTGTGACACTTCCTTGGAAAGCACTCGGGAAGCTCTTAGTGTCTTTCCTCATCACCCTCCCTGTTTCTCATCCCTGGGAATGAGGGCAGGGGGCAGTACTGATGCTGGCAAGTGAATCCTGCTTTCCACAGTCTGCCAGATGTGGTTCCCCATGGGAGGAGCCATGATTTGAATATGCCTTTTGGAATATTCTGAAATAGAAAGATCTGGAAAGGTCAAAACTGTGGGAAATACCTTTCAAACACGAAAGTTGGGGAGAAATTGAAATAATTATAATATTTTAGGTCTAGCATATTTTAGATTTTGGAGTATCGTAATATGTGAATTTTAAATTTTGTTAACTTTATTTATTTATTTTGAGAGAGACAGTGAAGGGGGGGGCAGAGAGAGAGAGAGGGAGAGACAGACTCTCAAGTAGGCTCTGTGCTGATGTGGGGCTTGAAACCGCAAAACCGTGAGATGATAACCTGAGCCAAAACCAGAAGTTGGGCACTTAACCAACTGAGCCACCCAGGTGTCCCCATACTGTGTGAACTTTTAAAAACAGATTGTCTTTAGTTTACTTCTGAATGAAATGGTCATGCCTGTGTATGTAGGGAAGTAGAAAGCTAGAAGAATTACAGGGAAAGATTTGTTTTCCTATGTTTTCTTCTTCCCTTTTAAGAAATATAAAGAAATAAAAAGTCATCGTAGAGGGTGAATCTCCCTCTGATTCATGGTCTCCACCAACCCTCTTTTCCCTGCTTTCCTCTGCTTTCCCTTGGATCCTGGGCCCAAGCAGCTGTGCCCAGGGCAGATTCAGATCCGCGCATGCGCATGGCCAGGGGCGGAGCCCGGTGAGGGACACAGCTCAGGCTGCAGGAGTGCTGTGAGTCCTGGCTCCCAGCCCGCCTGCCGCCCCAAGCCCCCAAGAGTCTGGGCCAGCCAGGGGCTGACGCCCACCCCACCCCCCGACCGGGCACATGCTGCTGCCTGACGCCTGCGACCCGGTAGCCATGGCATTGGGGGTAAGGGGTAGCGGTAGTGCTCGCGGGAACGCTCGCGGGGCCCTCGTGGAGAAGACAGGGACCCATGAGCCTCCAGCCTCAGAGGGTGGCAGCCCTACTGCTCCTGCTGCTCCTGGAACCAGAGGGCAGGGCGCCGGACGCGCTTCCCGGGCGCCTCGGTCTTTGGCTGCGCTGGTGGGGTGCCAGCACAGGAAGGGGCAGAACGCCATGCGATGCGCGCCCCCCCCCCCCGGGGCCCCCGAAAGACCATCTGGGAGAAGCCTAAAGGTGGAGCAGCTGAGACCCACAGCCTCCCTCCAGGACCTGCCTCAGTCACGGTGCTGCCAAGGTAGGGATCCTAGTGACAAGGTCCCACGTGGCCTTCCCCCCTGCCCCTCTCTGTCTTCCCCTTCCATGACCACCCCTGCCTCCCTCTGCTCCGGGCTTCTTCTTGGGCTCCTTTGCGGCTGCGGTCTGGAGGACCCAGAGTGAGATTTTTGGGTTGGACCCGGGTCCCCTGGAGGAGGAGGGCCCCAGATGGAGTAGGGGGTTAGGCTCCGGCGGAGGGGAGTGGCTCAGGTCGAGAGGGGGGGCACCGTGAGTGCCCATGGAAGTCTGTCTGTGTTGGTGGTTGGAGGGTGGAGGTGGGAACGAAGGAAGGAAGGAAGGAAAGCGTGGACCTGCGGTTGTGGGAAAGTGTCAAGGCAGGGCCAGGGAAGTCGCAGCCATGAGCAGGAGGAATCATTCCTGCCTGTGAAAATGAAGTACAAGGGACCTGAGATTGCAGAGAAACATTCCAGGCAGAGTCAGAGAGCACTCCAGCCTGAGTTGCTAGAGGCCAGCCAGGGAACTTGTTGAAGTAATTGAGAGTGGAAGCAGCAGGTGAACACAGGCCTCCTGCCTCCCGCCCTCCACACCAGCTACCCTGCCCCGACCCACCCCGCCCCGCCTCTGCTGGCAAAGTTGCATCCGCTTAAGTTGGGGGGGGGGGGAGATCCCACCACGCTTTTGGCTAAAAGGGGTCCTGTATCATGGGAGTCAATGGGACTGTGGGGTGTGGAGTGTGAAGTAGGGGTAGTGTAACTCCCTGTTGAGCTCTTCATTTCTGAAGTCAATTTGCATTCAATCAATGAACTCTGAGCACATGGGCCAGGAATAAGTGGCGCTTCGTTCTTTGAGAGGGTGGTCCAGACTCTTTCCTACTTGGAGCTGTGTGCTGAAGAGAACTGGGTGTTGTGGATGGAGTCCAAAGTCATCTCTTTGGGACATGTTGGGTGGGAACGTCTTCTTCGCACGCTGGCGAGGAAGGTGGATGGAAAAGCTCCTTGTCCAAGGCAGACGTGTGGGTTTTGTCTTCCTATCCCTTGGCGAGGTGCTTCCCATTTCCGTGGAGCGCCTCCTGTCTTGCATTCGTTCCGTGTTTCCAGAGTTTCAGTCCTTGGCAATCACATCTCCTCCGGGACTCCCCAGGCAGCACGAGGGAGAAGTGACTCAGAGCCCGCCGGGTCCCTAGAAACCAGTGCGTGTGTACTGGAGCAGGCAGTGCTCCTCTCTCAGCCTCCTTTGGAAATGAGGTCTTGGGCAAACGGTCTTTCACTGCATGGGTTGTACCTCTCCCCGGTTGTTGGGGGGAGTGTGTGTGCGTGAGTTTGGTGCTGTGGCCCGTGTGGAGTCCGGACCGCGTCAGGGACCCAGTTCTTTGCAAGGAATGCGTTTTGTTGCATGGGAAGATCTCATTTCACTAGAGAGTTCCAATCCTGTCTCAAAGGCTGAACACATCCTGAAGGCAGCACCTTGACCTCACTGAAAGCAAAGGCCTAAGAGCAGAGACTTTCCCACACTTCCATCTCGAGCTGACTGGTGCTTTATGTTTTCAGGAAGATGGTGTGGTGTCGGCCATTTGGAGCAGCTCAGGCTCCTAACCATGTCCCCGTGGGGTGAGTTGTCTCTCTCAGCAATTCAGAAGATTATGATTATCTTGAAGATCATTATTTTCTTGATTACCATGATTACTATATTCTGCATATTCCATGGCATGGAATTTGATAAGGAGCTCGATTCCCTGAACCTTTTCGTCACCAAAGCTCACTACAACAAGGAGTAAAACAATCACTGTTGTGCGATGGACAATGCACCTTACCTTTGTTGTACTATTTTAGTGGTATATACATACGTTTAGAGCAATGAAATTGTTCACTTAGATCTAAGGAGTTTTTTGTGACATCATGGTACTTCAAGAAACCATGAAAATAATGGAAAATCTAAGTTACCTAGTAATCTAAGCACTGTGTTCTTTTGGATACGAAATCCTAAGTAAAGAACTCATCATGCAAAAACTGTCAAGTCCTGATAATTCCTTATTATTCCAGTAGGTCTAGTTAAATGGAATGGACTGAACTAAGGTCTCTGAAAAAGAGGAAACTAGAATTTGAGATATTGAGTCACCTTTACTCTGTCTTTCCCTGTTGACATGGTCTTATTTTATTCGGTGATGTCTTTTGACCTTTACCCTTTTCCATCCTTTCTGCCCCCCCCACCTTTGCAATCATCTTTATGTATTGATGGGCTTGTTTCATTCTGGTTTGAGGATTTTTGTTTTTTGTTTTCTTAGTTTTTGTTTCAGATTTCCCATATATGTGCGAGCATTTATATGTGTTTTTCTCTATGTGAATCTTTCACTGGGCATAATGCCCTCCAGGCTATTATAAACACTGTGGCATGATAACAGGTGTGAAGTCATTTTTGGGAGTTAGTGATTTCATGTGTTCTGAGTAGTACCTAGGGGGTAATTGAGGGAAGTGCTGGATGATATGGATGTTCTCCTCTGAATTGTGTGAGGAAACTTTACTTTGTTTACAACTGTCTCTGCACCAAGTTCCAATGTCACCAACAGGGCACAATGATTTGCTTTCTTCCACATTGTACCCGATGCTTGTGCTTTGTTGTCTTTTTGATAAGACCGTTCAGATAGGTTTCAGGTGATATCTCTTTGGCTTTGGACTTTCATTTCCCTAATGTGGAGTGACATGGAACTTCTGTTCATGTATGTGGTGGCCATCTGTATGTCTTCGTTGGAAGAATGCCTCTTCGGGACTCTGCCAGGTCCGTCATTGCTCTTTGCTTTTGCATTGTTGCGCTGTAGGAGATCTTGATACCTTTTGTGTTTTAACCCTTGACCATGTATGTAGTTTGCAAGTATTTTCTCCCATTCACTATGTTGCCTTCCCATTCTGTGAAAGATATTCTTGCTGTGCAGAACTTGTTTTTTTAGTTTCATGTAGTCCCACTTGTTTAGTTTTCCTTTGTAGCTTTGTCTTCTGGTGTCAAATCCCAAAACTCAAGTCAAGACTGAGATCCAAACATTGTCGTGGGTTTGGCATTTGGCTTTGTCCAGCAAAGCCAAGGACAGCAGAAAGGATTGCTTCAGACTCTACGCAAGTCAAGAGAGGTGAGAGGGAGTTAAGGGACGTCTCCGCAAGCTGCTCTCAGGCTCCTGTAGTCATTAAGCCTACAAACGATGTACAACACGTCGGCGGGCCACATGCTAGAAAGAACGTATTGAAGATATTCTGCAAACCATATCTAGACAGGATAAAATATTCCATGTGACAACACGATCCAAGAACTTGGTGAGCCCATGCAGAACCCAACCCCTAGATACACACACACTAGATCAGCCAAGTCTCGCCTGCCCCCCAGATACACACCAACTAGGTAAGTGAGCTGCTGCTGGCTCTTTGCAGGAAGGCCAGAGAGCAGTGATCTGCTCTGCAAAGCGTTCCCTAGAACCTCCCAACTCAGGACATCGTTGTGCGATTTCCCACACCTGCTGCCCAAGGTCTTATCCAGGAATTTCTGGTTTCAGGTCTCAAGTCTGTAATACATTTTAACTTCGTTTTTGTGTGTGGGGTAAATAGGTGTCAGGTTGTTTTTCCATGCCTGTTGTTTTTCTGTGCCCAGTGATTCTGACACCACCTGTTGAGGAGACTGCCTTTGCCTCAGGTTATACTCTTGGTTCTTTGGTTGTGAATTAATTGGTTACATATGTGTGGGTTTCTTCCTGGGCCTTCAGTTCTGGTCCAGTATCCTGTGTGTCTGCTTTTACCCCAATAGTGTACGGCTTGGGTTATTGTAGCTTTGATATCTAGTTTTAAATCAGAAAGCATGGTGCTTCCAGCTGTTTTCTTCCTTCTCACAATGACTTTGGTATTCAGAGCCTTTTGTGCTTCTGTCCACCTTGAAGGATGGTTCTATTTTTGGGAACGTGCTTAAGCTTTGATAGGGATTGCACCTAGGGAATATGTAGATGGCTTTAAGTAGTGTGGACATTTTGATAATCTTAATTCTTGGGATCCACTAGCATAGAATGCCTTTCTGCTTATTTCTGTCTTTTCAAATTCCTTCTCCACTGATTTCTTCTTTTCAGGAAAAAGGTCTTTCTCCTTCATGGTTAAAGTCATTGTTTCTTTTTTAAGTTTTCTATCTTTTCCTTGACAGAGAGAGATACATGGAAACACACACATACACATGCACACACACACAAACAGAGAGAGACAGAGAAAGAGAGAGATTCAGAGAGAGCACACATGAGTGGGGAAGAACTGGGAGAAAGGAGACACAGAATCTAAAGTAGGCTCCAGACTGTGAGTTGTCAGCACAGAGCCCCACACAGGGCTCAAAACAACACCATGAGATCACGACCTTAGCCAAAGCCAGATGCTTCACTGACTGTGCCACCCCGGTGTTTGTAGGCTGAATTTACTCTTAAGTTTTTTCTTCTCTTGCAGTGATTTTAAATTATTTTCTTAATTTCCCTCTCCGATACTTTATTATTCATGTACAGAATTGAAGGATGTTCTGTACAACGACATAGATATCTTAACATGACTGAATTCATTTATTACGTCTACCAGTAAGGTTGTGGAGTTTCTGCGGTCTCTCTAGAGCATATCATGCACTCCCAATAAGTGAAAAAGTACCTGGGAACATAGGATGGTGCGATTGAATTTAGATGAGAGTAAGAAGATATATGGAGTGAGAGTATGCAAGTTTTCTGAAATGTTTTGTGGTTGATACAATCCAACAAGTCCATAAACAAGGTTTGTTTGGATATATGTTTCCTTTCCACCAACAAGTCCATAAACAAGGTTTGTTTGTATATGTATTTTCTTTAAACCAGAACCAGAGAGCTGTGACATTGACATATGCTTCCCAACACATTCCCACAATGCGCCCTGTGCATTTGGGAGGTAGCCCCTTCTCTCTTTTCTGTCCTGGAACCCAGTGCCTGACTCCACCACTCAGTGAATTCATCTCAGAATACTGCAGTTGGGAAGAGACCTATGTTTTTCATAGACTTCCTGAAAGGCACCTAAAAACATTGGATTTTACATGGTTGTGTCTGATCTGTCTGGAATCCTCTGAGGATGTGTCAGTTGGAATGGCACTTTCTTTGCCGTGAGATCAGGGAGCCCTGCAGTATTCCTGTGTGCCCTGTGGTCGGTCACCAGAGGGTGCTGTGTGGCTGCTCATGACAGGGACACTGCTCCCCAGAGATGGGGCTGGCAGGTGCCGGGCGTCACTGCTGGAGGAGCCTGAAGGGTGGAGGGGCTTGACTCGCTACCAGAAGCCTGACTGAGTCTCCATCCTGCAGTCTCCTTGAGCTCCTGATGTGCTGTGTAAAGGACTCTCTGGCTTGTCGAGGTCCAGGTGGTTCTTGCTGTTGCCACTCAGTCGTCAGGATGAACACCTTCAGGTCCTGGTCTTTAACTCATTGACCTGACCTGCACTTAAGGTGCTTTCCTGAGAGTAAGCGACCCAGCCTGGGAGGAGAGCCAGCAAGCAGACAGCAGTGGACCAGCCTGTATCCTCCACTGGCCTGAAAGCAGGGCCTGGCTGCTCTACTGAGAAGCAGAGCTATGGAACAGGAGGTGCACACGCAGTTGGAGTTTGTCATGGTAATGGGCCTGGATGGGTGTGTTCCAGGGCATGGGGCAGGTATGCTGTGCAGGAGGTCAGAATGAGGGAATGTGGTTTCTTTCCTGCCCCATGGGTCACTCCTAGGTACCCTGATGGCCTCTGTGCTGGCTTGTCCTCCAGATTCTTCAGGAATCCACTCAGTCCCAGGGGTCCCTGCTTTCCACATAAGACCCCAACGTAATCAAGAGTTTGTAGATATCGGAACCTGGAGGCAGCGCCCGACAAATGCATATAAATTTTTTCCCCAAAGTTGTGCTAGGTGTACACGCCTACAGAGAGGGAGAGTTTCGGTACACATGTACCTTTCTGTACAATGATGAGAGTCAAAATATTGGAATCGGCCCAGTCATTCAGTTTCTGGAGACGCAGAGTAAAGGATGATGTGTGGCCCCTGAGAATGCAGAAGGGGATAGGACTGTGCCTGTCCACCGTGGGGACATCCCATAGTACAAGACCATAGTCCTGGAGGGATGCCCAACCTGTCACACGACTCATGAACACAAACACAGACACCTGGGGCCCTCAAAGCCAAAGGACTGTGAAGATGACACCGTGTCTTCTGGGCCAATATTTCTTGAAAGAATATACATTTTTTTCTGCGTATGTACTTGTTGTTTCCTATTTATTTATTTATTTATATGGAGAGAGCGAGAAGAAGAATCCTGACCAGGGCTTCAAGCTGTCATTGTAGAGCCTGACTTGGGACTTGATCTCAAGTACCTTGAGATCATGACCCGAGCCAAATTCGACTCGGAAACTTGCCCATTGAGCCACCTTGGTGCCTGTCCTCATTATTAAATCTTCATTTTACTGAATACATGTCACCTGTAGGAAACCCTTCAGAACTTTATACTTTAGTGCCTAATAGATTAGCATAAATGGAATATTGACGGTTTCATTTGGGTGTTTTTATAATATGCACGTTAGACCAATATCACCATGGCCAGTCGAGGAAAATGAAAGATTTTCAAGGTATTCGCTCTGGTCCAGACATTTCTCTTCTGGCTTCTGCTCTTGTGTCAAACCTCAGAGGGTCCTCATGCCAGATAATGAAGATATTTCAAGTGGGGGCTGCACCTAATCTTTGTTCTTTGAGGACTATTCCTCTAGTGGATTCCTTGAGTGGAATATTCCACTACAATATTAGTGCCATTGAATATTTAAGCAATTATTAATCAGTCTCCTGTCATGTAGCCAGACACAACAGGCCATGTTGTGTGTTTGCACACACATGGAAATCCCAGAGGAGCTAAAGCAGCAGAAACCGAGATCGCTGGTTGCAGAGACTGGGGTGAGGGAATGAGCCGTGGGTGATTAGTAGTCCACGTGTCTCTGTGATGGAAATGTTCTAGGAGTACATAGTGGTCACGGGTGTAAAATCCTGCGAATGTACGTACTGACACTTGAATTGTAATTTCAAAGGATCAGAGTAAATTGTTTGGAACTTAGTTTATCTTTTATTTATAAAACACAAATATATAAGGACAGTAAATACCGCTATAACAACTACAGAAATGATAAAGAACACAATGACAAGGTCAGGGAATTCATCCTGTGGGGCTGCAGCCGACATGAGCCGCTGTTGGGGAGCTGAGGCTGGTTGCTCAGCTGCAGCAGGTGGTTGCTCCAGCCGTTCCGTGACCCCGCCGGCTGGGGCTGGGGGCTGCTCATGCTCTGGGGCCACCAAAGGGGCAGGTGGCTCTTCCAGCTCCTGACTGTCAGCCAGAGCTGGGAGTACCTCCTGCCCTGGTGGGGACGCTGCAGTGAGGGTCTCCGATTCTCGTACCCGCTGAGCTCCAGGAGAACTGGTGGCTTCAGGCAGCCTGGGCCGCGAGGCTGCAGTGGGCACCCCAGAGATAGCGGGGGCTCGCTCCCGAGGCACGTCTGGACGGGGCTCTAGAGCTGCTGCCAAAGCTTCAAGAATAGAAAGTGTCATCACCGTGAGTGCCATTCCATGGCAGGAAACCTCTCCCGCAGACATTGTCATCTGAGTCAAAGAACCCACCAGGCGGAAATCTCCCAGACGGCAGGCTAATGGAACAGTGATCTGAGCCTAGTCCCTACGCCTGGCCCACCTACAGTCTGAGGAAACATGTTCTCTGTGGCATACCCCGTCCCGGCCACACGCCCACATCTCCCACCCAGAGTCCTCCTCGCCCAGAGGCTCTGGCTCATTGGGCTCACGGTGTTTCCGCCATGAGTAGAGAAGGCGGGCGCGGCGCTGCAGCTCGGAGCCCGGCATGTGGGCCCTTACATACGCCCGCAGCAGCTTCAAGCTGGTGAAGTCTGGAGGCCGGAAAAATTCCTCGGGGTAGTGATCCAGCCAGGTGCCCAGGATGGAGGAGATGGCCCTGGGGATACAAAAGTAGCCAGAACAATCACCATGGGGTGTTCCTCCCGCTGATGTCTCAGGACAGGCCTGTGGGACCTGGCCTCTATGCCTCCTGCTCCTGGACGCCCAGAGGGTGCTTCTGTACGTTGTCCACCTGTGATTTGGCAGTCCCGCCGACGAGAGACCTGGTCACTGAAGAGGGACCGTCAAGATTCTGTTTGACGGGAACCCCTTAACCAATGATGTGGTGGTCTCTGTCCTTCTTGGGGAAGCCAGCCAGACTCCTCGCTGTGTCCCGCTGCCTACCTCCCACTGGAATTCAAGTCCGTGCGTGAGTGGAGGGGTGGTGTCGGGGTGAGTCAGTGCCTTCACTGCATACCCTAGCGCTCCACGAAAATCTGCGCAAATACGGGACAAGAGGACTCTGTCTCTTACCTGGGCTTGCTGGGACCCTCCTGGTGCCTTCAACGTGACGACCTGTGCCTCTGTGCTGCCTCATGCACTCAGTGCACATGTGGGTGTCGTCCCACTGACACCGTTCTCCCATCGTGTGGGTGATATGTGCTCCTTGAGCCCTCACTGTGTCTCCTGTACCCTTGCTAAGCACGCACCGTGGATGTTCCCCAAGGTGGTGAGCGTGATGCTCCCCAAAACCGTTATGCTGGGTCCCCTGATGGGGGTCTAGGCAAGGCTGTGAGTGGGAAGGGATGTGGTTGGACTCTCTAAGGGGCTGACGCGGTCCTCTGGCGCCCTCTGCTGCCTCCTTGTGCCCACAGCCCTACCTCTACCAGACAGGACAGAACCCCTTTCCTTGCTTCCAGGGAGAAGCCCTCAGATCTTTGCCCTCTCACAGGACTCTCAGACGTGTGGGATGCTGGGTCCTGCAGCCCCTCCCACGCACAGTCTCAGCACTGCCCTCTTGGAGAAGGAAGGCCCTCCAGCCTGAGCTCAGCCTACTCACAGTTTCTCCTGCTCCCGGGGTCCGCCATCCTCCTCAGCCTCTGAATGGAAGCATCCGTATCTGGAGGAGGCCAGAAGGACATCATATGAGCTGTCCTGTGGATGCTACGTCTTGTCCTATCCAGAGTCCCTGGCTGCTGACTAGAATGGAGCTCTGGAGGGGAGGGTACTGTCCGTTCTGCGCATTGGATCCCAGTCAGCTCCTACAGAAGTGCCTGCACCTAGTGGGGCTTCCTGCGTGTTTGAAGAATGATAGGGCCCCAGTCAGCTCCATCACACATATTGGTGTGGGTCTGGGCGTGCTGCTCATCCTGGGCATCCTTGACTGGTTTGAGCCAGGACTCAGACACACAGATAGAGCCTCCAATCTCCTTTTCCAATGGGAAAACAGCCCAAGTCAACACCTGGCGACAGTGAGGGATGAGGCAGAAAGTTGATCATGGGCAAGAGGACAAAGATGACCCAGCAGAGACGCAGCCCTGCCAGCAGAGCTTTCCACAGGCCAGGGTGACTTTCCCTGCTGTGCCCCCACTGAGGACCTGGAGTGTTTCCACCCGGATCAGAGGAACAATGTGAGACGCCAGGACGTGTGGTGACTTTCCTGAGACTCCTAGCTTTCAGGGGCTGAATCGCCCTGGGCTGTGAAGGGCAGGGTGCTCACCTCATAAACAGTATTTCCAGGACCTGCTGGGTGGTAGCAAAAGTTTTGTATGTTCTCAAGAATGTGAAGAGGTAGGAGGGGTCTCTACCCAGGAAAGCAGGTACCAGGTGCTCCACTCGCTGTTCCAGTAGCATCCAGCCTCCTTCCATGGTCCCTTCCTCACGGTTCTCATTGTCGGGCATGGGTGAGATGTTCATACCCTGAGGTAGAACACAGGAGGGACACAGAGTCAGACACAGCACCATGGACATCAGGAGGCTTGGGGTCCAGAATGCAGACCAAACCCCCAAGCCGTCAGTGACTTGTGGCAAGAGTGAGACCTGGGTGCCCAGACTCTGAAGAAGGATGTTGGTAATCACACGAGAATTTGAGTTGGGAAATGGCTGAACACGTTAGGATCTCCGATCTGACATCCCCACAGGCGAGGGAATTAAAAGCAAGAATGACCTATTGGGACCTCATGAAGATAAAAAGCTTCTGCACAGCAAAGGAAACAACCAACAAAACTCAAAGGCAACCAATGGATTGGGAAAAGATATTTGCAAATGACCTATCGGACAAAGGGCTAGTATCCAAAATGTATAAAGAGCTCACCAAACTCCACACCTGAGAAACAAAGAATCCACTGAAGAAGTGGGCAGAGAACATGAGTAGATACTTCTCTAAGGAAGACATCCGGATGGCCAACAGGCACATGAAAAGATGCTCAACGTCGCTCCCCATCAGGGAAATACAAATCAAAACCACACTCAGCTATCACGTCACGCCAGTTAGAGTGGCCAAAATGAACAAATCAGGAGACTATAGATGCTGGAGAGGATGTGGACTAACAGGAACCCTCTTGCACTGTTGGTGGGAATGCAAACTGGTGCAGCCGCTCTGGAAAACAGTGTGGAGGTTCCAAACAATTAAAAATAGACCTTCCCTATGACCCAGCAGTAGCACTGCTAGGAATTTACCCAAGGGATACAGGAGTGCTGATGCAGAGGGGCACTTGTACCCCAATGTTTATAGCAGCACTCTCCACAATAGCCAAATTATGGAAAGAGCCTAAATGTCCATCAGCTGATAAGTGGATAAAGAAATTGTGGCTTATATACACAATGGAGTACTCCGTGGCAATGAGAAAGAATGAAATATGGCCCTTTGTAGCAACGTGGATGGAACTGGAGAGTGTTCTGCTAAGTGAAATACGCCATACAAGGAAAGACAGATACCATAGGTGTCCACTCTTTTGTGGATCCTGAGAAACTTAACAGGAACACATGGAGGAGGGGAAGAAAAAACAACAGCTTAGAGTGGGAGAGAGCCAAAGCATAAGAGACTCCTAAAAACTGAGAACAAACTGAGAGCTGATGGGGGTGGGAGGGAGGGGAGCGTGGGTGATGGGTACTGAGGAGGGCATGTGTTGGGATGAGCACTGGGTGTTGTATGGAAACCAATTTGGCAATAAATTTCCTATATATTTTTTTAAAAAAACCACCAAGGAAAAAGAATCTCAGGTCAGATTGTTAGATGAGTATGCACGGCACCTCCCCACATGAACAGCAGTGTCCCTGTGATTTCTAACAGCACAGTCCATTCTGGGGATCTGAAGAGAGGGACAGTACCTGGCAGAGGTTGGATCAGGATAATAGGACATGTAGGATGTTCAGTGCAGCACTGTGACATGGCAAGAGAAGGGAATCCTGTCACAGTCCCACATTTGTGAAGGGTTGAACGGGTGAGGTGAGTGGTCACATTTCCAGAATGTTGTCTAGGTGGTAAGGCCCTTGCTCCTGATTAGGAGGGGCCCCAGGGGCGTGTTGCTTGGCCACCAAAGTGCAGAGCATTAGACATAATGCAATGAGCCCCATGTCCTTTGGGTAAAAATCTCCCTGCTCCTCACGAACGTGTGTCAGACGTGGAGAAGGTGTGGAAGGATGGTCGGGCGACCCGGGACCCCTGGGAACGTTCGTCGGGGAAACGTGTACAACAATGCCAATACATTCTAGACAGAATGGGACGTGAAATGGTCTCACGCCTCTTTTCTGATCTTCCTGCAAATAAGTGGAGAGTGACGTTGCGTCTGGCCGTGGCAGGGGCTGGGCCCTGCTGGCATGTTTGGGGAGCAGATGGGGTTCCAGGTTCATCTGGGACCAGGAGTCTCCGAGAGCTACCAGGGGAGCAGCAGTGTGTTTTCTGGGCCCTGGGATTCTTTGCATTGGCTCTGGGCCCTTGGTGTTGGGTTTCCCTGGTACCTGCACTCACCCTGAGCCAGCGGGGCTTCGTGCTGATGGCATGGGGCTTCCTTCTTTCCTTCAGGGAAGTAGAGCAGGGGCTCTCATTCAGCTTGTCCTCCATCTGTGGCATGTGGCTCTGTAAAGACAGTGCCCAGCAGGCAGGCAGGAGTCCTCAAAGCCGTGTCTGCTTGCTTTCACTTGTCCTCAGACCCATAAGAATTCATTCCAGATATGACACCACAGTGTGCACTAACCTCCCCCAAGGAGGAGAAGCAAGGTGGCGTGAGGGCCTTGGATTCAACCTCTTACAGGTTAGAGGCACCTCAGAGACCCCTTTTCCCTCCTTCCAGCATGACATGTGCATGGCCATGATGGGTCCACCAGGTGGTCCACTGCCATCGAACCTGCTCCGGTCCCGGGGAGGACCGGCCCCCATGTCCCCCTTTCCCCGAAACTGAACATGAGGGGATGGGGGTGCCCAGGGAAGGTTAAGAGCTATGAGCTGACCTGACCTGGCCTGCTCCAGGCTGCTCTGTGTTACCTTATGTGACCTCCTGGAAAACATCCTGAGGCATTGCCAGCGTGGGTTAAGGAAACCTCTCCAACATCTGAGTAATCCTGCGCACTGGGGTTTCTGGCATCCAGAGCCCCGGTACCTGGGAAAACAACAAGAGAACATCCTCAAGTCTCTGTGTCTGTAGGCAAGTGAGCCTGGTATGGGACCTTCCTAGAACATGGGTGCCAGGTTACAGGAGTTCCAAGCTTTCCTGGGGCCTATTGTGAGCAAAGTGATGTCACGGCCTAGGATCCGCCTCCTGAGTCCCCCTCTGGGATAACACCTTTGCAAATAGTCCTCTCTTTGCTGACTGCTCACTCCCATTCTCCATGAAATGTCACATCGGTACACAGTTCCACCAATGCACCCCTCTCCACAGTCCCCTGAGAAGCTCTGGGGGCAGCCAGCGTCCCAGCTGTGAGACCTATCTGGGTTGAGACAGAACTCTTCTTTCTTACCTCTTTCTGGTCCCAGATTCGCGACTGTGCTTCTCAGGGATGGTCCGTGTCTTTTCCGCCCAATGGAGATCATTCTAGCATGTCCTCAGGATGTCCTCAGGATGTCCTCAGGCATATGTGGGATGATACCTGTGAAATTGGAGCAGTGGTGTCACCTGTTGGAAGTTTATCCAACCACATTGACTTCAACGTCTCACCTCCTCTGATTCTGCTGCTCCTCTGATCCCAGCCCACAGTCCTTCCAGGTGTGCGTACGTGCGTGAGTGTGAGTGTGTGTATGTGTGTTTACCAGTGCTCGTTTTCTGGGGTCCCAGAAGGTCACATCCCCACCTAGGGAAGGATGGCCAAACATTTCCTAGGAGCTTAGGTTCTCTACTTTCTAAAGCAATCCCTACAGGAGGGATTGGAGTTGGGGCCTAGTAGGACAGAAGTCTCTTTTACGTAGACTTTGTCAGTAGTGTGCCACGAGCCATTCCCTGCCTTTCCACTGGGTACATACAATGGGGACAGGGTGGCACTCAGTGGGTTGCCCTGGCCTGGGGGTCCTCCTCAGGGAAGAACGTGCTGGGATGTCTTCTGTGACGCTCCTCTTCAGCCTCACCCCCACGCCACCTCCATGTCTGCACCCAGTGACAGTAACACACCCTTTTCCAGACCCCCTTCGAAATCCTGGGTCAAATCCAGGACCCCATTTTGAGGACATGAAGTTGGGGTCATGCCTGGTTCTGACTTTCTACCCGTCTGTGATTCTGGGCAAGGCACTGACCCTAGCAGGGTCTTCACTTTCTCCTCCCCTCAGTGGCTCCCTGGGATGCCCCCATCCTGTCAACACATCCTTGTGGCATTTCCTTCCTGGAGTGTGGTATGGACGTAGTGTTTGATTTCTGTTGCAAAGAAGATGGCACCGTGGCCCCAGACCAAACAAGTTTAGGTGATAAAATTTGTATGGTATGGCCACATGCTCACTGTCCCTCTCTGTGTTGTCTCTCAGCTCCTCACAGTGGGGACCAACCCCCGTGTTGAGTCGTGACACGGACAGGTACACACAGCCTAGCCCTGAGAGACAACAACAGACAGGGAAGAACTAAGGCACTCGATGTGGACTGAATCCTGCCACCACCCTGAAGTGGGTTCAGGGGTTGAGTGAAGCAGATTCTGTCTGAGCGATGACAGCAGCCCCAACCTCCTGAGAGGCTCTGGCAGGAGCCCTCAGCTGAGCCCTGCTGAATTCCTGGTCCCCTGGGCCTGTGAGGTGGGAAGTTTATGGGGAAGCCACTAAGGGTGGGGGAATATTGTCCCACGGCACTAGAGCAGAGTAGTGACAACCTCCTTCTGCCCCAGGCCCTGGCCCTCCTCACCCTCCCTCCCTGCTGTCCTCCACAGCTCTTTCCGGTCTCCCTGGTCTCCTTTCACACGTCCCCTCTGAAACAATGATCTCTGCCTCCGCGTGTCTGCTCCACTGTGCCTTCTGCCGGGATACATTCCCTCGGACTTGAGCAGGGCTGACTCGTCTTGCACTGCGGCAAGAAATATTAACGTTTCCTCAGCACAGCCTTGTCAGACCCTCCCCTGGTGGAGCTCAGGACCCACTTGTTGCACCTTGAATTTTTCTATGGAGTCCTTGCTCATATCATTCCCATTTTTGTTTCATGTTCTTTCCATCTTCCTGGCTAGTCCTTGAACTCCTAGAGGGAAGACGTGGCTGCCTTACCAGCACTGGCACTATGTGAATGCTCAGATGCTCATTCCCGGGGGCTGACTGAGGAGGTAAAGGGATCCCACCCACCAATTAGCAGCTCAGTCATTGTAGTCTAATTTACCTGGGTCATTTTCCAATACTTATTTTATCGTATATCTGTTGAGTCCACTCTAGTCGTAATTTGGGGCGTGAAATCACACTCCAAGATCAAGAGTCTCATGCCCTACTGACTGAAACAGCCAATTTTCATGGAACTAGTCTGATGTCTAAGTTACCTTGCGGGTTAACATTTCGTACGTGTATTAGGTTATGCTGAATTACCAGAGAACGCGCCACATTTCAAAAAGCATGTCCCCATAGATTTCCTCACATGACAGAGCTGGGTGTGTGTTTAGATTGGAGACTAAAGTCCTTCATGTGGTCACTGAGGACCGCAGAGTTCCTCCATTTTGTCCCTTCTCCCTCCCGAGGATATCAGGTACTTGCACAACCAGCAGCACAAGGGGCGATCAAGGGGAAAGAGAACAAGGAAATGCACCTGGGAGCATGTTATCAGCCTGGTCTAGAGTGCCTAAAATATCCACCTTTTCACTCATTCCTTGCTTTCAAGGCAAGGATTTTTAAGTAGTGATCTGTGAGAACCTATGTCCCACAAACCATGGAAAATGCATCCCTAGATATGCACCACAAAACATACGAAGGTATTCCTGAGCTGAAGGAAAATATTCTCCCTCCGGGACACATTGTATGAAGGAAAAAAGAAGAGTAAACATCTATGTGTGTGTTTGTGTGCCATCTCTACGTATTAATGAATGTGACGTTTTATCGCTATCCCTGAATATCTTTAAGAAGTGAAGGATCATTAACTTTTAAATAGAAGAATTAGGAAAACAATAAGTAAAAAATTGTGATTAGTGAGCTTACAGACATATAGTATTAAGATATATGAGAGTATCGGGGCGCCAGGGTGGCTCAGTGGGTTGAGTGTCCACCGCCTTGTCAGATCATGATCTCACGGTTCGTGGGTTCGAGCCCCGCATCGGGCTCTGTGCTGACAGGCTGTTTCCGATTCTGTGTCTCCCTCTGTCTCTGCCCCTCCCCCACTCACGCTTTGTCTCCCTCTCTCTCAAAAAGAACCATTCAAAAACATTTAAAGAAATTCCATTAAGATCTAGGCCAGTAGGAAGTAAACGACTTGTGGTTGAGAAGTCAATGAAGTGCCTCCTACGATGGTTGTTTTCAAGTACGAAAACGCTCATCAACCACATGACTGCAAGTATAGTGTGAATATTGAAACTGCAGCCCAGTTAGCCAGTTAAATGGAAAGTATTCCATATATCTGTGTTCAGTTACACTTCGCCATCCAGAGCAGGGTCTGGTACACCTTGCACGTTCAGTCGATGCTTGCTGCACAATCGCATGGGTGATGGCCTGTCATTCTCACCAAAAGAAAGAAACGTTGAAACGCAATGAAACTCAAGAAAAGAAAAATGGCACGGAGGAGTTGGGATCTGAGGCACACTGTGAAGAAAACATGGGGGTTGTGAGGTAGTGGAGGTGGACAGGCAGTTCCACAGAGTTGAAGGACATGCCACAGTCAGCGGTGGCAGGGTGGAGTTGAGGGTGGGACCGCTGGGGGTGCAGTCCAGGTAGGGCCATGGGAAGGGCATACAGAGCTGAAAAGCACCGGCCTTTCAAGGAAAAGGGAGTTGGAAGGAGTCTCGAGTGCCCAGTGTGTCTCCCTGTCCCTTAGGGCTGCCCTTGCGGTCATGGGTCATGAGCGAGGACGGTGCACAGCTACAGATAGATGTCCACGGTTGGCGGCAACGTGAGGCGGAGTGAAGAACAAACACAGAGGCCTAGGATGCAAGAGGGAGCACTGGGTTCACGTCGAGGCACCTCCCTGGGAAACCTGCTTTGCAGAAGCCTCCTGGGTTTCTTGAGGGGAGAAAGGGAGTTGTCCACTTTGGAGGAGACACCTGCTAGTCCCTGTCCCACTGGCCTGGTCTCTGGAGCCCTCTGCCTGGCTCCTGGGTGTCAGGCTGGCGGGTAGGCGGTCAGAGCATCTGGTGGGCCCAGCGAGGTGCAGTGGTGCAGACCCTGTCGCCCAGGAGCTGTGCCCCCTGAGGGGGGGGCGGGGGTAGGGGGATGGGGGGATGGGGTGGCCTGGATCGCGGGACCAAGCAGGTGTGCGGGAGGGCACGCACAAGTGTGCGCATGCGCTTGGGCCAGGGGCGGAGCCCGTTGAGGGGCACAGGTGAGGCTGTAGTGGTGTTCTGTATCCTGGCTCCCAGCCTGTCTACCGCCCCAGGCCCCCAAGTGTCTGGGCCAGTCAGGGGCTGACGCCCCCCACCCCGCCTCCCCCGACCTGGGACATGCTGCTGCCTGTCGCCTGTGACCCGGTAACCTTGGCGGTTGCCCTAGGGATAGCCCTAGCGCTAACGGTAGCGCTCGCGCCCCCCACGCGGTTAAGACTGGGAGCCATGAGCCTCCAGCCTAGTAGGGTGGTGGCCCTGCTGCTCCTGCTGCTCCTGGACCAGAGGCCAGGGCGTGCGACACCCTCCCGGGTCGCCTCGGTTTTGGTTGCTGTGCTGGAGTGCCAGCCCTTGCAGGGGCAGAGCGCGATGCGATTCCCCTCCCCCCCCCGCGGCGGGCCCGAAAGACATTTGGGAGAAGCCTAAAGGTGCAGCAGCTGAGACCCACAGCCTCCCTCCAGGACCTGCCTCAGTCGCGGTGCTGCCAAGGTAGGGATCCTAGTGACAAGGTCCCATGTGGCCTTCCACCCTGCCCCTCTCTGTCTTCCCCTTCCATGACCCCTCCCCCCTCACTTGTGCTCCGGGTTCTTCTTGGGCTCCTTTGCGGCTGCAGTCTGGAGGACTCAAGAGTGAGCTTTCTGGGTTGGACCCGGGTTCCCTGGAGGAGGAGGCCCCAGATCCATTAGGGGGTTAGGCTCCGGTCTGGGGCGTGGCTCAGGTCGGGGGTGGGGGGGGGGCGACCTGAGTGCCATGGAGGTCTGACGGGGTTGGTGGTTGGAGGGTGGAGGTGGGAAGGAACGAACGAAAGAACGAACAAACGAAGGAAGGAAAGCGTGGACCTGCGGTTGTGGGAAAATATCAAGGCAGGGCCAGGGAAGTCGCAATCATGAGCAGGAGGAAACATTCCTGCCTGTGAAAATGAAGCACAAGGGACCTGAGATTCCAGAGAAACATTCCAGGGAGAGTCAGGGTGGTGGGCCTGAGTTGCTGGAGGCCAGCAGGGGACGGTGTTGAAGGGATTGAGAGTGGAAGCAGCAGGTGAACACAGGCCTCCTGCCTCCCCCCTCCACACCTGCTCTCCTGCCCTGCCCGGCCCCGCCGCGCCCCGCCCCTCGTGGCAGAGTTGCACCCTCTGATGGGAAGGGGGAGATCTCACCCCACTTGTGGCTAAAGGGGATCCTCTATCGTGGGAGTCAATGGGACTACAGGGTAGCGGTCTGGATTAGGGTAAGTGCAACTCCCTGTTGAACTCTTCATTTCTGAAGGCAATTTGCATTCAATCAATGAACTCGTAGCCAGTGAGCCAGGAAGAAGTGGCGCTTCTGTGTTTTAGAGGGTGGTGCAGACTCTTTCCTACATGGACGTGTGTGCTGAAGAGAACTGGGTGTTGTGGATGGAGTCCAAAGTCATCTTTTTGGGACATGTTGGGTGGGAACCTCTTCTTCGCACTCTGGCGAGGAAGGTGGATGGAAAAGCTCCTTGTCCAAGGCAGACTTGTGGGTTTTGTTGTTCCTATCCGTGGGGCGTGTTGCTTCCCGTTTTCCGTGGAGTGCCTCCTGTGTTGCATTTGTTCCGTCTTTCAAGAGTTTCAGACCTTATGAATCACATCTCCTCCAGGATTCACCAGGCAGCATGAGGGAGAAGTGACTCTGAGGTGACCGGGTCTCTAGAAACCAGTGCATTTGTATCTGAGCAGACCGTGCTGGTCTCTCAGCCTCCTTTGGAAATGAGGTCTTGAGCAAATGCTCTTTCATTGCATGGGTTCCACCTGTGTCAGGTTGTTGGCGTTTGTGTTTGTGCATCTGTGTAAGTGTCTGCGATGCCGTGTCCTGTAGTTAGTCCGGACCGCGACAGTGTCCCAGTCCTTTCCAGAGACATAGTTTTGTTGCATAGGAAATTCTCATTTCAATAGTGTGTCCCAATGCTGTTACAACGGATGAAAACTTCCTGCAGGCAGCACCGTGACCTCACCGAAAGCAAAAGTCTAAGAACTGAGGCTTTCCCAAACGTACATATCAAGCTGACTGGTGCTTTATGTTTTCAGTAAGATGGTGTGGTGTAGGCCACTTTGAGCAGCTGAGGCTCCTAGGCATCTGTTTTTCCCTCGGGAGGTGAGTTGTCTCTGTCAGCAATTCAGGAGATTATGATTCTCTTGAGGATCATTATTTTCTTGATTACCATGATTACTATATTCTGCATAACCCATCGCATGGAATTTGATAAGGAACTCGATACCCGGAACCTTTTCGTCACCAAACGCTCGCTACAACAAGGAGAAAAACAATCAGTTTTGTGCGATGGACAATGCACCTTACCTTTATTGTACTGTTTTAGTGGTTTGTACATATGTTTAGAGTAATGAAAGTGTCCACTTAGATCTAAGGAGTTTTTTGTGACATCATAAACCATAAAAATAATGGAAAATCTAAGTTACCTAGTAATGTAAGCACTCTGTCCTTTTGGATACGAAATCTTAAGTAAAGTACTCATCTTGCAAAAACTGCCAAGACCTGATAATTCATTACTATTCACGTAGGTCTAGTGAAGGGAATGGACTGAACTAAGGTCTCTGAAATAGAGGAAGCTAGAATTTGAGATATTGAGTCACCTTTACTGTCTCTTTCCCTGTTGACAAGGTCTTTTTTTATTCAGTAATGTCTCTTGACCATTAACCTATTTCCCTCCTTCCTGCTCCCCCCCCCCACCTTTGCAATCATCTTTATGTATTTATTGATGGGCTTGTTTCATTCTGTTTTGAGGATTTTTGTTTTTTTTTTCTTAGTTTTTGTTTCAGATTCCCCATATATGTGTGAGCATTCTGTATGTGTTTTTCTCCGTGTGAGTTCTTTCACTTGGCATAATGCTCTCCAGGCTATTATAAAACACTTTGGCATAATAACAGGTGTGAAGGTATTTTCGGGAGTTAGTGATTTCCTGTGTTCTGAGTTGTACCTAGGGGGGTAATTGAGGGACGTTGCTGGATGATATGGATGTTCTCCTCTGAATTGTGTGAGGAAACTTTACATTGTTTGCGACTGCCTCTGCACCAAGTTCCAATGCCACCAACAGGGCCCAATGATTCGCTTTCTTCCATAGTGTCCCGACGCTTGTGTTTTGTTGTCTTTTTGATAAGACCGTTCAGACCTGTTTCAGGTGATATCTCTTTGGCTTTGGACTTTCATTTCCCTCATGTGGAGTGACATGGAACTTCTCTTCATGTATGTGGTGGCCATCTGTATGTCTTCATTGGAAGAATGCCTCTTCGGGACTCTGCCGGGTCCATCATTGCTCTTTGCTTTTGCATTGTTGCGCTGTAGGAGATCTTGATACCTTTTGTGTTTTAACCCTTGACCATATATGTAGTTTGCAAGTATTTTCTCCCATTCACTAGTTGCCTTTCCATTTGGTGAAAGATATTGTTGCTGTGCAGAGATTGTTTTTTTTAGTTTCACATAGTCCCACTTGTTTAGTTTTCCTTTGTAGCTTTGGCTTCTGGTGTCAAATCCCAAAACTCAAGTCAAGACTGAGATCCAAACCTTCTCGTGGGTTTGGCATTTGGCTTTGTCCAGCAAAGCCAAGGACAGCAGAAAGGGTTGCTTCAGACCCCATGGAAATAAAAGAGAGGTGACAGGTAGTTTAAGGGACGTCTCCGCAAGCTGCTCTCAGGCTCCCGTAGTCATTAAGCCTACAAACGATGTGCAACTCGTCAGCGGGCCACATGCTAGAAAGAACGTATTGAAGACATGGTGCGAACCACATCGAGACAGGATAAAATATTCCATGTGAGAACGTGGTCCAAGGACTTGGTGAGCCCATGCAGAACCCAACCCCTAGATACACACGCACTAGATCAGCCAAGTCTCGCCTGCCCCCCAGATACACACCAACTAGGTAAGTGAGCTGCTGCAACTGTTTGCAGGAAGGCCAGAGAGCAGTGATCTGCTCTGCAAAGCGTTCCCTATAATCTCCCAACTCAGGACATCGTTGTGCGATTTCCCACACCTCCTGCCCAAGGTCTTATCCAGGACTTTCTGGTTTCAGGTCTCAAGTCTGTAATACATTTTAACTTTGTTTCTGTGTGTGATGCTAAATAGGTGTCAAGTTGTTTTTCCACGCCTGTTGTTTTTCTGTGCCCAGTGATTCTGGGCACCACCTATTGAGGAGACTGCCTTTGCCTGAGGTTATACTCTTGGTTCTTTGGTTGTGAAATAATTGGTTACATATGTGTGGGTTTCTTCCTGGGCCTTCAGTTCTGGTCCAGTGACCTGTGTCTGCTTTTACCCCAATAGTGTACTGCTTGGGTTATTGTAGCTTTGATATCTAGTTTCAAATCAGAAAGCATGGTGCTTCCAGCTGTTTTCTTCCTTCTCACAATGACTTTGGTATTCAGAGCCTTTTGTGCTTCTGTCCACCTTGAAGGATTATTCTATTTTTGGGAACGTGCTTCAAGTTTGAACGGATTACACCTAGGGAATGTGTAGATGGCTTTAAGTGGTGTGGACATTTTGATAATCTTAATTGTTTGGATCCACTAGCATAGAATGTCTTTCTGCTTATTTCTGTCTTTTCAAATTCTTTCTCCACTGATTTCTGGTTTTCAGTAAAGAGGTCTTTCATCTTCTTGGTTAAATTCATTCTTTTCTTTTTGAAATTTTTTATGTTTATTTATTCTTGACACAGAGAGGTACTTGGAAACACACACACATACACACACAGAAAGAGAGAGAGAGAGCACGTGTATGAGTGGGGAAGAGTTGAGAGAAAGGGAGACACAGAATCTGAAGCAGCCTCCAGACTCTGAGCTGTCAGCACAGAGGCCATCAGAGGTCTCAGAACACAAGTCATGAGGTCACGACCTGAGCCAACGTCAGATGCTTCACTGACTGTGACACCCAGGTGCCTGTAGGGTGATTTATTGTCAAGTATTTTCTTCCTTTGGAGTTACTTTATATTATTTTCTTAATTTCTCGCTCTGATAGTTTGTGATTCATGTACAGAAATGAAGCACATTATGGAAAACGACATACATATCTTAACATGACTGAAATCATTTATTAGGTCTACTAGTAATGTTGTAGAGTCACTGCGGTCTGTTTAGACCATATCATGCACTCCCAGTAAGTGAAAAAGTATCTGGGAATATAGGATGATGTGATCGAAAATAGATGAGAGTAAGCAGGTATATGGAGTGAGAGTGTGCAAATTTTCTGAAATGTTTTGTGGTTGATATAATCCAACAAGTCCATAAATAAGGTATGTTTGGATGTATGTTTTCTTTCAACCAGACCCAGAGAGCTGTAACATAAATATATGGTTCCCAATACATTGCCACGACACGCCCTGTGCATCTTGGGAGTTGGCCACCTTGTCTCTCTTTTGTGTCCTGGAACCCAGTGCCTGACTCTACCGCTCAGTGAATTCATCTCAGAATACTGCAGTTGGGAAGAGACCTACATTTTTCATAGACTTCCTGAAAGGTACCTCAAAAGCATTGGATTTTACAGAGTTGTGTCTGATCTGCCTGGAATCCTCTGAGGATGTGTCAGTTGGAATGGCACTTTCTTTGCTGGGAGATCAGGGAGCCCTGCAGTATTCCTGTGTGTCTTGTGGTCGGTCACCAGAGGGTGCTGTGTGGCTGCTCATGACAGGGACACTGCTCCCCAAAGATGAGGCTGGCAGGTGCCGGGCGCCACTGCTGGAGGAGCCTGAAGGGTGGAGGGGCTTGGCTCGGTATCAAAGCCTGACTGAGTCTCCATCCTACAGTCTCCCTGCGCTCCTGATGTGCTGTGTAAAGGACTCTCTTGCTTGCCGAGGTGCAAGTGGTTCTTGCTGTTGGCCCTGAATCCTCAGGGTGAACCCATTCAGGTCCTGGTCTTTAACTCATTGACCTGACCGTCACTTGAGGTACCTTCCTGAGAGTAAGCGACCCAGCCTGGGAGGAGGGCCAGGAGGCAGACAGCAGTGGCCCAGCCTGCATCCTCCACTGACCTGAAAGCAGGGACTGGCTGCTCTTCTGAGAAGCAGAGCTATGGACCAGGAGGCACACAGGCCACTGGGCTTTGTCATGGGATGGGGCTTGGATGAGTGTGTTCTAGGACATGGGGAGGGATGCTGTGCAGGAGGTCAGAATGAGGGAGTGTGGTTTCTTCCCTGCCCCATGGGTCACTCCTAGGTACCCTGATGGCCTCAGTGCTGGCTTGTCCTCCTGATTCTTCAGGGATCCACTCAGTCCCGGGGGTCCCTGATTTTCACATATGAACGCAACAGAGTAAAGAGTCTGTCGATGTTGGAAACTGGAGGCAGCCCCCGAAAAATGCCAGAAATTATGTCCCCAAAGTTGTGCTAGGTGTACACGCCTGAAGAAAGAGAGAGTTCCGGTACACATGTGCCCTTGTGTTCAATGATGAGAGTCAAAATATTGGAATTGGCCCAGTCGTTCAGCTTCTGGAGACGCAGAGGAAAGGATGATGTGTGGCCCCTGAGAATGCAGAAGGCGACAGGACTGTGCCTGTCCACTGTGGGCACATTCCGTAATACAAGACCATAGTCCTGGATGGATGCCCAACCTGCACACCACTCGTAGACACAAACACAGACACCTGCTGCACTCAAAGCCAAAGGACCGTGAAGATGACACCATGTCTTAGGGGCTATTATTTTCAAAGAATGTATATTTTTTCTCCGTCTGTATTTGTTGTTTCCTCTTTATTTATTTGGAAAGAGCAAGAAGGAGAATCCTGACCAGGGCTTCAAGCTGTCATTGCAGAGCCTGACTTGGGACTTGATCTCAAGAACCATGAGATCATGACCTGAGCCATACTCCACTCAGAAACTCGACTGTTTGAGCCACCTTCGTGCCTGTCCTCATTATTTAAATCTTCCTTTTACTAAATAAACATCACCTGTAGAAAACCTTTAACAACTTTACACTTTATTGCCTAATAGAATAGCATAAATGGAATATTGACTGATACATTTGGGTA
The DNA here is from genome assembly GCF_022837055.1 of Prionailurus viverrinus. Taxonomy (NCBI): domain Eukaryota; kingdom Metazoa; phylum Chordata; class Mammalia; order Carnivora; family Felidae; genus Prionailurus; species Prionailurus viverrinus. The sequence goes on along the minus strand of NC_062562.1, from coordinate 70,102,020 downwards.
TTTTTATAATATGCACATTAGACCAATATCCCCATGGCCTGTCCAGGAAAATGAAAGATTTTCAAGGTATTCGCTCTGGTCCAGACATTTCTCTTCTGGCTTCTGCTCTTGTGTCAAACCTCAAAGGGTCCCCATGGCAGACAATGAAGATATTTCAAGTAGGGGCCTTCACCTAATCTTTGTTCTTTGATAAAATGTCCATATCATAGAAATTCCAGAAGAGTCAGAGGAAAAGGGGCTGAGGGTGTACTTGAACAAATAATAGCTGAGAACTTCTCCAATCTGGGGAAAGAAACATGCATTGAAATCCAGGAGGTACAGAGAACTCCCTTCAGACATAACTTGAATCGATCTTCTGCACGACATATCATAGGGAAAGTGGAAAAAGAAGGATAAAGAGAATCCTGCAAGCAGCTAGGGATAAATGGGCCCTAACATACAAAGGTCGACACAGAAGGGTAGTAGCAGACCTGTCTATTGAAACTTGGCAGTCCAGAAAGGAATGGCAGAAAGTCTTCAATGTGATGAACAGGAAAAATATGCAGCCGAGAATCCTTTATCCAGCAAGCCTGTCATTCAGAATAGAAGGCGAGATAAAGGTCTTTGCAAACATACAAAAACTGAAAAATTCATCACCACTAAACCATCCCTACGAGAGATCCTAAGGGGGATTCTGTGAGGGAAATGTTGCAAGGACCACAAAGTACCAGAGACACCATGACAAGCATAAAACGACAGATGTCACAATGACTCTAAACCCATATCTTTCAGCAATAACACTGAATGTAAATGGACTAAATGCTCCAACCAAAAGACATAGGGTATCAGAATGGATAAAAGAAAACAAGACCCATCTATTTGCTGTCTACAAGAGACTCACTTTAGACCTAAGGACACCTTCAGATTGAACGTGAGGGGATGGAGAACTGTCATGCTACTGGAAGTCAAAAGAAAGCTGGAGTAGCCATACTTTTATCAGACAAACTAGTCTTTACATTAAGGGCTGTAACAAGAGATGAGGAAGGACATTATATAATAATTACAGGGTCTATCCATCAGGACGTTCTAACAATTAAACATGTCTATGCGGCAAATATGGAAGTCCCCGAATATATAAAACAATTAATCACGAACATAAGCAACCTCATTGATAAGAATGTGGTCATTGCAGGGGCTTTCATACTCCACTGACAACATTGGATAGATCATCTAGACATAGGATCATTAAAGAAACAAGGGCCCTGAATGATACATTGGATCAGATGGACTTGACAGATCTATTTAGCACTCTGCATCCCAAAGCAACAGAATATACTTTCTTCTCGACTGCACATGGAACATTCTCCAAGATAGATCACACACTGGGTCACAAAACAGCCTTTCATAAGTATAAAAGAACTGAGATCATACCATGCACACTTTCAGACCACAATGCTATGAAACTTGAAATCAACCACAGGAAAAAGTCTGGCAAACCTTCAAAAGCATGGAGGTGAAAGAACACCCTCCTAAAGAATGAGTGGGTTAACCAGGCAATTAGAGAAGAAATTAAAAAATATATGGAAACAAATGAAGATGAAAATACAACAATCCAAACTCTATGGGATGCAGCGAAGGCAGTCCTGAGAGGAAAACACATTGCAATCCAGGCCTATCTCAAGAAACAAGGAAAATCCCAAATACAAACTCTAACAGCACACCTAAAGGAAATAGAAGCAGAACAGCAAAGGCACTCCAAACCCAGCAGAAGAAGAGAAATAATAAAGATCAGAGCAGATATAAATTAGGAAAAAAAAAACCCACAACTGTAGAGCAGATCAATGAAACCAAGAGCTGTTTTTTTGTTTGTTTTTTTTTCTTTTTTTTGAAAAAAAAATAAACAAAATTGATAAACTTCCAGCCAGGCTTCTGAAAAAGAAAACGGAGATGACCCAAATAAATAAAATAATGAATGAAAATGGAATTATTACAACCAATCCCTCATAAATACAAGCAATTTATCAGGGAAACCCATGAAACATGATATGGCAACAAACTGGACAACCTGGAAGAAATGGACAAATTCCTAAGCACCCACACACTTTCAAAACTCAAACAGGAAGAAACAGAAAACATGAGCAGACCCATAACCAGCGAAGAAATTTAATCAGTTAAAAAATATCTCCCAACAAATCAGAGTCCAGGACCAGATGGCTTCCCAGGGGAGTGTAACCAGGCATTTTTTTTTTTCATGTGACATTTATTGTCAAATTGGTTTCCATACGACACCCAGTGCTCATCCCAACAGGTACCGTCCTCAGTACCCATCACCCACCCTCCATCAACCCTCAATTTCTTCCCAGTTTTTAAGAGTCTCTTAAGGTTTGGCTCCCTCCCTTTCTGTTTTGTTCTTTCCCCTGCCCCATGGTCTTCTATTCAGTTTCTCAGGCATACACATTTTCAATAAAATAGTTGACTGAATCCAAGACTGCATTACAAAACTAAACTGAGATCAATTAGTATTTATCCCAGAAATGCAAAGATGTTTTTTTTAATTTATTTTTTAATATGAAATTTATTGTCAAATTGGTTTCCATACAACACCCAGTGCTCATCCCAACAGGTGCCCTCCTCAATACCCATCACCAGGCATGTAAAGCAGAGATAATATCTATCGTTCTCAAGCTGTTCCAGAAAATAGAAAGGGAAGGAAAACTTCCAGACCCATTCTATGAAGCCAGCATTACTTTGAACCCAAACCAGGCAGAGACCTAGCAAAAACAGAGAACTACAGGCCAATATCCCTGATGAATAGGGATGCAGAAATTCTCAACAAGATACTAGCAAATCGAATTCAACAGCATGGAAAAAGAATTATTCACCATGATCAAGTGGGATTCATTCCTGGGCTGCAGGGCTCGTTCGATGTTCCCAAGTCAATCAGTGTGATACATCACATTAACAAAAGAAAAGATAAGAACCGTATGATCCTGTCAATCGATGCGGAAAAAGCACTTGATGAAATTCCGCATCCTTTCTTAATCAAAACCGTCAAGAAAGTTGGGATAGAAGGAACATACTTAAACATCACAAAAGCCATTTATGAAAAGCCCACAGCTAATATCATCCTCAATGGGGAAAACCTGAGAGCTTTCCACCTGAGATCAGGAACACGACAGGGATGTCCACTGTCACCAGTGTTGTTTAACATAGTGTTGGAAGTTCTAGCATCAGCAGTCAGACAACAAAAGGAAATCAAAGGCATCCAAATTGGCAAAGATGAAGTGAAGCTTTCGCTTTTTGCAGATGCCATGATGTTATACATGGAAAACCCAACAGACTCCACCAAAAGTCTGCTAGAACTGATACATGAATTCAGCAAAGTCGCAGGATACAAAATTAATGTACGGAAATCAGTTGCATTCTCATACACTAATAGTGAAGCCACAGAAAAACAAAGAAAGAAACCGATCTCATTCACAACTGCACCAAGAATCCTAAAATACCTAGGAATAAACCTAACGAAAGATGTAAAAGATCTGTATGCTGAAACTATAGACAGCTTATGAAGGAAATTGAAGAAGATACAAAGAAATGGAAAAATACTCTGTGCCCGTGGATTGGAAGAATTAATATTGTTAAAATGTCAATACTACCCAAAGCAATCGACACATTCAACGCAATCCCAATCAAAAAGGCGCCAGCATTCCTCTCAAAGCTAGAACAAGCAATCGTAAAATGTGTATGGAACTACAAAAGACCCCGAATAGCCAAAGTAATGTTGAAAACGAAAACCAAAGCAGGAGGCATCACAATCCCAGACTTTAGCCTCGACTACAAAGCTGGCATCCTCAAGACAGCATGGTATTGGCCCCAAAACAGACACATAGACCAATGGAATAGAATAGAAACCCCAGGGTGAGACCTACAAAAGTATGGCCAACTAATCTTTGACAAGGCAGGAAAGAATATCCAATGGAAAGAAGACAATCTCTTTAACAAATGGGGCTAGGAGAACTGGACAGCAACATGCAGAAGAATGAAACTCGACCAACTAGACCACTTTCTTACACCATTCCCAAAAATAAACTCAAAATGGATGAAGGACCTGAACGTGAGACAGGAAACCATCAAAACCCTAGAGGCGAAAGCAGGAAAAAACCTCTCTGACCTCAACTGCAGCAGTTTCTTGCTTGACGCATCTCCAAAGGCAAGGGAATTCAAAGCAAAAATGAACTATTGGGACCTCATGAAGCTAAAAAGCTTCTGCACTGCCAAGGAAACAATCAACAAAACTAAAAGGCAACTGATGGAATGGGAAAAGATATTTGTAAATGCCATATCGGATAAAGGGCTAGTATCCAAGATCTATGAAGAACTCACCAAATTCCACACCCCAAAAACAAAGAGTCCAGTGAAGAAAGGGGCAGAAGACATGAATAGACACTTTTCTAAAGAAGACATCCAGATGGCCAACAGGCACATGGAAAGATGCTCAACGTCGCTCCCCATCAGGGAAATACAAATCAAAACCACACTCAGATACCACCTTACGCCGGTGAGAGTGGCTAAAATGAACAAATCGGGAGACGATAGATGCTGGCAAGGATGTGGAGAAAGGGAACCCTCTTGCACTGTTGCTGGGAATGCAAACTGGTGCAGCCGCTCTGGAAAACAGTGTGAAGTTCCTCAAACAATTAAAAATGGATCTACCCTATGACCCACAATAACACTGCTAGGAATTTACCCAAGGGATACAGGAGTGCTGATGCCTAGGGGCACTTGTACCCCCATGTTTATAGCGGCACTTTCAACAATAGCCAAATTATGGAAAGAGCCCAAATGTCCATCAACTGACGAATGGATGGAGAAGTTGTAGCTTATATATACAATGGAATACTACTTGGCAACGAGAAAGAAGGAAATCTGGCCTTTTGTAGCAACGTGGATGGAGCTGCAGAGTGTTCTGCTAAGTGAAAGAAGTCAGGCAGAGAAAGACAGATACCATATGTTTTCACTCCTATATGGATCCTGAGAAATTCCACAGAAGACCTGGGGGGAGGAGAAGGGGGAAAACAAGTTACAGAGAGGGAAGGAGGCAAACCATCATTGAGACTCTTAAAAACTGAGAATAAACTGTGGGTTGATGGGGGGTGGGAGGGAGGGGAGGGTGGGTGATGAGCATTGAGGAGGGCACCTGATGGGATGAGCACTGGGTGTTGTGTGGAAACCAATTTGACAATACACTTCATATTAAAAAAAAAAAAAAGAATTAAGAAAAAGAAACAAAAGCTGGACTTGGCTGCAGCTCATAGCCTCCAGGTAGAATTCCTGAGGCTTACAGATTGTCATCCTCCTACAGGTCTCTCAAGGACTTTATTTAACGTTTTACCACTAGAGCTTGGCCCCGGTTAGTGTCACTTTCCCTGATAGCCATAAACACTTCCCCAGAAAGATGCTAGCAATTACCTCTCAAGCCTATGGCCTACTGATACACATCGGAAGGGTTTCAAGACTGATGTTTTCATAGCCAGTAGTAAACAACCTTATCTTAGCAGCAGCTAGCTCCTCCTGGTCCTGAAAGTGCTACTTCTAAATTCCTTAGAGACTTGCATTACCCTTAGCCCCCACTAAGTAGAAAGTATGGAATCAGTCACTTCTCACAAACACAAGTGCAGCTCTTCCTACCCATGGGTTCTAGCTCCATCCTGTAATAGAAGCACGTTGTTGCACCGAAAATGGCTCAAAATTCTGTCTTGACTGTTTGCTCCCAGCCCACATCACACCAGCAATGCTACATATTAGCTCCTGGTGCATTGATCTGTTCCTTTGTTTGTTTACTTTGAATTTTGTTTATTTCTGCTCTGCTCTTCATTATTTCCTTCCTTCTAATGGTTTTGGGTTTTGTTGTTCTTTTTCTAGCTCCTTTAGATATAAGGTTACATTGTTTATGAGGGAGTTTTTCTTGCTTTGTGAGGAAGTGTATTGCTATAAACTTCTATCTGAGAACACTTTTGTGGCATCCCAAAGATACTACCTATGTCAGATACTACATACTTAGATTCTTTGTTCTCGAAAGGTTTGAAAGCATTGCTTCTACTTGGATGATAGATGATCATAGTAAAGTGAGTCATGTGTTGCAGAGAAGTAGGAAAGCTTGTTTCAGGGCACCCATTTAGAGATGGAATTCCTGGCTGGGTGTGAGATTCAGTGGACTATACGCTGATGTGGTCAGGCATTTTGATGCATTCAATCTCAATGACTTCATGAAGCCATCTTATAAATTCAGTAGGGAAGACAGACGATCTTGTTTTAGAAATAAGACAGCTGAGGTGCAGACTGACTGGCACCATGGCTGATAAGTGGCAGTCAGCTTGAGAACCCAGCTATGTTCTGATTCATCTTTCCTCAGTGGGATGAATCCACCCTTATCCCTTGATGCGGGTGTGTTTTCCTAGTGGACCCTAACACAAATGCCTTCCTTCTGCCTCTCCCCATACCACGCATCCATTTGCTCACGAAGTCACTTCTGAGAGCCTTTGTTGGTAGACATTCAGTTGGCGGAACCGGCTCGCAATCCTGGGTGGTTTCTAGCAGGGATCTTCCTTTCCACCCACGGCCCTACGGTACCTGATCTTCAGTCCTACCATGAAGCTCTTGGATTGGTGTGCAAGCTGACTTAGACACCTGGGATCCAGTTAACAAGCATTTAGTGAAGGAAAGACTCGATGATGAAAATTCCCAGAACTTCTTAGTCCTCATTCAGTGTTTTCAGCTGACTCATGAAATATGTCATTCTGTGTTCTTCCAATTATCCAGCTGTAAAAAGGAATAATACCCCATTCTAACGTAGGGAAGTATTATCTGTGTGTATTATGATATAATATTTCTTATACAAGAAAGCTGTTGTAAAAGTCCAGCTACCAAAAATAATGAAGAAGTTACCTGGATGTTTGCAAATGTCAAAAGCTTAAACTAGCTTCAAGTAGCGATAAATGAAACTATGTTTTAATGGCAGATAGCTCAGCTTCAAAAGTGTTTATCTCTTCTGCTTCAGGAAATGTGGCCACAAAATGTTCTGTTTGGTAAAGATGATTTTTATTTATTTTGAGAGGGGGGAGAGAGAAAGAGAGAGAGAGAGAGAGAGAATGAATGTGCACAAGCAAGGGAGGGCAGAAAGAGAGAGAGAGAGAATCCCAAGCAGGCCCCACACTGTCAGCACGGAGCCCAACACGGGACTCCATTTCAGGAACTGTGAGATGATGCCGTGTGCTGAAATCAAGAGTCGGTTGCTTAACCGACTGAGCCACCCAGGTGCCCCCACAATAACATTTTCTGAAGAGAATGTTTTCTAAAGGAACAAATGGAGGTTGATACTTTTCAAACTAGGTTTTATTTGACTAGCTTAATGAAAAATGGTAAAAAGGTGATTAGCAAATAACTGTGAACAAAAGTAATGACCAAGGAGGCCCCAGTGAGGTTACTGAAGATCCCAGCAAAAACACCAGAAATACCATTTTGAGATCAGAGGGAGAATGGGATGGAAATAGTGTCCTAACATCTGAGGGCATTGGGAGGGTGTGAAGAGGAGTGTGTTCTCCTCACAAGTTTCTTGGGAAGCTCTTCTAACTTCCCAGCTGTTTGCTGTGTCTGCTTCCTTCCGGCAAAAAGTGATGTGTGCGTGCAGTGCCCTGACAGTCCTTAGTCGGTTTTTGTGGTCTGAGAAGAGTAGATTTTTTACAAATTCTTTTTAACTTGACCTTATTTTTCTCAACGTGAAAGAATTTTACATGATTCCAAAGTCAAACTGTGAATAAAAAAGTATACACAGAGAAATGTGCCATCACTCTCTCTCCCATCTCCTAACGCAGCCCCCATGGGGTAAGCGTTCTCATTAGTTTTTAGTATACCTTTCCTGTAATTCGTTTAGTAACAAATGAACCAAATGTAGAATTTTCCTTTTCCGTAACAAGGAGCATAGTGGATGCACACTTTTGCCTATTGTCTTTTGAGTAACGCTGCATCTTAGAAACCATTTCATACTGTTTCCGAGAGACCTCGGGACAAGAGACGTCTTGTTGGCCACGTTGTGTACATTTCTCGTCGTGTATTTTACGAGCCTGCTGTGAGTATCTGTGTCATTGCCGAGATTTTGCTATTAGAAATAAGGCCATGATCAATAAACCTTTGCATATTATGTTTCATATTTGTAGAGAGATAGTCAGTGGTTAAAGAGAAATACATTCATCGTTTTCCAGGCACTGCTAGATTTCCTTCCCAATCGTCATGTCTGATAGTGCCTGGGAGCTGTTCTGTACGTAACAGTTTGGTGCTTTTCGATACCCTGTCGTAGTTCTGAAGTTTCACACGTACCGCCATAGGTCCCATACACACATCTGTGCATGTCACATGCCCCACCACACGGGCAGCTGAGTGTCGAGGGCAGAGAGAGCCTCCTTTCACAGAGTCTGTCAGGCTTAGAGAGAGAGCTGGGAGCAGGATCCTGATGTCTTGGTCTGGAGCTCTCTCTGCCACCCTGTAGTCATAGGGCAGTATGGGGAGAGCTGAGTGTCAAGTACTAAGAAAGTGTGCCTGTCTCCGATAGTGATGGAGGATAAAGAAGGAACATTTAACATGCCACCGGGAAGAACGCCCTGGTTGCTCAGCTTATAATGGAGGACTCTAGTGAAGTAAATTGTAATTTAGGGCAGACACTTAAAATTTCTCTTTCTTGCCAAAATAAATTAATTTCTTCAGCTGTCTGAATTTCCTTTCTTAAACTGGACAGGAACTAACAGAGTCTAAATTAAACTCATTTTCCATTCATACAGCTGGGTCACTTTGGGCTGCCCGAGTGTGCTTCTGGGTGTCCTAAAGCACATTTAAACCACCCCCCCCCACCCCCGGTGTTTCACGCTGTTTTCATAACCCATCTGATTTAGCCAGTGTAACACATAATATTTGCTTTCGCCTCTCCACTCTAGAGTCAGGGTCTATTTCTGAAACGTCTTGAGAGCTATTCGGGAAGACTGTTGTGGGAAGGCATCGCCGTACACCTGCTAGCACTGGGCAAGGCAGAGGGCAGATGGCGGGGGGTCAGGCTGGGGAGTTGGGTGAGACAGACCCTGCCTTGCCCAAAGAAAGCTTTGTTTTCGTGACGCCTTTCCCTGTGTTCCCACTGGTAGCTTTGCACTACTATTTGGGAGGTATTGTTTATACATAGGGTCCAATGAACTGGATCATGAATGTAGGGAGTTGTGAATTAAAAAAAAAAAATGGTACAACAAGCTGAAGAATTTTAGAAATATCTTGTTTAGGTCCAGGACAGTGTTTCTGCTTGGAGCTCTCACTGAGCACTTGGTGCCGTCGGCTTACTCTCACTTGTTGGAGGCGTGTGCGGCAGTCTGTGCAACAGGGCAACATTTGCACCTGCTGAGCCCCCCATAACGTCAAGTGTGACACTTCCTTGGAAAACACTCGGGAAGCTCTTAGTGTCTTTCCTCATCACCCTCCCTGTTTCTCATCCCTGGGAATGAGGGCAGGGGGCAGTACTGATGCTGGCAAGTGAATCCTGCTTTACACAGTCTGCCAGATGTGGATCCCCATGGGAGGAGCCATGATTTGAATATGCCTTTTGGAATATTCTGAAATAGAAAGATCTGGAAAGGTCAAAACTGTGGGAAATACCTTTCAAACACGGAAGTTGGGGAGAAATTGAAATAAATATAATATTTTAGTTCTAGCATATTTTAGATTTTGGGGTATCGTAATATGTGAATTTTAAATTTTGTTAACTTTATTTATTTATTTTGAGAGAGACAGTGAAAGGGGGGGCAGAGAGAGAGAGAGGGAGAGACAGACTCTCAAGTAGGCTCTGTGCTGATGTGGGGCTTGAAATCGCAAAGCCGTGAGATTATAACCTGAGCCAAAACCAGAAGTTGGGCACTTAACCAACTGAGCCACCCAGGTGTCCCCATACTGTGTGAATTTTTAAAAACAGATTCTCTTTAGTTTACTTCTGAATGAAATGGTCATGCCTGTGTATGTAGGGAAATAGAAAGCTAGAAGAATTACAGGCAAAGGTTTGTTTTCCTATGTTTTCTTTTTCCCTTTTAAGAAATATAAAGAAATAAAAAGTCATCATAGAGGGTGAATCTCCCTCTGATTCATGGTCTCCACCAACCCACTTTTCCCTGCTTTCCTCTGCTTTCCCTTGGATCCTGGGCCCAAGCAGGTGTGCCCAGGGCAGGTTCAGATCCGCGCATGCGCATGGTCAGGGGCTGAGCCCGGTGAGGGACACAGCTGAGGCTGCAGCGGTGCTGTGAGTCCTGGCTCCCAGCCCGACTGCCGCCCCAAGCCCCCAAGTGTCTGGGCCAGCCAGGGGCTGACGCCCACCCCACCCCCGACCGGGCACATGCTGCTGCCTGGAGCCTGCTACCCGGTAGCCATGGCATTGGCGGTAGGGGTAGCAGTAGTGCTACCTGGAGCGCTGGCGGGAGCGCGGGCGGGGCCCGCGTGGAGAAGACAGGGACCCATGAGCCTCCAGCCTCAGAGGGTGGCGGCCCTACTGCTCCTGCTGCTCCTGGAGCCAGAGGCCAGGGCGCCGACTCGCTTCCCGGGCGCCTCGGTCTCTGGCTGCGCTGGTGTGGTGCCAGCACAGGAAGGGGCAGAACGCCATGCTATGCGCAACCCCCCCCTCCGGGCCCCCGACAGACCATCTGGGAGAAGCCTAAAGGTGGAGCAGCTGAGATCCACAGCCTCCCTCCAGGACCTGTCTCAGTCGCGGTGCTGCCAAGGTAGGGATCCCTGTGACAAGGTCCCACGTGGCCTTCCCCCCTGCCCCTCTCTGTCTTCCCCTTCCATAACCACCCCTGCCTCCCTCCTGCGCCAGGCTTCTTCTTGGGCTCCTTTGCGGCTGCAGTCTGGAGGACTCAAGAGTGAGATTTCTGGGTTGGACCCGGGTCCCCTGGAGGAGGAGGGCCCCAGATGGAGTAGGGGGTTAGGCTCCGGCAGAGGGGAGTGGCTCAGGTCGAGAGGGAGGGCGCCCTGAGTGCCCATGGAAGTCTGACTGTGTTGGTGGTTGAAGGGTGGAGGTGGGAACAAACGAACGAAGGAAGGAAAGCGTGGACCTGTGGTTGTGGGAAAATGTCAAGGCAGGGCCAGGGAAGTCGCAGCCATGAGCAGGAGGAAAATTCCTGCCTGTGAAAATGACGCACAGGGACCTGAGATTCCAGAGAAATATTCCAGCGAGCGTCAGGGTGGTGGGCCTGAGTTGCTGGAGGCCAGCCAGGGAACTTGTTGAAGTAATTGAGAGTGGAAGCAGCAGAAGAACACAGGCCTCCTGCCTCCCGCCCTCCAAACCAGTTGCCCTGCCCTGACCCACCCCGCCCCGCCTCTGCTGGCAAAGTGGCACCCTCTTAAGTGGGGAGGGGGGGAGAGATCCCACCACACTTTTGGCTAAAACGGGTCCTCTATCATGGGAGTCCATGGGACTGTGGGGTGTGGAGTGTGAAGTAGGGGTAGTGCAACTCCCTGTTGAGCTCTTCATTTCTGAAGGCAATGTGCATTCAATCAATGAACTATGAACACGTGGGCCAGGAAAAAATGGCGCTTCCCTCTTTGAGAGGGTGGTCCAGACTCTTTCCTACTTGGACGTGTGTGCTGAAGAGAACTGGGTGTTGTGGATGGAGTCCAAAGTCATCTCTTTGGGACATGTTGGGTGGGAACGTCTTCTTCGCACTCTGGCGAGGAAGGTGGATGGAAAAGCTCCTTGTCCGAGGCAGACTTGTGGGTTTTGTTCTTCCTATCCGTGGGGCGTGGTGCTTCCCGTTTCCGTGGAGCGCCTCCTGTCTTGCATTCGTTCCGTGTTTCCAGAGTTTCAGTCCTTGGCAATCACATCTCCTCCGGGACTCCCCAGGCAGCACGAGGGAGAAGTGACTCGGAGCCCGCCGGGTCCCTAGAAACCAGTGCGTGTGTACTGGAGCAGGCAGTGCTCCTCTCTCAGCCTCCTTTGGAAATGAGGTCTTGGGCAAGCGGTCTTTCACTGCATGGGTTGTACCTCTCCCCGGTTGTTGGGGGGAGTGTGTGTGCGTGAGTTTGGTGCTGTGGCCCGTGTGGAGTCCGGACCGCGTCAGGGACCCCGTTCTTTGCAAGGAATGCGTTTTGTTGCATGGGAAGATCTCATTTCACTAGAGAGTTCCAATCCTGTCTCAAAGGCTGAACACATCCTGAAGGCAGCACCTTGACCTCACTGAAAGCAAAGGCCTAAGAGCAGAGGCTTTCCCACACTTCCATCTCGAGCTGACTGGTGCTTTATGTTTTCAGGAAGATGGTGTGGTGTCGGCCATTTGGAGCAGCTCAGGCTCCTAAGCGTGTGTTTGGTCCCCGAGGGGTGAGTTGTGTCTCTCCGGAATGAGGGAGATTATGGTGACCTTGAGTATCATTACCTTCATGATTACCGTGATTATTCTGCCTAAGTCATGGCATGGATATTGATCCATGAGCTTGCCATGTGAGAGGTTTCCTTGGTAAAGTAGTCGCCGTGCGTGTCCTCGAAACTTGGTTGTGGTCCGAACACCTTTGATGCTTTGCACGTCCCGAAGCGGCTCCACGGGTGTGCAGTCCCTGTTGCCATATAGGTGAGGAGGCAGAGTCTGTTGACCTGAAAGCCCGTCCAAGTATCCAGGGAGATGTGCGAGGGCCTCTCCCTGAGGCACTGGGTTCCTAGCCGGCACCACCCAGAATCAGGCAGGGAGGTTTTCTTGATGCCAGGGGGAAGTCCTGAGGAGGGAGGGGGAGCCGGACACGGTCGGTCGGGGGAAGGAAGGGATCCCTCCCCTGCCTCACCATCCCCAGCAGTTGCCTAGGTGCTGGCCACGAGGGAGGGGACTGCCTAGGCGTGTTTGTTTTCTCGTTGGTCTTATCCCACCTTGGTAGAGCGCTTAGCCTGTTCCAGGCACTGTTCTGGGCACTGGAGAGATCTATGCTAAACGACACAGAGTACCTCGACAAGGACTCTGGTCCCCGTTCGTATTTCCAAGGGAAGATGTGAAAGAATGTGTGCCGGGGGTCACTGCTGTGAGGCGGGAGGACTCGAGGCATGAAGCCAGGCAGTCGGGCTCCACATGAGCGTGCTGCACCGCTGGCTCTCCCACCGCTGCCTGTCGAGAGGCAGGGAAAGCATTTGCACCTAGCGTGCGTGTCCTGCGAGCAGAGGTGGGCTTGGAGACGTGCGTGTGCCCTCAAACGGGGAATCCAGCAAAATAGGCTCTAGGGCCTGAGTCACGCTCTCTGCGGGGAACCCTATCATTTCAAGTCCAGCCTGAGACACTTTGGACAGTGACACGCGGGGCTCTTAGTGAGGGTGGCGGCGCAGCGGGGGGCATGGGTCAGCGGGACCTTCCTAGGACCCCCGCCCCGGTGCTCAGCTCCCCCTGAAACCCAGGCAGGGCTGGAAGGAGGAACAGGCTGTCGATGGCACCATCCCTTCCGCAGGGAGGCTTCTTGGGAGCTGGTGACTGAGGTGACCTTTGCGAGTTCCCCCTCTGAATTGCAGGAGAAGCGGCCGAGGGCCCTCATTTCCTGCGGTCCACACTCCCCGTCGCCCTGTGTGCCAGTTGCCAACGTCGCAGGCGCCCTGGTGGTGAACGTGTTCCCCGAGTAGGGGAACCCCAAGGCCGTTTCTGCGTCCTCAAATGCTAACGTTCTCTGCTTGCGTCCTGCGCCCTGGCTGGTCCGAGACCCTGAGCACAGGGCCTGCAGGAAGGGTGAAGGGTGCGAAGCTGTCTCCTGGTAGGTAGCTGCGGTGAGGTCGTTCCCGGTGGCCTGCGCTCAGCTGCAGGGCTCCTTGGAACCCAAAGCCACCACGTTTCCCGTGGGACAGAGTGCGCTGCAAGGGGAGCCTGGGGAGTCATCAGGCCCTAACGGTAGGCAGGCATGACCTTTATCCGTGGGCCTTTTGATCAGAGCGCCCTCTTTGCTACCTATCGTCAGGGCAGCCTCTTTGGAAGACAGAGGGCAGGTTGTGGACAGTTGTATAGCATCCTTCCTGGTGGTATGTGTTGTAAGGGCTCTGACCTTGCGGAAATGGGCGGGGATGGATGGAGTGGACTCCTGAATGGAACCTTCCCCGGGCGCCTGGGTGGTTCAGTGGGTTGAGCTTCCCACTTGGGCTCAGGTCACGCCCTCGCCGTTCCTGAGTTCCAGCCCTTCGCTGGGCTGTGTGCCCACAGCTCGGCCCTGGGGCCTGTTTTCAGATTCTGTGTGTCTCGCTCTCTGCTTCTCTGCCCCTCCCCCACTGGCGGTCACTGGCTTGACAGCTTGCTCTCTCGCTCCCTGTGTCTCCAGAGTGAAGAAACATGAACAAATAGGAAATAGAACGTTCCCCAGGGCAGGTGCTGGCCACGGGCACAGCCATTCATTCGCGGTGGTAATGAACTCGACGGTGTTCCTTTCGTGTTATCATTTGAGGTTCTTTGTTTCTTTCATTCATTCTGAGAGACAGAGAGAGAGTGGACGCATGCATGTGTGCCTGTGAGCAGGGATAGGGCACACAGGGAGGGAGAGAGAGAGGAGGGCCAGCGGGCTCCGCATCGTTGGCGCCCATCTCGAGGTGGGCCTCCCTGTGGAGGCTCAGCCTCACACACTGTGAGATCGTGACGTGAGCTGAGATCCAGAGCCACATGCTTTTGTTTCTTTTTTCATGTTCACGTCGGAGAGAAAGCGAGAGAGACAGAGAGAGCACAAGCGAGGGAGGGGCAGGGAGAGAGAGAGGAAACCCAGAAGGGAATCAGGTTCCAGGCTCTGAGCTGTCAGCACGGAGCACTAGGCGCGACTCAGCTCAGGAACCCTGAGAGCCTGACGTGACCCGAAGTCGGACCATTACCCAGCTGAGTCATCCAGGCGGCCCACAGAGTTTGCCGTGTGTATTTTCAAAAGAAAAAACAGCTACGTTGATATATAGATCTATCTACCTGTGTGTCCATAGGGATACCTATGTACATACACATACATGTCTACATATACGTACACACATTCGTGGATGTGTATCTATGTGTATATGCATACACACTCGCGCGGGCGCGCGCGCGCACACACACACACACACACACACACACAGAAACACACACACACACACACACAGAAACACACACACACACACACACACACACACACACCATGTAAACGGAGCCCAACAGTCTTGTCAGTGGAGACGCAGAGCCAGGAGGGAGGCATCAGCACAATGTTCAAAATGAAAGGGAAACGTCATTCTCGTATCTCTCAGTACGTGCCATGACAGGGAGACACACGTGAGTGTTCTGGTAGGATAGGAAGCTGCTCCCACGGAGAATGCAGGCAAATGGCCCCTATGGAGCCAATGGAACCCTAGTGCACTTGTGGTAGGAGACTGATCAAGGAGGCCCAAAACTCGTGACCTTTGTAATGCTAGCAGAGGGCATTTGCATTTGTATAGCATGCGATCATTGACGTTGCCCCTGGGGGGAGAAAGGTTTTGCATCTCTCTTCTCCTAGGTTTGTGGCTTCGTTTTGTCTTCCCTTGTGCACTTGAAAGAGTCCTGACAGGTCCTGATGGTCCACAGTAAGTCCCAGTCACCAGAGTCCAGAGTCCCTTGGTGGGGCTTGTGGGATGGTGTCCTTCCCATGACCATGAAGTCCACAGACCAGTCTTGAGCTTTTGCTGTAAGTCCTGTTTCTACCAGGTCCAGTCTGGGGGTGCCTCTTTGCAAGTCCTCAGGTGAGGACACGTGATGAAGGCTGCCCATTGGGACTGGCCTTCCATGATCCCTATGTCCGTGACTCCCTGCTCTCCTTCCAGGGCTGCGTAGGTTCGTGCCCTTGATGCTCCTTTCGTAGAAAGCCTTGACTGCTTGGTCTCTCTACTCCTCCTCACCCTGGACGGTAGTCCTGTGGCTCCCCTTGAATCCTCAGGCATACGTTTCCTTGCCCACCTCTGCACACTGGCCCTCCAGAGCAGGGTCTGGTACGCCTTGCACGTTCAGTCGATGCTTGCTGCACAATCGCATGGGTGATGGCCTCTCTCTCTCTCTCTCTCTCTCTCTCTCTCTCTCTCTCTCTCACCAAAAGAAAGAAACGTTGAAAAGCAATTGAAACCCAAGAAAAGAAAAATGGCACGGAGGAGTTGGGATCTGAGGCACACTGTGAAGGAAACATGGGGGTTGGGAGGTAGCGGAGGTGGACAGGCGGTTCCACAGAGTTGAAGGATGTGCCACAGTCCGCGGTGGCAGGGTGGACTTGAGGGTGGGACCGCTGGTGGTGCAGTCCAGGTAGGGCCATGGGAAGGGCATGTAGAGCTGAAAAGCACCGGCCTTTCAAGGCGAAGGGAGGTGGAAGGAGTCTCGTGTGCCCAGTGTGTCTCCCTGTCCCTTAGGGCTGCCCTTGCGGGCACGGGTCACGAGCGAGGAGGGTGCACGGCTGTAGATGTCCCCGGTTGGCGGGAATGGGAGGCAGAGTGCAGAAGAAACACAGAGGCCTGGGATGCAAGAGGGATCACTGGGTTCACGGGCAGCCACCTGCCTGGGAAACCAGCTATGCAAAAGGTTCCTGGGTCTCTTGAGGGGTGACAGGGAGGTGTCCACCTTGGGAGGAGACACCTGCCAGTCCCTGTCCCACTGGCCTGGTCTGTGGAGCCCTCTGCCTGGCTCCCGGCTGTCAGGCTGGCGGCCAGTCGGTCAGAGCATCTGGTGGGCACAGGGAGGTGCGGTGGTGCAGACCCTGGCGCCCAGGAGCTGTGCCCCCTGCGGGGGGGTGGGGGTGGGGGTGGGGGGATGTGGCGGCTTGGATCCTGGGCCCAAGCAGGTGTGCGGGAGCGCGCGCACGAGTGCGCGCACGCGCGTGGGCCAGGGCCGGAGCCCGGTGAGGGACACAGCTGAGGCTGCAGCGGTGCTGTGAGTCCTGGCTCCCAGCCCGCCTGCCGCCCCAAGGCCCCAAGTGTCTGGGCCAGCCAGGGACTGACGCCCACCTCAGCCCCCGACCGGGGACATGCTGCTGCCTGGCGCCTGCGACCCGGTAGCCATGGCATTGGCGGTAGGGGTAGCGGTAGTGCTACCGGGAGCGCTCGCGGGAGCGTGGGCGGGGCCCCGCGTGCAGAAGACTGGGAGCCATGAGCCTCCAGCCTGGGAGGGTGGCGGCCCTGCTGCTCCTGCTGCTCCTGGAGCCAGAGGGCAGGGCGCGGGACGCGCTTCCCGGGCGCCTCGGTCTTTGGCCGCGCTGGTGGAGGGAGTGCCAGCACTGGCTGGGGCAGAGCGCGATGCGATGCCCCCCGGCGCCCCCGAAAGACCATCTGGGAGAAGCCTAAAGGTGGAGCAGCTGAGACCCACAGCCTCCCTCCAGGACCTGCCTCAGTCGCGGTGCTGCCAAGGTAGGGACCCTAGCGACAAGGTCGCACGAGGCCTTCCCCCCTGCCCCCCTCTGTCTTCCCCTTCCATGAGCACCACCCACCCCCCCTCCCTGGTGCTCCGGGCTTCTTCTTGGGCTCCTTTGCGGCTGCAGTCTGGAGGCCTCAGGAGTGGGCTTTCTGGGTTGCACCCCGGTTCCCTGGAGGAGGAGGGCCCCAGATCGAGTAGGGGGTTAGGCTCAGGCGGTGGGGAGTGGCTCAGGTCGAGAGGGGGGGCGCCCTGAGTGCCCATGGAAGTCTGACTGGGTTGGTGGTTGGCGGGTGGAGGTGGGAACGAACGAAGGAACGAAGGAACGAAGGAACGAAGGAACGAAGGAAGGAAGGAAGGAAGGAAGGAAGGAAGGAAGGAAGGAAAGCGTGGACCTGCGGTTGTGGGCAAGTGTCAAGGCAGGGCCAGGGAAGTCGCAGCCATGAGCAGGAGGAATCATTCCTGCCTGTGAAAATGAAGTACAAGGGACCTGAGATTCCAGAGAAACATTCCAGGGAGAGTCAGGGTGGTGGGCCTGAGTTGCTGGAGGCCAGCAGGGGACGGTGTTGAAGGGATTGAGAGTGGAAGCAGCAGGTGAACACAGGCCTCCCGCCTCCCCCCTCCACACCTGCTCTCCTGGCCTGCCCAGCCCCGCCCCTGCCGCCCCTGGTGGCAGAGTTGCACCCTCTGATGGGGAGGGCGAGATCTCACCCCGCTTGTGGCGAAAGGGGGTCCTCTATCGTGGGAGTCCATGGGACTAGGGGGTAGGAGTCTGGATTAGGGCAAGTGCAACTCCTGGTTGAGCTTTTCATTTCTGAAGGCAATGTGCATTCCATCAGTGAACTCGGAGCCAGGGAGCCAGGAAGAAGTGGCGCTTCTGTGTTTTAGAGGGTGGTCCAGACTCTTTCCTACTTGGAGCTGTGTGCTGAAGAGAACTGGGTGTTGTGGATGGAGTCCAAAGTCATCTCTTTGGGACATGTTGGGTGGGAACGTCTTCTTCGCACGCTGGCGAGGAAGGTGGATGGAAAAGCTCCTTGTCCGAGGCAGACTTGTGGGTTTTGTTCTTCCTATCCGTGGGGCATGGTGCTTCCCGTTTCCGTGGAGCGCCTCCTGTCTTGCATTCGTTCCGTGTTTCCAGAGTTTCAGTCCTTGGCAATCACATCTCCTCCGGGACTCCCCAGGCAGCACGAGGGAGAAGTGACTCGGAGCCCGCCGGGTCCCTAGAAACCAGTGCGTGTGTACTGGAGCAGGCAGTGCTCCTCTCTCAGCCTCCTTTGGAAATGAGGTCTTGGGCAAACGGTCTTTCACTGCATGGGTTGTACCTCTCCCTGGTCGTTGGGGGGAGTGTGTGTGCGTGAGTTTGGTGCTGTGGCCCGTGTGGAGTCCGGACCGCGTCAGGGACCCCGTTCTTTGCAAGGAATGCGTTTTGTTGCATGGGAAGATCTCATTTCACTAGAGAGTTCCAATCCTGTCTCAAAGGCTGAACACATCCTGAAGGCAGCACCTTGACCTCACTGAAAGCAAAGGCCTAAGAGCAGAGGCTTTCCCACACTTCCCTCTCGAGCTGAGTGGTGCTTTATGTTTTCAGGAAGATGGTGTGGTGTCGGCCATTTGGAGCAGCTCAGGCTCCTAAGCGTGTGTTTGGTCCCCGAGGGGTGAGTTGTGTCTCTCCGGAATGAGGGAGATTATGGTGACCTTGAGTATCATTACCTTCATGATTACCGTGATTATTCTGCCTAAGTCATGGCATGGATATTGATCCATGAGCTTGCCATGTGAGAGGTTTCCTTGGTAAAGTAGTCGCCGTGCGTGTCCTCGAAACTTGGTTGTGGTCCGAACACCTTTGATGCTTTGCACGTCCCGAAGCGGCTCCACGGGTGTGCAGTCCCTGTTGCCATATAGGTGAGGAGGCAGAGTCTGTTGACCTGAAAGCCCGTCCAAGTATCCAGGGAGATGTGCGAGGGCCTCTCCCTGAGGCACTGGGTTCCTAGCCGGCACCACCCAGAATCAGGCAGGGAGGTTTTCTTGATGCCAGGGGGAAGTCCTGAGGAGGGAGGGGGAGCCGGACACGGTCGGTCGGGGGAAGGAAGGGATCCCTCCCCTGCCTCACCATCCCCAGCAGTTGCCTAGGTGCTGGCCACGAGGGAGGGGACTGCCTAGGCGTGTTTGTTTTCTCGTTGGTCTTATCCCACCTTGGTAGAGCGCTTAGCCTGTTCCAGGCACTGTTCTGGGCACTGGAGAGATCTATGCTAAACGACACAGAGTACCTCGACAAGGACTCTGGTCCCCGTTCGTATTTCCAAGGGAAGATGTGAAAGAATGTGTGCCGGGGGTCACTGCTGTGAGGCGGGAGGACTCGAGGCATGAAGCCAGGCAGTCGGGCTCCACATGAGCGTGCTGCACCGCTGGCTTTCCCACCGCTGCCTGTCGAGAGGCAGGGAAAGCATTTGCACCTAGCGTGCGTGTCCTGCGAGCAGAGGTGGGCTTGGAGACGTGCGTGTGCCCTCAAACGGGGAATCCAGCAAAATAGGCTCTAGGGCCTGAGTCACGCTCTCTGCGGGGAACCCTATCATTTCAAGTCCAGCCTGAGACACTTTGGACAGTGACACGCGGGGCTGTTAGTGAGGGTGGCGGCGCAGCGGGGGGCATGGGTCAGCGGGACCTTCCTAGGACCCCCGCCCCGGTGCTCAGCTCCCCCTGAAACCCAGGCAGGGCTGGAAGGAGGAACAGGCTGTCGATGGCACCATCCCTTCCGCAGGGAGGCTTCTTGGGAGCTGGTGACTGAGGTGACCTTTGCGAGTTCCCCCTCTGAATTGCAGGAGAAGCGGCCGAGGGCCCTCATTTCCTGCGGTCCACACTCCCCGTCGCCCTGTGTGCCAGTTGCCAACGTCGCAGGCGCCCTGGTGGTGAACGTGTTCCCCGAGTAGGGGAACCCCAAGGCCGTTTCTGCGTCCTCAAATGCTAACGTTCTCTGCTTGCGTCCTGCGCCCTGGCTGGTCCGAGACCCTGAGCACAGGGCCTGCAGGAAGGGTGAAGGGTGCGAAGCTGTCTCCTGGTAGGTAGCTGCGGTGAGGTCGTTCCCGGTGGCCTGCGCTCAGCTGCAGGGCTCCTTGGAACCCAAAGCCACGACGTTTCCCGTGGGACAAAGTGCGCTGCAAGGGGAGCCTGGGGAGTCATCAGGCCCTAAGGGTAGGCAGGCATGACCTTTATCCGTGGGCCTTTTGATCAGAGCGCCCTCTTTGCTACCTATCGTCAGGGCAGCCTCTTTGGAAGACAGAGGGCAGGTTGTGGACAGTTGTATAGCATCCTTCCTGGTGCTATGTGTTGTAAGGGCTCTGACCTTGCGGAAATGGGCGGGGATGGATGGAGTGGACTCCTGAATGGAACCTTCCCCGGGCGCCTGGGTGGTTCAGTGGGTTGAGCTTCCCACTTGGGCTCAGGTCACGCCCTCGCCGTTCCTGAGTTCCAGCCCTGCGCTGGGCTGTGTGCCCACAGCTCAGGCCGTGGGGCCTGTTTTCAGATTCTGTGTGTCTCGCTCTCTGCTTCTCTGCCCCTCCCCCACTGGCGGTCACTGGCTTGTCAGCTTGCTCTCTCGCTCCCTGTGTCTCCAGAGTGAAGAAACATGAACAAATAGGAAATAGAACGTTCCCCAGGGCAGGTGCTGGCCACGGGCACAGCCATTCATTCGCGGTGGTAATGAACTCGACGGTGTTCCTTTCGTGTTATCATTTGAGGTTCTTTGTTTCTTTCATTCATTCTGAGAGACAGAGAGAGAGTGGACGCATGCATGTGTGCCTGTGAGCAGGGATAGGGCACACAGGGAGGGAGAGAGAGAGGAGGGCAGCGGGCTCCGCATCGTTGGCGCCCATCTCGAGGTGGGCCTCCCTGTGGAGGCTCAGCCTCACAAACTGTGAGATCGTGACGTGAGCTGAGATCCAGAGCCACATGCTTTTGTTTCTTTTTTCATGTTCACGTCGGAGAGAAAGCGAGAGAGACAGAGAGAGCACAAGCGAGGGAGGGGCAGGGAGAGAGAGAGGAAACCCAGAAGGGAATCAGGTTCCAGGCTCTGAGCTGTCAGCACGGAGCACTAGGCGCGACTCAGCTCAGGAACCCTGAGAGCCTGACGTGACCCGAAGTCGGACCATTACCCAGCTGAGTCATCCAGGCGGCCCACAGAGTTTGCCGTGTGTATTTTCAAAAGAAAAAACAGCTACGTTGATATATAGATCTATCTACCTGTGTGTCCATAGGGATACCTATGTACATACACATACATGTCTACATATACGTACACACATTCGTGGATGTGTATCTATGTGTATATGCATACACACTCGCGCGGGCGCGCGCGCGCACACACACACACACACACACACACAGAAACACACACACACACACACACAGATACACACACACACACACACACACACACACACACCATGTAAACGGAGCCCAACAGTCTTGTCAGTGGAGACGCAGAGCCAGGAGGGAGGCATCAGCACAATGTTCAAAATGAAAGGGAAACGTCATTCTCGTATCTCTCAGTACGTGCCATGACAGGGAGACACACGTGAGTGTTCTGGTAGGATAGGAAGCTGCTCCCACGGAGAATGCAGGCAAATGGCCCCTATGGAGCCAATGGAACCCTAGTGCACTTGTGGTAGGAGACTGATCAAGGAGGCCCAAAACTCGTGACCTTTGTAATGCTAGCAGAGGGCATTTGCATTTGTATAGCATGCGATCATTGACGTTGCCCCTGGGGGGAGAAAGGTTTTGCATCTCTCTTCTCCTAGGTTTGTGGCTTCGTTTTGTCTTCCCTTGTGCACTTGAAAGAGTCCTGACAGGTCCTGATGGTCCACAGTAAGTCCCAGTCACCAGAGTCCAGAGTCCCTTGGTGGGGCTTGTGGGATGGTGTCCTTCCCATGACCATGAAGTCCACAGACCAGTCTTGAGCTTTTGCTGTAAGTCCTGTTTCTACCAGGTCCAGTCTGGGGGTGCCTCTTTGCAAGTCCTCAGGTGAGGACACGTGATGAAGGCTGCCCATTGGGACTGGCCTTCCATGATCCCTATGTCCGTGACTCCCTGCTCTCCTTCCAGGGCTGCGTAGGTTCGTGCCCTTGATGCTCCTTTCGTAGAAAGCCTTGACTGCTTGGTCTCTCTACTCCTCCTCACCCTGGACGGTAGTCCTGTGGCTCCCCTTGAATCCTCAGGCATACGTTTCCTTGCCCACCTCTGCACACTGGCCCTCCAGAGCAGGGTCTGGTACGCCTTGCACGTTCAGTCGATGCTTGCTGCACAATCGCATGGGTGATGGCCTCTCTCTCTCTCTCTCTCTCTCTCTCTCTCTCTCTCTCTCTCTCTCACCAAAAGAAAGAAACGTTGAAAAGCAATTGAAACCCAAGAAAAGAAAAATGGCACGGAGGAGTTGGGATCTGAGGCACACTGTGAAGGAAACATGGGGGTTGGGAGGTAGCGGAGGTGGACAGGCGGTTCCACAGAGTTGAAGGATGTGCCACAGTCCGCGGTGGCAGGGTGGACTTGAGGGTGGGACCGCTGGTGGTGCAGTCCAGGTAGGGCCATGGGAAGGGCATGTAGAGCTGAAAAGCACCGGCCTTTCAAGGCGAAGGGAGGTGGAAGGAGTCTCGTGTGCCCAGTGTGTCTCCCTGTCCCTTAGGGCTGCCCTTGCGGGCACGGGTCACGAGCGAGGAGGGTGCACGGCTGTAGATGTCCCCGGTTGGCGGGAATGGGAGGCAGAGTGCAGAAGAAACACAGAGGCCTGGGATGCAAGAGGGATCACTGGGTTCACGGGCAGCCACCTGCCTGGGAAACCAGCTATGCAAAAGGTTCCTGGGTCTCTTGAGGGGTGACAGGGAGGTGTCCACCTTGGGAGGAGACACCTGCCAGTCCCTGTCCCACTGGCCTGGTCTGTGGAGCCCTCTGCCTGGCTCCCGGCTGTCAGGCTGGCGGCCAGTCGGTCAGAGCATCTGGTGGGCACAGGGAGGTGCGGTGGTGCAGACCCTGGCGCCCAGGAGCTGTGCCCCCTGCGGGGGGGTGGGGGTGGGGGTGGGGGGATGTGGCGGCTTGGATCCTGGGCCCAAGCAGGTGTGCGGGAGCGCGCGCACGAGTGCGCGCACGCGCGTGGGCCAGGGCCGGAGCCCGGTGAGGGACACAGCTGAGGCTGCAGCGGTGCTGTGAGTCCTGGCTCCCAGCCCGCCTGCCGCCCCAAGGCCCCAAGTGTCTGGGCCAGCCAGGGACTGACGCCCACCTCAGCCCCCGACCGGGGACATGCTGCTGCCTGGCGCCTGCGACCCGGTAGCCATGGCATTGGCGGTAGGGGTAGCGGTAGTGCTACCGGGAGCGCTCGCGGGAGCGTGGGCGGGGCCCCGCGTGCAGAAGACTGGGAGCCATGAGCCTCCAGCCTGGGAGGGTGGCGGCCCTGCTGCTCCTGCTGCTCCTGGAGCCAGAGGGCAGGGCGCGGGACGCGCTTCCCGGGCGCCTCGGTCTTTGGCCGCGCTGGTGGAGGGAGTGCCAGCACTGGCTGGGGCAGAGCGCGATGCGATGCCCCCCGGCGCCCCCGAAAGACCATCTGGGAGAAGCCTAAAGGTGGAGCAGCTGAGACCCACAGCCTCCCTCCAGGACCTGCCTCAGTCGCGGTGCTGCCAAGGTAGGGACCCTAGCGACAAGGTCGCACGAGGCCTTCCCCCCTGCCCCCCTCTGTCTTCCCCTTCCATGAGCACCACCCACCCCCCCCTCCCTGGTGCTCCGGGCTTCTTCTTGGGCTCCTTTGCGGCTGCAGTCTGGAGGCCTCAGGAGTGGGCTTTCTGGGTTGCACCCCGGTTCCCTGGAGGAGGAGGGCCCCAGATCGAGTAGGGGGTTAGGCTCAGGCGGTGGGGAGTGGCTCAGGTCGAGAGGGGGGGCGCCCTGAGTGCCCATGGAAGTCTGACTGGGTTGGTGGTTGGCGGGTGGAGGTGGGAACGAACGAAGGAACGAAGGAACGAAGGAACGAAGGAACGAAGGAAGGAAGGAAGGAAGGAAGGAAGGAAGGAAGGAAGGAAGGAAAGCGTGGACCTGCGGTTGTGGGCAAGTGTCAAGGCAGGGCCAGGGAAGTCGCAGCCATGAGCAGGAGGAATCATTCCTGCCTGTGAAAATGAAGTACAAGGGACCTGAGATTCCAGAGAAACATTCCAGGGAGAGTCAGGGTGGTGGGCCTGAGTTGCTGGAGGCCAGCAGGGGACGGTGTTGAAGGGATTGAGAGTGGAAGCAGCAGGTGAACACAGGCCTCCCGCCTCCCCCCTCCACACCTGCTCTCCTGGCCTGCCCAGCCCCGCCCCTGCCGCCCCTGGTGGCAGAGTTGCACCCTCTGATGGGGAGGGCGAGATCTCACCCCGCTTGTGGCGAAAGGGGGTCCTCTATCGTGGGAGTCCATGGGACTAGGGGGTAGGAGTCTGGATTAGGGCAAGTGCAACTCCTGGTTGAGCTTTTCATTTCTGAAGGCAATGTGCATTCCATCAGTGAACTCGGAGCCAGGGAGCCAGGAAGAAGTGGCGCTTCTGTGTTTTAGAGGGTGGTCCAGACTCTTTCCTACTTGGAGCTGTGTGCTGAAGAGAACTGGGTGTTGTGGATGGAGTCCAAAGTCATCTCTTTGGGACATGTTGGGTGGGAACGTCTTCTTCGCACGCTGGCGAGGAAGGTGGATGGAAAAGCTCCTTGTCCGAGGCAGACTTGTGGGTTTTGTTCTTCCTATCCGTGGGGCATGGTGCTTCCCGTTTCCGTGGAGCGCCTCCTGTCTTGCATTCGTTCCGTGTTTCCAGAGTTTCAGTCCTTGGCAATCACATCTCCTCCGGGACTCCCCAGGCAGCACGAGGGAGAAGTGACTCGGAGCCCGCCGGGTCCCTAGAAACCAGTGCGTGTGTACTGGAGCAGGCAGTGCTCCTCTCTCAGCCTCCTTTGGAAATGAGGTCTTGGGCAAACGGTCTTTCACTGCATGGGTTGTACCTCTCCCTGGTCGTTGGGGGGAGTGTGTGTGCGTGAGTTTGGTGCTGTGGCCCGTGTGGAGTCCGGACCGCGTCAGGGACCCCGTTCTTTGCAAGGAATGCGTTTTGTTGCATGGGAAGATCTCATTTCACTAGAGAGTTCCAATCCTGTCTCAAAGGCTGAACACATCCTGAAGGCAGCACCTTGACCTCACTGAAAGCAAAGGCCTAAGAGCAGAGGCTTTCCCACACTTCCCTCTCGAGCTGAGTGGTGCTTTATGTTTTCAGGAAGATGGTGTGGTGTCGGCCATTTGGAGCAGCTCAGGCTCCTAAGCGTGTGTTTGGTCCCCGAGGGGTGAGTTGTGTCTCTCCGGAATGAGGGAGATTATGGTGACCTTGAGTATCATTACCTTCATGATTACCGTGATTATTCTGCCTAAGTCATGGCATGGATATTGATCCATGAGCTTGCCATGTGAGAGGTTTCCTTGGTAAAGTAGTCGCCGTGCGTGTCCTCGAAACTTGGTTGTGGTCCGAACACCTTTGATGCTTTGCACGTCCCGAAGCGGCTCCACGGGTGTGCAGTCCCTGTTGCCATATAGGTGAGGAGGCAGAGTCTGTTGACCTGAAAGCCCGTCCAAGTATCCAGGGAGATGTGCGAGGGCCTCTCCCTGAGGCACTGGGTTCCTAGCCGGCACCACCCAGAATCAGGCAGGGAGGTTTTCTTGATGCCAGGGGGAAGTCCTGAGGAGGGAGGGGGAGCCGGACACGGTCGGTCGGGGGAAGGAAGGGATCCCTCCCCTGCCTCACCATCCCCAGCAGTTGCCTAGGTGCTGGCCACGAGGGAGGGGACTGCCTAGGCGTGTTTGTTTTCTCGTTGGTCTTATCCCACCTTGGTAGAGCGCTTAGCCTGTTCCAGGCACTGTTCTGAGCACTGGAGAGATCTATGGTGACGACACAGAGTACCTCGGCAAGGACTCTGGTCCCCGTTCGTATTTCCAAGGGAAGATGTGAAAGAATGTGTGCCGGGGGTCACTGCTGTGAGGCGGGAGGACTCGAGGCATGAAGCCAGGCAGTCGGGCTCCACATGAGCGTGCTGCACCGCTGGCTTTCCCACCGCTGCCTGTCGAGAGGCAGGGAAAGCATTTGCACCTAGCGTGCGTGTCCTGCGAGCAGAGGTGGGCTTGGAGACGTGCGTGTGCCCTCAAACGGAGAATCCAGCAAAATAGGCTCTAGGGCCTGAGTCACGCTCTCTGCGGGGAACCCTATCATTTCAAGTCCAGCCTGAGACACTTTGGACAGTGACACGCGGGGCTCTTAGTGAGGGTGGCGGCGCAGCGGGGGGCATGGGTCAGCGGGACCTTCCTAGGACCCCCGCCCCGGTGCTCAGCTCCCCCTGAAACCCAGGCAGGGCTGGAAGGAGGAACAGGCTGTCGATGGCACCATCCCTTCCGCAGGGAGGCTTCTTGGGAGCTGGTGACTGAGGTGACCTTTGCGAGTTCCCCCTCTGAATTGCAGGAGAAGCGGCCGAGGGCCCTCATTTCCTGCGGTCCACACTCCCCGTCGCCCTGTGTGCCAGTTGCCAACGTCGCAGGCGCCCTGGTGGTGAACGTGTTCCCCGAGTAGGGGAACCCCAAGGCCGTTTCTGCGTCCTCAAATGCTAACGTTCTCTGCTTGCGTCCTGCGCCCTGGCTGGTCCGAGACCCTGAGCACAGGGCCTGCAGGAAGGGTGAAGGGTGCGAAGCTGTCTCCTGGTAGGTAGCTGCGGTGAGGTCGTTCCCGGTGGCCTGCGCTCAGCTGCAGGGCTCCTTGGAACCCAAAGCCACGACGTTTCCCGTGGGACAAAGTGCGCTGCAAGGGGAGCCTGGGGAGTCATCAGGCCCTAAGGGTAGGCAGGCATGACCTTTATCCGTGGGCCTTTTGATCAGAGCGCCCTCTTTGCTACCTATCGTCAGGGCAGCCTCTTTGGAAGACAGAGGGCAGGTTGTGGACAGTTGTATAGCATCCTTCCTGGTGCTATGTGTTGTAAGGGCTCTGACCTTGCGGAAATGGGCGGGGATGGATGGAGTGGACTCCTGAATGGAACCTTCCCCGGGCGCCTGGGTGGTTCAGTGGGTTGAGCTTCCCACTTGGGCTCAGGTCACGCCCTCGCCGTTCCTGAGTTCCAGCCCTGCGCTGGGCTGTGTGCCCACAGCTCAGGCCGTGGGGCCTGTTTTCAGATTCTGTGTGTCTCGCTCTCTGCTTCTCTGCCCCTCCCCCACTGGCGGTCACTGGCTTGTCAGCTTGCTCTCTCGCTCCCTGTGTCTCCAGAGTGAAGAAACATGAACAAATAGGAAATAGAACGTTCCCCAGGGCAGGTGCTGGCCACGGGCACAGCCATTCATTCGCGGTGGTAATGAACTCGACGGTGTTCCTTTCGTGTTATCATTTGAGGTTCTTTGTTTCTTTCATTCATTCTGAGAGACAGAGAGAGAGTGGACGCATGCATGTGTGCCTGTGAGCAGGGATAGGGCACACAGGGAGGGAGAGAGAGAGGAGGGCAGCGGGCTCCGCATCGTTGGCGCCCATCTCGAGGTGGGCCTCCCTGTGGAGGCTCAGCCTCACAAACTGTGAGATCGTGACGTGAGCTGAGATCCAGAGCCACATGCTTTTGTTTCTTTTTTCATGTTCACGTCGGAGAGAAAGCGAGAGAGACAGAGAGAGCACAAGCGAGGGAGGGGCAGGGAGAGAGAGAGGAAACCCAGAAGGGAATCAGGTTCCAGGCTCTGAGCTGTCAGCACGGAGCACTAGGCGCGACTCAGCTCAGGAACCCTGAGAGCCTGACGTGACCCGAAGTCGGACCATTACCCAGCTGAGTCATCCAGGCGGCCCACAGAGTTTGCCGTGTGTATTTTCAAAAGAAAAAACAGCTACGTTGATATATAGATCTATCTACCTGTGTGTCCATAGGGATACCTATGTACATACACATACATGTCTACATATACGTACACACATTCGTGGATGTGTATCTATGTGTATATGCATACACACTCGCGCGGGCGCGCGCGCGCACACACACACACACACACACACACACAGAAACACACACACACACACACACAGAAACACACACACACACACACACACACACACACACCATGTAAACGGAGCCCAACAGTCTTGTCAGTGGAGACGCAGAGCCAGGAGGGAGGCATCAGCACAATGTTCAAAATGAAAGGGAAACGTCATTCTCGTATCTCTCAGTACGTGCCATGACAGGGAGACACACGTGAGTGTTCTGGTAGGATAGGAAGCTGCTCCCACGGAGAATGCAGGCAAATGGCCCCTATGGAGCCAATGGAACCCTAGTGCACTTGTGGTAGGAGACTGATCAAGGAGGCCCAAAACTCGTGACCTTTGTAATGCTAGCAGAGGGCATTTGCATTTGTATAGCATGCGATCATTGACGTTGCCCCTGGGGGGAGAAAGGTTTTGCATCTCTCTTCTCCTAGGTTTGTGGCTTCGTTTTGTCTTCCCTTGTGCACTTGAAAGAGTCCTGACAGGTCCTGATGGTCCACAGTAAGTCCCAGTCACCAGAGTCCAGAGTCCCTTGGTGGGGCTTGTGGGATGGTGTCCTTCCCATGACCATGAAGTCCACAGACCAGTCTTGAGCTTTTGCTGTAAGTCCTGTTTCTACCAGGTCCAGTCTGGGGGTGCCTCTTTGCAAGTCCTCAGGTGAGGACACGTGATGAAGGCTGCCCATTGGGACTGGCCTTCCATGATCCCTATGTCCGTGACTCCCTGCTCTCCTTCCAGGGCTGCGTAGGTTCGTGCCCTTGATGCTCCTTTCGTAGAAAGCCTTGACTGCTTGGTCTCTCTACTCCTCCTCACCCTGGACGGTAGTCCTGTGGCTCCCCTTGAATCCTCAGGCATACGTTTCCTTGCCCACCTCTGCACACTGGCCCTCCAGAGCAGGGTCTGGTACGCCTTGCACGTTCAGTCGATGCTTGCTGCACAATCGCATGGGTGATGGCCTCTCTCTCTCTCTCTCTCTCTCTCTCTCTCTCTCTCTCTCACCAAAAGAAAGAAACGTTGAAAAGCAATTGAAACCCAAGAAAAGAAAAATGGCACGGAGGAGTTGGGATCTGAGGCACACTGTGAAGGAAACATGGGGGTTGGGAGGTAGCGGAGGTGGACAGGCGGTTCCACAGAGTTGAAGGATGTGCCACAGTCCGCGGTGGCAGGGTGGACTTGAGGGTGGGACCGCTGGTGGTGCAGTCCAGGTAGGGCCATGGGAAGGGCATGTAGAGCTGAAAAGCACCGGCCTTTCAAGGCGAAGGGAGGTGGAAGGAGTCTCGTGTGCCCAGTGTGTCTCCCTGTCCCTTAGGGCTGCCCTTGCGGGCACGGGTCACGAGCGAGGAGGGTGCACGGCTGTAGATGTCCCCGGTTGGCGGGAATGGGAGGCAGAGTGCAGAAGAAACACAGAGGCCTGGGATGCAAGAGGGATCACTGGGTTCACGGGCAGCCACCTGCCTGGGAAACCAGCTATGCAAAAGGTTCCTGGGTCTCTTGAGGGGTGACAGGGAGGTGTCCACCTTGGGAGGAGACACCTGCCAGTCCCTGTCCCACTGGCCTGGTCTGTGGAGCCCTCTGCCTGGCTCCCGGCTGTCAGGCTGGCGGCCAGTCGGTCAGAGCATCTGGTGGGCACAGGGAGGTGCGGTGGTGCAGACCCTGGCGCCCAGGAGCTGTGCCCCCTGCGGGGGGGTGGGGGTGGGGGTGGGGGGATGTGGCGGCTTGGATCCTGGGCCCAAGCAGGTGTGCGGGAGCGCGCGCACGAGTGCGCGCACGCGCGTGGGCCAGGGCCGGAGCCCGGTGAGGGACACAGCTGAGGCTGCAGCGGTGCTGTGAGTCCTGGCTCCCAGCCCGCCTGCCGCCCCAAGGCCCCAAGTGTCTGGGCCAGCCAGGGACTGACGCCCACCTCAGCCCCCGACCGGGGACATGCTGCTGCCTGGCGCCTGCGACCCGGTAGCCATGGCATTGGCGGTAGGGGTAGCGGTAGTGCTACCGGGAGCGCTCGCGGGAGCGTGGGCGGGGCCCCGCGTGCAGAAGACTGGGAGCCATGAGCCTCCAGCCTGGGAGGGTGGCGGCCCTGCTGCTCCTGCTGCTCCTGGAGCCAGAGGGCAGGGCGCGGGACGCGCTTCCCGGGCGCCTCGGTCTTTGGCCGCGCTGGTGGAGGGAGTGCCAGCACTGGCTGGGGCAGAGCGCGATGCGATGCCCCCCGGCGCCCCCGAAAGACCATCTGGGAGAAGCCTAAAGGTGGAGCAGCTGAGACCCACAGCCTCCCTCCAGGACCTGCCTCAGTCGCGGTGCTGCCAAGGTAGGGACCCTAGCGACAAGGTCGCACGAGGCCTTCCCCCCTGCCCCCCTCTGTCTTCCCCTTCCATGAGCACCACCCACCCCCCCTCCCTGGTGCTCCGGGCTTCTTCTTGGGCTCCTTTGCGGCTGCAGTCTGGAGGCCTCAGGAGTGGGCTTTCTGGGTTGCACCCCGGTTCCCTGGAGGAGGAGGGCCCCAGATCGAGTAGGGGGTTAGGCTCAGGCGGTGGGGAGTGGCTCAGGTCGAGAGGGGGGGCGCCCTGAGTGCCCATGGAAGTCTGACTGGGTTGGTGGTTGGCGGGTGGAGGTGGGAACGAACGAAGGAACGAAGGAACGAAGGAACGAAGGAACGAAGGAAGGAAGGAAGGAAGGAAGGAAGGAAGGAAGGAAGGAAGGAAGGAAAGCGTGGACCTGCGGTTGTGGGCAAGTGTCAAGGCAGGGCCAGGGAAGTCGCAGCCATGAGCAGGAGGAATCATTCCTGCCTGTGAAAATGAAGTACAAGGGACCTGAGATTCCAGAGAAACATTCCAGGGAGAGTCAGGGTGGTGGGCCTGAGTTGCTGGAGGCCAGCAGGGGACGGTGTTGAAGGGATTGAGAGTGGAAGCAGCAGGTGAACACAGGCCTCCCGCCTCCCCCCTCCACACCTGCTCTCCTGGCCTGCCCAGCCCCGCCCCTGCCGCCCCTGGTGGCAGAGTTGCACCCTCTGATGGGGAGGGCGAGATCTCACCCCGCTTGTGGCGAAAGGGGGTCCTCTATCGTGGGAGTCCATGGGACTAGGGGGTAGGAGTCTGGATTAGGGCAAGTGCAACTCCTGGTTGAGCTTTTCATTTCTGAAGGCAATGTGCATTCCATCAGTGAACTCGGAGCCAGGGAGCCAGGAAGAAGTGGCGCTTCTGTGTTTTAGAGGGTGGTCCAGACTCTTTCCTACTTGGAGCTGTGTGCTGAAGAGAACTGGGTGTTGTGGATGGAGTCCAAAGTCATCTCTTTGGGACATGTTGGGTGGGAACGTCTTCTTCGCACGCTGGCGAGGAAGGTGGATGGAAAAGCTCCTTGTCCGAGGCAGACTTGTGGGTTTTGTTCTTCCTATCCGTGGGGCATGGTGCTTCCCGTTTCCGTGGAGCGCCTCCTGTCTTGCATTCGTTCCGTGTTTCCAGAGTTTCAGTCCTTGGCAATCACATCTCCTCCGGGACTCCCCAGGCAGCACGAGGGAGAAGTGACTCGGAGCCCGCCGGGTCCCTAGAAACCAGTGCGTGTGTACTGGAGCAGGCAGTGCTCCTCTCTCAGCCTCCTTTGGAAATGAGGTCTTGGGCAAACGGTCTTTCACTGCATGGGTTGTACCTCTCCCTGGTCGTTGGGGGGAGTGTGTGTGCGTGAGTGTGGTGCTGTGGCCCGTGTGGAGTCCGGACCGCGTCAGGGACCCCGTTCTTTGCAAGGAATGCGTTTTGTTGCATGGGAAGATCTCATTTCACTAGAGAGTTCCAATCCTGTCTCAAAGGCTGAACACATCCTGAAGGCAGCACCTTGACCTCACTGAAAGCAAAGGCCTAAGAGCAGAGGCTTTCCCACACTTCCCTCTCGAGCTGAGTGGTGCTTTATGTTTTCAGGAAGATGGTGTGGTGTCGGCCATTTGGAGCAGCTCAGGCTCCTAAGCGTGTGTTTGGTCCCCGAGGGGTGAGTTGTGTCTCTCCGGAATGAGGGAGATTATGGTGACCTTGAGTATCATTACCTTCATGATTACCGTGATTATTCTGCCTAAGTCATGGCATGGATATTGATCCATGAGCTTGCCATGTGAGAGGTTTCCTTGGTAAAGTAGTCGCCGTGCGTGTCCTCGAAACTTGGTTGTGGTCCGAACACCTTTGATGCTTTGCACGTCCCGAAGCGGCTCCACGGGTGTGCAGTCCCTGTTGCCATATAGGTGAGGAGGCAGAGTCTGTTGACCTGAAAGCCCGTCCAAGTATCCAGGGAGATGTGCGAGGGCCTCTCCCTGAGGCACTGGGTTCCTAGCCGGCACCACCCAGAATCAGGCAGGGAGGTTTTCTTGATGCCAGGGGGAAGTCCTGAGGAGGGAGGGGGAGCCGGACACGGTCGGTCGGGGGAAGGAAGGGATCCCTCCCCTGCCTCACCATCCCCAGCAGTTGCCTAGGTGCTGGCCACGAGGGAGGGGACTGCCTAGGCGTGTTTGTTTTCTCGTTGGTCTTATCCCACCTTGGTAGAGCGCTTAGCCTGTTCCAGGCACTGTTCTGAGCACTGGAGAGATCTATGGTGACGACACAGAGTACCTCGGCAAGGACTCTGGTCCCCGTTCGTATTTCCAAGGGAAGATGTGAAAGAATGTGTGCCGGGGGTCACTGCTGTGAGGCGGGAAGACTCGAGGCATGAAGCCAGGCAGTCGGGCTCCACATGAGCGTGCTGCACCGCTGGCTTTCCCACCGCTGCCTGTCGAGAGGCAGGGAAAGCATTTGCACCTAGCGTGCGTGTCCTGCGAGCAGAGGTGGGCTTGGAGACGTGCGTGTGCCCTCAAACGGAGAATCCAGCAAAATAGGCTCTAGGGCCTGAGTCACGCTCTCTGCGGGGAACCCTATCATTTCAAGTCCAGCCTGAGACACTTTGGACAGTGACACGCGGGGCTCTTAGTGAGGGTGGCGGCGCAGCGGGGGGCATAGGTCAGCGGGACCTTCCTAGGACCCCCGCCCCGGTGCTCAGCTCCCCCTGAAACCCAGGCAGGGCTGGAAGGAGGAACAGGCTGTCGATGGCACCATCCCTTCCGCAGGGAGGCTTCTTGGGAGCTGGTGACTGAGGTGACCTTTGCGAGTTCCCCCTCTGAATTGCAGGAGAAGCGGCCGAGGGCCCTCATTTCCTGCGGTCCACACTCCCCGTCGCCCTGTGTGCCAGTTGCCAACGTCGCAGGCGCCGTGGTGGTGAACGTGTTCCCCGAGTAGGGGAACCCCAAGGCCGTTTCTGCGTCCTCAAATGCTAACGTTCTCTGCTTGCGTCCTGCGCCCTGGCTGGTCCGAGACCCTGAGCACAGGGCCTGCAGGAAGGGTGAAGGGTGCGAAGCTGTCTCCTGGTAGGTAGCTGCGGTGAGGTCGTTCCCGGTGGCCTGCGCTCAGCTGCAGGGCTCCTTGGAACCCAAAGCCACGACGTTTCCCGTGGGACAAAGTGCGCTGCAAGGGGAGCCTGGGGAGTCATCAGGCCCTAAGGGTAGGCAGGCATGACCTTTATCCGTGGGCCTTTTGATCAGAGCGCCCTCTTTGCTACCTATCGTCAGGGCAGCCTCTTTGGAAGACAGAGGGCAGGTTGTGGACAGTTGTATAGCATCCTTCCTGGTGCTATGTGTTGTAAGGGCTCTGACCTTGCGGAAATGGGCGGGGATGGATGGAGTGGACTCCTGAATGGAACCTTCCCCGGGCGCCTGGGTGGTTCAGTGGGTTGAGCTTCCCACTTGGGCTCAGGTCACGCCCTCGCCGTTCCTGAGTTCCAGCCCTGCGCTGGGCTGTGTGCCCACAGCTCAGGCCGTGGGGCCTGTTTTCAGATTCTGTGTGTCTCGCTCTCTGCTTCTCTGCCCCTCCCCCACTGGCGGTCACTGGCTTGTCAGCTTGCTCTCTCGCTCCCTGTGTCTCCAGAGTGAAGAAACATGAACAAATAGGAAATAGAACGTTCCCCAGGGCAGGTGCTGGCCACGGGCACAGCCATTCATTCGCGGTGGTAATGAACTCGACGGTGTTCCTTTCGTGTTATCATTTGAGGTTCTTTGTTTCTTTCATTCATTCTGAGAGACAGAGAGAGAGTGGACGCATGCATGTGTGCCTGTGAGCAGGGATAGGGCACACAGGGAGGGAGAGAGAGAGGAGGGCAGCGGGCTCCGCATCGTTGGCGCCCATCTCGAGGTGGGCCTCCCTGTGGAGGCTCAGCCTCACAAACTGTGAGATCGTGACGTGAGCTGAGATCCAGAGCCACATGCTTTTGTTTCTTTTTTCATGTTCACGTCGGAGAGAAAGCGAGAGAGACAGAGAGAGCACAAGCGAGGGAGGGGCAGGGAGAGAGAGAGGAAACCCAGAAGGGAATCAGGTTCCAGGCTCTGAGCTGTCAGCACGGAGCACTAGGCGCGACTCAGCTCAGGAACCCTGAGAGCCTGACGTGACCCGAAGTCGGACCATTACCCAGCTGAGTCATCCAGGCGGCCCACAGAGTTTGCCGTGTGTATTTTCAAAAGAAAAAACAGCTACGTTGATATATAGATCTATCTACCTGTGTGTCCATAGGGATACCTATGTACATACACATACATGTCTACATATACGTACACACATTCGTGGATGTGTATCTATGTGTATATGCATACACACTCGCGCGGGCGCGCGCGCGCACACACACACACACACACACACACAGAAACACACACACACACACACACAGAAACACACACACACACACACACACACACACACACCATGTAAACGGAGCCCAACAGTCTTGTCAGTGGAGACGCAGAGCCAGGAGGGAGGCATCAGCACAATGTTCAAAATGAAAGGGAAACGTCATTCTCGTATCTCTCAGTACGTGCCATGACAGGGAGACACACGTGAGTGTTCTGGTAGGATAGGAAGCTGCTCCCACGGAGAATGCAGGCAAATGGCCCCTATGGAGCCAATGGAACCCTAGTGCACTTGTGGTAGGAGACTGATCAAGGAGGCCCAAAACTCGTGACCTTTGTAATGCTAGCAGAGGGCATTTGCATTTGTATAGCATGCGATCATTGACGTTGCCCCTGGGGGGAGAAAGGTTTTGCATCTCTCTTCTCCTAGGTTTGTGGCTTCGTTTTGTCTTCCCTTGTGCACTTGAAAGAGTCCTGACAGGTCCTGATGGTCCACAGTAAGTCCCAGTCACCAGAGTCCAGAGTCCCTTGGTGGGGCTTGTGGGATGGTGTCCTTCCCATGACCATGAAGTCCACAGACCAGTCTTGAGCTTTTGCTGTAAGTCCTGTTTCTACCAGGTCCAGTCTGGGGGTGCCTCTTTGCAAGTCCTCAGGTGAGGACACGTGATGAAGGCTGCCCATTGGGACTGGCCTTCCATGATCCCTATGTCCGTGACTCCCTGCTCTCCTTCCAGGGCTGCGTAGGTTCGTGCCCTTGATGCTCCTTTCGTAGAAAGCCTTGACTGCTTGGTCTCTCTACTCCTCCTCACCCTGGACGGTAGTCCTGTGGCTCCCCTTGAATCCTCAGGCATACGTTTCCTTGCCCACCTCTGCACACTGGCCCTCCAGAGCAGGGTCTGGTACGCCTTGCACGTTCAGTCGATGCTTGCTGCACAATCGCATGGGTGATGGCCTCTCTCTCTCTCTCTCTCTCTCTCTCTCTCTCTCTCTCTCTCTCTCTCTCACCAAAAGAAAGAAACGTTGAAAAGCAATTGAAACCCAAGAAAAGAAAAATGGCACGGAGGAGTTGGGATCTGAGGCACACTGTGAAGGAAACATGGGGGTTGGGAGGTAGCGGAGGTGGACAGGCGGTTCCACAGAGTTGAAGGATGTGCCACAGTCCGCGGTGGCAGGGTGGACTTGAGGGTGGGACCGCTGGTGGTGCAGTCCAGGTAGGGCCATGGGAAGGGCATGTAGAGCTGAAAAGCACCGGCCTTTCAAGGCGAAGGGAGGTGGAAGGAGTCTCGTGTGCCCAGTGTGTCTCCCTGTCCCTTAGGGCTGCCCTTGCGGGCACGGGTCACGAGCGAGGAGGGTGCACGGCTGTAGATGTCCCCGGTTGGCGGGAATGGGAGGCAGAGTGCAGAAGAAACACAGAGGCCTGGGATGCAAGAGGGATCACTGGGTTCACGGGCAGCCACCTGCCTGGGAAACCAGCTATGCAAAAGGTTCCTGGGTCTCTTGAGGGGTGACAGGGAGGTGTCCACCTTGGGAGGAGACACCTGCCAGTCCCTGTCCCACTGGCCTGGTCTGTGGAGCCCTCTGCCTGGCTCCCGGCTGTCAGGCTGGCGGCCAGTCGGTCAGAGCATCTGGTGGGCACAGGGAGGTGCGGTGGTGCAGACCCTGGCGCCCAGGAGCTGTGCCCCCTGCGGGGGGGTGGGGGTGGGGGTGGGGGGATGTGGCGGCTTGGATCCTGGGCCCAAGCAGGTGTGCGGGAGCGCGCGCACGAGTGCGCGCACGCGCGTGGGCCAGGGCCGGAGCCCGGTGAGGGACACAGCTGAGGCTGCAGCGGTGCTGTGAGTCCTGGCTCCCAGCCCGCCTGCCGCCCCAAGGCCCCAAGTGTCTGGGCCAGCCAGGGACTGACGCCCACCTCAGCCCCCGACCGGGGACATGCTGCTGCCTGGCGCCTGCGACCCGGTAGCCATGGCATTGGCGGTAGGGGTAGCGGTAGTGCTACCGGGAGCGCTCGCGGGAGCGTGGGCGGGGCCCCGCGTGCAGAAGACTGGGAGCCATGAGCCTCCAGCCTGGGAGGGTGGCGGCCCTGCTGCTCCTGCTGCTCCTGGAGCCAGAGGGCAGGGCGCGGGACGCGCTTCCCGGGCGCCTCGGTCTTTGGCCGCGCTGGTGGAGGGAGTGCCAGCACTGGCTGGGGCAGAGCGCGATGCGATGCCCCCCGGCGCCCCCGAAAGACCATCTGGGAGAAGCCTAAAGGTGGAGCAGCTGAGACCCACAGCCTCCCTCCAGGACCTGCCTCAGTCGCGGTGCTGCCAAGGTAGGGACCCTAGCGACAAGGTCGCACGAGGCCTTCCCCCCTGCCCCCCTCTGTCTTCCCCTTCCATGAGCACCACCCACCCCCCCTCCCTGGTGCTCCGGGCTTCTTCTTGGGCTCCTTTGCGGCTGCAGTCTGGAGGCCTCAGGAGTGGGCTTTCTGGGTTGCACCCCGGTTCCCTGGAGGAGGAGGGCCCCAGATCGAGTAGGGGGTTAGGCTCAGGCGGTGGGGAGTGGCTCAGGTCGAGAGGGGGGGCGCCCTGAGTGCCCATTGAAGTCTGACTGGGTTGGTGGTTGGCGGGTGGAGGTGGGAACGAACGAAGGAACGAAGGAACGAAGGAACGAAGGAACGAAGGAAGGAAGGAAGGAAGGAAGGAAGGAAGGAAAGCGTGGACCTGCGGTTGTGGGCAAGTGTCAAGGCAGGGCCAGGGAAGTCGCAGCCATGAGCAGGAGGAATCATTCCTGCCTGTGAAAATGAAGTACAAGGGACCTGAGATTCCAGAGAAACATTCCAGGGAGAGTCAGGG
The DNA here is from genome assembly GCF_022837055.1 of Prionailurus viverrinus. NCBI lineage: Eukaryota > Metazoa > Chordata > Mammalia > Carnivora > Felidae > Prionailurus > Prionailurus viverrinus. The sequence goes on along the minus strand of NC_062562.1, from coordinate 70,064,105 downwards.
TGGTGGGCCTGAGTTGCTGGAGGCCAGCAGGGGACGGTGTTGAAGGGATTGAGAGTGGAAGCAGCAGGTGAACACAGGCCTCCCGCCTCCCCCCTCCACACCTGCTCTCCTGGCCTGCCCAGCCCCGCCCCTGCCGCCCCTGGTGGCAGAGTTGCACCCTCTGATGGGGAGGGCGAGATCTCACCCCGCTTGTGGCGAAAGGGGGTCCTCTATCGTGGGAGTCCATGGGACTAGGGGGTAGGAGTCTGGATTAGGGCAAGTGCAACTCCTGGTTGAGCTTTTCATTTCTGAAGGCAATGTGCATTCCATCAGTGAACTCGGAGCCAGGGAGCCAGGAAGAAGTGGCGCTTCTGTGTTTTAGAGGGTGGTCCAGACTCTTTCCTACTTGGAGCTGTGTGCTGAAGAGAACTGGGTGTTGTGGATGGAGTCCAAAGTCATCTCTTTGGGACATGTTGGGTGGGAACGTCTTCTTCGCACGCTGGCGAGGAAGGTGGATGGAAAAGCTCCTTGTCCGAGGCAGACTTGTGGGTTTTGTTCTTCCTATCCGTGGGGCATGGTGCTTCCCGTTTCCGTGGAGCGCCTCCTGTCTTGCATTCGTTCCGTGTTTCCAGAGTTTCAGTCCTTGGCAATCACATCTCCTCCGGGACTCCCCAGGCAGCACGAGGGAGAAGTGACTCGGAGCCCGCCGGGTCCCTAGAAACCAGTGCGTGTGTACTGGAGCAGGCAGTGCTCCTCTCTCAGCCTCCTTTGGAAATGAGGTCTTGGGCAAGCGGTCTTTCACTGCATGGGTTGTACCTCTCCCCGGTTGTTGGGGGGAGTGTGTGTGCGTGAGTGTGGTGCTGTGGCCCGTGTGGAGTCCGGACCGCGTCAGGGACCCCGTTCTTTGCAAGGAATGCGTTTTGTTGCATGGGAAGATCTCATTTCACTAGAGAGTTCCAATCCTGTCTCAAAGGCTGAACACATCCTGAAGGCAGCACCTTGACCTCACTGAAAGCAAAGGCCTAAGAGCAGAGGCTTTCCCACACTTCCCTCTCGAGCTGAGTGGTGCTTTATGTTTTCAGGAAGATGGTGTGGTGTCGGCCATTTGGAGCAGCTCAGGCTCCTAAGCGTGTGTTTGGTCCCCGAGGGGTGAGTTGTGTCTCTCCGGAATGAGGGAGATTATGGTGACCTTGAGTATCATTACCTTCATGATTACCGTGATTATTCTGCCTAAGTCATGGCATGGATATTGATCCATGAGCTTGCCATGTGAGAGGTTTCCTTGGTAAAGTAGTCGCCGTGCGTGTCCTCGAAACTTGGTTGTGGTCCGAACACCTTTGATGCTTTGCACGTCCCGAAGCGGCTCCACGGGTGTGCAGTCCCTGTTGCCATATAGGTGAGGAGGCAGAGTCTGTTGACCTGAAAGCCCGTCCAAGTATCCAGGGAGATGTGCGAGGGCCTCTCCCTGAGGCACTGGGTTCCTAGCCGGCACCACCCAGAATCAGGCAGGGAGGTTTTCTTGATGCCAGGGGGAAGTCCTGAGGAGGGAGGGGGTGCCGGACACGGTCGGTCGGGGGAAGGAAGGGATCCCTCCCCTGCCTCACCATCCCCAGCAGTTGCCTAGGTGCTGGCCACGAGGGAGGGGACTGCCTAGGCGTGTTTGTTTTCTCGTTGGTCTTATCCCACCTTGGTAGAGCGCTTAGCCTGTTCCAGGCACTGTTCTGAGCACTGGAGAGATCTATGGTGACGACACAGAGTACCTCGGCAAGGACTCTGGTCCCCGTTCGTATTTCCAAGGGAAGATGTGAAAGAATGTGTGCCGGGGGTCACTGCTGTGAGGCGGGAGGACTCGAGGCATGAAGCCAGGCAGTCGGGCTCCACATGAGCGTGCTGCACCGCTGGCTTTCCCACCGCTGCCTGTCGAGAGGCAGGGAAAGCATTTGCACCTAGCGTGCGTGTCCTGCGAGCAGAGGTGGGCTTGGAGACGTGCGTGTGCCCTCAAACGGAGAATCCAGCAAAATAGGCTCTAGGGCCTGAGTCACGCTCTCTGCGGGGAACCCTATCATTTCAAGTCCAGCCTGAGACACTTTGGACAGTGACACGCGGGGCTCTTAGTGAGGGTGGCGGCGCAGCGGGGGGCATGGGTCAGCGGGACCTTCCTAGGACCCCCGCCCCGGTGCTCAGCTCCCCCTGAAACCCAGGCAGGGCTGGAAGGAGGAACAGGCTGTCGATGGCACCATCCCTTCCGCAGGGAGGCTTCTTGGGAGCTGGTGACTGAGGTGACCTTTGCGAGTTCCCCCTCTGAATTGCAGGAGAAGCGGCCGAGGGCCCTCATTTCCTGCGGTCCACACTCCCCGTCGCCCTGTGTGCCAGTTGCCAACGTCGCAGGCGCCCTGGTGGTGAACGTGTTCCCCGAGTAGGGGAACCCCAAGGCCGTTTCTGCGTCCTCAAATGCTAACGTTCTCTGCTTGCGTCCTGCGCCCTGGCTGGTCCGAGACCCTGAGCACAGGGCCTGCAGGAAGGGTGAAGGGTGCGAAGCTGTCTCCTGGTAGGTAGCTGCGGTGAGGTCGTTCCCGGTGGCCTGCGCTCAGCTGCAGGGCTCCTTGGAACCCAAAGCCACGACGTTTCCCGTGGGACAAAGTGCGCTGCAAGGGGAGCCTGGGGAGTCATCAGGCCCTAAGGGTAGGCAGGCATGACCTTTATCCGTGGGCCTTTTGATCAGAGCGCCCTCTTTGCTACCTATCGTCAGGGCAGCCTCTTTGGAAGACAGAGGGCAGGTTGTGGACAGTTGTATAGCATCCTTCCTGGTGCTATGTGTTGTAAGGGCTCTGACCTTGCGGAAATGGGCGGGGATGGATGGAGTGGACTCCTGAATGGAACCTTCCCCGGGCGCCTGGGTGGTTCAGTGGGTTGAGCTTCCCACTTGGGCTCAGGTCACGCCCTCGCCGTTCCTGAGTTCCAGCCCTGCGCTGGGCTGTGTGCCCACAGCTCAGGCCGTGGGGCCTGTTTTCAGATTCTGTGTGTCTCGCTCTCTGCTTCTCTGCCCCTCCCCCACTGGCGGTCACTGGCTTGTCAGCTTGCTCTCTCGCTCCCTGTGTCTCCAGAGTGAAGAAACATGAACAAATAGGAAATAGAACGTTCCCCAGGGCAGGTGCTGGCCACGGGCACAGCCATTCATTCGCGGTGGTAATGAACTCGACGGTGTTCCTTTCGTGTTATCATTTGAGGTTCTTTGTTTCTTTCATTCATTCTGAGAGACAGAGAGAGAGTGGACGCATGCATGTGTGCCTGTGAGCAGGGATAGGGCACACAGGGAGGGAGAGAGAGAGGAGGGCAGCGGGCTCCGCATCGTTGGCGCCCATCTCGAGGTGGGCCTCCCTGTGGAGGCTCAGCCTCACAAACTGTGAGATCGTGACGTGAGCTGAGATCCAGAGCCACATGCTTTTGTTTCTTTTTTCATGTTCACGTCGGAGAGAAAGCGAGAGAGACAGAGAGAGCACAAGCGAGGGAGGGGCAGGGAGAGAGAGAGGAAACCCAGAAGGGAATCAGGTTCCAGGCTCTGAGCTGTCAGCACGGAGCACTAGGCGCGACTCAGCTCAGGAACCCTGAGAGCCTGACGTGACCCGAAGTCGGACCATTACCCAGCTGAGTCATCCAGGCGGCCCACAGAGTTTGCCGTGTGTATTTTCAAAAGAAAAAACAGCTACGTTGATATATAGATCTATCTACCTGTGTGTCCATAGGGATACCTATGTACATACACATACATGTCTACATATACGTACACACATTCGTGGATGTGTATCTATGTGTATATGCATACACACTCGCGCGGGCGCGCGCGCGCACACACACACACACACACACACACACAGAAACACACACACACACACACACAGAAACACACACACACACACACACACACACACACACCATGTAAACGGAGCCCAACAGTCTTGTCAGTGGAGACGCAGAGCCAGGAGGGAGGCATCAGCACAATGTTCAAAATGAAAGGGAAACGTCATTCTCGTATCTCTCAGTACGTGCCATGACAGGGAGACACACGTGAGTGTTCTGGTAGGATAGGAAGCTGCTCCCACGGAGAATGCAGGCAAATGGCCCCTATGGAGCCAATGGAACCCTAGTGCACTTGTGGTAGGAGACTGATCAAGGAGGCCCAAAACTCGTGACCTTTGTAATGCTAGCAGAGGGCATTTGCATTTGTATAGCATGCGATCATTGACGTTGCCCCTGGGGGGAGAAAGGTTTTGCATCTCTCTTCTCCTAGGTTTGTGGCTTCGTTTTGTCTTCCCTTGTGCACTTGAAAGAGTCCTGACAGGTCCTGATGGTCCACAGTAAGTCCCAGTCACCAGAGTCCAGAGTCCCTTGGTGGGGCTTGTGGGATGGTGTCCTTCCCATGACCATGAAGTCCACAGACCAGTCTTGAGCTTTTGCTGTAAGTCCTGTTTCTACCAGGTCCAGTCTGGGGGTGCCTCTTTGCAAGTCCTCAGGTGAGGACACGTGATGAAGGCTGCCCATTGGGACTGGCCTTCCATGATCCCTATGTCCGTGACTCCCTGCTCTCCTTCCAGGGCTGCGTAGGTTCGTGCCCTTGATGCTCCTTTCGTAGAAAGCCTTGACTGCTTGGTCTCTCTACTCCTCCTCACCCTGGACGGTAGTCCTGTGGCTCCCCTTGAATCCTCAGGCATACGTTTCCTTGCCCACCTCTGCACACTGGCCCTCCAGAGCAGGGTCTGGTACGCCTTGCACGTTCAGTCGATGCTTGCTGCACAATCGCATGGGTGATGGCCTCTCTCTCTCTCTCTCTCTCTCTCTCTCTCTCTCTCTCTCTCTCACCAAAAGAAAGAAACGTTGAAAAGCAATTGAAACCCAAGAAAAGAAAAATGGCACGGAGGAGTTGGGATCTGAGGCACACTGTGAAGGAAACATGGGGGTTGGGAGGTAGCGGAGGTGGACAGGCGGTTCCACAGAGTTGAAGGATGTGCCACAGTCCGCGGTGGCAGGGTGGACTTGAGGGTGGGACCGCTGGTGGTGCAGTCCAGGTAGGGCCATGGGAAGGGCATGTAGAGCTGAAAAGCACCGGCCTTTCAAGGCGAAGGGAGGTGGAAGGAGTCTCGTGTGCCCAGTGTGTCTCCCTGTCCCTTAGGGCTGCCCTTGCGGGCACGGGTCACGAGCGAGGAGGGTGCACGGCTGTAGATGTCCCCGGTTGGCGGGAATGGGAGGCAGAGTGCAGAAGAAACACAGAGGCCTGGGATGCAAGAGGGATCACTGGGTTCACGGGCAGCCACCTGCCTGGGAAACCAGCTATGCAAAAGGTTCCTGGGTCTCTTGAGGGGTGACAGGGAGGTGTCCACCTTGGGAGGAGACACCTGCCAGTCCCTGTCCCACTGGCCTGGTCTGTGGAGCCCTCTGCCTGGCTCCCGGCTGTCAGGCTGGCGGCCAGTCGGTCAGAGCATCTGGTGGGCACAGGGAGGTGCGGTGGTGCAGACCCTGGCGCCCAGGAGCTGTGCCCCCTGCGGGGGGGTGGGGGTGGGGGTGGGGGGATGTGGCGGCTTGGATCCTGGGCCCAAGCAGGTGTGCGGGAGCGCGCGCACGAGTGCGCGCACGCGCGTGGGCCAGGGCCGGAGCCCGGTGAGGGACACAGCTGAGGCTGCAGCGGTGCTGTGAGTCCTGGCTCCCAGCCCGCCTGCCGCCCCAAGGCCCCAAGTGTCTGGGCCAGCCAGGGACTGACGCCCACCTCAGCCCCCGACCGGGGACATGCTGCTGCCTGGCGCCTGCGACCCGGTAGCCATGGCATTGGCGGTAGGGGTAGCGGTAGTGCTACCGGGAGCGCTCGCGGGAGCGTGGGCGGGGCCCCGCGTGCAGAAGACTGGGAGCCATGAGCCTCCAGCCTGGGAGGGTGGCGGCCCTGCTGCTCCTGCTGCTCCTGGAGCCAGAGGGCAGGGCGCGGGACGCGCTTCCCGGGCGCCTCGGTCTTTGGCCGCGCTGGTGGAGGGAGTGCCAGCACTGGCTGGGGCAGAGCGCGATGCGATGCCCCCCGGCGCCCCCGAAAGACCATCTGGGAGAAGCCTAAAGGTGGAGCAGCTGAGACCCACAGCCTCCCTCCAGGACCTGCCTCAGTCGCGGTGCTGCCAAGGTAGGGACCCTAGCGACAAGGTCGCACGAGGCCTTCCCCCCTGCCCCCCTCTGTCTTCCCCTTCCATGAGCACCACCCACCCCCCCTCCCTGGTGCTCCGGGCTTCTTCTTGGGCTCCTTTGCGGCTGCAGTCTGGAGGCCTCAGGAGTGGGCTTTCTGGGTTGCACCCCGGTTCCCTGGAGGAGGAGGGCCCCAGATCGAGTAGGGGGTTAGGCTCAGGCGGTGGGGAGTGGCTCAGGTCGAGAGGGGGGGCGCCCTGAGTGCCCATGGAAGTCTGACTGGGTTGGTGGTTGGCGGGTGGAGGTGGGAACGAACGAAGGAACGAAGGAACGAAGGAACGAAGGAACGAAGGAAGGAAGGAAGGAAGGAAGGAAGGAAGGAAGGAAGGAAGGAAAGCGTGGACCTGCGGTTGTGGGCAAGTGTCAAGGCAGGGCCAGGGAAGTCGCAGCCATGAGCAGGAGGAATCATTCCTGCCTGTGAAAATGAAGTACAAGGGACCTGAGATTCCAGAGAAACATTCCAGGGAGAGTCAGGGTGGTGGGCCTGAGTTGCTGGAGGCCAGCAGGGGACGGTGTTGAAGGGATTGAGAGTGGAAGCAGCAGGTGAACACAGGCCTCCCGCCTCCCCCCTCCACACCTGCTCTCCTGGCCTGCCCAGCCCCGCCCCTGCCGCCCCTGGTGGCAGAGTTGCACCCTCTGATGGGGAGGGCGAGATCTCACCCCGCTTGTGGCGAAAGGGGGTCCTCTATCGTGGGAGTCCATGGGACTAGGGGGTAGGAGTCTGGATTAGGGCAAGTGCAACTCCTGGTTGAGCTTTTCATTTCTGAAGGCAATGTGCATTCCATCAGTGAACTCGGAGCCAGGGAGCCAGGAAGAAGTGGCGCTTCTGTGTTTTAGAGGGTGGTCCAGACTCTTTCCTACTTGGAGCTGTGTGCTGAAGAGAACTGGGTGTTGTGGATGGAGTCCAAAGTCATCTCTTTGGGACATGTTGGGTGGGAACGTCTTCTTCGCACGCTGGCGAGGAAGGTGGATGGAAAAGCTCCTTGTCCGAGGCAGACTTGTGGGTTTTGTTCTTCCTATCCGTGGGGCATGGTGCTTCCCGTTTCCGTGGAGCGCCTCCTGTCTTGCATTCGTTCCGTGTTTCCAGAGTTTCAGTCCTTGGCAATCACATCTCCTCCGGGACTCCCCAGGCAGCACGAGGGAGAAGTGACTCGGAGCCCGCCGGGTCCCTAGAAACCAGTGCGTGTGTACTGGAGCAGGCAGTGCTCCTCTCTCAGCCTCCTTTGGAAATGAGGTCTTGGGCAAACGGTCTTTCACTGCATGGGTTGTACCTCTCCCTGGTCGTTGGGGGGAGTGTGTGTGCGTGAGTTTGGTGCTGTGGCCCGTGTGGAGTCCGGACCGCGTCAGGGACCCCGTTCTTTGCAAGGAATGCGTTTTGTTGCATGGGAAGATCTCATTTCACTAGAGAGTTCCAATCCTGTCTCAAAGGCTGAACACATCCTGAAGGCAGCACCTTGACCTCACTGAAAGCAAAGGCCTAAGAGCAGAGGCTTTCCCACACTTCCCTCTCGAGCTGAGTGGTGCTTTATGTTTTCAGGAAGATGGTGTGGTGTCGGCCATTTGGAGCAGCTCAGGCTCCTAAGCGTGTGTTTGGTCCCCGAGGGGTGAGTTGTGTCTCTCCGGAATGAGGGAGATTATGGTGACCTTGAGTATCATTACCTTCATGATTACCGTGATTATTCTGCCTAAGTCATGGCATGGATATTGATCCATGAGCTTGCCATGTGAGAGGTTTCCTTGGTAAAGTAGTCGCCGTGCGTGTCCTCGAAACTTGGTTGTGGTCCGAACACCTTTGATGCTTTGCACGTCCCGAAGCGGCTCCACGGGTGTGCAGTCCCTGTTGCCATATAGGTGAGGAGGCAGAGTCTGTTGACCTGAAAGCCCGTCCAAGTATCCAGGGAGATGTGCGAGGGCCTCTCCCTGAGGCACTGGGTTCCTAGCCGGCACCACCCAGAATCAGGCAGGGAGGTTTTCTTGATGCCAGGGGGAAGTCCTGAGGAGGGAGGGGGAGCCGGACACGGTCGGTCGGGGGAAGGAAGGGATCCCTCCCCTGCCTCACCATCCCCAGCAGTTGCCTAGGTGCTGGCCACGAGGGAGGGGACTGCCTAGGCGTGTTTGTTTTCTCGTTGGTCTTATCCCACCTTGGTAGAGCGCTTAGCCTGTTCCAGGCACTGTTCTGAGCACTGGAGAGATCTATGGTGACGACACAGAGTACCTCGGCAAGGACTCTGGTCCCCGTTCGTATTTCCAAGGGAAGATGTGAAAGAATGTGTGCCGGGGGTCACTGCTGTGAGGCGGGAAGACTCGAGGCATGAAGCCAGGCAGTCGGGCTCCACATGAGCGTGCTGCACCGCTGGCTTTCCCACCGCTGCCTGTCGAGAGGCAGGGAAAGCATTTGCACCTAGCGTGCGTGTCCTGCGAGCAGAGGTGGGCTTGGAGACGTGCGTGTGCCCTCAAACGGAGAATCCAGCAAAATAGGCTCTAGGGCCTGAGTCACGCTCTCTGCGGGGAACCCTATCATTTCAAGTCCAGCCTGAGACACTTTGGACAGTGACACGCGGGGCTCTTAGTGAGGGTGGCGGCGCAGCGGGGGGCATGGGTCAGCGGGACCTTCCTAGGACCCCCGCCCCGGTGCTCAGCTCCCCCTGAAACCCAGGCAGGGCTGGAAGGAGGAACAGGCTGTCGATGGCACCATCCCTTCCGCAGGGAGGCTTCTTGGGAGCTGGTGACTGAGGTGACCTTTGCGAGTTCCCCCTCTGAATTGCAGGAGAAGCGGCCGAGGGCCCTCATTTCCTGCGGTCCACACTCCCCGTCGCCCTGTGTGCCAGTTGCCAACGTCGCAGGCGCCGTGGTGGTGAACGTGTTCCCCGAGTAGGGGAACCCCAAGGCCGTTTCTGCGTCCTCAAATGCTAACGTTCTCTGCTTGCGTCCTGCGCCCTGGCTGGTCCGAGACCCTGAGCACAGGGCCTGCAGGAAGGGTGAAGGGTGCGAAGCTGTCTCCTGGTAGGTAGCTGCGGTGAGGTCGTTCCCGGTGGCCTGCGCTCAGCTGCAGGGCTCCTTGGAACCCAAAGCCACGACGTTTCCCGTGGGACAAAGTGCGCTGCAAGGGGAGCCTGGGGAGTCATCAGGCCCTAAGGGTAGGCAGGCATGACCTTTATCCGTGGGCCTTTTGATCAGAGCGCCCTCTTTGCTACCTATCGTCAGGGCAGCCTCTTTGGAAGACAGAGGGCAGGTTGTGGACAGTTGTATAGCATCCTTCCTGGTGCTATGTGTTGTAAGGGCTCTGACCTTGCGGAAATGGGCGGGGATGGATGGAGTGGACTCCTGAATGGAACCTTCCCCGGGCGCCTGGGTGGTTCAGTGGGTTGAGCTTCCCACTTGGGCTCAGGTCACGCCCTCGCCGTTCCTGAGTTCCAGCCCTGCGCTGGGCTGTGTGCCCACAGCTCAGGCCGTGGGGCCTGTTTTCAGATTCTGTGTGTCTCGCTCTCTGCTTCTCTGCCCCTCCCCCACTGGCGGTCACTGGCTTGTCAGCTTGCTCTCTCGCTCCCTGTGTCTCCAGAGTGAAGAAACATGAACAAATAGGAAATAGAACGTTCCCCAGGGCAGGTGCTGGCCACGGGCACAGCCATTCATTCGCGGTGGTAATGAACTCGACGGTGTTCCTTTCGTGTTATCATTTGAGGTTCTTTGTTTCTTTCATTCATTCTGAGAGACAGAGAGAGAGTGGACGCATGCATGTGTGCCTGTGAGCAGGGATAGGGCACACAGGGAGGGAGAGAGAGAGGAGGGCAGCGGGCTCCGCATCGTTGGCGCCCATCTCGAGGTGGGCCTCCCTGTGGAGGCTCAGCCTCACAAACTGTGAGATCGTGACGTGAGCTGAGATCCAGAGCCACATGCTTTTGTTTCTTTTTTCATGTTCACGTCGGAGAGAAAGCGAGAGAGACAGAGAGAGCACAAGCGAGGGAGGGGCAGGGAGAGAGAGAGGAAACCCAGAAGGGAATCAGGTTCCAGGCTCTGAGCTGTCAGCACGGAGCACTAGGCGCGACTCAGCTCAGGAACCCTGAGAGCCTGACGTGACCCGAAGTCGGACCATTACCCAGCTGAGTCATCCAGGCGGCCCACAGAGTTTGCCGTGTGTATTTTCAAAAGAAAAAACAGCTACGTTGATATATAGATCTATCTACCTGTGTGTCCATAGGGATACCTATGTACATACACATACATGTCTACATATACGTACACACATTCGTGGATGTGTATCTATGTGTATATGCATACACACTCGCGCGGGCGCGCGCGCGCACACACACACACACACACACACACAGAAACACACACACACACACACACAGAAACACACACACACACACACACACACACACACACCATGTAAACGGAGCCCAACAGTCTTGTCAGTGGAGACGCAGAGCCAGGAGGGAGGCATCAGCACAATGTTCAAAATGAAAGGGAAACGTCATTCTCGTATCTCTCAGTACGTGCCATGACAGGGAGACACACGTGAGTGTTCTGGTAGGATAGGAAGCTGCTCCCACGGAGAATGCAGGCAAATGGCCCCTATGGAGCCAATGGAACCCTAGTGCACTTGTGGTAGGAGACTGATCAAGGAGGCCCAAAACTCGTGACCTTTGTAATGCTAGCAGAGGGCATTTGCATTTGTATAGCATGCGATCATTGACGTTGCCCCTGGGGGGAGAAAGGTTTTGCATCTCTCTTCTCCTAGGTTTGTGGCTTCGTTTTGTCTTCCCTTGTGCACTTGAAAGAGTCCTGACAGGTCCTGATGGTCCACAGTAAGTCCCAGTCACCAGAGTCCAGAGTCCCTTGGTGGGGCTTGTGGGATGGTGTCCTTCCCATGACCATGAAGTCCACAGACCAGTCTTGAGCTTTTGCTGTAAGTCCTGTTTCTACCAGGTCCAGTCTGGGGGTGCCTCTTTGCAAGTCCTCAGGTGAGGACACGTGATGAAGGCTGCCCATTGGGACTGGCCTTCCATGATCCCTATGTCCGTGACTCCCTGCTCTCCTTCCAGGGCTGCGTAGGTTCGTGCCCTTGATGCTCCTTTCGTAGAAAGCCTTGACTGCTTGGTCTCTCTACTCCTCCTCACCCTGGACGGTAGTCCTGTGGCTCCCCTTGAATCCTCAGGCATACGTTTCCTTGCCCACCTCTGCACACTGGCCCTCCAGAGCAGGGTCTGGTACGCCTTGCACGTTCAGTCGATGCTTGCTGCACAATCGCATGGGTGATGGCCTCTCTCTCTCTCTCTCTCTCTCTCTCTCTCTCTCTCTCTCTCTCTCTCTCACCAAAAGAAAGAAACGTTGAAAAGCAATTGAAACCCAAGAAAAGAAAAATGGCACGGAGGAGTTGGGATCTGAGGCACACTGTGAAGGAAACATGGGGGTTGGGAGGTAGCGGAGGTGGACAGGCGGTTCCACAGAGTTGAAGGATGTGCCACAGTCCGCGGTGGCAGGGTGGACTTGAGGGTGGGACCGCTGGTGGTGCAGTCCAGGTAGGGCCATGGGAAGGGCATGTAGAGCTGAAAAGCACCGGCCTTTCAAGGCGAAGGGAGGTGGAAGGAGTCTCGTGTGCCCAGTGTGTCTCCCTGTCCCTTAGGGCTGCCCTTGCGGGCACGGGTCACGAGCGAGGAGGGTGCACGGCTGTAGATGTCCCCGGTTGGCGGGAATGGGAGGCAGAGTGCAGAAGAAACACAGAGGCCTGGGATGCAAGAGGGATCACTGGGTTCACGGGCAGCCACCTGCCTGGGAAACCAGCTATGCAAAAGGTTCCTGGGTCTCTTGAGGGGTGACAGGGAGGTGTCCACCTTGGGAGGAGACACCTGCCAGTCCCTGTCCCACTGGCCTGGTCTGTGGAGCCCTCTGCCTGGCTCCCGGCTGTCAGGCTGGCGGCCAGTCGGTCAGAGCATCTGGTGGGCACAGGGAGGTGCGGTGGTGCAGACCCTGGCGCCCAGGAGCTGTGCCCCCTGCGGGGGGGTGGGGGTGGGGGTGGGGGGATGTGGCGGCTTGGATCCTGGGCCCAAGCAGGTGTGCGGGAGCGCGCGCACGAGTGCGCGCACGCGCGTGGGCCAGGGCCGGAGCCCGGTGAGGGACACAGCTGAGGCTGCAGCGGTGCTGTGAGTCCTGGCTCCCAGCCCGCCTGCCGCCCCAAGGCCCCAAGTGTCTGGGCCAGCCAGGGACTGACGCCCACCTCAGCCCCCGACCGGGGACATGCTGCTGCCTGGCGCCTGCGACCCGGTAGCCATGGCATTGGCGGTAGGGGTAGCGGTAGTGCTACCGGGAGCGCTCGCGGGAGCGTGGGCGGGGCCCCGCGTGCAGAAGACTGGGAGCCATGAGCCTCCAGCCTGGGAGGGTGGCGGCCCTGCTGCTCCTGCTGCTCCTGGAGCCAGAGGGCAGGGCGCGGGACGCGCTTCCCGGGCGCCTCGGTCTTTGGCCGCGCTGGTGGAGGGAGTGCCAGCACTGGCTGGGGCAGAGCGCGATGCGATGCCCCCCGGCGCCCCCGAAAGACCATCTGGGAGAAGCCTAAAGGTGGAGCAGCTGAGACCCACAGCCTCCCTCCAGGACCTGCCTCAGTCGCGGTGCTGCCAAGGTAGGGACCCTAGCGACAAGGTCGCACGAGGCCTTCCCCCCTGCCCCCCTCTGTCTTCCCCTTCCATGAGCACCACCCACCCCCCCTCCCTGGTGCTCCGGGCTTCTTCTTGGGCTCCTTTGCGGCTGCAGTCTGGAGGCCTCAGGAGTGGGCTTTCTGGGTTGCACCCCGGTTCCCTGGAGGAGGAGGGCCCCAGATCGAGTAGGGGGTTAGGCTCAGGCGGTGGGGAGTGGCTCAGGTCGAGAGGGGGGGCGCCCTGAGTGCCCATTGAAGTCTGACTGGGTTGGTGGTTGGCGGGTGGAGGTGGGAACGAACGAAGGAACGAAGGAACGAAGGAACGAAGGAACGAAGGAAGGAAGGAAGGAAGGAAGGAAGGAAGGAAGGAAAGCGTGGACCTGCGGTTGTGGGCAAGTGTCAAGGCAGGGCCAGGGAAGTCGCAGCCATGAGCAGGAGGAATCATTCCTGCCTGTGAAAATGAAGTACAAGGGACCTGAGATTCCAGAGAAACATTCCAGGGAGAGTCAGGGTGGTGGGCCTGAGTTGCTGGAGGCCAGCAGGGGACGGTGTTGAAGGGATTGAGAGTGGAAGCAGCAGGTGAACACAGGCCTCCCGCCTCCCCCCTCCACACCTGCTCTCCTGGCCTGCCCAGCCCCGCCCCTGCCGCCCCTGGTGGCAGAGTTGCACCCTCTGATGGGGAGGGCGAGATCTCACCCCGCTTGTGGCGAAAGGGGGTCCTCTATCGTGGGAGTCCATGGGACTAGGGGGTAGGAGTCTGGATTAGGGCAAGTGCAACTCCTGGTTGAGCTTTTCATTTCTGAAGGCAATGTGCATTCCATCAGTGAACTCGGAGCCAGGGAGCCAGGAAGAAGTGGCGCTTCTGTGTTTTAGAGGGTGGTCCAGACTCTTTCCTACTTGGAGCTGTGTGCTGAAGAGAACTGGGTGTTGTGGATGGAGTCCAAAGTCATCTCTTTGGGACATGTTGGGTGGGAACGTCTTCTTCGCACGCTGGCGAGGAAGGTGGATGGAAAAGCTCCTTGTCCGAGGCAGACTTGTGGGTTTTGTTCTTCCTATCCGTGGGGCATGGTGCTTCCCGTTTCCGTGGAGCGCCTCCTGTCTTGCATTCGTTCCGTGTTTCCAGAGTTTCAGTCCTTGGCAATCACATCTCCTCCGGGACTCCCCAGGCAGCACGAGGGAGAAGTGACTCGGAGCCCGCCGGGTCCCTAGAAACCAGTGCGTGTGTACTGGAGCAGGCAGTGCTCCTCTCTCAGCCTCCTTTGGAAATGAGGTCTTGGGCAAGCGGTCTTTCACTGCATGGGTTGTACCTCTCCCCGGTTGTTGGGGGGAGTGTGTGTGCGTGAGTGTGGTGCTGTGGCCCGTGTGGAGTCCGGACCGCGTCAGGGACCCCGTTCTTTGCAAGGAATGCGTTTTGTTGCATGGGAAGATCTCATTTCACTAGAGAGTTCCAATCCTGTCTCAAAGGCTGAACACATCCTGAAGGCAGCACCTTGACCTCACTGAAAGCAAAGGCCTAAGAGCAGAGGCTTTCCCACACTTCCATCTCGAGCTGACTGGTGCTTTATGTTTTCAGGAAGATGGTGTGGTGTCGGCCATTTGGAGCAGCTCAGGCTCCTAAGCGTGTGTTTGGTCCCCGAGGGGTGAGTTGTGTCTCTCCGGAATGAGGGAGATTATGGTGACCTTGAGTATCATTACCTTCATGATTACCGTGATTATTCTGCCTAAGTCATGGCATGGATATTGATCCATGAGCTTGCCATGTGAGAGGTTTCCTTGGTAAAGTAGTCGCCGTGCGTGTCCTCGAAACTTGGTTGTGGTCCGAACACCTTTGATGCTTTGCACGTCCCGAAGCGGCTCCACGGGTGTGCAGTCCCTGTTGCCATATAGGTGAGGAGGCAGAGTCTGTTGACCTGAAAGCCCGTCCAAGTATCCAGGGAGATGTGCGAGGGCCTCTCCCTGAGGCACTGGGTTCCTAGCCGGCACCACCCAGAATCAGGCAGGGAGGTTTTCTTGATGCCAGGGGGAAGTCCTGAGGAGGGAGGGGGTGCCGGACACGGTCGGTCGGGGGAAGGAAGGGATCCCTCCCCTGCCTCACCATCCCCAGCAGTTGCCTAGGTGCTGGCCACGAGGGAGGGGACTGCCTAGGCGTGTTTGTTTTCTCGTTGGTCTTATCCCACCTTGGTAGAGCGCTTAGCCTGTTCCAGGCACTGTTCTGAGCACTGGAGAGATCTATGGTGACGACACAGAGTACCTCGGCAAGGACTCTGGTCCCCGTTCGTATTTCCAAGGGAAGATGTGAAAGAATGTGTGCCGGGGGTCACTGCTGTGAGGCGGGAGGACTCGAGGCATGAAGCCAGGCAGTCGGGCTCCACATGAGCGTGCTGCACCGCTGGCTTTCCCACCGCTGCCTGTCGAGAGGCAGGGAAAGCATTTGCACCTAGCGTGCGTGTCCTGCGAGCAGAGGTGGGCTTGAAAACGTGCGTGTGCCCTCAAACGGGGAATCCAGCAAAATAGGCTCTAGGGCCTGAGTCACGCTCTCTGCGGGGAACCCTATCATTTCAAGTCCAGCCTGAGACACTTTGGACAGTGACACGCGGGGCTCTTAGTGAGGGTGGCGGCGCAGCGGGGGGTATGGGTCAGCGGGACCTTCCTAGGACCCCCGCCCCGGTGCTCAGCTCCCCCTGAAACCCAGGCAGGGCTGGAAGGAGGAACAGGCTGTCGATGGCACCATCCCTTCCGCAGGGAGGCTTCTTGGGAGCTGGTGACTGAGGTGACCTTTGCGAGTTCCCCCTCTGAATTGCAGGAGAAGCGGCCGAGGGCCCTCATTTCCTGCGGTCCACACTCCCCGTCGCCCTGTGTGCCAGTTGCCAACGTCGCAGGCGCCCTGGTGGTGAACGTGTTCCCCGAGTAGGGGAACCCCAAGGCCGTTTCTGCGTCCTCAAATGCTAACGTTCTCTGCTTGCGTCCTGCGCCCTGGCTGCTCCGAGACCCTGAGCACAGGGCCTGCAGGAAGGGTGAAGGGTGCGAAGCTGTCTCCTGGTAGGTAGCTGCGGTGAGGTCGTTCCCGGTGGCCTGCGCTCAGCTGCAGGGCTCCTTGGAACCCAAAGCCACGACGTTTCCCGTGGGACAGAGTGCGCTGCAAGGGGAGCCTGGGGAGTCATCAGGCCCTAAGGGTAGGCAGGCATGACCTTTATCCGTGGGCCTTTTGATCAGAGCGCCCTCTTTGCTACCTATCGTCAGGGCAGCCTCTTTGGAAGACAGAGGGCAGGTTGTGGACAGTTGTATAGCATCCTTCCTGGTGGTATGTGTTGTAAGGGCTCTGACCTTGCGGAAATGGGCGGGGATGGATGGAGTGGACTCCTGAATGGAACCTTCCCCGGGCGCCTGGGTGGTTCAGTGGGTTGAGCTTCCCACTTGGGCTCAGGTCACGCCCTCGCCGTTGCTGAGTTCCAGCCCTGCGCTGGGCTGTGTGCCCACAGCTCAGGCCCTGGGGCCTGTTTTCAGATTCTGTGTGTCTCGCTCTCTGCTTCTCTGCCCCTCCCCCACTGGCGGTCACTGGCTTGCCAGCTTGCTCTCTCGCTCCCTGTGTCTCCAGAGTGAAGAAACATGAACAAATAGGAAATAGAACGTTCCCCAGGGCAGGTGCTGGCCACGGGCACAGCCATTCATTCGCGGTGGTAATGAACTCGACGGTGTTCCTTTCGTGTTATCATTTGAGGTTCTTTGTTTCTTTCATTCATTCTGAGAGACAGAGAGAGAGTGGACGCATGCATGTGTGCCTGTGAGCAGGGATAGGGCACACAGGGAGGGAGAGAGAGATGAGGGCCAGCGGGCTCCGCATCGTTGGCGCCCATCTCGAGGTGGGCCTCCCTGTGGAGGCTCAGCCTCACAAACTGTGAGATCGTGACGTGAGCTGAGATCCAGAGCCACATGCTTTTGTTTCTTTTTTCATGTTCACGTCGGAGAGAAAGCGAGAGAGACAGAGCACAAGCGAGGGAGGGGCAGGGAGAGAGAGAGGAAACCCAGAAGGGAATCAGGTTCCAGGCTCTGAGCTGTCAGCACGGAGCACTAGGCGCGACTCAGCTCAGGAACCCTGAGAGCCTGACGTGACCCGAAGTCGGACCATTACCCAGCTGAGTCATCCAGGCGGCCCACAGAGTTTGCCGTGTGTATTTTCAAAAGAAAAAACAGCTACGTTGATATATAGATCTATCTACCTGTGTGTCCATAGGGATACCTATGTACATACACATACATGTCTACATATACGTACACACATTCGTGGATGTGTATCTATGTGTATATGCATACACACTCGCGCGGGCGCGCGCGCGCACACACACACACACACACACAGAAACACACACACACACACACACACACACACACACACACCATGTAAACGGAGCCCAACAGTCTTGTCAGTGGAGACGCAGAGCCAGGAGGGAGGCATCAGCACAATGTTCAAAATGAAAGGGAAACGTCATTCTCGTATCTCTCAGTACGTGCCATGACAGGGAGACACACGTGAGTGTTCTGGTAGGATAGGAAGCTGCTCCCACGGAGAATGCAGGCAAATGGCCCCTATGGAGCCAATGGAACCCTAGTGCACTTGTGGTAGGAGACTGATCAAGGAGGCCCAAAACTCGTGACCTTTGTAATGCTAGCAGAGGGCATTTGCATTTGTATAGCATGCGATCATTGACGTTGCCCCTGGGGGGAGAAAGGTTTTGCATCTCTCTTCTCCTAGGTTTGTGGCTTCGTTTTGTCTTCCCTTGTGCACTTGAAAGAGTCCTGACAGGTCCTGATGGTCCACAGTAAGTCCCAGTCACCAGAGTCCAGAGTCCCTTGGTGGGGCTTGTGGGATGGTGTCCTTCCCATGACCATGAAGTCCACAGACCAGTCTTGAGCTTTTGCTGTAAGTCCTGTTTCTACCAGGTCCAGTCTGGGGGTGCCTCTTTGCAAGTCCTCAGGTGAGGACACGTGATGAAGGCTGCCCATTGGGACTGGCCTTCCATGATCCCTATGTCCGTGACTCCCTGCTCTCCTTCCAGGGCTGCGTAGGTTCGTGCCCTTGATGCTCCTTTCGTAGAAAGCCTTGACTGCTTGGTCTCTCTACTCCTCCTCACCCTGGACGGTAGTCCTGTGGCTCCCCTTGAATCCTCAGGCATACGTTTCCTTGCCCACCTCTGCACACTGGCCCTCCAGAGCAGGGTCTGGTACGCCTTGCACGTTCAGTCGATGCTTGCTGCACAATCGCATGGGTGATGGCCCCTCTCTCTCTCTCTCTCTCTGTCTCTCTCTCTCTCTCTCTCTCTCTCACCAAAAGAAAGAAACGTTGAAAAGCAATTGAAACCCAAGAAAAGAAAAATGGCACGGAGGAGTTGGGATCTGAGGCACACTGTGAAGGAAACATGGGGGTTGGGAGGTAGCGGAGGTGGACAGGCGGTTCCACAGAGTTGAAGGATGTGCCACAGTCCGCGGTGGCAGGGTGGACTTGAGGGTGGGACCGCTGGTGGTGCAGTCCAGGTAGGGCCATGGGAAGGGCATGTAGAGCTGAAAAGCACCGGCCTTTCAAGGCGAAGGGAGGTGGAAGGAGTCTCGTGTGCCCAGTGTGTCTCCCTGTCCCTTAGGGCTGCCCTTGCGGGCACGGGTCACGAGCGAGGAGGGTGCACGGCTGTAGATGTCCCCGGTTGGCGGGAATGGGAGGCAGAGTGCAGAAGAAACACAGAGGCCTGGGATGCAAGAGGGATCACTGGGTTCACGGGCAGCCACCTGCCTGGGAAACCAGCTATGCAAAAGGTTCCTGGGTCTCTTGAGGGGTGACAGGGAGGTGTCCACCTTGGGAGGAGACACCTGCCAGTCCCTGTCCCACTGGCCTGGTCTGTGGAGCCCTCTGCCTGGCTCCCGGCTGTCAGGCTGGCGGCCAGTCGGTCAGAGCATCTGGTGGGCACAGGGAGGTGCGGTGGTGCAGACCCTGGCGCCCAGGAGCTGTGCCCCCTGCGGGGGGGGTGGGGGTGGGGGTGGGGGGATGTGGCGGCTTGGATCCTGGGCCCAAGCAGGTGTGCGGGAGCGCGCGCACGAGTGCGCGCACGCGCGTGGGCCAGGGCCGGAGCCCGGTGAGGGACACAGCTGAGGCTGCAGCGGTGCTGTGAGTCCTGGCTCCCAGCCCGCCTGCCGCCCCAAGGCCCCAAGTGTCTGGGCCAGCCAGGGACTGACGCCCACCTCAGCCCCCGACCGGGGACATGCTGCTGCCTGGCGCCTGCGACCCGGTAGCCATGGCATTGGCGGTAGGGGTAGCGGTAGTGCTACCGGGAGCGCTCGCGGGAGCGTGGGCGGGGCCCCGCGTGCAGAAGACTGGGAGCCATGAGCCTCCAGCCTGGGAGGGTGGCGGCCCTGCTGCTCCTGCTGCTCCTGGAGCCAGAGGGCAGGGCGCGGGACGCGCTTCCCGGGCGCCTCGGTCTTTGGCCGCGCTGGTGGAGGGAGTGCCAGCACTGGCTGGGGCAGAGCGCGATGCGATGCCCCCCGGCGCCCCCGAAAGACCATCTGGGAGAAGCCTAAAGGTGGAGCAGCTGAGACCCACAGCCTCCCTCCAGGACCTGCCTCAGTCGCGGTGCTGCCAAGGTAGGGACCCTAGCGACAAGGTCGCACGAGGCCTTCCCCCCTGCCCCCCTCTGTCTTCCCCTTCCATGAGCACCACCCACCCCCCCTCCCTGGTGCTCCGGGCTTCTTCTTGGGCTCCTTTGCGGCTGCAGTCTGGAGGCCTCAGGAGTGGGCTTTCTGGGTTGCACCCCGGTTCCCTGGAGGAGGAGGGCCCCAGATCGAGTAGGGGGTTAGGCTCAGGCGGTGGGGAGTGGCTCAGGTCGAGAGGGGGGGCGCCCTGAGTGCCCATGGAAGTCTGACTGGGTTGGTGGTTGGCGGGTGGAGGTGGGAACGAACGAAGGAACGAAGGAACGAAGGAACGAAGGAAGGAAGGAAGGAAGGAAGGAAGGAAGGAAGGAAGGAAGGAAAGCGTGGACCTGCGGTTGTGGGCAAGTGTCAAGGCAGGGCCAGGGAAGTCGCAGCCATGAGCAGGAGGAATCATTCCTGCCTGTGAAAATGAAGTACAAGGGACCTGAGATTCCAGAGAAACATTCCAGGGAGAGTCAGGGTGGTGGGCCTGAGTTGCTGGAGGCCAGCAGGGGACGGTGTTGAAGGGATTGAGAGTGGAAGCAGCAGGTGAACACAGGCCTCCCGCCTCCCCCCTCCACACCTGCTCTCCTGGCCTGCCCAGCCCCGCCCCTGCCGCCCCTGGTGGCAGAGTTGCACCCTCTGATGGGGAGGGCGAGATCTCACCCCGCTTGTGGCGAAAGGGGGTCCTCTATCGTGGGAGTCCATGGGACTAGGGGGTAGGAGTCTGGATTAGGGCAAGTGCAACTCCTGGTTGAGCTTTTCATTTCTGAAGGCAATGTGCATTCCATCAGTGAACTCGGAGCCAGGGAGCCAGGAAGAAGTGGCGCTTCTGTGTTTTAGAGGGTGGTCCAGACTCTTTCCTACTTGGAGCTGTGTGCTGAAGAGAACTGGGTGTTGTGGATGGAGTCCAAAGTCATCTCTTTGGGACATGTTGGGTGGGAACGTCTTCTTCGCACGCTGGCGAGGAAGGTGGATGGAAAAGCTCCTTGTCCGAGGCAGACTTGTGGGTTTTGTTCTTCCTATCCGTGGGGCATGGTGCTTCCCGTTTCCGTGGAGCGCCTCCTGTCTTGCATTCGTTCCGTGTTTCCAGAGTTTCAGTCCTTGGCAATCACATCTCCTCCGGGACTCCCCAGGCAGCACGAGGGAGAAGTGACTCGGAGCCCGCCGGGTCCCTAGAAACCAGTGCGTGTGTACTGGAGCAGGCAGTGCTCCTCTCTCAGCCTCCTTTGGAAATGAGGTCTTGGGCAAGCGGTCTTTCACTGCATGGGTTGTACCTCTCCCCGGTTGTTGGGGGGAGTGTGTGTGCGTGAGTGTGGTGCTGTGGCCCGTGTGGAGTCCGGACCGCGTCAGGGACCCCGTTCTTTGCAAGGAATGCGTTTTGTTGCATGGGAAGATCTCATTTCACTAGAGAGTTCCAATCCTGTCTCAAAGGCTGAACACATCCTGAAGGCAGCACCTTGACCTCACTGAAAGCAAAGGCCTAAGAGCAGAGGCTTTCCCACACTTCCATCTCGAGCTGACTGGTGCTTTATGTTTTCAGGAAGATGGTGTGGTGTCGGCCATTTGGAGCAGCTCAGGCTCCTAAGCGTGTGTTTGGTCCCCGAGGGGTGAGTTGTGTCTCTCCGGAATGAGGGAGATTATGGTGACCTTGAGTATCATTACCTTCATGATTACCGTGATTATTCTGCCTAAGTCATGGCATGGATATTGATCCATGAGCTTGCCATGTGAGAGGTTTCCTTGGTAAAGTAGTCGCCGTGCGTGTCCTCGAAACTTGGTTGTGGTCCGAACACCTTTGATGCTTTGCACGTCCCGAAGCGGCTCCACGGGTGTGCAGTCCCTGTTGCCATATAGGTGAGGAGGCAGAGTCTGTTGACCTGAAAGCCCGTCCAAGTATCCAGGGAGATGTGCGAGGGCCTCTCCCTGAGGCACTGGGTTCCTAGCCGGCACCACCCAGAATCAGGCAGGGAGGTTTTCTTGATGCCAGGGGGAAGTCCTGAGGAGGGAGGGGGTGCCGGACACGGTCGGTCGGGGGAAGGAAGGGATCCCTCCCCTGCCTCACCATCCCCAGCAGTTGCCTAGGTGCTGGCCACGAGGGAGGGGACTGCCTAGGCGTGTTTGTTTTCTCGTTGGTCTTATCCCACCTTGGTAGAGCGCTTAGCCTGTTCCAGGCACTGTTCTGAGCACTGGAGAGATCTATGGTGACGACACAGAGTACCTCGGCAAGGACTCTGGTCCCCGTTCGTATTTCCAAGGGAAGATGTGAAAGAATGTGTGCCGGGGGTCACTGCTGTGAGGCGGGAGGACTCGAGGCATGAAGCCAGGCAGTCGGGCTCCACATGAGCGTGCTGCACCGCTGGCTTTCCCACCGCTGCCTGTCGAGAGGCAGGGAAAGCATTTGCACCTAGCGTGCGTGTCCTGCGAGCAGAGGTGGGCTTGAAAACGTGCGTGTGCCCTCAAACGGGGAATCCAGCAAAATAGGCTCTAGGGCCTGAGTCACGCTCTCTGCGGGGAACCCTATCATTTCAAGTCCAGCCTGAGACACTTTGGACAGTGACACGCGGGGCTCTTAGTGAGGGTGGCGGCGCAGCGGGGGGTATGGGTCAGCGGGACCTTCCTAGGACCCCCGCCCCGGTGCTCAGCTCCCCCTGAAACCCAGGCAGGGCTGGAAGGAGGAACAGGCTGTCGATGGCACCATCCCTTCCGCAGGGAGGCTTCTTGGGAGCTGGTGACTGAGGTGACCTTTGCGAGTTCCCCCTCTGAATTGCAGGAGAAGCGGCCGAGGGCCCTCATTTCCTGCGGTCCACACTCCCCGTCGCCCTGTGTGCCAGTTGCCAACGTCGCAGGCGCCCTGGTGGTGAACGTGTTCCCCGAGTAGGGGAACCCCAAGGCCGTTTCTGCGTCCTCAAATGCTAACGTTCTCTGCTTGCGTCCTGCGCCCTGGCTGCTCCGAGACCCTGAGCACAGGGCCTGCAGGAAGGGTGAAGGGTGCGAAGCTGTCTCCTGGTAGGTAGCTGCGGTGAGGTCGTTCCCGGTGGCCTGCGCTCAGCTGCAGGGCTCCTTGGAACCCAAAGCCACGACGTTTCCCGTGGGACAGAGTGCGCTGCAAGGGGAGCCTGGGGAGTCATCAGGCCCTAAGGGTAGGCAGGCATGACCTTTATCCGTGGGCCTTTTGATCAGAGCGCCCTCTTTGCTACCTATCGTCAGGGCAGCCTCTTTGGAAGACAGAGGGCAGGTTGTGGACAGTTGTATAGCATCCTTCCTGGTGGTATGTGTTGTAAGGGCTCTGACCTTGCGGAAATGGGCGGGGATGGATGGAGTGGACTCCTGAATGGAACCTTCCCCGGGCGCCTGGGTGGTTCAGTGGGTTGAGCTTCCCACTTGGGCTCAGGTCACGCCCTCGCCGTTGCTGAGTTCCAGCCCTGCGCTGGGCTGTGTGCCCACAGCTCAGGCCCTGGGGCCTGTTTTCAGATTCTGTGTGTCTCGCTCTCTGCTTCTCTGCCCCTCCCCCACTGGCGGTCACTGGCTTGCCAGCTTGCTCTCTCGCTCCCTGTGTCTCCAGAGTGAAGAAACATGAACAAATAGGAAATAGAACGTTCCCCAGGGCAGGTGCTGGCCACGGGCACAGCCATTCATTCGCGGTGGTAATGAACTCGACGGTGTTCCTTTCGTGTTATCATTTGAGGTTCTTTGTTTCTTTCATTCATTCTGAGAGACAGAGAGAGAGTGGACGCATGCATGTGTGCCTGTGAGCAGGGATAGGGCACACAGGGAGGGAGAGAGAGATGAGGGCCAGCGGGCTCCGCATCGTTGGCGCCCATCTCGAGGTGGGCCTCCCTGTGGAGGCTCAGCCTCACAAACTGTGAGATCGTGACGTGAGCTGAGATCCAGAGCCACATGCTTTTGTTTCTTTTTTCATGTTCACGTCGGAGAGAAAGCGAGAGAGACAGAGAGAGCACAAGCGAGGGAGGGGCAGGGAGAGAGAGAGGAAACCCAGAAGGGAATCAGGTTCCAGGCTCTGAGCTGTCAGCACGGAGCACTAGGCGCGACTCAGCTCAGGAACCCTGAGAGCCTGACGTGACCCGAAGTCGGACCATTACCCAGCTGAGTCATCCAGGCGGCCCACAGAGTTTGCCGTGTGTATTTTCAAAAGAAAAAACAGCTACGTTGATATATAGATCTATCTACCTGTGTGTCCATAGGGATACCTATGTACATACACATACATGTCTACATATACGTACACACATTCGTGGATGTGTATCTATGTGTATATGCATACACACTCGCGCGGGCGCGCGCGCGCACACACACACACACACACACAGAAACACACACACACACACACACACACACACACACACACACCATGTAAACGGAGCCCAACAGTCTTGTCAGTGGAGACGCAGAGCCAGGAGGGAGGCATCAGCACAATGTTCAAAATGAAAGGGAAACGTCATTCTCGTATCTCTCAGTACGTGCCATGACAGGGAGACACACGTGAGTGTTCTGGTAGGATAGGAAGCTGCTCCCACGGAGAATGCAGGCAAATGGCCCCTATGGAGCCAATGGAACCCTAGTGCACTTGTGGTAGGAGACTGATCAAGGAGGCCCAAAACTCGTGACCTTTGTAATGCTAGCAGAGGGCATTTGCATTTGTATAGCATGCGATCATTGACGTTGCCCCTGGGGGGAGAAAGGTTTTGCATCTCTCTTCTCCTAGGTTTGTGGCTTCGTTTTGTCTTCCCTTGTGCACTTGAAAGAGTCCTGACAGGTCCTGATGGTCCACAGTAAGTCCCAGTCACCAGAGTCCAGAGTCCCTTGGTGGGGCTTGTGGGATGGTGTCCTTCCCATGACCATGAAGTCCACAGACCAGTCTTGAGCTTTTGCTGTAAGTCCTGTTTCTACCA
This sequence comes from Prionailurus viverrinus, assembly GCF_022837055.1. NCBI lineage: Eukaryota > Metazoa > Chordata > Mammalia > Carnivora > Felidae > Prionailurus > Prionailurus viverrinus. The sequence continues at coordinate 70,039,697 of NC_062562.1, read as the reverse complement.
GGTCCAGTCTGGGGGTGCCTCTTTGCAAGTCCTCAGGTGAGGACACGTGATGAAGGCTGCCCATTGGGACTGGCCTTCCATGATCCCTATGTCCGTGACTCCCTGCTCTCCTTCCAGGGCTGCGTAGGTTCGTGCCCTTGATGCTCCTTTCGTAGAAAGCCTTGACTGCTTGGTCTCTCTACTCCTCCTCACCCTGGACGGTAGTCCTGTGGCTCCCCTTGAATCCTCAGGCATACGTTTCCTTGCCCACCTCTGCACACTGGCCCTCCAGAGCAGGGTCTGGTACGCCTTGCACGTTCAGTCGATGCTTGCTGCACAATCGCATGGGTGATGGCCCCTCTCTCTCTCTCTCTCTCTGTCTCTCTCTCTCTCTCTCTCTCTCTCTCTCACCAAAAGAAAGAAACGTTGAAAAGCAATTGAAACCCAAGAAAAGAAAAATGGCACGGAGGAGTTGGGATCTGAGGCACACTGTGAAGGAAACATGGGGGTTGGGAGGTAGCGGAGGTGGACAGGCGGTTCCACAGAGTTGAAGGATGTGCCACAGTCCGCGGTGGCAGGGTGGACTTGAGGGTGGGACCGCTGGTGGTGCAGTCCAGGTAGGGCCATGGGAAGGGCATGTAGAGCTGAAAAGCACCGGCCTTTCAAGGCGAAGGGAGGTGGAAGGAGTCTCGTGTGCCCAGTGTGTCTCCCTGTCCCTTAGGGCTGCCCTTGCGGGCACGGGTCACGAGCGAGGAGGGTGCACGGCTGTAGATGTCCCCGGTTGGCGGGAATGGGAGGCAGAGTGCAGAAGAAACACAGAGGCCTGGGATGCAAGAGGGATCACTGGGTTCACGGGCAGCCACCTGCCTGGGAAACCAGCTATGCAAAAGGTTCCTGGGTCTCTTGAGGGGTGACAGGGAGGTGTCCACCTTGGGAGACACCTGCCAGTCCCTGTCCCACTGGCCTGGTCTGTGGAGCCCTCTGCCTGGCTCCCGGCTGTCAGGCTGGCGGCCAGTCGGTCAGAGCATCTGGTGGGCACAGGGAGGTGCGGTGGTGCAGACCCTGGCGCCCAGGAGCTGTGCCCCCTGCGGGGGGGGTGGGGGTGGGGGTGGGGGGATGTGGCGGCTTGGATCCTGGGCCCAAGCAGGTGTGCGGGAGCGCGCGCACGAGTGCGCGCACGCGCGTGGGCCAGGGCCGGAGCCCGGTGAGGGACACAGCTGAGGCTGCAGCGGTGCTGTGAGTCCTGGCTCCCAGCCCGCCTGCCGCCCCAAGGCCCCAAGTGTCTGGGCCAGCCAGGGACTGACGCCCACCTCAGCCCCCGACCGGGGACATGCTGCTGCCTGGCGCCTGCGACCCGGTAGCCATGGCATTGGCGGTAGGGGTAGCGGTAGTGCTACCGGGAGCGCTCGCGGGAGCGTGGGCGGGGCCCCGCGTGCAGAAGACTGGGAGCCATGAGCCTCCAGCCTGGGAGGGTGGCGGCCCTGCTGCTCCTGCTGCTCCTGGAGCCAGAGGGCAGGGCGCGGGACGCGCTTCCCGGGCGCCTCGGTCTTTGGCCGCGCTGGTGGAGGGAGTGCCAGCACTGGCTGGGGCAGAGCGCGATGCGATGCCCCCCGGCGCCCCCGAAAGACCATCTGGGAGAAGCCTAAAGGTGGAGCAGCTGAGACCCACAGCCTCCCTCCAGGACCTGCCTCAGTCGCGGTGCTGCCAAGGTAGGGACCCTAGCGACAAGGTCGCACGAGGCCTTCCCCCCTGCCCCCCTCTGTCTTCCCCTTCCATGAGCACCACCCACCCCCCCTCCCTGGTGCTCCGGGCTTCTTCTTGGGCTCCTTTGCGGCTGCAGTCTGGAGGCCTCAGGAGTGGGCTTTCTGGGTTGCACCCCGGTTCCCTGGAGGAGGAGGGCCCCAGATCGAGTAGGGGGTTAGGCTCAGGCGGTGGGGAGTGGCTCAGGTCGAGAGGGGGGGCGCCCTGAGTGCCCATGGAAGTCTGACTGGGTTGGTGGTTGGCGGGTGGAGGTGGGAACGAACGAAGGAACGAAGGAACGAAGGAACGAAGGAACGAAGGAAGGAAGGAAGGAAGGAAGGAAGGAAGGAAGGAAGGAAAGCGTGGACCTGCGGTTGTGGGCAAGTGTCAAGGCAGGGCCAGGGAAGTCGCAGCCATGAGCAGGAGGAATCATTCCTGCCTGTGAAAATGAAGTACAAGGGACCTGAGATTCCAGAGAAACATTCCAGGGAGAGTCAGGGTGGTGGGCCTGAGTTGCTGGAGGCCAGCAGGGGACGGTGTTGAAGGGATTGAGAGTGGAAGCAGCAGGTGAACACAGGCCTCCCGCCTCCCCCCTCCACACCTGCTCTCCTGGCCTGCCCAGCCCCGCCCCTGCCGCCCCTGGTGGCAGAGTTGCACCCTCTGATGGGGAGGGCGAGATCTCACCCCGCTTGTGGCGAAAGGGGGTCCTCTATCGTGGGAGTCCATGGGACTAGGGGGTAGGAGTCTGGATTAGGGCAAGTGCAACTCCTGGTTGAGCTTTTCATTTCTGAAGGCAATGTGCATTCCATCAGTGAACTCGGAGCCAGGGAGCCAGGAAGAAGTGGCGCTTCTGTGTTTTAGAGGGTGGTCCAGACTCTTTCCTACTTGGAGCTGTGTGCTGAAGAGAACTGGGTGTTGTGGATGGAGTCCAAAGTCATCTCTTTGGGACATGTTGGGTGGGAACGTCTTCTTCGCACGCTGGCGAGGAAGGTGGATGGAAAAGCTCCTTGTCCGAGGCAGACTTGTGGGTTTTGTTCTTCCTATCCGTGGGGCATGGTGCTTCCCGTTTCCGTGGAGCGCCTCCTGTCTTGCATTCGTTCCGTGTTTCCAGAGTTTCAGTCCTTGGCAATCACATCTCCTCCGGGACTCCCCAGGCAGCACGAGGGAGAAGTGACTCGGAGCCCGCCGGGTCCCTAGAAACCAGTGCGTGTGTACTGGAGCAGGCAGTGCTCCTCTCTCAGCCTCCTTTGGAAATGAGGTCTTGGGCAAGCGGTCTTTCACTGCATGGGTTGTACCTCTCCCCGGTTGTTGGGGGGAGTGTGTGTGCGTGAGTGTGGTGCTGTGGCCCGTGTGGAGTCCGGACCGCGTCAGGGACCCCGTTCTTTGCAAGGAATGCGTTTTGTTGCATGGGAAGATCTCATTTCACTAGAGAGTTCCAATCCTGTCTCAAAGGCTGAACACATCCTGAAGGCAGCACCTTGACCTCACTGAAAGCAAAGGCCTAAGAGCAGAGGCTTTCCCACACTTCCATCTCGAGCTGACTGGTGCTTTATGTTTTCAGGAAGATGGTGTGGTGTCGGCCATTTGGAGCAGCTCAGGCTCCTAAGCGTGTGTTTGGTCCCCGAGGGGTGAGTTGTGTCTCTCCGGAATGAGGGAGATTATGGTGACCTTGAGTATCATTACCTTCATGATTACCGTGATTATTCTGCCTAAGTCATGGCATGGATATTGATCCATGAGCTTGCCATGTGAGAGGTTTCCTTGGTAAAGTAGTCGCCGTGCGTGTCCTCGAAACTTGGTTGTGGTCCGAACACCTTTGATGCTTTGCACGTCCCGAAGCGGCTCCACGGGTGTGCAGTCCCTGTTGCCATATAGGTGAGGAGGCAGAGTCTGTTGACCTGAAAGCCCGTCCAAGTATCCAGGGAGATGTGCGAGGGCCTCTCCCTGAGGCACTGGGTTCCTAGCCGGCACCACCCAGAATCAGGCAGGGAGGTTTTCTTGATGCCAGGGGGAAGTCCTGAGGAGGGAGGGGGTGCCGGACACGGTCGGTCGGGGGAAGGAAGGGATCCCTCCCCTGCCTCACCATCCCCAGCAGTTGCCTAGGTGCTGGCCACGAGGGAGGGGACTGCCTAGGCGTGTTTGTTTTCTCGTTGGTCTTATCCCACCTTGGTAGAGCGCTTAGCCTGTTCCAGGCACTGTTCTGAGCACTGGAGAGATCTATGGTGACGACACAGAGTACCTCGGCAAGGACTCTGGTCCCCGTTCGTATTTCCAAGGGAAGATGTGAAAGAATGTGTGCCGGGGGTCACTGCTGTGAGGCGGGAGGACTCGAGGCATGAAGCCAGGCAGTCGGGCTCCACATGAGCGTGCTGCACCGCTGGCTTTCCCACCGCTGCCTGTCGAGAGGCAGGGAAAGCATTTGCACCTAGCGTGCGTGTCCTGCGAGCAGAGGTGGGCTTGAAAACGTGCGTGTGCCCTCAAACGGGGAATCCAGCAAAATAGGCTCTAGGGCCTGAGTCACGCTCTCTGCGGGGAACCCTATCATTTCAAGTCCAGCCTGAGACACTTTGGACAGTGACACGCGGGGCTCTTAGTGAGGGTGGCGGCGCAGCGGGGGGTATGGGTCAGCGGGACCTTCCTAGGACCCCCGCCCCGGTGCTCAGCTCCCCCTGAAACCCAGGCAGGGCTGGAAGGAGGAACAGGCTGTCGATGGCACCATCCCTTCCGCAGGGAGGCTTCTTGGGAGCTGGTGACTGAGGTGACCTTTGCGAGTTCCCCCTCTGAATTGCAGGAGAAGCGGCCGAGGGCCCTCATTTCCTGCGGTCCACACTCCCCGTCGCCCTGTGTGCCAGTTGCCAACGTCGCAGGCGCCCTGGTGGTGAACGTGTTCCCCGAGTAGGGGAACCCCAAGGCCGTTTCTGCGTCCTCAAATGCTAACGTTCTCTGCTTGCGTCCTGCGCCCTGGCTGCTCCGAGACCCTGAGCACAGGGCCTGCAGGAAGGGTGAAGGGTGCGAAGCTGTCTCCTGGTAGGTAGCTGCGGTGAGGTCGTTCCCGGTGGCCTGCGCTCAGCTGCAGGGCTCCTTGGAACCCAAAGCCACGACGTTTCCCGTGGGACAGAGTGCGCTGCAAGGGGAGCCTGGGGAGTCATCAGGCCCTAAGGGTAGGCAGGCATGACCTTTATCCGTGGGCCTTTTGATCAGAGCGCCCTCTTTGCTACCTATCGTCAGGGCAGCCTCTTTGGAAGACAGAGGGCAGGTTGTGGACAGTTGTATAGCATCCTTCCTGGTGGTATGTGTTGTAAGGGCTCTGACCTTGCGGAAATGGGCGGGGATGGATGGAGTGGACTCCTGAATGGAACCTTCCCCGGGCGCCTGGGTGGTTCAGTGGGTTGAGCTTCCCACTTGGGCTCAGGTCACGCCCTCGCCGTTGCTGAGTTCCAGCCCTGCGCTGGGCTGTGTGCCCACAGCTCAGGCCCTGGGGCCTGTTTTCAGATTCTGTGTGTCTCGCTCTCTGCTTCTCTGCCCCTCCCCCACTGGCGGTCACTGGCTTGCCAGCTTGCTCTCTCGCTCCCTGTGTCTCCAGAGTGAAGAAACATGAACAAATAGGAAATAGAACGTTCCCCAGGGCAGGTGCTGGCCACGGGCACAGCCATTCATTCGCGGTGGTAATGAACTCGACGGTGTTCCTTTCGTGTTATCATTTGAGGTTCTTTGTTTCTTTCATTCATTCTGAGAGACAGAGAGAGAGTGGACGCATGCATGTGTGCCTGTGAGCAGGGATAGGGCACACAGGGAGGGAGAGAGAGATGAGGGCCAGCGGGCTCCGCATCGTTGGCGCCCATCTCGAGGTGGGCCTCCCTGTGGAGGCTCAGCCTCACAAACTGTGAGATCGTGACGTGAGCTGAGATCCAGAGCCACATGCTTTTGTTTCTTTTTTCATGTTCACGTCGGAGAGAAAGCGAGAGAGACAGAGAGAGCACAAGCGAGGGAGGGGCAGGGAGAGAGAGAGGAAACCCAGAAGGGAATCAGGTTCCAGGCTCTGAGCTGTCAGCACGGAGCACTAGGCGCGACTCAGCTCAGGAACCCTGAGAGCCTGACGTGACCCGAAGTCGGACCATTACCCAGCTGAGTCATCCAGGCGGCCCACAGAGTTTGCCGTGTGTATTTTCAAAAGAAAAAACAGCTACGTTGATATATAGATCTATCTACCTGTGTGTCCATAGGGATACCTATGTACATACACATACATGTCTACATATACGTACACACATTCGTGGATGTGTATCTATGTGTATATGCATACACACTCGCGCGGGCGCGCGCGCGCACACACACACACACACACACAGAAACACACACACACACACACACACACACACACACCATGTAAACGGAGCCCAACAGTCTTGTCAGTGGAGACGCAGAGCCAGGAGGGAGGCATCAGCACAATGTTCAAAATGAAAGGGAAACGTCATTCTCGTATCTCTCAGTACGTGCCATGACAGGGAGACACACGTGAGTGTTCTGGTAGGATAGGAAGCTGCTCCCACGGAGAATGCAGGCAAATGGCCCCTATGGAGCCAATGGAACCCTAGTGCACTTGTGGTAGGAGACTGATCAAGGAGGCCCAAAACTCGTGACCTTTGTAATGCTAGCAGAGGGCATTTGCATTTGTATAGCATGCGATCATTGACGTTGCCCCTGGGGGGAGAAAGGTTTTGCATCTCTCTTCTCCTAGGTTTGTGGCTTCGTTTTGTCTTCCCTTGTGCACTTGAAAGAGTCCTGACAGGTCCTGATGGTCCACAGTAAGTCCCAGTCACCAGAGTCCAGAGTCCCTTGGTGGGGCTTGTGGGATGGTGTCCTTCCCATGACCATGAAGTCCACAGACCAGTCTTGAGCTTTTGCTGTAAGTCCTGTTTCTACCAGGTCCAGTCTGGGGGTGCCTCTTTGCAAGTCCTCAGGTGAGGACACGTGATGAAGGCTGCCCATTGGGACTGGCCTTCCATGATCCCTATGTCTGTGACTCCCTGCTCTCCTTCCAGGGCTGCGTAGGTTCGTGCCCTTGATGCTCCTTTCGTAGAAAGCCTTGACTGCTTGGTCTCTCTACTCCTCCTCACCCTGGACGGTAGTCCTGTGGCTCCCCTTGAATCCTCAGGCATACGTTTCCTTGCCCACCTCTGCACACTGGCCCTCCAGAGCAGGGTCTGGTACGCCTTGCACGTTCAGTCGATGCTTGCTGCACAATCGCATGGGTGATGGCCCCTCTCTCTCTCTCTCTCTCTCTCTCTCTCTCTCTCTCTCTCTCACCAAAAGAAAGAAACGTTGAAAAGCAATTGAAACCCAAGAAATGAAAAATGGCACGGAGGAGTTGGGATCTGAGGCACACTGTGAAGGAAACATGGGGGTTGGGAGGTAGCGGAGGTGGACAGGCGGTTCCACAGAGTTGAAGGATGTGCCACAGTCCGCGGTGGCAGGGTGGACTTGAGGGTGGGACCGCTGGTGGTGCAGTCCAGGTAGGGCCATGGGAAGGGCATGTAGAGCCGAAAAGCACCGGCCTTTCAAGGCGAAGGGAGGTGGAAGGAGTCTCGTGTGCCCAGTGTGTCTCCCTGTCCCTTAGGGCTGCCCTTGCGGGCACGGGTCACGAGCGAGGAGGGTGCACGGCTGTAGATGTCCCCGGTTGGCGGGAATGGGAGGCAGAGTGCAGAAGAAACACAGAGGCCTGGGATGCAAGAGGGATCACTGGGTTCACGGGCAGCCACCTGCCTGGGAAACCAGCTATGCAAAAGGTTCCTGGGTCTCTTGAGGGGTGACAGGGAGGTGTCCACCTTGGGAGGAGACACCTGCCAGTCCCTGTCCCACTGGCCTGGTCTGTGGAGCCCTCTGCCTGGCTCCCGGCTGTCAGGCTGGCGGCCAGTCGGTCAGAGCATCTGGTGGGCACAGGGAGGTGCGGTGGTGCAGACCCTGGCGCCCAGGAGCTGTGCCCCCTGCGGGGGGGTGGGGGGATGGGGCGGCTTGGATCCTGGGCCCAAGCAGGTGTGCGGGAGCGCGCGCACGAGTGCGCGCACGCGCGTGGGCCAGGGCCGGAGCCCGGTGAGGGACACAGCTGAGGCTGCAGCGGTGCTGTGAGTCCTGGCTCCCAGCCCGCCTGCCGCCCCAAGGCCCCAAGTGTCTGGGCCAGCCAGGGACTGACGCCCACCTCAGTCCCCGACCGGGGACATGCTGCTGCCTGGCGCCTGCGACCCGGTAGCCATGGCATTGGCGGTAGGGGTAGCGGTAGTGCTACCGGGAGCGCTCGCGGGAGCGTGGGCGGGGCCCCGCGTGCAGAAGACTGGGAGCCATGAGCCTCCAGCCTGGGAGGGTGGCGGCCCTGCTGCTCCTGCTGCTCCTGGAGCCAGAGGGCAGGGCGCGGGACGCGCTTCCCGGGCGCCTCGGTCTTTGGCCGCGCTGGTGGAGGGAGTGCCAGCACTGGCTGGGGCAGAGCGCGATGCGATGCCCCCCGGCGCCCCCGAAAGACCATCTGGGAGAAGCCTAAAGGTGGAGCAGCTGAGACCCACAGCCTCCCTCCAGGACCTGCCTCAGTGGCGGTGCTGCCAAGGTAGGGACCCTAGCGACAAGGTCGCACGAGGCCTTCCCCCCTGCCCCCCTCTGTCTTCCCCTTCCATGAGCACCACCCACCCCCCCTCCCTGGTGCTCCGGGCTTCTTCTTGGGCTCCTTTGCGGCTGCAGTCTGGAGGCCTCAGGAGTGGGCTTTCTGGGTTGCACCCCGGTTCCCTGGAGGAGGAGGGCCCCAGATCGAGTAGGGGGTTAGGCTCAGGCGGTGGGGAGTGGCTCAGGTCGAGAGGGGGGGCGCCCTGAGTGCCCATGGAAGTCTGACTGGGTTGGTGGTTGGCGGGTGGAGGTGGGAACGAACGAAGGAACGAAGGAACGAAGGAAGGAACGAAGGAAGGAACGAAGGAAGGAAGGAAGGAAAGCGTGGACCTGCGGTTGTGGGCAAGTGTCAAGGCAGGGCCAGGGAAGTCGCAGCCATGAGCAGGAGGAATCATTCCTGCCTGTGAAAATGAAGTACAAGGGACCTGAGATTCCAGAGAAACATTCCAGGGAGAGTCAGGGTGGTGGGCCTGAGTTGCTGGAGGCCAGCAGGGGACGGTGTTGAAGGGATTGAGAGTGGAAGCAGCAGGTGAACACAGGCCTCCCGCCTCCCCCCTCCACACCTGCTCTCCTGGCCTGCCCAGCCCCGCCCCTGCCGCCCCTGGTGGCAGAGTTGCACCCTCTGATGGGGAGGGCGAGATCTCACCCCGCTTGTGGCGAAAGGGGGTCCTCTATCGTGGCAGTCCATGGGACTAGGGGGTAGGAGTCTGGATTAGGGCAAGTGCAACTCCTGGTTGAGCTTTTCATTTCTGAAGGCAATGTGCATTCCATCAGTGAACTCGGAGCCAGGGAGCCAGGAAGAAGTGGCGCTTCTGTGTTTTAGAGGGTGGTCCAGACTCTTTCCTACTTGGAGCTGTGTGCTGAAGAGAACTGGGTGTTGTGGATGGAGTCCAAAGTCATCTCTTTGGGACATGTTGGGTGGGAACGTCTTCTTCGCACGCTGGCGAGGAAGGTGGATGGAAAAGCTCCTTGTCCGAGGCAGACTTGTGGGTTTTGTTCTTCCTATCCGTGGGGCATGGTGCTTCCCGTTTCCGTGGAGCGCCTCCTGTCTTGCATTCGTTCCGTGTTTCCAGAGTTTCAGTCCTTGGCAATCACATCTCCTCCGGGACTCCCCAGGCAGCACGAGGGAGAAGTGACTCGGAGCCCGCCGGGTCCCTAGAAACCAGTGCGTGTGTACTGGAGCAGGCAGTGCTCCTCTCTCAGCCTCCTTTGGAAATGAGGTCTTGGGCAAACGGTCTTTCACTGCATGGGTTGTACCTCTCCCCGGTTGTTGGGGGGAGTGTGTGTGCGTGAGTTTGGTGCTGTGGCCCGTGTGGAGTCCGGACCGCGTCAGGGACCCCGTTCTTTGCAAGGAATGCGTTTTGTTGCATGGGAAGATCTCATTTCACTAGAGAGTTCCAATCCTGTCTCAAAGGCTGAACACATCCTGAAGGCAGCACCTTGACCTCACTGAAAGCAAAGGCCTAAGAGCAGAGGCTTTCCCACACTTCCATCTCGAGCTGACTGGTGCTTTATGTTTTCAGGAAGATGGTGTGGTGTCGGCCATTTGGAGCAGCTCAGGCTCCTAACCATGTCCCCGTGGGGTGAGTTGTCTCTCTCAGCAATTCAGAAGAGTATGATTATCTTGAAGATCATTATTTTCTTGATTACCATGATTACAATATTCTGCATATTCCATGGCATGGAATTTGATAAGGAGCTCGATACCCTGAACCTTTTCGTCACCAAAGCTCACTACAACAAGGAGTAAAACAATCACTGTTGTGCGATGGACAATGCACCTTACCTTTATTATACTATTTTAGTGGTATATACATACGTTTAGAGCAATGAAATTGTTCACTTAGATCTAAGGAGTTTTTTGTGACATCATGGTACTTCAAGAAACCATGAAAATAATGGAAAATCTAAGTTACCTAGTAATCTAAGCACTGTGTTCTTTTGGATACGAAATCCTAAGTAAAGAACTCATCATGCAAAAACTGTCAAGTCCTGATAATTCCTTATTATTCCAGTAGGTCTAGTGAATGGAATGGACTGAACTAAGGTCTCTGAAAAAGAGGAAACTAGAATTTGAGATATTGAGTCACCTTTACTCTGTCTTTCCCTGTTGACATGGTCTTAGTTTATTCGGTGATGTCTTTTGACCTTTACCCTTTTCCCTCCTTTCTGCCCCCCCACGTTTGCAATCATCTTTATGTATTGATGGGCTTGTTTCATTCTGGTTTGAGGATTTTTGTTTTTTGTTTTCTTAGTTTTTGTTTCGGATTTCCCATATATGTGCGAGCATTTATATGTGTTTTTCTCTATGTGAATCTTTCACTGGGCATAATGCCCTCCAGGCTATTATAAACACTGTGGCATGATAACAGGTGTGAAGTCATTTTTGGGAGTTAGTGATTTCATGTGTTCTGAGTAGTACCTAGGGGGTAATTGAGGGAAGTGCTGGATGATATGGATGTTCTCCTCTGAATTGTGTGAGGAAACTTTACTTTGTTTACAACTGTCTCTGCACCAAGTTCCAATGTCACCAACAGGGCACAATGATTTGCTTTCTTCCACATTGTACCCGATGCTTGTGCTTTGTTGTCTTTTTGATAAGACCGTTGAGATAGGTTTCAGGTGATATCTCTTTGGCTTTGGACTTTCATTTCCCTAATGTGGAGTGACATGGAACTTCTGTTCATGTATGTGGTGGCCATCTGTATGTCTTCGTTGGAAGAATGCCTCTTCGGGACTCTGCCAGGTCCGTCATTGCTCTTTGCTTTTGCATTGTTGCGCTGTAGGAGATCTTGATACCTTTTGTGTTTTAACCCTTGACCATGTATGTAGTTTGCAAGTATTTTCTCCCATTCACTATGTTGCCTTCCCATTCTGTGAAAGATATTGTTGCTGTGCAGAACTTGTTTTTTTAGTTTCATGTAGTCCCACTTGTTTAGTTTTCCTTTGTAGCTTTGTCTTCTGGTGTCAAATCCCAAAACTCAAGTCAAGACTGAGATCCAAACATTGTCGTGGGTTTGGCATTTGGCTTTGTCCAGCAAAGCCAAGGACAGCAGAAAGGATTGCTTCAGACTCTACGCAAGTCAAGAGAGGTGAGAGGGAGTTAAGGGACGTCTCCGCAAGCTGCTCTCAGGCTCCCGTAGTCATTAAGCCTACAAACGATGTACAACACGTCGGCAGGCCACATGCTAGAAAGAACGTATTGAAGATATTCTGCAAACCATATCTAGACAGGATAAAATATTCCATGCGACAACACGATCCAAGAACTTGGTGAGCCCATGCAGAACCCAACCCCTAGATACACACACACTAGATCAGCCAAGTCTCGCCTGCCCCCCAGATACACACCAACTAGGTAAGTGAGCTGCTGCTGGCTCTTTGCAGGAAGGCCAGAGAGCAGTGATCTGCTCTGCAAAGCGTTCCCTAGAACCTCCCAACTCAGGACATCGTTGTGCGATTTCCCACACCTGCTGCCCAAGGTCTTATCCAGGAATTTCTGGTTTCAGGTCTCAAGTCTGTAATACATTTTAACTTCGTTTTTGTGTGTGGGGTAAATAGGTGTCAGGTTGTTTTTCCATGCCTGTTGTTTTTCTGTGCCCAGTGATTCTGACACCACCTGTTGGGGAGACTGCCTTTGCCTCAGGTTATACTCTTGGTTCTTTGGTTGTGAATTAATTGGTTACATATGTGTGGGTTTCTTCCTGGGCCTTCAGTTCTGGTCCAGTATCCTGTGTGTCTGCTTTTACCCCAATAGTGTACGGCTTGGGTTATTGTAGCTTTGATATCTAGTTTTAAATCAGAAAGCATGGTGCTTCCAGCTGTTTTCTTCCTTCTCACATTGACTTTGGTATTCAGAGCCTTTTGTGCTTCTGTCCACCTTGAAGGATGGTTCTATTTTTGGGAACGTGCTTAAGCTTTGATAGGGATTGCACCTAGGGAATATGTAGATGGCTTTAAGTAGTGTGGACATTTTGATAATCTTAATTCTTGGGATCCACTAGCATAGAATGTCTTTCTGCTTATTTCTGTCTTTTCAATTTCCTTCTCCACTGATTTCTTCTTTTCAGGAAAAAGGTCTTTCTCCTTCATGGTTAAAGTCATTGTTTCTTTTTTAAGTTTTCTATCTTTTCCTTGACAGAGAGAGATACATGGAAACACACACATACACATGCACACACACACAAACAGAGAGAGACAGAGAAAGAGAGAGATTCAGAGAGAGCACACATGAGTGGGGAAGAACTGGGAGAAAGGAGACACAGAATCTAAAGTAGGCTCCAGACTGTGAGTTGTCAGCACAGAGCCCCACACAGGGCTCAAAACAACACCATGAGATCACGACCTTAGCCAAAGCCAGATGCTTCACTGACTGTGCCACCCCGGTGTTTGTAGGCTGAATTTACTCTTAAGTTTTTTCTTCTCTTGCAGTGATTTTAAATTATTTTCTTAATTTCCCTCTCCGATACTTTATTATTCATGTACAGAATTGAAGGATGTTCTGTACAACGACATAGATATCTTAACATGACTGAATTCATTTATTAGGTCTACCAGTAAGGTTGTGGAGTTTCTGCGGTCTCTCTAGAGCATATCATGCACTCCCAATAAGTGAAAAAGTACCTGGGAACATAGGATGGTGCGATTGAATTTAGATGAGAGTAAGAAGATATATGGAGTGAGAGTATGCAAGTTTTCTGAAATGTTTTGTGGTTGATACAATCCAACAAGTCCATAAACAAGGTTTGTTTGGATATATGTTTCCTTTCCACCAACAAGTCCATAAACAAGGTTTGTTTGTATATGTATTTTCTTTAAACCAGAACCAGAGAGCTGTGACATTGACATATGCTTCCCAACACATTCCCACAATGCGCCCTGTGCATTTGGGAGGTAGCCCCTTCTCTCTTTTCTGTCCTGGAACCCAGTGCCTGACTCCACCACTCAGTGAATTCATCTCAGAATACTGCAGTTGGGAAGAGACCTATGTTTTTCATAGACTTCCTGAAAGGCACCTAAAAACATTGGATTTTACATGGTTGTGTCTGATCTGTCTGGAATCCTCTGAGGATGTGTCAGTTGGAATGGTACTTTCTTTGCCATGAGATCAGGGAGCCCTGCAGTATTCCTGTGTGCCCTGTGGTCGGTCACCAGTGGGTGCTGTGTGGCTGCTCATGACAGGGACACTGCTCCCCAGAGATGGGGCTGGCAGGTGCCGGGCGTCACTGCTGGAGGAGCCTGAAGGGTGGAGGGGCTTGACTCGCTACCAGAAGCCTGACTGAGTCTCCATCCTGCAGTCTCCTTGAGCTCCTGATGTGCTGTGTAAAGGACTCTCTGGCTTGTCGAGGTCCAGGTGGTTCTTGCTGTTGCCACTCAGTCGTCAGGATGAACACCTTCAGGTCCTGGTCTTTAACTCATTGACCTGACCTGGACTTAAGGTGCTTTCCTGAGAGTAAGCGACCCAGCCTGGGAGGAGAGCCAACAAGCAGACAGCAGTGGACCAGCCTGTATCCTCCCCTGGCCTGAAAGCAGGGCCTGGCTGCTCTACTGAGAAGCAAAGCTATGGAACAGGAGGTGCACAGGCAGTTGGGGTTTGTCATGGGATGGGGCCTGGAAGGGTGTGTTCCAGGACATGGGGAGGGATGCTGTGCTGGAGGTAAGAATGAGGGAGTGTGGTTTCTTTCCTGCCCCATGGGTCACTCCTAGGTACCCTGATGGCCTCAGTGCTGGCTTGTCCTCCTGAGTCTTCAGGGATCCACTCAGTCCCAGGGGCCCCTGGTTTCCACTTAAAACCCCAACGGAATCAAGAGTCTATAGATATTGAAACCTGGAGGCAGCGCCCGAAAAATGCATATAAATTTTTTCCCCAAAGTTGTGCTAGGTGTACACGCCTACAGAGAGGGAGAGTTTCGGTACACATGTAACTTTCTGTACAATGATGAGAGTCAAAATATTGAAATCGGCCCAGTCATTCAGCTTCTGGAGACGCAGAGTAAAGGATGATGTGTGGCCCCTGAGAATGCAGAAGGGGATAGGACTGTGCCTGTCCACCGTGGGGACATCCCATAGTACAAGACCATAGTCCTGGAGGGATGCCCAACCTGTCACACCACTCATGAACACAAACACAGACACCTGGGGCCCTCAAAGCCAAAGGACTGTGAAGATGACACCGTGTCTTCTGGGCCAATATTTCTTGAAAGAATATACATTTTTTTCTGCGTATGTACTTGTTGTTTCCTATTTATTTATTTTTTTGGAGAGAGCGAGAAGAAGAATCCTGACCAGGGCTTCAAGCTGTCATTGTAGAGCCTGACTTGGGACTTGATCTCAAGTACCGTGAGATCATGACCCGAGCCAAATTCGACTCGGAAACTTGCCCATTGAGCCACCTTGGTGCCTGTCCTCATTATTAAATCTTCATTTTACTGAATACATGTCACCTGTAGGAAACCCTTCAGAACTTTATACTTTATTGCCTAATAGATTAGCATAAATGGAATATTGATGGTTTCATTTGGGTGTTTTTATAATATGCACGTTAGACCAATATCACCATGGCCAGTGGAGGAAAATGAAAGATTTTCAAGGTATTCGCTCTGGTCCAGACATTTCTCTTTTGGCTTCTGCTCTTGTGTCAAACCTCAGAGGGTCCCCATGCCAGATAATGAAGATATTTCAAGTGGGGGCTTCACCTAATCTTTGTTCTTTGAGGACTATTCCTCTAGTGGATTCCTTGAGTGGAATATTCCACTAAAATATTAGTGCCATTGAATATTTAAGCAATTACTAATCAGTCTCCTGTCATGTAGCCTGACACAACAGGCCATGTTGTGTGTTTGCACACACATGGAAATCCCAGAGGAGCTAAAGCAGCAGAAACCGAGATCGCTGGTTGCAGAGACTGGGGTGAGGGAATGAGCCGTGGGTGATTAGTAGTCCATGTGTCTCTGTGATGGAAATGTTCTAGGAGTACATAGTGGTCACGGGTGTAAAATCCTGCGAATGTACGTACTGACACTTGAAGTTGTAATTTCAAAGGATCAGAGTAAATTGTTTGGAACTTAGTTTATCTTTTATTTATAAAACACTAATATATAAGGACAGTAAATACCTCCATAAGAACTACAGAAATGACAAAGAATGCAATGACAAGGTCAGGGAATTCATCCTTTGGGGCTGCAGCGGACATGAGCCGCTGTTGGGGAGCTGAGGCTGGTTGCTCAGCTGCAGGAGGTGGTTGTTCCAGCCCTTCTGTGACCCTGCCGGCTGGGGCTGGGGGCTGCTCATGCTCCGGGGCCACCAAAGGGGCAGGTGGTTCTTCCAGCTCCTGACTGTCGGCCAGAGCTGGGAGTACTTCCTGCCCTGGTGGGGACACTGCAGTCAGGGTCTCCGATTCTCGTACACGCTGAGCTCCAGGAGAACTAGTGGCTTCAGGCAGCCTGGGCCGTGAGGCTGCAGTGGGTACCACGGAGATAGCGGGGGCTCGCTCCTGAGGGACGTCTGAACGTGGCTCTGGAGCTGGTGCCATGGCTTCAAGAATAGAAAGTGTCATCACCGTGAGTGCCATTCCATGGCAGGAAACCTCTCCCGCAGACATTGTCATCTGAGTCAAAGAACCCACCAGGAGGAAATCTCCCAGATGGCAGGCTAATGGAGCAGTGATCTGAGACTAGTCCCTAGGCCTGTCCCACCTACCGTCTCAGGAAACATGTTCTCTGTGGCATACCCCGTCCCCTCCACATGCCCACATCTCCCACCCAGAGTCCTCCTCGCCCAGAGACTCTGGCTCATTGGGCTCACGGTGTTTCCGCCATGAGTAGAGAAGGCGGGCGCGGCGCTGCAGCTCGGAGCCCGGCATGTGTACCCCTACATATGCCCGCAGCAACTTCAAGCTGGTGAAGTCTGGAGGCCGGAAAAAGTCCTCGGGGTAGTGATCCAGCCAGGTGCCCAGGATGGAGGAGATGGCCCTGGGGATACAAAAGTAGCCAGAACAATCACCATGGGGTGTTCCTCCCGCTGATATCTCAGGACAGGCCTGTGGGACCTGGCCTCTATGCCTCCTGCTCCTGGATGTCCAGAGGGTGGTTCTGTACGTTGTCCACCTGTGATTTGGCAGTCCCGCCGACGAGAGACCTGGTCACTGAAGAGGGACCGTCAAGATTCTGTTTGACGGGAACCCCTTAACCAATGATGTGGTGGTCTCTGTCCTTCTTGGGGAAGCCAGCCAGACTCCTCGCTGTGTCCCGCTGCCTACCTCCCACTGGAATTCAAGTCCGTGCGTGAGTGGAGGGGTGGTGTCGGGGTGAGTCAGTGCCTTCACTGCATACCCTAGCGCTCCACGAAAATCTGCGCAAATACGGGACAAGAGGACTCTGTCTCTTACCTGGGCTTGCTGGGACCCTCCTGGTGCCTTCAACGTGACGACCTGTGCCTCTGTGCTGCCTCATGCACTCAGTGCACATGTGGGTGTCGTCCCACTGACACCGTTCTCCATCGTGTGGGTGATATGTGCTCCTTGAGCCCTCACTGTGTCTCCTGTACCCTTGCTAAGCACGCACCGTGGATGTTCCCCAAGGTGGTGAGTGTGATGCTCCCCAAAACTGTCATTCTGGGTCCCCTGATGGGGGTCTAGGCAAGGCTGTGAGTGGGAAGGGATAGGGTTGGACTCTCTAAGGGGCTGACGCGGTCCTCTGGCGCCCTCTGCTGCCTCCTTGTGCCCACAGCCCATCCTCTACCAGACAGGACAGAACCCCTTTCCTTGCTTCCAAGAGAAAGCCCTCAGAACTTTGCCCTCTCACAGGACTCTCAGACGTGTGGGATGCTGGGTCCTGCAGCCCCTCCCACGCACAGTCTCAGCACTGCCCTCTTGGAGAAGGAAGGCCCTCCAGCCTGAGCTCAGCCTACTCACAGTTTCTCCTGCTCCCGGGGTCCGCCATCCTCCTCAGCCTCTGAATGGAAGCATCCGTATCTGGAGGAGGCCAGAAGGACATCATATGAGCTGTCCTGTGGATGCTACGTCTTGTCCTATCCAGAGTCCCTGGCTGCTGACTAGAATGGAGCTCTGGAGGGGAGGGTACTGTCCGTTCTGCGCATTGGATCCCAGTCAGCTCCTACAGAAGTGCCTGCACCTAGTGGGGCTTCCTGCGTGTTTGAAGAATGATAGGGCCCCAGTCAGCTCCATCACACATATTGGTGTGGGTCTGGGCGTGCTGCTCATCCTGGGCATCCTTGACTGGTTTGAGCCAGGACTCAGACACACAGATAGAGCCTCCAATCTCCTTTTCCAATGGGAAAACAGCCCAAGTCAACACCTGGCGACAGTGAGGGATGAGGCAGAAAGTTGATCATGGGCAAGAGGACAAAGATGACCCAGCAGAGACGCAGCCCTGCCAGCAGAGCTTTCCACAGGCCAGGGTGACTTTCCCTGCTGTGCCCCCACTGAGGACCTGGAGTGTTTCCACCCGGATCAGAGGAACAATGTGAGACGCCAGGACGTGTGGTGACTTTCCTGAGACTCCTAGCTTTCAGGGGCTGAATCGCCCTGGGCTGTGAAGGGCAGGGTGCTCACCTCATAAACAGTATTTCCAGGACCTGCTGGGTGGTAGCAAATGTTCTGTATGTTCTCAAGAATGTGAAGAGGTAGGAGGGGTCTCTACCCAGGAAAGCAGGTACCAGGTGCTCCACTCGCTGTTCCAGTAGCATCCAGCCTCCTTCCATGGTCCCTTCCTCACGGTTCTCATTGTCGGGCATGGGTGAGATGTTCATACCCTGAGGTAGAACACAGGAGGGACACAGAGTCAGACACAGCACCATGGACATCAGGAGGCTTGGGGTCCAGAATGCAGACCAAACCCCCAAGCCGTCAGTGACTTGTGGCAAGAATGAGACCTGGGTGCCCAGACTCTGAAGAAGGATGTTGGTAATCACACGAGAATTTGAGTTGGGAAATGGCTGAACACGTTAGGATCTCCGATCTGACATCCCCACAGGCGAGGGAATTAAAAGCAAGAATGACCTATTGGGACCTCATGAAGATAAAAAGCTTCTGCACAGCAAAGGAAACAACCAACAAAACTCAAAGGCAACCAATGGATTGGGAAAAGATATTTGCAAATGACATATCGGACAAAGGGCTAGTATCCAAAATGTATAAAGAGCTCACCAAACTCCACACCTGAGAAACAAAGAATCCACTGAAGAAGTGGGCAGAGAACATGAGTAGATACTTCTCTAAGGAAGACATCCGGATGGCCAACAGGCACATGAAAAGATGCTCAACGTCGCTCCCCATCAGGGAAATACAAATCAAAACCACACTCAGCTATCACGTCACGCCAGTTAGAGTGGCCAAAATGAACAAATCAGGAGACTATAGATGCTGGAGAGGATGTGGATTAACAGGAACCCTCTTGCACTATTGGTGGGAATGCAAACTGGTGCAGCCGCTCTGGAAAACAGTGTGGAGGTTCCAAACAATTAAAAATAGACCTTCCCTATGACCCAGCAGTAGCACTGCTAGGAATTTACCGAAGGGATACAGGAGTGCTGATGCAGAGGGGCACTTGTACCCCAATGTTTATAGCAGCACTCTCCACAATAGCCAAATTATGGAAAGAGCCTAAATGTCCATCACCTGATAAGTGGATAAAGAAATTGTGGCTTATATACACAATGGAGTACTCCGTGGCAATGAGAAAGAATGAAATATGGCCCTTTGTAGCAACGTGGATGGAACTGGAGAGTGTTCTGCTAAGTGAAATACGCCATACAAGGAAAGACAGATACCATATGTGTCCACTCTTTTGTGGATCCTGAGAAACTTAACAGGAACACATGGAGGAGGGGAAGAAAAAACAACAGCTTAGAGTGGGAGAGAGCCAAAGCATAAGAGACTCCTAAAAACTGAGAACAAACTGAGAGCTGATGGGGGTGGGAGGGAGGGGAGCGTGGGTGATGGGTACTGAGGACGGCATGTGTTGGGATGAGCACTGGGTGTTGTATGGAAACCAATTTGGCAATAAATTTCCTATATATTTTTTAAAAAAAACCACCAAGGAAAAAGAATCTCAGGTCAGATTGTTAGATGAGTATGCACGGCACCTCCCCACATGAACAGCAGTGTCCCTGTGATTTCTAACAGCACAGTCCATTCTGGGGATCCGAAGACAGGGACTTTACCTGGCAAAGGTTGGATCAGGATAATAGAACATGTAGGATGTTCAGTGCAGCACTGTGGCATGGCAAGAGAAGGGAATCCTGTCACAGTCCCACATTTGTGAAGGGCTGAATGGGTGAGGTGAGTGGTCTCATTTCCAGAATGTTGTCTAGGTGGTAAGGCCCTTGCTCCTGACTGGAGGGGCCCCAGGGGCGTGTTGCTTGGCCACCAAAGTGCAGAGCATTAGACATAATGCAATGAGCCCCATGTCCTTTGGGTAAAAAATCTCCCTACTCCTCACGAACGTGTGTCAGACGTGGAGAAGGTATGGAACGATGGTCGGGCGACCCGGGACCCCTGGGAACGTTCGTCGGGGAAACGTGTACAACAATGCCAATACATTCTAGACAGAATGGGACGTGAAATGGTCTCACGCCTCTTTTCTGATCTTCCTGCAAATAAGTGGAGAGTGACGTTGCGTCTGGCCGTGGCAGGGGCTGGGCCCTGCTGGCATGTTTGGGGAGCAGATGGGGTTCCAGGTTCATCTGGGACCAGGAGTCTCCGAGAGCTACCAGGGGAGCAGCAGTGTGTTTTCTGGGCCCTGGGATTCTTTGCATTGGCTCTGGGCCCTTGGTGTTGGGTTTCCCTGGTACCTGCACTCACCCTGAGCCAGCGGGGCTTCGTGCTGATGGCATGGGGCTTCCTTCTTTCCTTCAGGGAAGTAGAGCAGGGGCTCTCATTCAGCTTGTCCTCCATCTGTGGCATGTGGCTCTGTAAAGACAGTGCCCAGCAGGCAGGCAGGAGTCCTCAAAGCCGTGTCTGCTTGCTTTCACTTGTCCTCAGACCCATAAGAATTCATTCCAGATATGACACCACAGTGTGCACTCACCTCCCCCACGGAGGAGAAGCAAGGTGGCGTGAGGGCCTTGGATTCAACCTGTTACAGGTTAGAGGCCCCTCAGAGATCCCTTTTCCCTCCTTCCAGCATGACATGTGCATGGCCATGATGGGTCCACCAGGTGGTCCACTGCCATCGAACCTGCTCCGGTCCCGGGGAGGACCGGCCCCCATGTCCCCCTTTCCCCGAAACTGAACATGAGGGGATGGGGGTGCCCAGGGAAGGTTAAGAGCTATGAGCTGACCTGACCTGGCCTGCTCCAGGCTGCTCTGTGTTACCTTATGTGACCTCCCGGAAAACATCCTGAGGCATCGCCAGCGTGGGTTAAGGAAACCTCTCCAACATCTGAGTAATCCTGCACACTGGGGTTTCTGGCATCCAGAGCCCCGGTACCTGGGAAAACAACAAGAGAACATCCTAAAGTCTCTGTGTCTGTAGGCAAGTGAGCCTGGTATGGGACCTTCCTAGAACATGGGTGCCAGGTTACAGGAGTTCCAAGCTTTCCTGGGGCCTATTGTGAGCAAAGTGATGTCACGGCCTAGGATCCGCCTCCTGAGTCCCCCTCTGGGATAACACCTTTGCAAATAGTCCTCTCTTTGCTGACTGCTCACCCCCATTCTCCATGAAATGTCACATCGGTACACAGTTCCACCAATGCACCCCTCTCCACAGTCCCCTGAGAAGCTCTGGGGGCAGCCAGGGTCCCAGCTGTGAGACCTATCTGGGTTGAGACAGAACTCTTCTTTCTTACCTCTTTCTGGTCCCAGATTCGCGACTGTGCTTCTCAGGGATGGTCCGTGTCTTTTCCGCCCAATGGAGATCATTCTAGCATGTCCTCAGGATGTCCTCAGGATGTCCTCAGGCATATGTGGGATGATACCTGTGAAATTGGAGCAGTGGTGTCACCTGTTGGAAGTTTATCCAACCACATTGACTTCAACGTCTCACCTCCTCTGATTCTGCTGCTCCTCTGATCCCAGCCCACAGTCCTTCCAGGTGTGCGTACGTGCGTGAGTGTGAGTGTGTGTATGTGTGTTTACCAGTGCTCGTTTTCTGGGGTCCCAGAAGGTCACATCCCCACCTAGGGAAGGATGGCCAAACATTTCCTAGGAGCTTAGGTTCTCTAATTTCTAAAGCAATCCCTACAGAAGGGATTGGAGTTGGGGCCTAGTAGGACAGAACTCTCTTTTACGTAGACTTTGTCAGTAGTGTGCCACGAGCCATTCCCTGCCTTTCCACTGGGTACATACAATGGGGACAGGGTGGCACTCAGTGGGTTGCCCTGGCCTGGGGCTCCTCCTCAGGGAAGAACGTGCTGGGATGTCTTCTGTGACGCTCCTCTTCAGCCTCACCCCCACGCCACCTCCATGTCTGCACCCAGTGACAGTAACACACCCTTTTCCAGACCCCCTTCGAAATCCTGGGTCAAACCCAGGACCCCATTTTGAGGACATGAAGTTGGGGTCATGCCTGGTTCTGACTTTCTACCCGTCTGTAATTCTGGGCAAGGCACTGACCCTAGCAGGGTCTTCACTTTCTCCTCCCTTCAGTGGCTCCCTGGGATGCCCCCATCCTGTCAACACATCCTTGTGGGATTTCCTTCCTGGAGTGTGGTATGGACGTAGTGTTTGATTTCTGTTGCAAAGAAGATGGCACCGTGGCCCCAGACCAAACAAGTTTAGGTGATAAAATGTGCATGGCAGGGCCACGTGCTCACTGTCACTCTCTGTGTTTTCTCTCAGCTCCTCACATTGGGGACCAACCCCCGTGTTGAGTCGTGACATGGACAGGTACACACAGCCTAGCCCTGAGAGACAACAACAGACAAGGAAGAACTAAGGCACTCGATGTGGACTGAATCCTGCCACCACCCTGAAGTGGGCTCAGGGGTTGAGTGAAGCAGGTTCTGAGTGATGACAGCAGCCCCAACCTCCTGAGAGGCTCTGGCAGGAGCCCTCCGCTGAGCCCTGCTGAATTCCTGGTCCCCTGGGCCTGTGAGGTGGGAAGTTTATGGGGAAGCCACTAAGGGTGGGGGAATATTGTCCCACGGCACTATAGCAGAGTAGTCACAACGTCCTCCTGCCCCAGGCCCTGGCCCTCCTCACCCTCCCTCTCTGCTGTCCTCCACAGCTCTTTCCGGTCTCCCTGGTCTCCTTTCACACGTCCCCTCTGAAACAATGGCCTCTGCCTCCGAGTGTCTGCCCCACTGTGCCTTCTGCCCGGATACATTCCATCGGACTTGAGCAGGGCTGACTCGTCTTGCACTGCGGCAAGTAATATTAACGTTTCCTCAGCACAGCCTTGTCAGACCCTCCCCTGGTGGAGCTCAGGACCCAATTGTCGCACCTTGAATTTTTCTATGGAGTCCTTGCTCATGTCATTCCCATTTTTGTTTCATGTTCTTTCCATCTTCCTGGCTAGTCCTGAACTCCTAGAGGGAAGATGTGGCTGCCTTACCAGCACTGGCACTATGTGAATGCTCAGATGCTCATTCCCGGGGGCTGACTGAGGAGGTAAAGGGATCCCACCCACCAATTAGCAGCTCAGTCATTGTAGCCTAATTTACCTGGGTCATTTTCCAATACTTATTTTATCGTATATCTGTTGAGTCCACTCTAGTCGTAATTTGGGGCGTGAAATCACACTCCAAGATCAAGAGTCTCATGCCCTACTGACTGAAACAGCCAATTTTCATGGAACTAGTCTGATGTCTAAGTTACCTTGCGGGTTAACATTTCGTACGTGTATTAGGTTCTGCTGAATTACCAGAGAACGCGCCACATTTCAGAAAGCATGTCCCCATAGATTTCCTCACATGACAGAGCTGGGTGTGTGTTTAGATTGGAGACTAAAGTCCTTCATGTGGTCACTGAGGACCCCAGAGTTCCTCCATTTTGTCCCTTCTCCCTCCTGAGGATATCAGGTACATGCACAACCAGCAGCACAAGGGGCGATCAAGGGGAAAGAGAACAAGGAAATGCACCTGGGAGCATGTTATCAGCCTGGTCTAGAGTGCCTAAAATATCCACCTTTTCACTCATTCCTTGCTTTCAAGGCAAGGATTTTTAAGTAGTGATCTGTGAGAACCTATGTCCCACAAACCATGGAAAATGCATCCCTAGATATGCACCACAAAACATACGAAGGTAATTCCTGAGCTGAAGGAAAATATTCTCCCTCCGGGACATGTTGTATGAAGGAAACAAGAAGAGTAAACATCTATGTGTGTGTTTGTGTGCCATCTCTACGTATTAATGAATGTGACGTTTTATCGCTATCCCTGAATATCTTTAAGAAGTGAAGGATCATTGACTTTTAAATAGAAGAATTAGGAAAACAATAAGTAAAAAATTGTAATTACTGAGATTACAGACATATAGTATTAAGATATATGAGAGTATGGGGGCGCCAGGGTGGCTCAGTGGGTTGAGTGTCCACCGCCTTGTCAGATCATGATCTCACGGTTCGTGGGTTCGAGCCCCGCATCGGGCTCTGTGCTGACAGGCTGTTTCCGATTCTGTGTCTCCCTCTGTCTCTGCCCCTCCCCCGCTCACGCTTTGTCTCCCTCTCTCTCAAAAAGAACCATTCAAAAACATTTAAAGAAATTCCATTAAGATCTAGGCCAGTAGGAAGTAAACGACTTGTGGTTGAGAAGTCAATGAAGGGCCTCCTACGATGGATTGTTTTCAAGTACGAAAACGCTCATCAACCACATAACTGCAAGTATAGTGTGAATATTGAAACTGCAGCCCAGTTCGCCAGTTAAATGGAAAGAATTCCATATATCTGTGTTCAGTTACACTTCGCCATCCAGAGCAGGGTCTGGTACACCTTGCACGTTCAGTCGATGCTTGCTGCACAATCGCATGGGTGATGGCCTGTCTCTCTCACCAAAAGAAACGCTGAAACGCAATGAAACCCAAGAAAAGAAAAATGGCACGGAGGAGTTGGGATCTGAGGCACACTGTGAAGAAAACATGGGGGTTGGGAGGTAGTGGAGGTGGACAGGCAGTTCCACAGAGTTGAAGGACATGCCACAGTCAGCGGTGGCAGGGTGGACTTGAGGGTGGGACCACTGGTGGTGCAGTCCAGGTAGGGCCATGGGAAGGGCATGCAGAGCTGAAAAGCACCGGCCTTTCAAGGAGAAGGGAGTTGGAAGGAGTCTCGAGTGCCCAGTGTGTCTCCCTGTCCCTTAGGGCTGCCCTTGCGGTCATGGGTCACGAGCGAGGAGGGTGCACAGCTGCAGATAGATGTCCACGGTTGGCGGCAACATGAGGCAGAGTGAAGAACAAACACAGAGGCCTAGGATGCAAGAGGGAGCACTGGGTTCACGTCGAGGCACCTCCCTGGGAAACCTGCTTTGCAGAAGCCTCCTGGGTTTCTTGACGGGAGAAAGGGAGTTGTCCACTTTGGAGGAGACAACTGCCAGTCCCTGTCCCACTGGCCTGGTCTCTGGAGCCCTCTGCCTGGTTCCTGGGTGTCAGGCTGGTGGGTAGGCGGTCAGAGCATCTGGTGGGCCCAGCGAGGTGCAGTGGTGCAGACCCTGTCGCCCAGGAGCTGTGCCCCCTGAGGGGGGGCGGGGGTGGGGGGATGGGGGCATGGGGCGGCCTGGATCGCGGGACCAAGCAGGTGTGCGGGAGGGCACGCACAAGTGTGCGCATGCGCTTGGGCCAGAGGCGGAGCCCGTTGAGGGGCACAGGTTAGGCTGTAGTGGTGTTCTGTATCCTGGCTCCCAGCCTGTCTGCCGCCCCAGGCCCCCAAGTGTCTGGGCCAGTCAGGTGCTGATGCCCCCCACCCCGCCTCCCCCGACCTGGGACATGCTGCTGCCTGTCGCCTGTGACCCGGTAACCTTGGCGGTTGCCCTAGGGGTAGCCCTAGCGCTAACGGTAGTGCTCGCGCCCCCCACGCGGTTAAGACTGGGAGCCATGAGCCTCCAGCCTAGGAGGGTGGTGGCCCTGCTGCTCCTGCTGCTCCTGGACCAGAGGCCAGGGGGCACGACACGCTCCCGGGTCCCCTCGGTTTTGGTTGCTCTGCTGGAGTGCCAGCCCTTGCAGGGGGAGAGCGCGATGCGATGCCACCCCCCCCCCCGGCGCCCCCGAAAGACCATCTGGGAGAAGCCTAAAGGTGCAGCAGCTGAGACCCACAGCCTCCCTACAGGACCTGCCTCAGTCGCGGTGCTGCCAAGGTAGGGATCCTAGTGACAAGGTCCCATGTGGCCTTCCACCCTGCCCCTCTCTGTCTTCCCCTTCCATGACCACCCCCCCCTCACTTGTGCTCCGGGTTCTTCTTGGGCTCCTTTGCGGCTGCAGTCTGGGGACTCAGGAGTGAGCTTTCTGCGTTGGACCCGGGTTCCCTGGAGAAGGAGGCCCCAGATCGAGTAGGGGTTTAGGCTCCGGTGGTGGGGAGTGGCTCATGTCGGGGGTGGGGGGGGCGACCTGAGTGCCATGGAGGTCTGACGGGGTTGGTGGTTGGAGGGTGGAGGTGGGAAGGAACGAACGAAAGAATGAACAAATGAAGGAAGGAAAGCGTGGACCTGCAGTTGTGGGAAAATACCAAGGCAGGGCCAGGGAAGTCGCAGCCATGAGCAGGAGGAAACATCCTGCCTGTGAAAATGAAGCACAAGGGACCTGAGATTCCAGAGAAACATTCCAGGGAGAGTCAGGGTGGTGGGCCTGCGTTGCTGGAGGCCAGCAGGGGACGGTGTTGAAGGGATTGAGAGTGGAAGCAGCAGGTGAACACAGGCCTCCTGCCTCCCCCTCCACACCTGCTCTCCTGCCCTGCCCGGCCCCGCCGCGCCCCGCCCCTCGTGGCAGAGTTGCACCCTCTGATGGGAAGGGGGAGATCTCACCCCACTTGTGGCTAAAGGGGAACCTCTGTCGTGGGAGTCAATGGGACTACAGGGTAGGGGTCTGGATTAGGGTAAGTGCAACTCCCTGTTGAACTCTTCATTTCTGAAGGCAATTTGCATTCAATCAATGAACTCGTAGCCAGTGAGCCAGGAAGAAGTGGCGCTTCAGTGTTTTAGAGGGTGGTGCAGACTCTTTCGTACATGGACGTGTGTCCTGAAGAGAACTGGGTGTTGTGGATGGAGTCCAAAGTCATCTTTTTGGGACATTTTGGGTGGGAACGTCGTCTTCGCACTCTGGCGAGGAAGGCGGATGGAAAAGCTCCTTGTCCAAGGCAGACTTGTGGGTTTTGTTGTTCCTATCCATCGGGCGTCGTGCTTCCTGTTTTCCGTGGAGCGCCTCCTGTCTTGCATTTGTTCCGTGTTTCAAGAGTTTCAGACCTTATGAATCACATCTCCTCCAGGATTCACCAGGCAGTATGAGGGAGAAGTGACTCTGAGCCCACCGGGTCTCTAGAAACCAGTGCATTTGTACCTGAGCAGACTGTGCTGGTCTCTCAGTCTCCTTTGGAAATGAGGTCTTGAGCAAATGCTCTTTCATTGCAAAGGTTCCACCTCTGTCAGGTTGTTGGCGTTTGTGTTTGTGCATCTGTGTAAGTGTCTGCGATGCTGTGTCCTGTATTTAGTCCCGACCGCGACAGTGTCCCAGTCCTTTCCAGAGACATAGTTTTGTTGCATAGGAAATTCTCATTTCAATAGTGTGTCCCAATGCTGTTACAACGGATGAAAACTTCCTGCAGGCAGCACCGTGACCTCGCCAAAAGCAAAAGTCTAAGAACTGAGGCTTTCCCAAACTTACATATCAAGCTGACTGGTGCTTTATATTTTCAGTAAGATGGTGTGGTGTAGGCCACTTTGAGCAGCTGAGGCTCCTAGGCATCTGTTTTTCCCTCGGGAGGTGAGTTGTCTCTGTCAGCAATTCAGGAGATTATGATGCTCTTGAGGATCATTATTTTCTTGATTACCATGATTACTATATTCTGCATAACCCATCGCATGGAATTTGATAAGGAGCTCGATACCCGGAACCTTGTCGTCACCAAACGCTCTCTACAACAAGGAGAAAAATAATCACTTTTGTGCGATGGACAATGCACCTTACCTTTATTGTACTGTTTTAGTGGTTTGTACATATGTTTAGAGTAATGAAAGTGTCCACTTAGATCTAAGGAGTTTTTTTGTGACATCATAAACCATAAAAATAATGGAAAATCTAAGTTACCTAGTAATGTATAAGCACTCTGTCCTTTTGGATACGAAATCTTAAGTAAAGTACTCATCTTGCAAAAACTTCCAAGTCCTGATAATTCGTTATGATGCGCATAGGTCTAGTGAATGGAATGGACTGAACCAAGATCTGTGACATACAGGAAGCTAGAATTTGAGATATTGAGTCACCTTTACTCTCCCTTTCCCTGTTGACATGGTCTTTATTTATAATCTAAGTATTTTTTATAATCTACACACTGTGTCTTTTTGATACGAAATCCTAAGTAAAGAACTCATCTTGCAAAAACTGCCAAGTCCTGATAATTCGTTACTAATCACGTAGGTCTAGTGAATGGAATGGACTGAACTAAGGTCTCTGAAATAGAGGAAGCTAGAATTTGAGATATTGAGTCACCTTTACTCTGTCTTTCCCTGTTGACAAGGTCTTTTTTCATTCAGTGATGTCTCTTGACCATTAACCTTTTCCCTCCTTCCTGCTCCCCCCCACCTTTGCAATCATCTTTATGTATTTATTGATGGGCTTGTTTCAATCTGTTTTGAGGAATTTTGTTTTTTGTTTTCTTAGTTTTTGTTTCAGATTCCCCATATATGTGCGAGCATTCTGTATGTGTTTTTCTCCGTGTGAGTTCTTTCACTTGGCATAATGCCCTCCAGGCTATTATAAAACACTGTGGCATAAAACAGGTGTGAAGGTATTTTCGGGAGTTAGTGATTTCATGTGTTCTGAGTTGTACCTAGGGGGGTAATTGAGGGACGTTGCTGGATGATATGGATGTTCTCCTCTGAATTGTGTGAGGAAACTTTACATTGTTTGCGACTGCCTCTGCACCAAGTTCCAATGCCACCAACAGGGCCCAATGATTCGCTTTCTTCCATAGTGTCCCGACGCTTGTGTTTTCTTGTCTTTTTGATAAGACCGTTCAGACCTGTTTCCGGTGATATCTCTTTGGCTTTGGACTTTCATTTCCCTAATGTGGAGTGACATGGAACTTCTCTTCATGTATGTGGTGGCCATCTGTATGTCTTCATTGGAAGAATGCCTCTTCGGGACTCTGCCAGGTCCGTTCTTTGCTCTTTGCTTTTGCATTGTTGCACTGTAGGAGATGTTGATATCTTTTGTGTTTTAACCCTTGACCATATATGTAGTTTGCAAGTATTTTCTCCCATTCACTATGTTGCCTTTCCATTCTGTGGAAGATATTGTTGCTGTGCAGAACTTGTTTTTTTAGTTTCATGTAGTCCCACTTGTTTAGTTTTCCTTTGTAGCTTTCGCTTCTGGTGTCAAACCCCAAAACTCAAGTCAAGACTGAGATCCCAACCTTCTCGTGGGTTTGGCATTTGGCTTTATCCAGCAAAGCCAAGGACAGCAGAAAGGGTTGCTTCAGACTCCATGGAAATAAAAGAGAGGTGACAGGTAGTTTAAGGGACGTCTCCGCAAGCTGCTCTCAGGCTCTCACATTCATTAAGCCTACAAACGATGTACAACACGTCACCGGGCCACATGCTAGAAAGAACGTATTGAAGACATGGTGCGAACCACATCGAGACAGGATAAAATATTCCACGCGACAACACGGTCCAAGGCTTGGTGAGCCCATGCAGAACCCAGCCCCTAGATACACACGCACTAGATCAGCCAAGTCTCGCCTGCCCCCCAGATACACACCAACTAGGTAAGTGAGCTGCTGCAACTGTTTGCAGGAAGGCCAGAGAGCAGTGATCTGCTCTGCAAAGCGTTCCCTATAATCTCCCAACTCAGGACATCGTTGTGCGATTTCCCACACCTCCTGCCCAAGGTCTTATCCAGGACTTTCTGGTTTCAGGTCTCAAGTCTGTAATACATTTTAACTTCGTTTCTGTGTGTGATGCTAAATAGGTGTCAAGTTGTTTTTCCATGCCCAGTGATTCTGGGCACCGCCTATTGAGGAGACTGCCTTTGCCTCAGGTTATACTCTTGGTTCTTTGGTTGTGAAATAATTGGTTACATATGTGTGGGTTTCTTCCTGGGCCTTCAGTTCTGGTCCAGTGACCTCTGTGTCTGCTTTTACCCCAATAGTGTACTGCTTGGGTTATTGTAGCTTTGATATCTAGTTTCAAATCAGAAAGCATGGTGCTTCCAGCTGTTTTCTTCCTTCTCACAATGACTTTGGTATTCAGAGCCTTTTGTGCTTCTGTCCACCTTGAAGGATTATTCTAGTTTTGGGAACGTGCTTCAAGTTTGAAAGGATTGCACCTAGCCAATGTGTAGATGGCTCTAAGTAGTGTGGACATTTTGAGAATCTTAATTCTTTGGATCCACTAGCATAGAATGTCTTTCTGCTTATTTCTGTCTTTTCAAATTCTTTCTCCACTGCTTTCTGGTTTTCAGTAAAGAGGTCTTTCATCTTCTTGGTTAAATTCATTCTTTTCTTTTTGAATTTTTTTATGTTTATTTATTCTTGACACAGAGAGGTACTTGGAAACACACACACATACACACACAGAAAGAGAGAGAGAGAGCACGTGTATGAGTGGGGAAGAGTTGAAAGAAAGGGAGACACAGAATCTGAAGCAGGCTCCAGACTCTGAGCTGTCAGCACAGAGCCCATCAGAAGTCTCAGAACACAAGTCATGAGGTCACGACCTGAGCCAAAGTCAGATGCTTCACTGTCTGTGACACACAGGTGCCTGTAGGGTGATTTATTGTCAAGTATTTTCTACCTTCGGAGTTACTTTAAGTTATTTTCTTAATTTCTCGCTCTGATAGTTTGTGATTCATGTACAGAAATGAAGCACATTATGGAAAACGACATACATATCTTAACATGACTGAAATCATTTATTAGGTCTACTAGTAATGTTGTAGAGTCACTGCGGTCTGTCTAGACCATGTCATGCACTCCCAGTAAGTGAAAAAGTATCTGGGAATATAGGATGATGTGATCGAAAGTAGATGAGAGTAAGCAGGTATATGGAGTGAGAGTGTGCAAATTTTCTGAAATGTTTTGTGGTTGATATAATCCAACAAGTCCATAAATAAGGTATGTTTGGATATATGTTTTCTTTGAACCAGACCCAGAGAGCTGTAACATAAATATATGGTTCCCAACACATTGCCACAACACGCCCTGTGCATCTTGGGAGCTGGCCACCTTGTCTCTCTTTTGTGTCCTGGAACCCAGTGCCTGACTCTACCGCTCAGTGAATTCATCTCAGAATACTGCAGTTGGAAAGAGACCTACATTTTTCATAGACTTCCTGAAAGGTACCTCAAAAGCATTGGATTTTACAGAGTTGTGTCTGATCTGCCTGGAATCCTCTGAGGATGTGTCCGTTGGAATGGCACTTTCTTTGCTGGGAGATCAGGGGGCCCTGCAGTATTCCTGTGTGTCTTGTGGTCGGTCACCAGAGGGTGCTGTGTGGCTGCTCATGACAGGGACACTGCTCCCCAAAGATGAGGCTGGCAGGTGCCGGGCGCCACTGCTGGAGGAGCCTGAAGGGTGGAGGGGCTTGGCTCGGTATCAAAGCCTGACTGAGTCTCCATCCTACAGTCTCCCTGCGCTCCTGATGTGCTGTGTAAAGGACTCTCTTGCTTGCCGAGGTGCAAGTGGTTCTTGCTGTTGGCCCTGACCCTCAGGGTGAACCCATTCAGGTCCTGGTCTTTAACTCATTGACCTGACCTTCACTTGAGGTACTTTCCTGAGAGTAAGCGACCCAGCCTGGGAGGAGGGCCAGGAGGCAGACAGCAGTGGCCCAGCCTGCATCCTCCACTGACCTGAAAGCAGGGACTGGCTGCTCTTCTGAGAAGCAGAGCTATGGACCAGGAGGCACACAGGCCACTGGGCTTTGTCATGGGATGGGGCCTGGATGAGTGTGTTCTAGGACATGGGGAGGGATGCTGTGCAGGAGGTCAGAATGAGGGAGTGTGGTTTCTTCCCTGCCCCATGGGTCACTCCTAGGTACCCTGATGGCCTCAGTGCTGGCTTGTCCTCCTGATTCTTCAGGGATCCACTCAGTCCCGGGGGTCCCTGATTTTCACATATGAACGCAATAGAGTAAAGAGTCTGTAGATGTTGGAAACTGGAGGCAGCCCCCGAAAAATGCCAGAAATTATGTCCCCAAAGTTGTGCTAGGTGTACACGCCTGAAGAAAGAGAGAGTTCCGGTACACATGTGCCCTTGTGTTCAATGATGAGAGTCAAAATATTGGAATTGGCCCAGTCGTTCAGCTTCTGGAGACGCAGAGGAAAGGATGATGTGTGGCCCCTGAGAATGCAGAAGGCGACAGGACTGTGCCTGTCCACTGTGGGCACATTCCGTAATACAAGACCATAGTCCTGGATGGATGCCCAACCTGCACACCACTCGTAGACACAAACACAGACACCTGCTGCACTCAAAGCCAAAGGACCGTGAAGATGACACCATGTCTTAGGGGCTATTATTTTCAAAGAATGTATATTTTTTCTCCGTCTGTATTTGTTGTTTCCTCTTTATTTATTTGGAAAGAGCAAGAAGGAGAATCCTGACCAGGGCTTCAAGCTGTCATTGCAGAGCCTGACTTGGGACTTGATCTCAAGAACCATGAGATCATGACCTGAGCCATACTCCACTCAGAAACTCGACTGTTTGAGCCACCTTCGTGCCTGTCCTCATTATTTAAATCTTCCTTTTACTAAATAAACATCACCTGTAGAAAACCTTTAACAACTTTACACTTTATTGCCTAATAGAATAGCATAAATGGAATATTGACTGATACATTTGGGTATTTTTATGATATGCACATTAGACCAATATCCCCATGGCCTGTCCAGGAAAATGAAAGATTTTCAAGGTATTCGCTCTGGTCCAGACATTTCTCTTCTGGCTTCTGCTCTTGTGTCAAACCTCAAAGGGTCCCCATGGCAGACAATGAAGATATTTCAAGTAGGGGCCTTCACCTAATCTTTGTTCTTTGTTCTTTGATAAATTGTCCATATCATAGAAATTCCAGAAGAAATTCAGAGAAAAAGGGGCTGAGGGTGTACTTGAACAAATAATAGCTGAGAACTTCTCCAATCTGGGGAAAGAAACATGCATTGAAATTCAGGAGGTACAGAGAACTCCCTTCAGACATAACTTGAATCGATCTTCTGCACGACATATCATAGGGAAAGTGGAAAAAGAAGGATAAAGAGAATCCTGCAAGCAGCTAGGGACAAATGGGCCCTAACATACAAAGGTCGACACAGAAGGGTAGTAGCAGACCTATCTATTGAAACTTGGCAGTCCAGAAAGGAATGGCAGAAAGTCTTCAATGTGATGAACAGGAAAAATATGCAGCCGAGAATCCTTTATCCAGCAAGCCTGTCATTCAGAATAGAAGGCGAGATAAAGGTCTTTGCAAACATACAAAAACTGAAAAATTCATCACCACTAAACCATCCCTACGAGAGATCCTAAGGGGGATTCTGTGAGGGAAATGTTGCAAGGACCACAAAGTACCAGAGACACCATGACAAGCATAAAACGACAGATGTCACAATGACTCTAAACCCATATCTTTCAGCAATAACACTGAATGTAAATGGACTAAATGCTCCAACCAAAAGACATAGGGCATCAGAATGGATAAAAGAAAACAAGACCCATCTATTTGCTGTCTACAAGAGACTCACTTTAGACCTAAGGACACCTTCAGATTGAACGTGAGGGGATGGAGAACTATCATGCTACTGGAAGTCAAAAGAAAGCTGGAGTAGCCATACTTTTATCAGACAAACTAGTCTTTACATTAGAGGCTGTAACAAGAGATGAGGAAGGACATTATATAATAATTACAGGGTCTATCCATCAGGACGTTCTAACAATTAAACATGTCTATGCGGCAAATATGGAAGTCCCCAAATATATACAACAATTAATCACGAACATAAGCAACCTCATTGATAAGAATGTGGTCATTGCAGGGGCTTTCATACTCCACTGACAACATTGGATAGATCATCTAGACATAGGATCATTAAAGAAACAAGGGCCCTGAATGATACATTGGATCAGATGGACTTGACAGATCTATTTAGCACTCTGCATCCCAAAGCAACAGAATATACTTTCTTCTCGACTGCACATGGAACATTCTCCAAGATAGATCATACACTGGGTCACAAAACAGCCCTTCATAAGTATAAAAGAACTGAGGTCATACCATGCACACTTTCAGACCACAATGCTATGAAACTTGAAATCAACCACAGGAAAAAGTCTGGCAAACCTTCAAAAGCATGGAGGTGAAAGAACACCCTCCTCAAGAATGAGTGGGTTAACCAGGCAATTAGAGAAGAAATTAAAAAATATATGGAAACAAATGAAGACGAAAATACAACAATCCAAACTCTATGGGATGCAGCGAAGGCAGTCCTGAGAGGAAAACACATTGCAATCCAGGCCTATCTCAAGAAACAAGGAAAATCCCAAATACAAACTCTAACAGCACACCTAAAGGAAACAGAAGCAGAACAGCAAAGGCACACCAAACCCAGCAGAAGAGAAATAATAAAGATCAGAGCAGATATAAACAATAGGAAAAAAAAAAAACCACAACTGTAGAGCAGATCAATGAAACCAAGAGCTGTTTTTTTGTTTGTTTTTTTTTTCTTCTTTTTGAAAAAAAAATAAACAAAATTGATAAACTTCCAGCCAGGCTTCTGAAAAAGAAAAGGGAGATGACCCAAATAAATAAAATAATGAATGAAAATGGAATTAATACAACCAATCCCTCATAAATACAAGCAATTTATCAGGGAAACCTATGAAACATTATATGGCAACAAACTGGACAACCTGGAAGAAACGGATAAATTCCTAAGCACCCACACACTTTCAAAACTCAAACAGGAAGAAACAGAAAACATGAACAGACCCATAACCAGCGAAGACATTTAATCAGTTAAAAAATATCTCCCAACAAATCAGAGTCCAGGACCAGATGGCTTCCCAGGGGAATTCAACCAGGCATTTTTTTTTTCATGTGACATTTATTGTCAAATTGGTTTCCATACGACACCCAGTGCTCATCCCAACAGGTACCGTCCTCAGTACCCATCACCCACCCTCCCCACCCTCCCACCCCCCATCAACCCTCAATTTCTTCCCAGTTTTTAAGAGTCTCTTATGGTTTGGCTCCTTCCCTTTCTGTTGTTTTCTTTCCCCTGCCCCATGGTCTTCTATTCAGTTTCTCAGGCATACACATTTTCAGTAAAATAGTTGACTGAGTCCAAGTCTGCATTAAAACACTAAACTGAGATCAATTAGTATTTATCCCAGAAATGCAAAGATGTTTTTTTTAATTTATTTTTTAATATGAAATTTATTGTCAAATTGGTTTCCATACAACACCCAGTGCTCATCCCAACAGGTGCCCTCCTCAATACCCATCACCAGGCATGTAAAGCAGAGATACTATCTATTGTTCTCAAGCTGTTCCAGAAAATAGAAAGGGAAGGAAAACTTCCAGACCCATTCTATGAAGCCAGCATTGCTTTGAACCCAAACGAGGCAGAGACCTAGCAAAAACAGAGAACTACAGGCCAATATCCCTGATGAATAGGGATGCAGAAATTCTCAACAAGATACTAGCAAATCGAATTCAACAGCATGGAAAAAGAATTATTCACCATGATCAAGTGGGATTCATTCCTGGGCTGCAGGGCTCGTTCGATGTTCCCAAGTCAATCAGTGTGATACATCACATTAACAAAAGAAAAGATAAGAGCCATATGACCCTGTCAATCGATGCGGAAAAAGCATTTGATGAAATTCCGCATCCTTTCTTAATCAAAACCGTCAAGAAAGTTGGGATAGAAGGAACATACTTAAACATCACAAAAGCCATTTATGAAAAGCCCACAGCTAATATCATCCTCAATGGGGAAAAACTGAGAGCTTTCCACCTGAGATCAGGAACACGACAGGGATGTCCACTGTCACCAGTGTTGTTTAACATAGTGTTGGAAGTTCTAGCATCAGCAGTCAGACAACAAAAGGAAATCAAAGGCATCCAAATTGGCAAAGATGAAGTGAAGCTTTCGCTTTTTGCAGATGCCATGACATTATACATTGAAAACCCAACAGACTCCACCAAAAGTCTGCTAGAACTGATACATGAATTCAGCAAAGTCGCAGGATACAAAGTTAATGTACAGAAATCAGTTGCATTCTCATACACTAATAGTGAAGCCACAGAAAAACAAAGAAAGAAACCGATCTCATTCACAACTGCACCAAGAATCCTAAAATACCTAGGAATAAACCTAACGAAAGATGTAAAAGATCTGTATGCTGAAACTATAGACAGCTTATGAAGGAAATTGAAGAAGATACAAAGAAATGGAAAAATACTCTGTGCCCGTGGATTGGAAGAATTAATATTGTTAAAATGTCAATACTACCCAAAGCAATCGACACATTCAACGCAATCCCAATCAAAACGGCGCCAGCATTCCTCTCAAAGCTAGAACAAGCAATCGTAAAATGTGTATGGAACCACAAAAGACCCCGAATAGCCAAAGTAATGTTGAAAAGGAAAACCAAAGCAGGAGGCATCACAATCCCAGACTTTAGCCTCGACTACAAAGCTGGCATCCTCAAGACAGCATGGTATTGGCCCCAAAACAGACACATAGACCAATGGAATAGAATAGAAACCCCAGGGTGAGACCTACAAAAGTATGGCCAACTAATCTTTGACAAGGCAGGAAAGAATATCCAATGGAAAGAAGACAATCTCTTTAACAAATGGGGCTAGGAGAACTGGACAGCAACATGCAGAAGAATGAAACTCGACCAACTAGACCACTTTCTTACACCATTCCCAAAAATAAACTCAAAATGGATGAAGGACCTGAATGTGAGACAGGAAACCATCAAAACCCTAGAGGCGAAAGCAGGAAAAAACCTCTCTGACCTCAACTGCAGCAGTTTCTTGCTGGACGCATCTCCAAAGGCAAGGGAATTCAAAGCAAAAATGAACTATTGGGACCTCATGAAGCTAAAAAGCTTCTGCACTGCCAAGGAAACAATCAATAAAACTAAAAGGCAACTGATGGAATGGGAAAAGATATTTGTAAATGACATATCGGATAAAGGGCTAGTATCCAAGAACTCACCAAATTCCACACCCCAAAAACAAAGAATCCAGTGAAGAAAGGGGCAGAAGACATGAATAGACACTTTTCTAAAGAAGACATCCAGATGGCCAACAGGCACATGGAAAGATGCCCAACGTCGCTCCCCATCAGGGAAATACAAATCAAAACCACACTCAGATACCACCTTACGCCGGTCAGAGTGGCTAAAATGAACAAATCGGGAGACGATAGATGCTGGCAAGGATGTGGAGAAAGGGAACCCTCTTGCACTGTTGGTGGGAATGCAAACTGGTGCAGCCGCTCTGGAAAACAGTGTGGAGGTTCCTCAAACAATTAAAAATGGATCTACCCTATGACCCACAATAACACTGCTAGGAATTTACCCAAGGGATACAGGAGTGCTGATGCCTAGGGGCACTTGTACCCCCATGTTTATAGCGGCACTTTCAACAATAGCCAAATTATGGAAAGAGCCCAAATGTCCATCAACTGACGAATGGATGGAGAAGTTGTAGCTTATATATACAATGGAATACTACTTGGCAATGCGAAAGAAGGAAATCTGGCCTTTTGTAGCAACGTGGATGGAGCTGCAGAGTGTTCTGTTAAGTGAAAGAAGTCAGGCAGAGAAAGACAGATACCATATGTTTCCACTCCTATATGGATCCTGAGAAATTCCACAGAAGACCTGGGGGGAGGAGAAGGGGGAAAACAAGTTACAGAGAGGGAAGGAGGCAAACCATCATTGAGACTCTTAAAAACTGAGAATAAACTGTGGGTTGATGGGGGGTGGGAGGGAGGGGAGGGTGGGTGATGAGCATTGAGGAGGGCACCTGATGGGATGAGCACTGGGTGTTGTGTGGAAACCAATTTGACAATACACTTCATATTAAAAAAAAAAAAAAAAAGAATTAAGAAAAAGAAACAAAAGCTGGACTTGGCTGCAGCTCATAGTCTCCAGGTAGAATTCCTGAGGCTTACAGATTGTCATCCTCCTACAGGTCTCTCAAGGACTTTATTTAACGTTTTACCACTAGAGCTTGGCCCCGGTTAGTGTCACTTTCCCTGATAGCCATAAACACTTCCCCAGATAGATGCTAGCAATTACCTCTCAAGCCTATGGCCTACTGATACACATCGGAAGGGTTTCAAGACTGATGTTTTCATAGCCAGTAGTAAACAACCTTATCTTAGCAGCAGCTAGCTCCTCCTGGTCCTGAAAGTGCTACTTCTAAATTCCTTAGAGACTTGCATTACCCTTAGCCCCCACTAAGTAGAAAGTATGGAATCAGTCACTTCTCACAAACACAAGTGCAGCTCTTCCTACCCATGGGTTCTAGCTCCATCCTGTAATAGAAGCACGTTGTTGCACCGAAAATGGCTCAAAATTCTTTCTTGACTGTTTGCTCCCAGCCCACATCACACCAGCAATGCTACATATTAGCTCCTGGTGCATTGATCTGTTCCTTTGTTTGTTCACTTTGAATTTTGTTTATTTCTGCTCTGCTCTTCATTATTTCCTTCCTTCTAATGGTTTTGGGTTTTGTTGTTCTTTTTCTAGCTCCTTTAGATGTAAGGTTACATTGTTTATGAGGGAGTTTTTCTTGCTTTGTGAGGAAGTGTATTGCTATAAACTTCTATCTGAGAACACTTTTGTGGCATCCCAAAGATACTACCTATGTCAGATACTACATACTTAGATTCTTTGTTCTCGAAAGGTTTGAAAGCATTGCTTCTACTTGGATGATAGATGATCATAGTAAAGTGAGTCATGTGTTGCAGAGAAGTAGGAAAGCTTGTTTCAGGGCACCCATTTAGAGATGGAATTCCTGGCTGGGTGTGAGATTCAGTGGACTATACGCTGATGTGGTCAGGCATTTTGATGCATTCAATCTCAATGACTTCATGAAGCCATCTTATAAATTCAGTAGGGAAGACAGACAATCTTGTTTTAGAAATAAGACAGCTGAGGTGCAGACTGACTGGCACCATGGCTGATAAGTGGCAGTCAGCTTGAGAACCCAGCTATGTTCTGATTCATCTTTCCTCAGTGGGATGAATCCACCCTTATCCCTTGATGCGGGTGTGTTTTCCTAGTGGACCCTAACACAAATGCCTTCCTTCTGCCTCTCCCCATACCACGCATCCATTTGCTCACGAAGTCACTTCTGAGAGCCTTTGTTGGTAGACATTCACTTGGCGGAACCGGCTCTCAATCCTGGGTGGTTTCTAGCAGGGATCTTCCTTTCCACCCACGGCCCTACGGTACCTGATCTTCAGTCCTACCATGAAGCTCTTGGATTGGTGTGCAAGCTGACTTAGACACCTGGGATTCAGTTA
Source organism: Prionailurus viverrinus (assembly GCF_022837055.1). NCBI lineage: Eukaryota > Metazoa > Chordata > Mammalia > Carnivora > Felidae > Prionailurus > Prionailurus viverrinus. The sequence continues at coordinate 70,000,690 of NC_062562.1, read as the reverse complement.
ACAAGCATTTAGTGAAGGAAAGACTCGATGATGAAAATTCCCAGAACTTCTTAGTCCTCATTCAGTGTTTTCAGCTGACTCATGAAATATGTCATTCTGTGTTCTTCCAATTATCCAGCTGTAAAAAGGAATAATACCCCATTCTAACGTAGGGAAGTATTATCTGTGTGTATTATGATATAATATTTCTTATACAAGAAAGCTGTTGTAAAAGTCCAGCTACCAAAAATAATGAAGAAGTTACCTGGATGTTTGCAAATGTCAAAAGCTTAAACTAGCTTCAAGTAGCGATAAATGAAACTATGTTTTAATGGCAGATAGCTCAGCTTCAAAAGTGTTTATCTCTTCTGCTTCAGGAAATGTGGCCACAAAATGTTCTGTTTGGTAAAGATGATTTTTATTTATTTTGAGAGGGGGGAGAGAGAAAGAGAGAGAGAGAGAGAGAGAGAGAGAGAGAGAGAGAGAATATGAATGTGCACAAGCAAGGGAGGGCAGAAAGAGAGAGAGAGAGAATCCCAAGCAGGCCCCACACTGTCAGCACGGAGCCCAACACGGGACTCCATTTCAGGAACTGTGAGATGATGCCATGTGCTGAAATCAAGAGTCGGTTGCTTAACCGACTGAGCCACCCAGGTGCCCCCACAATAACATTTTCTGAAGAGAATGTTTTCTAAAGGAACAAATGGAGGTTGATACTTTTCAAACTAGGTTTTATTTGACTAGCTTAATGAAAAATGGTAAAAGGTGATTAGCAAATAACCGTGAACAAAAGTAATGACCAAGGAGGCCCCAGTGCGGTTACTGAAGATCTCAGCAAAAACACCAGAAATACCATTTTGAGATCAGAGGGAGAATGGGATGGAAATAGTGTCCTAACATCTGAGGGCATTGGGAGGGTGTGAAGAGGAGTGTGTTCTCCTCACAAGTTTCTTGGGAAGCTCTTCTAACTTCCCAGCTGTTTGCTGTGTCTGCTTCCTTCCGGCAAAAAAGTGATGTGTGCGTGCAGTGCCCTGATAGTCCTTAGTCGATTTTTGTGGTCTGAGAAGAGTAGATTTTTTACAAATTCTTTTTCACTTAACCTTATTTTTCTCAACGTGAAAGAATTTTACATGATTCCAAAGTCAAACTGTGAATAAAAAAGTATACACAGACAAATGTGCCATCACTCTCTCTCCCATCTCCTAACGCAGCCCCCATGGGGTAAGCGTTCTCATTAGTTTTTAGTATACCTTTCCTGTAATTCGTTTAGTAAGAAATGAACCAAATGTAGAATTTTCCTTTTCCGTAACAAGGAGCATAGTGGATGCACACTTTTGCCTGTTGTCTTTTGAGTAACGCTGCATCTTAGAAACCATTTCATACTGTTTCCGAGAGACCTCGGGACAAGAGACGTCTTGTTGGCCACGTTGTGTACATTTCTCGTCGTGTATTTTACCAGCCTGCTGTGAGTATCTGTGTCATTGCCGAGATTTTGCTATTAGAAATAAGGCCATGATCAATAAACCTTTGCATATTATGTTTCATATTTGTAGAGAGATAGTCAGTGGTTAAAGAGAAATACATTCATCGTTTTCCAGGCACTGCTAGATTTCCTTCCCAATCGTCATGTCTGATAGTGCCTGGGAGCTGTTCTGTACGTAACAGTTTGGTGCTTTTCGATACCCTGTCGTAGTTCTGAAGTTTCACACGTACCGCCATAGGTCCCATACACACATCTGTGCATGTCACATGCCCCACCACACGGGCAGCTGAGTGTCGAGGGCAGAGAGAGCCTCCTTTCACAGAGTCTGTCAGGCTTAGAGAGAGAGCTGGGAGCAGGATCCTGATGTCTTGGTCTGGAGCTCTCTCTGCCACCCTGTAGTCATAGGGCAGTATGGGGAGAGCTGAGTGTCAAGTACTAAGAAAGTGTGCCTGTCTCCGATAGTGATGGAGAATAAAGAAGGAACATTTAACATGCCACCGGGAAGAACGCCCTGGTTGCTCAGCTTATAATGGAGAACTCTAGTGAAATAAATTGTAATTTAGGGCAGACACTTGAAATTTCTCTTTCTTGCCAAAATAAATTAATTTCTTCAGCTGTCTGAATTTCCTTTCTTAAACTGGACAGGAACTAACAGAGTCTAAATTAAACTCATTTTCCATTCATACAGCTGGGTCACTTTGGGCTGCCCGAGTGTGCTTCTGGGTGTCCTAAAGCACATTTAAACCACTCCCCCACCCCCGGTGTTTCACGCTGTTTTCATAACCCATCTGATTTAGCCAGTGTAAGACATAATATTTGCTTTCGCCTCTCCACTCTAGAGTCAGGGTCTATTTCTGAAACGTCTTGAGAGCTATTCGGGAAGACTGTTGTGGGAAGGCATCGCCATACACCTGCTAGCACTGGGCAAGGCAGAGGGCAGATGGCGGGGGGTCAGGCTGGGGAGTTGGGTGAGACAGACCCTGCCTTGCCCAAAGAAAGCTTTGTTTTTGTGACGCCTTTCCCTGTGTTCCCACTGGTAGCTTTGCACTACTATTTGGGAGGTATTGTTTATACATAGGGTCCAATGAACTGGATCATGAATGTAGGGAGTTGTGAATTAAAAAAAAAAATGGTACAACAAGCCGAAGAATTTTAGAAATATCTTGTTTAGGTCCAGGACAGTGTTTCTGCTTGGAGCTCTCACTGAGCACTTGGTGCCGTCGGCTTGCTCTCACTTGTTGGAGGCGTGTGCGGCAGTCTGTGCAACAGGGCAGCATTTGCACCTGCTGTGCCCCCCATAACGTCAAGTGTGACACTTCCTTGGAAAGCACTCGGGAAGCTCTTAGTGTCTTTCCTCATCACCCTCCCTGTTTCTCATCCCTGGGAATGAGGGCAGGGGGCAGTACTGATGCTGGCAAGTGAATCCTGCTTTCCACAGTCTGCCAGATGTGGTTCCCCATGGGAGGAGCCATGATTTGAATATGCCTTTTGGAATATTCTGAAATAGAAAGATCTGGAAAGGTCAAAACTGTGGGAAATACCTTTCAAACACGAAAGTTGGGGAGAAATTGAAATAATTATAATATTTTAGGTCTAGCATATTTTAGATTTTGGAGTATCGTAATATGTGAATTTTAAATTTTGTTAACTTTATTTATTTATTTTGAGAGAGACAGTGAAGGGGGGGGCAGAGAGAGAGAGAGGGAGAGACAGACTCTCAAGTAGGCTCTGTGCTGATGTGGGGCTTGAAACCGCAAAACCGTGAGATGATAACCTGAGCCAAAACCAGAAGTTGGGCACTTAACCAACTGAGCCACCCAGGTGTCCCCATACTGTGTGAACTTTTAAAAACAGATTGTCTTTAGTTTACTTCTGAATGAAATGGTCATGCCTGTGTATGTAGGGAAGTAGAAAGCTAGAAGAATTACAGGGAAAGATTTGTTTTCCTATGTTTTCTTCTTCCCTTTTAAGAAATATAAAGAAATAAAAAGTCATCGTAGAGGGTGAATCTCCCTCTGATTCATGGTCTCCACCAACCCTCTTTTCCCTGCTTTCCTCTGCTTTCCCTTGGATCCTGGGCCCAAGCAGCTGTGCCCAGGGCAGGTTCAGATCCGCGCATGCGCATGGCCAGGGGCGGAGCCCGGTGAGGGACACAGCTCAGGCTGCAGGAGTGCTGTGAGTCCTGGCTCCCAGCCCGCCTGCCGCCCCAAGCCCCCAAGAGTCTGGGCCAGCCAGGGGCTGACGCCCACCCCACCCCCCGACAGGGCACATGCTGCTGCCTGACGCCTGCGACCTGGTAGCCATGGCATTGGCGGTAAGGGGTAGCGGTAGTGCTCGCGGGAACGCTCGCGGGGCCCTCGTGGAGAAGACAGGGACCCATGAGCCTCCAGCCTCAGAGGGTGGCAGCCCTACTGCTCCTGCTGCTCCTGGAACCAGAGGGCAGGGCGCCGGACGCGCTTCCCGGGCGCCTCGGTCTTTGGCTGCGCTGGTGGGGTGCCAGCACAGGAAGGGGCAGAACGCCATGCGATGCGCGCCCCCCCCCCCGGGGCCCCCGAAAGACCATCTGGGAGAAGCCTAAAGGTGGAGCAGCTGAGACCCACAGCCTCCCTCCAGGACCTGCCTCAGTCACGGTGCTGCCAAGGTAGGGATCCTAGTGACAAGGTCCCACGTGGCCTTCCCCCCTGCCCCTCTCTGTCTTCCCCTTCCATGACCACCCCTGCCTCCCTCTGCTCCGGGCTTCTTCTTGGGCTCCTTTGCGGCTGCGGTCTGGAGGACCCAGAGTGAGATTTTTGGGTTGGACCCGGGTCCCCTGGAGGAGGAGGGCCCCAGATGGAGTAGGGGGTTAGGCTCCGGCGGAGGGGAGTGGCTCAGGTCGAGAGGGGGGGCACCGTGAGTGCCCATGGAAGTCTGTCTGTGTTGGTGGTTGGAGGGTGGAGGTGGGAACGAAGGAAGGAAGGAAGGAAAGCGTGGACCTGCGGTTGTGGGAAAGTGTCAAGGCAGGGCCAGGGAAGTCGCAGCCATGAGCAGGAGGAATCATTCCTGCCTGTGAAAATGAAGTACAAGGGACCTGAGATTGCAGAGAAACATTCCAGGCAGAGTCAGAGAGCACTCCAGCCTGAGTTGCTAGAGGCCAGCCAGGGAACTTGTTGAAGTAATTGAGAGTGGAAGCAGCAGGTGAACACAGGCCTCCTGCCTCCCGCCCTCCACACCAGCTACCCTGCCCCGACCCACCCCGCCCCGCCTCTGCTGGCAAAGTTGCATCCGCTTAAGTTGGGGGGGGGGGGAGATCCCACCACGCTTTTGGCTAAAAGGGGTCCTGTATCATGGGAGTCAATGGGACTGTGGGGTGTGGAGTGTGAAGTAGGGGTAGTGTAACTCCCTGTTGAGCTCTTCATTTCTGAAGTCAATTTGCATTCAATCAATGAACTCTGAGCACATGGGCCAGGAATAAGTGGCGCTTCGTTCTTTGAGAGGGTGGTCCAGACTCTTTCCTACTTGGAGCTGTGTGCTGAAGAGAACTGGGTGTTGTGGATGGAGTCCAAAGTCATCTCTTTGGGACATGTTGGGTGGGAACGTCTTCTTCGCACGCTGGCGAGGAAGGTGGATGGAAAAGCTCCTTGTCCAAGGCAGACGTGTGGGTTTTGTCTTCCTATCCCTTGGCGAGGTGCTTCCCATTTCCGTGGAGCGCCTCCTGTCTTGCATTCGTTCCGTGTTTCCAGAGTTTCAGTCCTTGGCAATCACATCTCCTCCGGGACTCCCCAGGCAGCACGAGGGAGAAGTGACTCAGAGCCCGCCGGGTCCCTAGAAACCAGTGCGTGTGTACTGGAGCAGGCAGTGCTCCTCTCTCAGCCTCCTTTGGAAATGAGGTCTTGGGCAAACGGTCTTTCACTGCATGGGTTGTACCTCTCCCCGGTTGTTGGGGGGAGTGTGTGTGCGTGAGTTTGGTGCTGTGGCCCGTGTGGAGTCCGGACCGCGTCAGGGACCCCGTTCTTTGCAAGGAATGCGTTTTGTTGCATGGGAAGATCTCATTTCACTAGAGAGTTCCAATCCTGTCTCAAAGGCTGAACACATCCTGAAGGCAGCACCTTGACCTCACTGAAAGCAAAGGCCTAAGAGCAGAGACTTTCCCACACTTCCATCTCGAGCTGACTGGTGCTTTATGTTTTCAGGAAGATGGTGTGGTGTCGGCCATTTGGAGCAGCTCAGGCTCCTAACCATGTCCCCGTGGGGTGAGTTGTCTCTCTCAGCAATTCAGAAGATTATGATTATCTTGAAGATCATTATTTTCTTGATTACCATGATTACTATATTCTGCATATTCCATGGCATGGAATTTGATAAGGAGCTCGATTCCCTGAACCTTTTCGTCACCAAAGCTCACTACAACAAGGAGTAAAACAATCACTGTTGTGCGATGGACAATGCACCTTACCTTTGTTGTACTATTTTAGTGGTATATACATACGTTTAGAGCAATGAAATTGTTCACTTAGATCTAAGGAGTTTTTTGTGACATCATGGTACTTCAAGAAACCATGAAAATAATGGAAAATCTAAGTTACCTAGTAATCTAAGCACTGTGTTCTTTTGGATACGAAATCCTAAGTAAAGAACTCATCATGCAAAAACTGTCAAGTCCTGATAATTCCTTATTATTCCAGTAGGTCTAGTTAAATGGAATGGACTGAACTAAGGTCTCTGAAAAAGAGGAAACTAGAATTTGAGATATTGAGTCACCTTTACTCTGTCTTTCCCTGTTGACATGGTCTTATTTTATTCGGTGATGTCTTTTGACCTTTACCCTTTTCCATCCTTTCTGCCCCCCCCACCTTTGCAATCATCTTTATGTATTGATGGGCTTGTTTCATTCTGGTTTGAGGATTTTTGTTTTTTGTTTTCTTAGTTTTTGTTTCAGATTTCCCATATATGTGCGAGCATTTATATGTGTTTTTCTCTATGTGAATCTTTCACTGGGCATAATGCCCTCCAGGCTATTATAAACACTGTGGCATGATAACAGGTGTGAAGTCATTTTTGGGAGTTAGTGATTTCATGTGTTCTGAGTAGTACCTAGGGGGTAATTGAGGGAAGTGCTGGATGATATGGATGTTCTCCTCTGAATTGTGTGAGGAAACTTTACTTTGTTTACAACTGTCTCTGCACCAAGTTCCAATGTCACCAACAGGGCACAATGATTTGCTTTCTTCCACATTGTACCCGATGCTTGTGCTTTGTTGTCTTTTTGATAAGACCGTTCAGATAGGTTTCAGGTGATATCTCTTTGGCTTTGGACTTTCATTTCCCTAATGTGGAGTGACATGGAACTTCTGTTCATGTATGTGGTGGCCATCTGTATGTCTTCGTTGGAAGAATGCCTCTTCGGGACTCTGCCAGGTCCGTCATTGCTCTTTGCTTTTGCATTGTTGCGCTGTAGGAGATCTTGATACCTTTTGTGTTTTAACCCTTGACCATGTATGTAGTTTGCAAGTATTTTCTCCCATTCACTATGTTGCCTTCCCATTCTGTGAAAGATATTCTTGCTGTGCAGAACTTGTTTTTTTAGTTTCATGTAGTCCCACTTGTTTAGTTTTCCTTTGTAGCTTTGTCTTCTGGTGTCAAATCCCAAAACTCAAGTCAAGACTGAGATCCAAACATTGTCGTGGGTTTGGCATTTGGCTTTGTCCAGCAAAGCCAAGGACAGCAGAAAGGATTGCTTCAGACTCTACGCAAGTCAAGAGAGGTGAGAGGGAGTTAAGGGACGTCTCCGCAAGCTGCTCTCAGGCTCCTGTAGTCATTAAGCCTACAAACGATGTACAACACGTCGGCGGGCCACATGCTAGAAAGAACGTATTGAAGATATTCTGCAAACCATATCTAGACAGGATAAAATATTCCATGTGACAACACGATCCAAGAACTTGGTGAGCCCATGCAGAACCCAACCCCTAGATACACACACACTAGATCAGCCAAGTCTCGCCTGCCCCCCAGATACACACCAACTAGGTAAGTGAGCTGCTGCTGGCTCTTTGCAGGAAGGCCAGAGAGCAGTGATCTGCTCTGCAAAGCGTTCCCTAGAACCTCCCAACTCAGGACATCGTTGTGCGATTTCCCACACCTGCTGCCCAAGGTCTTATCCAGGAATTTCTGGTTTCAGGTCTCAAGTCTGTAATACATTTTAACTTCGTTTTTGTGTGTGGGGTAAATAGGTGTCAGGTTGTTTTTCCATGCCTGTTGTTTTTCTGTGCCCAGTGATTCTGACACCACCTGTTGAGGAGACTGCCTTTGCCTCAGGTTATACTCTTGGTTCTTTGGTTGTGAATTAATTGGTTACATATGTGTGGGTTTCTTCCTGGGCCTTCAGTTCTGGTCCAGTATCCTGTGTGTCTGCTTTTACCCCAATAGTGTACGGCTTGGGTTATTGTAGCTTTGATATCTAGTTTTAAATCAGAAAGCATGGTGCTTCCAGCTGTTTTCTTCCTTCTCACAATGACTTTGGTATTCAGAGCCTTTTGTGCTTCTGTCCACCTTGAAGGATGGTTCTATTTTTGGGAACGTGCTTAAGCTTTGATAGGGATTGCACCTAGGGAATATGTAGATGGCTTTAAGTAGTGTGGACATTTTGATAATCTTAATTCTTGGGATCCACTAGCATAGAATGCCTTTCTGCTTATTTCTGTCTTTTCAAATTCCTTCTCCACTGATTTCTTCTTTTCAGGAAAAAGGTCTTTCTCCTTCATGGTTAAAGTCATTGTTTCTTTTTTAAGTTTTCTATCTTTTCCTTGACAGAGAGAGATACATGGAAACACACACATACACATGCACACACACACAAACAGAGAGAGACAGAGAAAGAGAGAGATTCAGAGAGAGCACACATGAGTGGGGAAGAACTGGGAGAAAGGAGACACAGAATCTAAAGTAGGCTCCAGACTGTGAGTTGTCAGCACAGAGCCCCACACAGGGCTCAAAACAACACCATGAGATCACGACCTTAGCCAAAGCCAGATGCTTCACTGACTGTGCCACCCCGGTGTTTGTAGGCTGAATTTACTCTTAAGTTTTTTCTTCTCTTGCAGTGATTTTAAATTATTTTCTTAATTTCCCTCTCCGATACTTTATTATTCATGTACAGAATTGAAGGATGTTCTGTACAACGACATAGATATCTTAACATGACTGAATTCATTTATTACGTCTACCAGTAAGGTTGTGGAGTTTCTGCGGTCTCTCTAGAGCATATCATGCACTCCCAATAAGTGAAAAAGTACCTGGGAACATAGGATGGTGCGATTGAATTTAGATGAGAGTAAGAAGATATATGGAGTGAGAGTATGCAAGTTTTCTGAAATGTTTTGTGGTTGATACAATCCAACAAGTCCATAAACAAGGTTTGTTTGGATATATGTTTCCTTTCCACCAACAAGTCCATAAACAAGGTTTGTTTGTATATGTATTTTCTTTAAACCAGAACCAGAGAGCTGTGACATTGACATATGCTTCCCAACACATTCCCACAATGCGCCCTGTGCATTTGGGAGGTAGCCCCTTCTCTCTTTTCTGTCCTGGAACCCAGTGCCTGACTCCACCACTCAGTGAATTCATCTCAGAATACTGCAGTTGGGAAGAGACCTATGTTTTTCATAGACTTCCTGAAAGGCACCTAAAAACATTGGATTTTACATGGTTGTGTCTGATCTGTCTGGAATCCTCTGAGGATGTGTCAGTTGGAATGGCACTTTCTTTGCCGTGAGATCAGGGAGCCCTGCAGTATTCCTGTGTGCCCTGTGGTCGGTCACCAGAGGGTGCTGTGTGGCTGCTCATGACAGGGACACTGCTCCCCAGAGATGGGGCTGGCAGGTGCCGGGTGTCACTGCTGGAGGAGCCTGAAGGGTGGAGGGGCTTGACTCGCTACCAGAAGCCTGACTGAGTCTCCATCCTGCAGTCTCCTTGAGCTCCTGATGTGCTGTGTAAAGGACTCTCTGGCTTGTCGAGGTCCAGGTGGTTCTTGCTGTTGCCACTCAGTCGTCAGGATGAACACCTTCAGGTCCTGGTCTTTAACTCATTGACCTGACCTGCACTTAAGGTGCTTTCCTGAGAGTAAGCGACCCAGCCTGGGAGGAGAGCCAGCAAGCAGACAGCAGTGGACCAGCCTGTATCCTCCACTGGCCTGAAAGCAGGGCCTGGCTGCTCTACTGAGAAGCAGAGCTATGGAACAGGAGGTGCACAGGCAGTTGGAGTTTGTCATGGTAATGGGCCTGGATGGGTGTGTTCCAGGGCATGGGGCAGGTATGCTGTGCAGGAGGTCAGAATGAGGGAATGTGGTTTCTTTCCTGCCCCATGGGTCACTCCTAGGTACCCTGATGGCCTCTGTGCTGGCTTGTCCTCCAGATTCTTCAGGAATCCACTCAGTCCCAGGGGTCCCTGCTTTCCACATAAGACCCCAACGTAATCAAGAGTTTGTAGATATCGGAACCTGGAGGCAGCGCCCGACAAATGCATATAAATTTTTTCCCCAAAGTTGTGCTAGGTGTACACGCCTACAGAGAGGGAGAGTTTCGGTACACATGTACCTTTCTGTACAATGATGAGAGTCAAAATATTGGAATCGGCCCAGTCATTCAGTTTCTGGAGACGCAGAGTAAAGGATGATGTGTGGCCCCTGAGAATGCAGAAGGGGATAGGACTGTGCCTGTCCACCGTGGGGACATCCCATAGTACAAGACCATAGTCCTGGAGGGATGCCCAACCTGTCACACGACTCATGAACACAAACACAGACACCTGGGGCCCTCAAAGCCAAAGGACTGTGAAGATGACACCGTGTCTTCTGGGCCAATATTTCTTGAAAGAATATACATTTTTTTCTGCGTATGTACTTGTTGTTTCCTATTTATTTATTTATTCATATGGAGAGAGCGAGAAGAAGAATCCTGACCAGGGCTTCAAGCTGTCATTGTAGAGCCTGACTTGGGACTTGATCTCAAGTACCTTGAGATCATGACCCGAGCCAAATTCGACTCGGAAACTTGCCCATTGAGCCACCTTGGTGCCTGTCCTCATTATTAAATCTTCATTTTACTGAATACATGTCACCTGTAGGAAACCCTTCAGAACTTTATACTTTAGTGCCTAATAGATTAGCATAAATGGAATATTGACGGTTTCATTTGGGTGTTTTTATAATATGCACGTTAGACCAATATCACCATGGCCAGTCGAGGAAAATGAAAGATTTTCAAGGTATTCGCTCTGGTCCAGACATTTCTCTTCTGGCTTCTGCTCTTGTGTCAAACCTCAGAGGGTCCTCATGCCAGATAATGAAGATATTTCAAGTGGGGGCTGCACCTAATCTTTGTTCTTTGAGGACTATTCCTCTAGTGGATTCCTTGAGTGGAATATTCCACTACAATATTAGTGCCATTGAATATTTAAGCAATTATTAATCAGTCTCCTGTCATGTAGCCAGACACAACAGGCCATGTTGTGTGTTTGCACACACATGGAAATCCCAGAGGAGCTAAAGCAGCAGAAACCGAGATCGCTGGTTGCAGAGACTGGGGTGAGGGAATGAGCCGTGGGTGATTAGTAGTCCATGTGTCTCTGTGATGGAAATGTTCTAGGAGTACATAGTGGTCACGGGTGTAAAATCCTGCGAATGTACGTACTGACACTTGAATTGTAATTTCAAAGGATCAGAGTAAATTGTTTGGAACTTAGTTTATCTTTTATTTATAAAACACAAATATATAAGGACAGTAAATACCGCTATAACAACTACAGAAATGATAAAGAACACAATGACAAGGTCAGGGAATTCATCCTGTGGGGCTGCAGCCGACATGAGCCGCTGTTGGGGAGCTGAGGCTGGTTGCTCAGCTGCAGCAGGTGGTTGCTCCAGCCGTTCCGTGACCCCGCCGGCTGGGGCTGGGGGCTGCTCATGCTCTGGGGCCACCAAAGGGGCAGGTGGCTCTTCCAGCTCCTGACTGTCAGCCAGAGCTGGGAGTACCTCCTGCCCTGGTGGGGACGCTGCAGTGAGGGTCTCCGATTCTCGTACCCGCTGAGCTCCAGGAGAACTGGTGGCTTCAGGCAGCCTGGGCCGCGAGGCTGCAGTGGGCACCCCAGAGATAGCGGGGGCTCGCTCCCGAGGCACGTCTGGACGGGGCTCTAGAGCTGCTGCCAAAGCTTCAAGAATAGAAAGTGTCATCACCGTGAGTGCCATTCCATGGCAGGAAACCTCTCCCGCAGACATTGTCATCTGAGTCAAAGAACCCACCAGGCGGAAATCTCCCAGACGGCAGGCTAATGGAACAGTGATCTGAGCCTAGTCCCTACGCCTGGCCCACCTACAGTCTGAGGAAACATGTTCTCTGTGGCATACCCCGTCCCGGCCACACGCCCACATCTCCCACCCAGAGTCCTCCTCGCCCAGAGGCTCTGGCTCATTGGGCTCACGGTGTTTCCGCCATGAGTAGAGAAGGCGGGCGCGGCGCTGCAGCTCGGAGCCCGGCATGTGGGCCCTTACATACGCCCGCAGCAGCTTCAAGCTGGTGAAGTCTGGAGGCCGGAAAAATTCCTCGGGGTAGTGATCCAGCCAGGTGCCCAGGATGGAGGAGATGGCCCTGGGGATACAAAAGTAGCCAGAACAATCACCATGGGGTGTTCCTCCCGCTGATGTCTCAGGACAGGCCTGTGGGACCTGGCCTCTATGCCTCCTGCTCCTGGACGCCCAGAGGGTGGTTCTGTACGTTGTCCACCTGTGATTTGGCAGTCCCGCCGACGAGAGACCTGGTCACTGAAGAGGGACCGTCAAGATTCTGTTTGACGGGAACCCCTTAACCAATGATGTGGTGGTCTCTGTCCTTCTTGGGGAAGCCAGCCAGACTCCTCGCTGTGTCCCGCTGCCTACCTCCCACTGGAATTCAAGTCCGTGCGTGAGTGGAGGGGTGGTGTCGGGGTGAGTCAGTGCCTTCACTGCATACCCTAGCGCTCCACGAAAATCTGCGCAAATACGGGACAAGAGGACTCTGTCTCTTACCTGGGCTTGCTGGGACCCTCCTGGTGCCTTCAACGTGACGACCTGTGCCTCTGTGCTGCCTCATGCACTCAGTGCACATGTGGGTGTTGTCCCACTGACACCGTTCTCCCATCGTGTGGGTGATATGTGCTCCTTGAGCCCTCACTGTGTCTCCTGTACCCTTGCTAAGCACGCACCGTGGATGTTCCCCAAGGTGGTGAGCGTGATGCTCCCCAAAACCGTTATGCTGGGTCCCCTGATGGGGGTCTAGGCAAGGCTGTGAGTGGGAAGGGATGTGGTTGGACTCTCTAAGGGGCTGACGCGGTCCTCTGGCGCCCTCTGCTGCCTCCTTGTGCCCACAGCCCTACCTCTACCAGACAGGACAGAACCCCTTTCCTTGCTTCCAGGGAGAAGCCCTCAGATCTTTGCCCTCTCACAGGACTCTCAGACGTGTGGGATGCTGGGTCCTGCAGCCCCTCCCACGCACAGTCTCAGCACTGCCCTCTTGGAGAAGGAAGGCCCTCCAGCCTGAGCTCAGCCTACTCACAGTTTCTCCTGCTCCCGGGGTCCGCCATCCTCCTCAGCCTCTGAATGGAAGCATCCGTATCTGGAGGAGGCCAGAAGGACATCATATGAGCTGTCCTGTGGATGCTACGTCTTGTCCTATCCAGAGTCCCTGGCTGCTGACTAGAATGGAGCTCTGGAGGGGAGGGTACTGTCCGTTCTGCGCATTGGATCCCAGTCAGCTCCTACAGAAGTGCCTGCACCTAGTGGGGCTTCCTGCGTGTTTGAAGAATGATAGGGCCCCAGTCAGCTCCATCACACATATTGGTGTGGGTCTGGGCGTGCTGCTCATCCTGGGCATCCTTGACTGGTTTGAGCCAGGACTCAGACACACAGATAGAGCCTCCAATCTCCTTTTCCAATGGGAAAACAGCCCAAGTCAACACCTGGCGACAGTGAGGGATGAGGCAGAAAGTTGATCATGGGCAAGAGGACAAAGATGACCCAGCAGAGACGCAGCCCTGCCAGCAGAGCTTTCCACAGGCCAGGGTGACTTTCCCTGCTGTGCCCCCACTGAGGACCTGGAGTGTTTCCACCCGGATCAGAGGAACAATGTGAGACGCCAGGACGTGTGGTGACTTTCCTGAGACTCCTAGCTTTCAGGGGCTGAATCGCCCTGGGCTGTGAAGGGCAGGGTGCTCACCTCATAAACAGTATTTCCAGGACCTGCTGGGTGGTAGCAAATGTTCTGTATGTTCTCAAGAATGTGAAGAGGTAGGAGGGGTCTCTACCCAGGACAGCAGGTACCAGGTGCTCCACTCGCTGTTCCAGTAGCATCCAGCCTCCTTCGATGGTCCCTTCCTCACGGTTCTCATTGTCGGGCATGGGTGAGATGTTCATACCCTGAGGTAGAACACAGGAGGGACACAGAGTCAGACACAGCACCATGGACATCAGGAGGCTTGGGGTCCAGAATGCAGACCAAACCCCCAAGCCGTCAGTGACTTGTGGCAAGAGTGAGACCTGGGTGCCCAGACTCTGAAGAAGGATGTTGGTAATCACACGAGAATTTGAGTTGGGAAATGGCTGAACACGTTAGGATCTCCGATCTGACATCCCCACAGGCGAGGGAATTAAAAGCAAGAATGACCTATTGGGACCTCATGAAGATAAAAAGCTTCTGCACAGCAAAGGAAACAACCAACAAAACTCAAAGGCAACCAATGGATTGGGAAAAGATATTTGCAAATGACCTATCGGACAAAGGGCTAGTATCCAAAATGTATAAAGAGCTCACCAAACTCCACACCTGAGAAACAAAGAATCCACTGAAGAAGTGGGCAGAGAACATGAGTAGATACTTCTCTAAGGAAGACATCCGGATGGCCAACAGGCACATGAAAAGATGCTCAACGTCGCTCCCCATCAGGGAAATACAAATCAAAACCACACTCAGCTATCACGTCACGCCAGTTAGAGTGGCCAAAATGAACAAATCAGGAGACTATAGATGCTGGAGAGGATGTGGACTAACAGGAACCCTCTTGCACTGTTGGTGGGAATGCAAACTGGTGCAGCCGCTCTGGAAAACAGTGTGGAGGTTCCAAACAATTAAAAATAGACCTTCCCTATGACCCAGCAGTAGCACTGCTAGGAATTTACCCAAGGGATACAGGAGTGCTGATGCAGAGGGGCACTTGTACCCCAATGTTTATAGCAGCACTCTCCACAATAGCCAAATTATGGAAAGAGCCTAAATGTCCATCACCTGATAAGTGGATAAAGAAATTGTGGCTTATATACACAATGGAGTACTCCGTGGCAATGAGAAAGAATGAAATATGGCCCTTTGTAGCAACGTGGATGGAACTGGAGAGTGTTCTGCTAAGTGAAATACGCCATACAAGGAAAGACAGATACCATAGGTGTCCACTCTTTTGTGGATCCTGAGAAACTTAACAGGAACACATGGAGGAGGGGAAGAAAAAACAACAGCTTAGAGTGGGAGAGAGCCAAAGCATAAGAGACTCCTAAAAACTGAGAACAAACTGAGAGCTGATGGGGGTGGGAGGGAGGGGAGCGTGGGTGATGGGTACTGAGGAGGGCATGTGTTGGGATGAGCACTGGGTGTTGTATGGAAACCAATTTGGCAATAAATTTCCTATATATTTTTTTAAAAAAACCACCAAGGAAAAAGAATCTCAGGTCAGATTGTTAGATGAGTATGCACGGCACCTCCCCACATGAACAGCAGTGTCCCTGTGATTTCTAACAGCACAGTCCATTCTGGGGATCTGAAGAGAGGGACAGTACCTGGCAGAGGTTGGATCAGGATAATAGGACATGTAGGATGTTCAGTGCAGCACTGTGACATGGCAAGAGAAGGGAATCCTGTCACAGTCCCACATTTGTGAAGGGTTGAACGGGTGAGGTGAGTGGTCACATTTCCAGAATGTTGTCTAGGTGGTAAGGCCCTTGCTCCTGATTAGGAGGGGCCCCAGGGGCGTGTTGCTTGGCCACCAAAGTGCAGAGCATTAGACATAATGCAATGAGCCCCATGTCCTTTGGGTAAAAATCTCCCTGCTCCTCACGAACGTGTGTCAGACGTGGAGAAGGTGTGGAAGGATGGTCGGGCGACCCGGGACCCCTGGGAACGTTCGTCGGGGAAACGTGTACAACAATGCCAATACATTCTAGACAGAATGGGACGTGAAATGGTCTCACGCCTCTTTTCTGATCTTCCTGCAAATAAGTGGAGAGTGACGTTGCGTCTGGCCGTGGCAGGGGCTGGGCCCTGCTGGCATGTTTGGGGAGCAGATGGGGTTCCAGGTTCATCTGGGACCAGGAGTCTCCGAGAGCTACCAGGGGAGCAGCAGTGTGTTTTCTGGGCCCTGGGATTCTTTGCATTGGCTCTGGGCCCTTGGTGTTGGGTTTCCCTGGTACCTGCACTCACCCTGAGCCAGCGGGGCTTCGTGCTGATGGCATGGGGCTTCCTTCTTTCCTTCAGGGAAGTAGAGCAGGGGCTCTCATTCAGCTTGTCCTCCATCTGTGGCATGTGGCTCTGTAAAGACAGTGCCCAGCAGGCAGGCAGGAGTCCTCAAAGCCGTGTCTGCTTGCTTTCACTTGTCCTCAGACCCATAAGAATTCATTCCAGATATGACACCACAGTGTGCACTAACCTCCCCCAAGGAGGAGAAGCAAGGTGGCGTGAGGGCCTTGGATTCAACCTCTTACAGGTTAGAGGCACCTCAGAGACCCCTTTTCCCTCCTTCCAGCATGACATGTGCATGGCCATGATGGGTCCACCAGGTGGTCCACTGCCATCGAACCTGCTCCGGTCCCGGGGAGGACCGGCCCCCATGTCCCCCTTTCCCCGAAACTGAACATGAGGGGATGGGGGTGCCCAGGGAAGGTTAAGAGCTATGAGCTGACCTGACCTGGCCTGCTCCAGGCTGCTCTGTGTTACCTTATGTGACCTCCTGGAAAACATCCTGAGGCATTGCCAGCGTGGGTTAAGGAAACCTCTCCAACATCTGAGTAATCCTGCGCACTGGGGTTTCTGGCATCCAGAGCCCCGGTACCTGGGAAAACAACAAGAGAACATCCTCAAGTCTCTGTGTCTGTAGGCAAGTGAGCCTGGTATGGGACCTTCCTAGAACATGGGTGCCAGGTTACAGGAGTTCCAAGCTTTCCTGGGGCCTATTGTGAGCAAAGTGATGTCACGGCCTAGGATCCGCCTCCTGAGTCCCCCTCTGGGATAACACCTTTGCAAATAGTCCTCTCTTTGCTGACTGCTCACTCCCATTCTCCATGAAATGTCACATCGGTACACAGTTCCACCAATGCACCCCTCTCCACAGTCCCCTGAGAAGCTCTGGGGGCAGCCAGCGTCCCAGCTGTGAGACCTATCTGGGTTGAGACAGAACTCTTCTTTCTTACCTCTTTCTGGTCCCAGATTCGCGACTGTGCTTCTCAGGGATGGTCCGTGTCTTTTCCGCCCAATGGAGATCATTCTAGCATGTCCTCAGGATGTCCTCAGGATGTCCTCAGGCATATGTGGGATGATACCTGTGAAATTGGAGCAGTGGTGTCACCTGTTGGAAGTTTATCCAACCACATTGACTTCAACGTCTCACCTCCTCTGATTCTGCTGCTCCTCTGATCCCAGCCCACAGTCCTTCCAGGTGTGCGTACGTGCGTGAGTGTGAGTGTGTGTATGTGTGTTTACCAGTGCTCGTTTTCTGGGGTCCCAGAAGGTCACATCCCCACCTAGGGAAGGATGGCCAAACATTTCCTAGGAGCTTAGGTTCTCTACTTTCTAAAGCAATCCCTACAGGAGGGATTGGAGTTGGGGCCTAGTAGGACAGAAGTCTCTTTTACGTAGACTTTGTCAGTAGTGTGCCACGAGCCATTCCCTGCCTTTCCACTGGGTACATACAATGGGGACAGGGTGGCACTCAGTGGGTTGCCCTGGCCTGGGGGTCCTCCTCAGGGAAGAACGTGCTGGGATGTCTTCTGTGACGCTCCTCTTCAGCCTCACCCCCACGCCACCTCCATGTCTGCACCCAGTGACAGTAACACACCCTTTTCCAGACCCCCTTCGAAATCCTGGGTCAAATCCAGGACCCCATTTTGAGGACATGAAGTTGGGGTCATGCCTGGTTCTGACTTTCTACCCGTCTGTGATTCTGGGCAAGGCACTGACCCTAGCAGGGTCTTCACTTTCTCCTCCCCTCAGTGGCTCCCTGGGATGCCCCCATCCTGTCAACACATCCTTGTGGCATTTCCTTCCTGGAGTGTGGTATGGACGTAGTGTTTGATTTCTGTTGCAAAGAAGATGGCACCGTGGCCCCAGACCAAACAAGTTTAGGTGATAAAATTTGTATGGTATGGCCACATGCTCACTGTCCCTCTCTGTGTTGTCTCTCAGCTCCTCACAGTGGGGACCAACCCCCGTGTTGAGTCGTGACACGGACAGGTACACACAGCCTAGCCCTGAGAGACAACAACAGACAGGGAAGAACTAAGGCACTCGATGTGGACTGAATCCTGCCACCACCCTGAAGTGGGTTCAGGGGTTGAGTGAAGCAGATTCTGTCTGAGCGATGACAGCAGCCCCAACCTCCTGAGAGGCTCTGGCAGGAGCCCTCAGCTGAGCCCTGCTGAATTCCTGGTCCCCTGGGCCTGTGAGGTGGGAAGTTTATGGGGAAGCCACTAAGGGTGGGGGAATATTGTCCCACGGCACTAGAGCAGAGTAGTGACAACCTCCTTCTGCCCCAGGCCCTGGCCCTCCTCACCCTCCCTCCCTGCTGTCCTCCACAGCTCTTTCCGGTCTCCCTGGTCTCCTTTCACACGTCCCCTCTGAAACAATGATCTCTGCCTCCGCGTGTCTGCTCCACTGTGCCTTCTGCCGGGATACATTCCCTCGGACTTGAGCAGGGCTGACTCGTCTTGCACTGCGGCAAGAAATATTAACGTTTCCTCAGCACAGCCTTGTCAGACCCTCCCCTGGTGGAGCTCAGGACCCACTTGTTGCACCTTGAATTTTTCTATGGAGTCCTTGCTCATATCATTCCCATTTTTGTTTCATGTTCTTTCCATCTTCCTGGCTAGTCCTTGAACTCCTAGAGGGAAGACGTGGCTGCCTTACCAGCACTGGCACTATGTGAATGCTCAGATGCTCATTCCCGGGGGCTGACTGAGGAGGTAAAGGGATCCCACCCACCAATTAGCAGCTCAGTCATTGTAGTCTAATTTACCTGGGTCATTTTCCAATACTTATTTTATCGTATATCTGTTGAGTCCACTCTAGTCGTAATTTGGGGCGTGAAATCACACTCCAAGATCAAGAGTCTCATGCCCTACTGACTGAAACAGCCAATTTTCATGGAACTAGTCTGATGTCTAAGTTACCTTGCGGGTTAACATTTCGTACGTGTATTAGGTTATGCTGAATTACCAGAGAACGCGCCACATTTCAAAAAGCATGTCCCCATAGATTTCCTCACATGACAGAGCTGGGTGTGTGTTTAGATTGGAGACTAAAGTCCTTCATGTGGTCACTGAGGACCGCAGAGTTCCTCCATTTTGTCCCTTCTCCCTCCCGAGGATATCAGGTACTTGCACAACCAGCAGCACAAGGGGCGATCAAGGGGAAAGAGAACAAGGAAATGCACCTGGGAGCATGTTATCAGCCTGGTCTAGAGTGCCTAAAATATCCACCTTTTCACTCATTCCTTGCTTTCAAGGCAAGGATTTTTAAGTAGTGATCTGTGAGAACCTATGTCCCACAAACCATGGAAAATGCATCCCTAGATATGCACCACAAAACATACGAAGGTATTCCTGAGCTGAAGGAAAATATTCTCCCTCCGGGACACATTGTATGAAGGAAAAAAGAAGAGTAAACATCTATGTGTGTGTTTGTGTGCCATCTCTACGTATTAATGAATGTGACGTTTTATCGCTATCCCTGAATATCTTTAAGAAGTGAAGGATCATTAACTTTTAAATAGAAGAATTAGGAAAACAATAAGTAAAAAATTGTGATTAGTGAGCTTACAGACATATAGTATTAAGATATATGAGAGTATCGGGGCGCCAGGGTGGCTCAGTGGGTTGAGTGTCCACCGCCTTGTCAGATCATGATCTCACGGTTCGTGGGTTCGAGCCCCGCATCGGGCTCTGTGCTGACAGGCTGTTTCCGATTCTGTGTCTCCCTCTGTCTCTGCCCCTCCCCCACTCACGCTTTGTCTCCCTCTCTCTCAAAAAGAACCATTCAAAAACATTTAAAGAAATTCCATTAAGATCTAGGCCAGTAGGAAGTAAACGACTTGTGGTTGAGAAGTCAATGAAGTGCCTCCTACGATGGTTGTTTTCAAGTACGAAAACGCTCATCAACCACATGACTGCAAGTATAGTGTGAATATTGAAACTGCAGCCCAGTTCGCCAGTTAAATGGAAAGTATTCCATATATCTGTGTTCAGTTACACTTCGCCATCCAGAGCAGGGTCTGGTACACCTTGCACGTTCAGTCGATGCTTGCTGCACAATCGCATGGGTGATGGCCTGTCATTCTCACCAAAAGAAAGAAACGTTGAAACGCAATGAAACTCAAGAAAAGAAAAATGGCACGGAGGAGTTGGGATCTGAGGCACACTGTGAAGAAAACATGGGGGTTGTGAGGTAGTGGAGGTGGACAGGCAGTTCCACAGAGTTGAAGGACATGCCACAGTCAGCGGTGGCAGGGTGGAGTTGAGGGTGGGACCGCTGGGGGTGCAGTCCAGGTAGGGCCATGGGAAGGGCATACAGAGCTGAAAAGCACCGGCCTTTCAAGGAAAAGGGAGTTGGAAGGAGTCTCGAGTGCCCAGTGTGTCTCCCTGTCCCTTAGGGCTGCCCTTGCGGTCATGGGTCATGAGCGAGGACGGTGCACAGCTACAGATAGATGTCCACGGTTGGCGGCAACGTGAGGCGGAGTGAAGAACAAACACAGAGGCCTAGGATGCAAGAGGGAGCACTGGGTTCACGTCGAGGCACCTCCCTGGGAAACCTGCTTTGCAGAAGCCTCCTGGGTTTCTTGAGGGGAGAAAGGGAGTTGTCCACTTTGGAGGAGACACCTGCTAGTCCCTGTCCCACTGGCCTGGTCTCTGGAGCCCTCTGCCTGGCTCCTGGGTGTCAGGCTGGCGGGTAGGCGGTCAGAGCATCTGGTGGGCCCAGCGAGGTGCAGTGGTGCAGACCCTGTCGCCCAGGAGCTGTGCCCCCTGAGGGGGGGGCGGGGGTAGGGGGATGGGGGGATGGGGTGGCCTGGATCGCGGGACCAAGCAGGTGTGCGGGAGGGCACGCACAAGTGTGCGCATGCGCTTGGGCCAGGGGCGGAGCCCGTTGAGGGGCACAGGTGAGGCTGTAGTGGTGTTCTGTATCCTGGCTCCCAGCCTGTCTACCGCCCCAGGCCCCCAAGTGTCTGGGCCAGTCAGGGGCTGACGCCCCCCACCCCGCCTCCCCCGACCTGGGACATGCTGCTGCCTGTCGCCTGTGACCCGGTAACCTTGGCGGTTGCCCTAGGGATAGCCCTAGCGCTAACGGTAGCGCTCGCGCCCCCCACGCGGTTAAGACTGGGAGCCATGAGCCTCCAGCCTAGTAGGGTGGTGGCCCTGCTGCTCCTGCTGCTCCTGGACCAGAGGCCAGGGCGTGCGACACCCTCCCGGGTCGCCTCGGTTTTGGTTGCTGTGCTGGAGTGCCAGCCCTTGCAGGGGCAGAGCGCGATGCGATTCCCCTCCCCCCCCCCGCGGCGGGCCCGAAAGACATTTGGGAGAAGCCTAAAGGTGCAGCAGCTGAGACCCACAGCCTCCCTCCAGGACCTGCCTCAGTCGCGGTGCTGCCAAGGTAGGGATCCTAGTGACAAGGTCCCATGTGGCCTTCCACCCTGCCCCTCTCTGTCTTCCCCTTCCATGACCCCTCCCCCCTCACTTGTGCTCCGGGTTCTTCTTGGGCTCCTTTGCGGCTGCAGTCTGGAGGACTCAAGAGTGAGCTTTCTGGGTTGGACCCGGGTTCCCTGGAGGAGGAGGCCCCAGATCCATTAGGGGGTTAGGCTCCGGTCTGGGGCGTGGCTCAGGTCGGGGGTGGGGGGGGGGCGACCTGAGTGCCATGGAGGTCTGACGGGGTTGGTGGTTGGAGGGTGGAGGTGGGAAGGAACGAACGAAAGAACGAACAAACGAAGGAAGGAAAGCGTGGACCTGCGGTTGTGGGAAAATATCAAGGCAGGGCCAGGGAAGTCACAATCATGAGCAGGAGGAAACATTCCTGCCTGTGAAAATGAAGCACAAGGGACCTGAGATTCCAGAGAAACATTCCAGGGAGAGTCAGGGTGGTGGGCCTGAGTTGCTGGAGGCCAGCAGGGGACGGTGTTGAAGGGATTGAGAGTGGAAGCAGCAGGTGAACACAGGCCTCCTGCCTCCCCCCTCCACACCTGCTCTCCTGCCCTGCCCGGCCCCGCCGCGCCCCGCCCCTCGTGGCAGAGTTGCACCCTCTGATGGGAAGGGGGAGATCTCACCCCACTTGTGGCTAAAGGGGATCCTCTATCGTGGGAGTCAATGGGACTACAGGGTAGCGGTCTGGATTAGGGTAAGTGCAACTCCCTGTTGAACTCTTCATTTCTGAAGGCAATTTGCATTCAATCAATGAACTCGTAGCCAGTGAGCCAGGAAGAAGTGGCGCTTCTGTGTTTTAGAGGGTGGTGCAGACTCTTTCCTACATGGACGTGTGTGCTGAAGAGAACTGGGTGTTGTGGATGGAGTCCAAAGTCATCTTTTTGGGACATGTTGGGTGGGAACCTCTTCTTCGCACTCTGGCGAGGAAGGTGGATGGAAAAGCTCCTTGTCCAAGGCAGACTTGTGGGTTTTGTTGTTCCTATCCGTGGGGCGTGTTGCTTCCCGTTTTCCGTGGAGTGCCTCCTGTGTTGCATTTGTTCCGTCTTTCAAGAGTTTCAGACCTTATGAATCACATCTCCTCCAGGATTCACCAGGCAGCATGAGGGAGAAGTGACTCTGAGGTGACCGGGTCTCTAGAAACCAGTGCATTTGTATCTGAGCAGACCGTGCTGGTCTCTCAGCCTCCTTTGGAAATGAGGTCTTGAGCAAATGCTCTTTCATTGCATGGGTTCCACCTGTGTCAGGTTGTTGGCGTTTGTGTTTGTGCATCTGTGTAAGTGTCTGCGATGCCGTGTCCTGTAGTTAGTCCGGACCGCGACAGTGTCCCAGTCCTTTCCAGAGACATAGTTTTGTTGCATAGGAAATTCTCATTTCAATAGTGTGTCCCAATGCTGTTACAACGGATGAAAACTTCCTGCAGGCAGCACCGTGACCTCACCGAAAGCAAAAGTCTAAGAACTGAGGCTTTCCCAAACGTACATATCAAGCTGACTGGTGCTTTATGTTTTCAGTAAGATGGTGTGGTGTAGGCCACTTTGAGCAGCTGAGGCTCCTAGGCATCTGTTTTTCCCTCGGGAGGTGAGTTGTCTCTGTCAGCAATTCAGGAGATTATGATTCTCTTGAGGATCATTATTTTCTTGATTACCATGATTACTATATTCTGCATAACCCATCGCATGGAATTTGATAAGGAACTCGATACCCGGAACCTTTTCGTCACCAAACGCTCGCTACAACAAGGAGAAAAACAATCAGTTTTGTGCGATGGACAATGCACCTTACCTTTATTGTACTGTTTTAGTGGTTTGTACATATGTTTAGAGTAATGAAAGTGTCCACTTAGATCTAAGGAGTTTTTTGTGACATCATAAACCATAAAAATAATGGAAAATCTAAGTTACCTAGTAATGTAAGCACTCTGTCCTTTTGGATACGAAATCTTAAGTAAAGTACTCATCTTGCAAAAACTGCCAAGACCTGATAATTCATTACTATTCACGTAGGTCTAGTGAAGGGAATGGACTGAACTAAGGTCTCTGAAATAGAGGAAGCTAGAATTTGAGATATTGAGTCACCTTTACTGTCTCTTTCCCTGTTGACAAGGTCTTTTTTTATTCAGTAATGTCTCTTGACCATTAACCTATTTCCCTCCTTCCTGCTCCCCCCCCCACCTTTGCAATCATCTTTATGTATTTATTGATGGGCTTGTTTCATTCTGTTTTGAGGATTTTTGTTTTTTTTTTCTTAGTTTTTGTTTCAGATTCCCCATATATGTGTGAGCATTCTGTATGTGTTTTTCTCCGTGTGAGTTCTTTCACTTGGCATAATGCTCTCCAGGCTATTATAAAACACTTTGGCATAATAACAGGTGTGAAGGTATTTTCGGGAGTTAGTGATTTCCTGTGTTCTGAGTTGTACCTAGGGGGGTAATTGAGGGACGTTGCTGGATGATATGGATGTTCTCCTCTGAATTGTGTGAGGAAACTTTACATTGTTTGCGACTGCCTCTGCACCAAGTTCCAATGCCACCAACAGGGCCCAATGATTCGCTTTCTTCCATAGTGTCCCGACGCTTGTGTTTTGTTGTCTTTTTGATAAGACCGTTCAGACCTGTTTCAGGTGATATCTCTTTGGCTTTGGACTTTCATTTCCCTCATGTGGAGTGACATGGAACTTCTCTTCATGTATGTGGTGGCCATCTGTATGTCTTCATTGGAAGAATGCCTCTTCGGGACTCTGCCGGGTCCATCATTGCTCTTTGCTTTTGCATTGTTGCGCTGTAGGAGATCTTGATACCTTTTGTGTTTTAACCCTTGACCATATATGTAGTTTGCAAGTATTTTCTCCCATTCACTAGTTGCCTTTCCATTTGGTGAAAGATATTGTTGCTGTGCAGAGATTGTTTTTTTTAGTTTCACATAGTCCCACTTGTTTAGTTTTCCTTTGTAGCTTTGGCTTCTGGTGTCAAATCCCAAAACTCAAGTCAAGACTGAGATCCAAACCTTCTCGTGGGTTTGGCATTTGGCTTTGTCCAGCAAAGCCAAGGACAGCAGAAAGGGTTGCTTCAGACCCCATGGAAATAAAAGAGAGGTGACAGGTAGTTTAAGGGACGTCTCCGCAAGCTGCTCTCAGGCTCCCGTAGTCATTAAGCCTACAAACGATGTGCAACTCGTCAGCGGGCCACATGCTAGAAAGAACGTATTGAAGACATGGTGCGAACCACATCGAGACAGGATAAAATATTCCATGTGAGAACGTGGTCCAAGGACTTGGTGAGCCCATGCAGAACCCAACCCCTAGATACACACGCACTAGATCAGCCAAGTCTCGCCTGCCCCCCAGATACACACCAACTAGGTAAGGGAGCTGCTGCAACTGTTTGCAGGAAGGCCAGAGAGCAGTGATCTGCTCTGCAAAGCGTTCCCTATAATCTCCCAACTCAGGACATCGTTGTGCGATTTCCCACACCTCCTGCCCAAGGTCTTATCCAGGACTTTCTGGTTTCAGGTCTCAAGTCTGTAATACATTTTAACTTTGTTTCTGTGTGTGATGCTAAATAGGTGTCAAGTTGTTTTTCCACGCCTGTTGTTTTTCTGTGCCCAGTGATTCTGGGCACCACCTATTGAGGAGACTGCCTTTGCCTGAGGTTATACTCTTGGTTCTTTGGTTGTGAAATAATTGGTTACATATGTGTGGGTTTCTTCCTGGGCCTTCAGTTCTGGTCCAGTGACCTGTGTCTGCTTTTACCCCAATAGTGTACTGCTTGGGTTATTGTAGCTTTGATATCTAGTTTCAAATCAGAAAGCATGGTGCTTCCAGCTGTTTTCTTCCTTCTCACAATGACTTTGGTATTCAGAGCCTTTTGTGCTTCTGTCCACCTTGAAGGATTATTCTATTTTTGGGAACGTGCTTCAAGTTTGAACGGATTACACCTAGGGAATGTGTAGATGGCTTTAAGTGGTGTGGACATTTTGATAATCTTAATTGTTTGGATCCACTAGCATAGAATGTCTTTCTGCTTATTTCTGTCTTTTCAAATTCTTTCTCCACTGATTTCTGGTTTTCAGTAAAGAGGTCTTTCATCTTCTTGGTTAAATTCATTCTTTTCTTTTTGAAATTTTTTATGTTTATTTATTCTTGACACAGAGAGGTACTTGGAAACACACACACATACACACACAGAAAGAGAGAGAGAGAGCACGTGTATGAGTGGGGAAGAGTTGAGAGAAAGGGAGACACAGAATCTGAAGCAGCCTCCAGACTCTGAGCTGTCAGCACAGAGGCCATCAGAGGTCTCAGAACACAAGTCATGAGGTCACGACCTGAGCCAACGTCAGATGCTTCACTGACTGTGACACCCAGGTGCCTGTAGGGTGATTTATTGTCAAGTATTTTCTTCCTTTGGAGTTACTTTATATTATTTTCTTAATTTCTCGCTCTGATAGTTTGTGATTCATGTACAGAAATGAAGCACATTATGGAAAACGACATACATATCTTAACATGACTGAAATCATTTATTAGGTCTACTAGTAATGTTGTAGAGTCACTGCGGTCTGTTTAGAACATATCATGCACTCCCAGTAAGTGAAAAAGTATCTGGGAATATAGGATGATGTGATCGAAAATAGATGAGAGTAAGCAGGTATATGGAGTGAGAGTGTGCAAATTTTCTGAAATGTTTTGTGGTTGATATAATCCAACAAGTCCATAAATAAGGTATGTTTGGATGTATGTTTTCTTTCAACCAGACCCAGAGAGCTGTAACATAAATATATGGTTCCCAATACATTGCCACGACACGCCCTGTGCATCTTGGGAGTTGGCCACCTTGTCTCTCTTTTGTGTCCTGGAACCCAGTGCCTGACTCTACCGCTCAGTGAATTCATCTCAGAATACTGCAGTTGGGAAGAGACCTACATTTTTCATAGACTTCCTGAAAGGTACCTCAAAAGCATTGGATTTTACAGAGTTGTGTCTGATCTGCCTGGAATCCTCTGAGGATGTGTCAGTTGGAATGGCACTTTCTTTGCTGGGAGATCAGGGAGCCCTGCAGTATTCCTGTGTGTCTTGTGGTCGGTCACCAGAGGGTGCTGTGTGGCTGCTCATGACAGGGACACTGCTCCCCAAAGATGAGGCTGGCAGGTGCCGGGCGCCACTGCTGGAGGAGCCTGAAGGGTGGAGGGGCTTGGCTCGGTATCAAAGCCTGACTGAGTCTCCATCCTACAGTCTCCCTGCGCTCCTGATGTGCTGTGTAAAGGACTCTCTTGCTTGCCGAGGTGCAAGTGGTTCTTGCTGTTGGCCCTGAATCCTCAGGGTGAACCCATTCAGGTCCTGGTCTTTAACTCATTGACCTGACCGTCACTTGAGGTACCTTCCTGAGAGTAAGCGACCCAGCCTGGGAGGAGGGCCAGGAGGCAGACAGCAGTGGCCCAGCCTGCATCCTCCACTGACCTGAAAGCAGGGACTGGCTGCTCTTCTGAGAAGCAGAGCTATGGACCAGGAGGCACACAGGCCACTGGGCTTTGTCATGGGATGGGGCTTGGATGAGTGTGTTCTAGGACATGGGGAGGGATGCTGTGCAGGAGGTCAGAATGAGGGAGTGTGGTTTCTTCCCTGCCCCATGGGTCACTCCTAGGTACCCTGATGGCCTCAGTGCTGGCTTGTCCTCCTGATTCTTCAGGGATCCACTCAGTCCCGGGGGTCCCTGATTTTCACATATGAACGCAACAGAGTAAAGAGTCTGTCGATGTTGGAAACTGGAGGCAGCCCCCGAAAAATGCCAGAAATTATGTCCCCAAAGTTGTGCTAGGTGTACACGCCTGAAGAAAGAGAGAGTTCCGGTACACATGTGCCCTTGTGTTCAATGATGAGAGTCAAAATATTGGAATTGGCCCAGTCGTTCAGCTTCTGGAGACGCAGAGGAAAGGATGATGTGTGGCCCCTGAGAATGCAGAAGGCGACAGGACTGTGCCTGTCCACTGTGGGCACATTCCGTAATACAAGACCATAGTCCTGGATGGATGCCCAACCTGCACACCACTCGTAGACACAAACACAGACACCTGCTGCACTCAAAGCCAAAGGACCGTGAAGATGACACCATGTCTTAGGGGCTATTATTTTCAAAGAATGTATATTTTTTCTCCGTCTGTATTTGTTGTTTCCTCTTTATTTATTTGGAAAGAGCAAGAAGGAGAATCCTGACCAGGGCTTCAAGCTGTCATTGCAGAGCCTGACTTGGGACTTGATCTCAAGAACCATGAGATCATGACCTGAGCCATACTCCACTCAGAAACTCGACTGTTTGAGCCACCTTCGTGCCTGTCCTCATTATTTAAATCTTCCTTTTACTAAATAAACATCACCTGTAGAAAACCTTTAACAACTTTACACTTTATTGCCTAATAGAATAGCATAAATGGAATATTGACTGATACATTTGGGTATTTTTATAATATGCACATTAGACCAATATCCCCATGGCCTGTCCAGGAAAATGAAAGATTTTCAAGGTATTCGCTCTGGTCCAGACATTTCTCTTCTGGCTTCTGCTCTTGTGTCAAACCTCAAAGGGTCCCCATGGCAGACAATGAAGATATTTCAAGTAGGGGCCTTCACCTAATCTTTGTTCTTTGATAAAATGTCCATATCATAGAAATTCCAGAAGAGTCAGAGGAAAAGGGGCTGAGGGTGTACTTGAACAAATAATAGCTGAGAACTTCTCCAATCTGGGGAAAGAAACATGCATTGAAATCCAGGAGGTACAGAGAACTCCCTTCAGACATAACTTGAATCGATCTTCTGCACGACATATCATAGGGAAAGTGGAAAAAGAAGGATAAAGAGAATCCTGCAAGCAGCTAGGGATAAATGGGCCCTAACATACAAAGGTCGACACAGAAGGGTAGTAGCAGACCTGTCTATTGAAACTTGGCAGTCCAGAAAGGAATGGCAGAAAGTCTTCAATGTGATGAACAGGAAAAATATGCAGCCGAGAATCCTTTATCCAGCAAGCCTGTCATTCAGAATAGAAGGCGAGATAAAGGTCTTTGCAAACATACAAAAACTGAAAAATTCATCACCACTAAACCATCCCTACGAGAGATCCTAAGGGGGATTCTGTGAGGGAAATGTTGCAAGGACCACAAAGTACCAGAGACACCATGACAAGCATAAAACGACAGATGTCACAATGACTCTAAACCCATATCTTTCAGCAATAACACTGAATGTAAATGGACTAAATGCTCCAACCAAAAGACATAGGGTATCAGAATGGATAAAAGAAAACAAGACCCATCTATTTGCTGTCTACAAGA
The DNA here is from genome assembly GCF_022837055.1 of Prionailurus viverrinus. Taxonomy (NCBI): domain Eukaryota; kingdom Metazoa; phylum Chordata; class Mammalia; order Carnivora; family Felidae; genus Prionailurus; species Prionailurus viverrinus. The sequence goes on along the minus strand of NC_062562.1, from coordinate 69,971,958 downwards.
GACTCACTTTAGACCTAAGGACACCTTCAGATTGAACGTGAGGGGATGGAGAACTGTCATGCTACTGGAAGTCAAAAGAAAGCTGGAGTAGCCATACTTTTATCAGACAAACTAGTCTTTACATTAAGGGCTGTAACAAGAGATGAGGAAGGACATTATATAATAATTACAGGGTCTATCCATCAGGACGTTCTAACAATTAAACATGTCTATGCGGCAAATATGGAAGTCCCCGAATATATAAAACAATTAATCACGAACATAAGCAACCTCATTGATAAGAATGTGGTCATTGCAGGGGCTTTCATACTCCACTGACAACATTGGATAGATCATCTAGACATAGGATCATTAAAGAAACAAGGGCCCTGAATGATACATTGGATCAGATGGACTTGACAGATCTATTTAGCACTCTGCATCCCAAAGCAACAGAATATACTTTCTTCTCGACTGCACATGGAACATTCTCCAAGATAGATCACACACTGGGTCACAAAACAGCCTTTCATAAGTATAAAAGAACTGAGATCATACCATGCACACTTTCAGACCACAATGCTATGAAACTTGAAATCAACCACAGGAAAAAGTCTGGCAAACCTTCAAAAGCATGGAGGTGAAAGAACACCCTCCTAAAGAATGAGTGGGTTAACCAGGCAATTAGAGAAGAAATTAAAAAATATATGGAAACAAATGAAGATGAAAATACAACAATCCAAACTCTATGGGATGCAGCGAAGGCAGTCCTGAGAGGAAAACACATTGCAATCCAGGCCTATCTCAAGAAACAAGGAAAATCCCAAATACAAACTCTAACAGCACACCTAAAGGAAATAGAAGCAGAACAGCAAAGGCACTCCAAACCCAGCAGAAGAAGAGAAATAATAAAGATCAGAGCAGATATAAATTAGGAAAAAAAAAACCCACAACTGTAGAGCAGATCAATGAAACCAAGAGCTGTTTTTTTGTTTGTTTTTTTTTCTTTTTTTTGAAAAAAAAATAAACAAAATTGATAAACTTCCAGCCAGGCTTCTGAAAAAGAAAACGGAGATGACCCAAATAAATAAAATAATGAATGAAAATGGAATTATTACAACCAATCCCTCATAAATACAAGCAATTTATCAGGGAAACCCATGAAACATGATATGGCAACAAACTGGACAACCTGGAAGAAATGGACAAATTCCTAAGCACCCACACACTTTCAAAACTCAAACAGGAAGAAACAGAAAACATGAGCAGACCCATAACCAGCGAAGAAATTTAATCAGTTAAAAAATATCTCCCAACAAATCAGAGTCCAGGACCAGATGGCTTCCCAGGGGAGTGTAACCAGGCATTTTTTTTTTCATGTGACATTTATTGTCAAATTGGTTTCCATACGACACCCAGTGCTCATCCCAACAGGTACCGTCCTCAGTACCCATCACCCACCCTCCATCAACCCTCAATTTCTTCCCAGTTTTTAAGAGTCTCTTAAGGTTTGGCTCCCTCCCTTTCTGTTTTGTTCTTTCCCCTGCCCCATGGTCTTCTATTCAGTTTCTCAGGCATACACATTTTCAATAAAATAGTTGACTGAATCCAAGACTGCATTACAAAACTAAACTGAGATCAATTAGTATTTATCCCAGAAATGCAAAGATGTTTTTTTTAATTTATTTTTTAATATGAAATTTATTGTCAAATTGGTTTCCATACAACACCCAGTGCTCATCCCAACAGGTGCCCTCCTCAATACCCATCACCAGGCATGTAAAGCAGAGATAATATCTATCGTTCTCAAGCTGTTCCAGAAAATAGAAAGGGAAGGAAAACTTCCAGACCCATTCTATGAAGCCAGCATTACTTTGAACCCAAACCAGGCAGAGACCTAGCAAAAACAGAGAACTACAGGCCAATATCCCTGATGAATAGGGATGCAGAAATTCTCAACAAGATACTAGCAAATCGAATTCAACAGCATGGAAAAAGAATTATTCACCATGATCAAGTGGGATTCATTCCTGGGCTGCAGGGCTCGTTCGATGTTCCCAAGTCAATCAGTGTGATACATCACATTAACAAAAGAAAAGATAAGAACCGTATGATCCTGTCAATCGATGCGGAAAAAGCACTTGATGAAATTCCGCATCCTTTCTTAATCAAAACCGTCAAGAAAGTTGGGATAGAAGGAACATACTTAAACATCACAAAAGCCATTTATGAAAAGCCCACAGCTAATATCATCCTCAATGGGGAAAACCTGAGAGCTTTCCACCTGAGATCAGGAACACGACAGGGATGTCCACTGTCACCAGTGTTGTTTAACATAGTGTTGGAAGTTCTAGCATCAGCAGTCAGACAACAAAAGGAAATCAAAGGCATCCAAATTGGCAAAGATGAAGTGAAGCTTTCGCTTTTTGCAGATGCCATGATGTTATACATGGAAAACCCAACAGACTCCACCAAAAGTCTGCTAGAACTGATACATGAATTCAGCAAAGTCGCAGGATACAAAATTAATGTACGGAAATCAGTTGCATTCTCATACACTAATAGTGAAGCCACAGAAAAACAAAGAAAGAAACCGATCTCATTCACAACTGCACCAAGAATCCTAAAATACCTAGGAATAAACCTAACGAAAGATGTAAAAGATCTGTATGCTGAAACTATAGACAGCTTATGAAGGAAATTGAAGAAGATACAAAGAAATGGAAAAATACTCTGTGCCCGTGGATTGGAAGAATTAATATTGTTAAAATGTCAATACTACCCAAAGCAATCGACACATTCAACGCAATCCCAATCAAAAAGGCGCCAGCATTCCTCTCAAAGCTAGAACAAGCAATCGTAAAATGTGTATGGAACTACAAAAGACCCCGAATAGCCAAAGTAATGTTGAAAACGAAAACCAAAGCAGGAGGCATCACAATCCCAGACTTTAGCCTCGACTACAAAGCTGGCATCCTCAAGACAGCATGGTATTGGCCCCAAAACAGACACATAGACCAATGGAATAGAATAGAAACCCCAGGGTGAGACCTACAAAAGTATGGCCAACTAATCTTTGACAAGGCAGGAAAGAATATCCAATGGAAAGAAGACAATCTCTTTAACAAATGGGGCTAGGAGAACTGGACAGCAACATGCAGAAGAATGAAACTCGACCAACTAGACCACTTTCTTACACCATTCCCAAAAATAAACTCAAAATGGATGAAGGACCTGAACGTGAGACAGGAAACCATCAAAACCCTAGAGGCGAAAGCAGGAAAAAACCTCTCTGACCTCAACTGCAGCAGTTTCTTGCTTGACGCATCTCCAAAGGCAAGGGAATTCAAAGCAAAAATGAACTATTGGGACCTCATGAAGCTAAAAAGCTTCTGCACTGCCAAGGAAACAATCAACAAAACTAAAAGGCAACTGATGGAATGGGAAAAGATATTTGTAAATGCCATATCGGATAAAGGGCTAGTATCCAAGATCTATGAAGAACTCACCAAATTCCACACCCCAAAAACAAAGAGTCCAGTGAAGAAAGGGGCAGAAGACATGAATAGACACTTTTCTAAAGAAGACATCCAGATGGCCAACAGGCACATGGAAAGATGCTCAACGTCGCTCCCCATCAGGGAAATACAAATCAAAACCACACTCAGATACCACCTTACGCCGGTGAGAGTGGCTAAAATGAACAAATCGGGAGACGATAGATGCTGGCAAGGATGTGGAGAAAGGGAACCCTCTTGCACTGTTGCTGGGAATGCAAACTGGTGCAGCCGCTCTGGAAAACAGTGTGAAGTTCCTCAAACAATTAAAAATGGATCTACCCTATGACCCACAATAACACTGCTAGGAATTTACCCAAGGGATACAGGAGTGCTGATGCCTAGGGGCACTTGTACCCCCATGTTTATAGCGGCACTTTCAACAATAGCCAAATTATGGAAAGAGCCCAAATGTCCATCAACTGACGAATGGATGGAGAAGTTGTAGCTTATATATACAATGGAATACTACTTGGCAACGAGAAAGAAGGAAATCTGGCCTTTTGTAGCAACGTGGATGGAGCTGCAGAGTGTTCTGCTAAGTGAAAGAAGTCAGGCAGAGAAAGACAGATACCATATGTTTTCACTCCTATATGGATCCTGAGAAATTCCACAGAAGACCTGGGGGGAGGAGAAGGGGGAAAACAAGTTACAGAGAGGGAAGGAGGCAAACCATCATTGAGACTCTTAAAAACTGAGAATAAACTGTGGGTTGATGGGGGGTGGGAGGGAGGGGAGGGTGGGTGATGAGCATTGAGGAGGGCACCTGATGGGATGAGCACTGGGTGTTGTGTGGAAACCAATTTGACAATACACTTCATATTAAAAAAAAAAAAAAAGAATTAAGAAAAAGAAACAAAAGCTGGACTTGGCTGCAGCTCATAGCCTCCAGGTAGAATTCCTGAGGCTTACAGATTGTCATCCTCCTACAGGTCTCTCAAGGACTTTATTTAACGTTTTACCACTAGAGCTTGGCCCCGGTTAGTGTCACTTTCCCTGATAGCCATAAACACTTCCCCAGAAAGATGCTAGCAATTACCTCTCAAGCCTATGGCCTACTGATACACATCGGAAGGGTTTCAAGACTGATGTTTTCATAGCCAGTAGTAAACAACCTTATCTTAGCAGCAGCTAGCTCCTCCTGGTCCTGAAAGTGCTACTTCTAAATTCCTTAGAGACTTGCATTACCCTTAGCCCCCACTAAGTAGAAAGTATGGAATCAGTCACTTCTCACAAACACAAGTGCAGCTCTTCCTACCCATGGGTTCTAGCTCCATCCTGTAATAGAAGCACGTTGTTGCACCGAAAATGGCTCAAAATTCTGTCTTGACTGTTTGCTCCCAGCCCACATCACACCAGCAATGCTACATATTAGCTCCTGGTGCATTGATCTGTTCCTTTGTTTGTTTACTTTGAATTTTGTTTATTTCTGCTCTGCTCTTCATTATTTCCTTCCTTCTAATGGTTTTGGGTTTTGTTGTTCTTTTTCTAGCTCCTTTAGATATAAGGTTACATTGTTTATGAGGGAGTTTTTCTTGCTTTGTGAGGAAGTGTATTGCTATAAACTTCTATCTGAGAACACTTTTGTGGCATCCCAAAGATACTACCTATGTCAGATACTACATACTTAGATTCTTTGTTCTCGAAAGGTTTGAAAGCATTGCTTCTACTTGGATGATAGATGATCATAGTAAAGTGAGTCATGTGTTGCAGAGAAGTAGGAAAGCTTGTTTCAGGGCACCCATTTAGAGATGGAATTCCTGGCTGGGTGTGAGATTCAGTGGACTATACGCTGATGTGGTCAGGCATTTTGATGCATTCAATCTCAATGACTTCATGAAGCCATCTTATAAATTCAGTAGGGAAGACAGACGATCTTGTTTTAGAAATAAGACAGCTGAGGTGCAGACTGACTGGCACCATGGCTGATAAGTGGCAGTCAGCTTGAGAACCCAGCTATGTTCTGATTCATCTTTCCTCAGTGGGATGAATCCACCCTTATCCCTTGATGCGGGTGTGTTTTCCTAGTGGACCCTAACACAAATGCCTTCCTTCTGCCTCTCCCCATACCACGCATCCATTTGCTCACGAAGTCACTTCTGAGAGCCTTTGTTGGTAGACATTCAGTTGGCGGAACCGGCTCGCAATCCTGGGTGGTTTCTAGCAGGGATCTTCCTTTCCACCCACGGCCCTACGGTACCTGATCTTCAGTCCTACCATGAAGCTCTTGGATTGGTGTGCAAGCTGACTTAGACACCTGGGATCCAGTTAACAAGCATTTAGTGAAGGAAAGACTCGATGATGAAAATTCCCAGAACTTCTTAGTCCTCATTCAGTGTTTTCAGCTGACTCATGAAATATGTCATTCTGTGTTCTTCCAATTATCCAGCTGTAAAAAGGAATAATACCCCATTCTAACGTAGGGAAGTATTATCTGTGTGTATTATGATATAATATTTCTTATACAAGAAAGCTGTTGTAAAAGTCCAGCTACCAAAAATAATGAAGAAGTTACCTGGATGTTTGCAAATGTCAAAAGCTTAAACTAGCTTCAAGTAGCGATAAATGAAACTATGTTTTAATGGCAGATAGCTCAGCTTCAAAAGTGTTTATCTCTTCTGCTTCAGGAAATGTGGCCACAAAATGTTCTGTTTGGTAAAGATGATTTTTATTTATTTTGAGAGGGGGGAGAGAGAGAGAGAGAGAGAGAGAGAATGAATGTGCACAAGCAAGGGAGGGCAGAAAGAGAGAGAGAGAGAATCCCAAGCAGGCCCCACACTGTCAGCACGGAGCCCAACACGGGACTCCATTTCAGGAACTGTGAGATGATGCCGTGTGCTGAAATCAAGAGTCGGTTGCTTAACCGACTGAGCCACCCAGGTGCCCCCACAATAACATTTTCTGAAGAGAATGTTTTCTAAAGGAACAAATGGAGGTTGATACTTTTCAAACTAGGTTTTATTTGACTAGCTTAATGAAAAATGGTAAAAAGGTGATTAGCAAATAACTGTGAACAAAAGTAATGACCAAGGAGGCCCCAGTGAGGTTACTGAAGATCCCAGCAAAAACACCAGAAATACCATTTTGAGATCAGAGGGAGAATGGGATGGAAATAGTGTCCTAACATCTGAGGGCATTGGGAGGGTGTGAAGAGGAGTGTGTTCTCCTCACAAGTTTCTTGGGAAGCTCTTCTAACTTCCCAGCTGTTTGCTGTGTCTGCTTCCTTCCGGCAAAAAGTGATGTGTGCGTGCAGTGCCCTGACAGTCCTTAGTCGGTTTTTGTGGTCTGAGAAGAGTAGATTTTTTACAAATTCTTTTTAACTTGACCTTATTTTTCTCAACGTGAAAGAATTTTACATGATTCCAAAGTCAAACTGTGAATAAAAAAGTATACACAGAGAAATGTGCCATCACTCTCTCTCCCATCTCCTAACGCAGCCCCCATGGGGTAAGCGTTCTCATTAGTTTTTAGTATACCTTTCCTGTAATTCGTTTAGTAACAAATGAACCAAATGTAGAATTTTCCTTTTCCGTAACAAGGAGCATAGTGGATGCACACTTTTGCCTATTGTCTTTTGAGTAACGCTGCATCTTAGAAACCATTTCATACTGTTTCCGAGAGACCTCGGGACAAGAGACGTCTTGTTGGCCACGTTGTGTACATTTCTCGTCGTGTATTTTACGAGCCTGCTGTGAGTATCTGTGTCATTGCCGAGATTTTGCTATTAGAAATAAGGCCATGATCAATAAACCTTTGCATATTATGTTTCATATTTGTAGAGAGATAGTCAGTGGTTAAAGAGAAATACATTCATCGTTTTCCAGGCACTGCTAGATTTCCTTCCCAATCGTCATGTCTGATAGTGCCTGGGAGCTGTTCTGTACGTAACAGTTTGGTGCTTTTCGATACCCTGTCGTAGTTCTGAAGTTTCACACGTACCGCCATAGGTCCCATACACACATCTGTGCATGTCACATGCCCCACCACACGGGCAGCTGAGTGTCGAGGGCAGAGAGAGCCTCCTTTCACAGAGTCTGTCAGGCTTAGAGAGAGAGCTGGGAGCAGGATCCTGATGTCTTGGTCTGGAGCTCTCTCTGCCACCCTGTAGTCATAGGGCAGTATGGGGAGAGCTGAGTGTCAAGTACTAAGAAAGTGTGCCTGTCTCCGATAGTGATGGAGGATAAAGAAGGAACATTTAACATGCCACCGGGAAGAACGCCCTGGTTGCTCAGCTTATAATGGAGGACTCTAGTGAAGTAAATTGTAATTTAGGGCAGACACTTAAAATTTCTCTTTCTTGCCAAAATAAATTAATTTCTTCAGCTGTCTGAATTTCCTTTCTTAAACTGGACAGGAACTAACAGAGTCTAAATTAAACTCATTTTCCATTCATACAGCTGGGTCACTTTGGGCTGCCCGAGTGTGCTTCTGGGTGTCCTAAAGCACATTTAAACCACCCCCCCCCACCCCCGGTGTTTCACGCTGTTTTCATAACCCATCTGATTTAGCCAGTGTAAGACATAATATTTGCTTTCGCCTCTCCACTCTAGAGTCAGGGTCTATTTCTGAAACGTCTTGAGAGCTATTCGGGAAGACTGTTGTGGGAAGGCATCGCCGTACACCTGCTAGCACTGGGCAAGGCAGAGGGCAGATGGCGGGGGGTCAGGCTGGGGAGTTGGGTGAGACAGACCCTGCCTTGCCCAAAGAAAGCTTTGTTTTCGTGACGCCTTTCCCTGTGTTCCCACTGGTAGCTTTGCACTACTATTTGGGAGGTATTGTTTATACATAGGGTCCAATGAACTGGATCATGAATGTAGGGAGTTGTGAATTAAAAAAAAAAAATGGTACAACAAGCTGAAGAATTTTAGAAATATCTTGTTTAGGTCCAGGACAGTGTTTCTGCTTGGAGCTCTCACTGAGCACTTGGTGCCGTCGGCTTACTCTCACTTGTTGGAGGCGTGTGCGGCAGTCTGTGCAACAGGGCAACATTTGCACCTGCTGAGCCCCCCATAACGTCAAGTGTGACACTTCCTTGGAAAACACTCGGGAAGCTCTTAGTGTCTTTCCTCATCACCCTCCCTGTTTCTCATCCCTGGGAATGAGGGCAGGGGGCAGTACTGATGCTGGCAAGTGAATCCTGCTTTACACAGTCTGCCAGATGTGGATCCCCATGGGAGGAGCCATGATTTGAATATGCCTTTTGGAATATTCTGAAATAGAAAGATCTGGAAAGGTCAAAACTGTGGGAAATACCTTTCAAACACGGAAGTTGGGGAGAAATTGAAATAAATATAATATTTTAGTTCTAGCATATTTTAGATTTTGGGGTATCGTAATATGTGAATTTTAAATTTTGTTAACTTTATTTATTTATTTTGAGAGAGACAGTGAAAGGGGGGGCAGAGAGAGAGAGAGGGAGAGACAGACTCTCAAGTAGGCTCTGTGCTGATGTGGGGCTTGAAATCGCAAAGCCGTGAGATTATAACCTGAGCCAAAACCAGAAGTTGGGCACTTAACCAACTGAGCCACCCAGGTGTCCCCATACTGTGTGAATTTTTAAAAACAGATTCTCTTTAGTTTACTTCTGAATGAAATGGTCATGCCTGTGTATGTAGGGAAATAGAAAGCTAGAAGAATTACAGGCAAAGGTTTGTTTTCCTATGTTTTCTTTTTCCCTTTTAAGAAATATAAAGAAATAAAAAGTCATCATAGAGGGTGAATCTCCCTCTGATTCATGGTCTCCACCAACCCACTTTTCCCTGCTTTCCTCTGCTTTCCCTTGGATCCTGGGCCCAAGCAGGTGTGCCCAGGGCAGGTTCAGATCCGCGCATGCGCATGGTCAGGGGCTGAGCCCGGTGAGGGACACAGCTGAGGCTGCAGCGGTGCTGTGAGTCCTGGCTCCCAGCCCGACTGCCGCCCCAAGCCCCCAAGTGTCTGGGCCAGCCAGGGGCTGACGCCCACCCCACCCCCGACCGGGCACATGCTGCTGCCTGGAGCCTGCGACCCGGTAGCCATGGCATTGGCGGTAGGGGTAGCAGTAGTGCTACCGGGAGCGCTGGCGGGAGCGCGGGCGGGGCCCGCGTGGAGAAGACAGGGACCCATGAGCCTCCAGCCTCAGAGGGTGGCGGCCCTACTGCTCCTGCTGCTCCTGGAGCCAGAGGCCAGGGCGCCGACTCGCTTCCCGGGCGCCTCGGTCTCTGGCTGCACTGGTGTGGTGCCAGCACAGGAAGGGGCAGAACGCCATGCTATGCGCAACCCCCCCCTCCGGGCCCCCGAAAGACCATCTGGGAGAAGCCTAAAGGTGGAGCAGCTGAGATCCACAGCCTCCCTCCAGGACCTGTCTCAGTCGCGGTGCTGCCAAGGTAGGGATCCCTGTGACAAGGTCCCACGTGGCCTTCCCCCCTGCCCCTCTCTGTCTTCCCCTTCCATAACCACCCCTGCCTCCCTCCTGCGCCAGGCTTCTTCTTGGGCTCCTTTGCGGCTGCAGTCTGGAGGACTCAAGAGTGAGATTTCTGGGTTGGACCCGGGTCCCCTGGAGGAGGAGGGCCCCAGATGGAGTAGGGGGTTAGGCTCCGGCAGAGGGGAGTGGCTCAGGTCGAGAGGGAGGGCGCCCTGAGTGCCCATGGAAGTCTGACTGTGTTGGTGGTTGAAGGGTGGAGGTGGGAACAAACGAACGAAGGAAGGAAAGCGTGGACCTGTGGTTGTGGGAAAATGTCAAGGCAGGGCCAGGGAAGTCGCAGCCATGAGCAGGAGGAAAATTCCTGCCTGTGAAAATGACGCACAGGGACCTGAGATTCCAGAGAAATATTCCAGCGAGCGTCAGGGTGGTGGGCCTGAGTTGCTGGAGGCCAGCCAGGGAACTTGTTGAAGTAATTGAGAGTGGAAGCAGCAGAAGAACACAGGCCTCCTGCCTCCCGCCCTCCAAACCAGTTGCCCTGCCCTGACCCACCCCGCCCCGCCTCTGCTGGCAAAGTGGCACCCTCTTAAGTGGGGAGGGGGGGAGAGATCCCACCACACTTTTGGCTAAAACGGGTCCTCTATCATGGGAGTCCATGGGACTGTGGGGTGTGGAGTGTGAAGTAGGGGTAGTGCAACTCCCTGTTGAGCTCTTCATTTCTGAAGGCAATGTTCATTCAATCAATGAACTATGAACACGTGGGCCAGGAAAAAATGGCGCTTCCTTCTTTGAGAGGGTGGTCCAGACTCTTTCCTACTTGGACGTGTGTGCTGAAGAGAACTGGGTGTTGTGGATGGAGTCCAAAGTCATCTCTTTGGGACATGTTGGGTGGGAACGTCTTCTTCGCACTCTGGCGAGGAAGGTGGATGGAAAAGCTCCTTGTCCGAGGCAGACTTGTGGGTTTTGTTCTTCCTATCCGTGGGGCGTGGTGCTTCCCGTTTCCGTGGAGCGCCTCCTGTCTTGCATTCGTTCCGTGTTTCCAGAGTTTCAGTCCTTGGCAATCACATCTCCTCCGGGACTCCCCAGGCAGCACGAGGGAGAAGTGACTCGGAGCCCGCCGGGTCCCTAGAAACCAGTGCGTGTGTACTGGAGCAGGCAGTGCTCCTCTCTCAGCCTCCTTTGGAAATGAGGTCTTGGGCAAACGGTCTTTCACTGCATGGGTTGTACCTCTCCCCGGTTGCTGGAGGGAGTGTGTGTGCGTGAGTGTGGTGCTGTGGCCCGTGTGGAGTCCGGACCGCGTCAGGGACCCCGTTCTTTGCAAGGAATGCGTTTTGTTGCATGGGAAGATCTCATTTCACTAGAGAGTTCCAATCCTGTCTCAAAGGCTGAACACATCCTGAAGGCAGCACCTTGACCTCACTGAAAGCAAAGGCCTAAGAGCAGAGGCTTTCCCACACTTCCATCTCGAGCTGACTGGTGCTTTATGTTTTCAGGAAGATGGTGTGGTGTCGGCCATTTGGAGCAGCTCAGGCTCCTAAGCGTGTGTTTGGTCCCCGAGGGGTGAGTTGTGTCTCTCCGGAATGAGGGAGATTATGGTGACCTTGAGTATCATTACCTTCATGATTACCGTGATTATTCTGCCTAAGTCATGGCATGGATATTGATCCATGAGCTTGCCATGTGAGAGGTTTCCTTGGTAAAGTAGTCGCCGTGCATGTCCTCGAAACTTGGTTGTGGTCCGAACACCTTTGATGCTTTGCACGTCCCGAAGCGGCTCCACGGGTGTGCAGTCCCTGTTGCCATATAGGTGAGGAGGCAGAGTCTGTTGACCTGAAAGCCCGTCCAAGTATCCAGGGAGATGTGCGAGGGCCTCTCCCTGAGGCACTGGGTTCCTAGCCGGCACCACCCAGAATCAGGCAGGGAGGTTTTCTTGATGCCAGGGGGAAGTCCTGAGGAGGGAGGGGGAGCCGGACACGGTCGGTCGGGGGAAGGAAGGGATCCCTCCCCTGCCTCACCATCCCCAGCAGTTGCCTAGGTGCTGGCCACGAGGGAGGGGACTGCCTAGGCGTGTTTGTTTTCTCGTTGGTCTTATCCCACCTTGGTAGAGCGCTTAGCCTGTTCCAGGCACTGTTCTGGGCACTGGAGAGATCTATGCTAAACGACACAGAGTACCTCGACAAGGACTCTGGTCCCCGTTCGTATTTCCAAGGGAAGATGTGAAAGAATGTGTGCCGGGGGTCACTGCTGTGAGGCGGGAGGACTCGAGGCATGAAGCCAGGCAGTCGGGCTCCACATGAGCGTGCTGCACCGCTGGCTTTCCCACCGCTGCCTGTCGAGAGGCAGGGAAAGCATTTGCACCTAGCGTGCGTGTCCTGCGAGCAGAGGTGGGCTTGGAGACGTGCGTGTGCCCTCAAACGGGGAATCCAGCAAAATAGGCTCTAGGGCCTGAGTCACGCTCTCTGCGGGGAACCCTATCATTTCAAGTCCAGCCTGAGACACTTTGGACAGTGACACGCGGGGCTCTTAGTGAGGGTGGCGGCGCAGCGGGGGGCATGGGTCAGCGGGACCTTCCTAGGACCCCCGCCCCGGTGCTCAGCTCCCCCTGAAACCCAGGCAGGGCTGGAAGGAGGAACAGGCTGTCGATGGCACCATCCCTTCCGCAGGGAGGCTTCTTGGGAGCTGGTGACTGAGGTGACCTTTGCGAGTTCCCCCTCTGAATTGCAGGAGAAGCGGCCGAGGGCCCTCATTTCCTGCGGTCCACACTCCCCGTCGCCCTGTGTGCCAGTTGCCAACGTCGCAGGCGCCCTGGTGGTGAACGTGTTCCCCGAGTAGGGGAACCCCAAGGCCGTTTCTGCGTCCTCAAATGCTAACGTTCTCTGCTTGCGTCCTGCGCCCTGGCTGGTCCGAGACCCTGAGCACAGGGCCTGCAGGAAGGGTGAAGGGTGCGAAGCTGTCTCCTGGTAGGTAGCTGCGGTGAGGTCGTTCCCGGTGGCCTGCGCTCAGCTGCAGGGCTCCTTGGAACCCAAAGCCACCACGTTTCCCGTGGGACAGAGTGCGCTGCAAGGGGAGCCTGGGGAGTCATCAGGCCCTAACGGTAGGCAGGCATGACCTTTATCCGTGGGCCTTTTGATCAGAGCGCCCTCTTTGCTACCTATCGTCAGGGCAGCCTCTTTGGAAGACAGAGGGCAGGTTGTGGACAGTTGTATAGCATCCTTCCTGGTGCTATGTGTTGTAAGGGCTCTGACCTTGCGGAAATGGGCGGGGATGGATGGAGTGGACTCCTGAATGGAACCTTCCCCGGGCGCCTGGGTGGTTCAGTGGGTTGAGCTTCCCACTTGGGCTCAGGTCACGCCCTCGCCGTTCCTGAGTTCCAGCCCTTCGCTGGGCTGTGTGCCCACAGCTCGGCCCTGGGGCCTGTTTTCAGATTCTGTGTGTCTCGCTCTCTGCTTCTCTGCCCCTCCCCCACTGGCGGTCACTGGCTTGACAGCTTGCTCTCTCGCTCCCTGTGTCTCCAGAGTGAAGAAACATGAACAAATAGGAAATAGAACGTTCCCCAGGGCAGGTGCTGGCCACGGGCACAGCCATTCATTCGCGGTGGTAATGAACTCGACGGTGTTCCTTTCGTGTTATCATTTGAGGTTCTTTGTTTCTTTCATTCATTCTGAGAGACAGAGAGAGAGTGGACGCATGCATGTGTGCCTGTGAGCAGGGATAGGGCACACAGGGAGGGAGAGAGAGAGGAGGGCCAGCGGGCTCCGCATCGTTGGCGCCCATCTGGAGGTGGGCCTCCCTGTGGAGGCTCAGCCTCACACACTGTGAGATCGTGACGTGAGCTGAGATCCAGAGCCACATGCTTTTGTTTCTTTTTTCATGTTCACGTCGGAGAGAAAGCGAGAGAGACAGAGAGAGCACAAGCGAGGGAGGGGCAGGGAGAGAGAGAGGAAACCCAGAAGGGAATCAGGTTCCAGGCTCTGAGCTGTCAGCACGGAGCACTAGGCGCGACTCAGCTCAGGAACCCTGAGAGCCTGACGTGACCCGAAGTCGGACCATTACCCAGCTGAGTCATCCAGGCGGCCCACAGAGTTTGCCGTGTGTATTTTCAAAAGAAAAAACAGCTACGTTGATATATAGATCTATCTACCTGTGTGTCCATAGGGATACCTATGTACATACACATACATGTCTACATATACGTACACACATTCGTGGATGTGTATCTATGTGTATATGCATACACACTCGCGCGGGCGCGCGCGCGCACACACACACACACACACACACACAGAAACACACACACACACACACACACACACACACACACACCATGTAAACGGAGCCCAACAGTCTTGTCAGTGGAGACGCAGAGCCAGGAGCGAGGCATCAGCACAATGTTCAAAATGAAAGGGAAACGTCATTCTCGTATCTCTCAGTACGTGCCATGACAGGGAGACACACGTGAGTGTTCTGGTAGGATAGGAAGCTGCTCCCACGGAGAATGCAGGCAAATGGCCCCTATGGAGCCAATGGAACCCTAGTGCACTTGTGGTAGGAGACTGATCAAGGAGGCCCAAAACTCTTGACCTTTGTAATGCTAGCAGAGGGCATTTGCATTTGTATAGCATGCGATCATTGACGTTGCCCCTGGGGGGAGAAAGGTTTTGCATCTCTCTTCTCCTAGGTTTGTGGCTTCGTTTTGTCTTCCCTTGTGCACTTGAAAGAGTCCTGACAGGTCCTGATGGTCCACAGTAAGTCCCAGTCACCAGAGTCCAGAGTCCCTTGGTGGGGCTTGTGGGATGGTGTCCTTCCCATGACCATGAAGTCCACAGACCAGTCTTGAGCTTTTGCTGTAAGTCCTGTTTCTACCAGGTCCAGTCTGGGGGTGCCTCTTTGCAAGTCCTCAGGTGAGGACACGTGATGAAGGCTGCCCATTGGGACTGGCCTTCCATGATCGCTATGTCCGTGACTCCCTGCTCTCCTTCCAGGGCTGCGTAGGTTCGTGCCCTTGATGCTCCTTTCGTAGAAAGCCTTGACTGCTTGGTCTCTCTACTCCTCCTCACCCTGGACGGTAGTCCTGTGGCTCCCCTTGAATCCTCAGGCATACGTTTCCTTGCCCACCTCTGCACACTGGCCCTCCAGAGCAGGGTCTGGTACGCCTTGCACGTTCAGTCGATGCTTGCTGCACAATCGCATGGGTAATGGCCCCTCTCTCTCTTTCTCTCTCTGTCTCTCTCTCTCTCTCTCTCTCTCTCACCAAAAGAAAGAAACGTTGAAAAGCAATTGAAACCCAAGAAAAGAAAAATGGCACGGAGGAGTTGGGATCTGAGGCACACTGTGAAGGAAACATGGGGGTTGGGAGGTAGCGGAGGTGGACAGGCGGTTCCACAGAGTTGAAGGATGTGCCACAGTCCGCGGTGGCAGGGTGGACTTGAGGGTGGGACCGCTGGTGGTGCAGTCCAGGTAGGGCCATGGGAAGGGCATGTAGAGCTGAAAAGCACCGGCCTTTCAAGGCGAAGGGAGGTGGAAGGAGTCTCGTGTGCCCAGTGTGTCTCCCTGTCCCTTAGGGCTGCCCTTGCGGGCACGGGTCACGAGCGAGGAGGGTGCACGGCTGTAGATGTCCCCGGTTGGCGGGAATGGGAGGCAGAGTGCAGAAGAAACACAGAGGCCTGGGATGCAAGAGGGATCACTGGGTTCACGGGCAGCCACCTGCCTGGGAAACCAGCTATGCAAAAGGTTCCTGGGTCTCTTGAGGGGTGACAGGGAGGTGTCCACCTTGGGAGGAGACACCTGCCAGTCCCTGTCCCACTGGCCTGGTCTGTGGAGCCCTCTGCCTGGCTCCCGGCTCTCAGGCTGGCGGCCAGTCGGTCAGAGCATCTGGTGGGCACAGGGAGGTGCGGTGGTGCAGACCCTGGCGCCCAGGAGCTGTGCCCCCTGCGGGGGGGTGGGGGTGGGGGTGGGGGGATGTGGCGGCTTGGATCCTGGGCCCAAGCAGGTGTGCGGGAGCGCGCGCACGAGTGCGCGCACGCGCGTGGGCCAGGGCCGGAGCCCGGTGAGGGACACAGCTGAGGCTGCAGCGGTGCTGTGAGTCCTGGCTCCCAGCCCGCCTGCCGCCCCAAGGCCCCAAGTGTCTGGGCCAGCCAGGGACTGACGCCCACCTCAGCCCCCGACCGGGGACATGCTGCTGCCTGGCGCCTGCGACCCGGTAGCCATGGCATTGGCGGTAGGGGTAGCGGTAGTGCTACCGGGAGCGCTCGCGGGAGCGTGGGCGGGGCCCCGCGTGCAGAAGACTGGGAGCCATGAGCCTCCAGCCTGGGAGGGTGGCGGCCCTGCTGCTCCTGCTGCTCCTGGAGCCAGAGGGCAGGGCGCGGGACGCGCTTCCCGGGCGCCTCGGTCTTTGGCCGCGCTGGTGGAGGGAGTGCCAGCACTGGCTGGGGCAGAGCGCGATGCGATGCCCCCCGGCGCCCCCGAAAGACCATCTGGGAGAAGCCTAAAGGTGGAGCAGCTGAGACCCACAGCCTCCCTCCAGGACCTGCCTCAGTCGCGGTGCTGCCAAGGTAGGGACCCTAGCGACAAGGTCGCACGAGGCCTTCCCCCCTGCCCCCCTCTGTCTTCCCCTTCCATGAGCACCACCCACCCCCCCTCCCTGGTGCTCCGGGCTTCTTCTTGGGCTCCTTTGCGGCTGCAGTCTGGAGGCCTCAGGAGTGGGCTTTCTGGGTTGCACCCCGGTTCCCTGGAGGAGGAGGGCCCCAGATCGAGTAGGGGGTTAGGCTCAGGCGGTGGGGAGTGGCTCAGGTCGAGAGGGGGGGCGCCCTGAGTGCCCATGGAAGTCTGACTGGGTTGGTGGTTGGCGGGTGGAGGTGGGAACGAACGAAGGAACGAAGGAACGAAGGAACGAAGGAACGAAGGAACGAAGGAAGGAAGGAAGGAAGGAAGGAAGGAAGGAAAGCGTGGACCTGCGGTTGTGGGCAAGTGTCAAGGCAGGGCCAGGGAAGTCGCAGCCATGAGCAGGAGGAATCATTCCTGCCTGTGAAAATGAAGTACAAGGGACCTGAGATTCCAGAGAAACATTCCAGGGAGAGTCAGGGTGGTGGGCCTGAGTTGCTGGAGGCCAGCAGGGGACGGTGTTGAAGGGATTGAGAGTGGAAGCAGCAGGTGAACACAGGCCTCCCGCCTCCCCCCTCCACACCTGCTCTCCTGGCCTGCCCAGCCCCGCCCCTGCCGCCCCTGGTGGCAGAGTTGCACCCTCTGATGGGGAGGGCGAGATCTCACCCCGCTTGTGGCGAAAGGGGGTCCTCTATCGTGGGAGTCCATGGGACTAGGGGGTAGGAGTCTGGATTAGGGCAAGTGCAACTCCTGGTTGAGCTTTTCATTTCTGAAGGCAATGTGCATTCCATCAGTGAACTCGGAGCCAGGGAGCCAGGAAGAAGTGGCGCTTCTGTGTTTTAGAGGGTGGTCCAGACTCTTTCCTACTTGGAGCTGTGTGCTGAAGAGAACTGGGTGTTGTGGATGGAGTCCAAAGTCATCTCTTTGGGACATGTTGGGTGGGAACGTCTTCTTCGCACGCTGGCGAGGAAGGTGGATGGAAAAGCTCCTTGTCCGAGGCAGACTTGTGGGTTTTGTTCTTCCTATCCGTGGGGCATGGTGCTTCCCGTTTCCGTGGAGCGCCTCCTGTCTTGCATTCGTTCCGTGTTTCCAGAGTTTCAGTCCTTGGCAATCACATCTCCTCCGGGACTCCCCAGGCAGCACGAGGGAGAAGTGACTCGGAGCCCGCCGGGTCCCTAGAAACCAGTGCGTGTGTACTGGAGCAGGCAGTGCTCCTCTCTCAGCCTCCTTTGGAAATGAGGTCTTGGGCAAACGGTCTTTCACTGCATGGGTTGTACCTCTCCCTGGTCGTTGGGGGGAGTGTGTGTGCGTGAGTTTGGTGCTGTGGCCCGTGTGGAGTCCGGACCGCGTCAGGGACCCCGTTCTTTGCAAGGAATGCGTTTTGTTGCATGGGAAGATCTCATTTCACTAGAGAGTTCCAATCCTGTCTCAAAGGCTGAACACATCCTGAAGGCAGCACCTTGACCTCACTGAAAGCAAAGGCCTAAGAGCAGAGGCTTTCCCACACTTCCCTCTCGAGCTGAGTGGTGCTTTATGTTTTCAGGAAGATGGTGTGGTGTCGGCCATTTGGAGCAGCTCAGGCTCCTAAGCGTGTGTTTGGTCCCCGAGGGGTGAGTTGTGTCTCTCCGGAATGAGGGAGATTATGGTGACCTTGAGTATCATTACCTTCATGATTACCGTGATTATTCTGCCTAAGTCATGGCATGGATATTGATCCATGAGCTTGCCATGTGAGAGGTTTCCTTGGTAAAGTAGTCGCCGTGCGTGTCCTCGAAACTTGGTTGTGGTCCGAACACCTTTGATGCTTTGCACGTCCCGAAGCGGCTCCACGGGTGTGCAGTCCCTGTTGCCATATAGGTGAGGAGGCAGAGTCTGTTGACCTGAAAGCCCGTCCAAGTATCCAGGGAGATGTGCGAGGGCCTCTCCCTGAGGCACTGGGTTCCTAGCCGGCACCACCCAGAATCAGGCAGGGAGGTTTTCTTGATGCCAGGGGGAAGTCCTGAGGAGGGAGGGGGAGCCGGACACGGTCGGTCGGGGGAAGGAAGGGATCCCTCCCCTGCCTCACCATCCCCAGCAGTTGCCTAGGTGCTGGCCACGAGGGAGGGGACTGCCTAGGCGTGTTTGTTTTCTCGTTGGTCTTATCCCACCTTGGTAGAGCGCTTAGCCTGTTCCAGGCACTGTTCTGAGC
The DNA here is from genome assembly GCF_022837055.1 of Prionailurus viverrinus. NCBI lineage: Eukaryota > Metazoa > Chordata > Mammalia > Carnivora > Felidae > Prionailurus > Prionailurus viverrinus. Next base: position 69,953,237 of record NC_062562.1, on the reverse strand, counting down.
ACTGGAGAGATCTATGGTGACGACACAGAGTACCTCGGCAAGGACTCTGGTCCCCGTTCGTATTTCCAAGGGAAGATGTGAAAGAATGTGTGCCGGGGGTCACTGCTGTGAGGCGGGAGGACTCGAGGCATGAAGCCAGGCAGTCGGGCTCCACATGAGCGTGCTGCACCGCTGGCTTTCCCACCGCTGCCTGTCGAGAGGCAGGGAAAGCATTTGCACCTAGCGTGCGTGTCCTGCGAGCAGAGGTGGGCTTGGAGACGTGCGTGTGCCCTCAAACGGAGAATCCAGCAAAATAGGCTCTAGGGCCTGAGTCACGCTCTCTGCGGGGAACCCTATCATTTCAAGTCCAGCCTGAGACACTTTGGACAGTGACACGCGGGGCTCTTAGTGAGGGTGGCGGCGCAGCGGGGGGCATGGGTCAGCGGGACCTTCCTAGGACCCCCGCCCCGGTGCTCAGCTCCCCCTGAAACCCAGGCAGGGCTGGAAGGAGGAACAGGCTGTCGATGGCACCATCCCTTCCGCAGGGAGGCTTCTTGGGAGCTGGTGACTGAGGTGACCTTTGCGAGTTCCCCCTCTGAATTGCAGGAGAAGCGGCCGAGGGCCCTCATTTCCTGCGGTCCACACTCCCCGTCGCCCTGTGTGCCAGTTGCCAACGTCGCAGGCGCCGTGGTGGTGAACGTGTTCCCCGAGTAGGGGAACCCCAAGGCCGTTTCTGCGTCCTCAAATGCTAACGTTCTCTGCTTGCGTCCTGCGCCCTGGCTGGTCCGAGACCCTGAGCACAGGGCCTGCAGGAAGGGTGAAGGGTGCGAAGCTGTCTCCTGGTAGGTAGCTGCGGTGAGGTCGTTCCCGGTGGCCTGCGCTCAGCTGCAGGGCTCCTTGGAACCCAAAGCCACGACGTTTCCCGTGGGACAAAGTGCGCTGCAAGGGGAGCCTGGGGAGTCATCAGGCCCTAAGGGTAGGCAGGCATGACCTTTATCCGTGGGCCTTTTGATCAGAGCGCCCTCTTTGCTACCTATCGTCAGGGCAGCCTCTTTGGAAGACAGAGGGCAGGTTGTGGACAGTTGTATAGCATCCTTCCTGGTGCTATGTGTTGTAAGGGCTCTGACCTTGCGGAAATGGGCGGGGATGGATGGAGTGGACTCCTGAATGGAACCTTCCCCGGGCGCCTGGGTGGTTCAGTGGGTTGAGCTTCCCACTTGGGCTCAGGTCACGCCCTCGCCGTTCCTGAGTTCCAGCCCTGCGCTGGGCTGTGTGCCCACAGCTCAGGCCGTGGGGCCTGTTTTCAGATTCTGTGTGTCTCGCTCTCTGCTTCTCTGCCCCTCCCCCACTGGCGGTCACTGGCTTGTCAGCTTGCTCTCTCGCTCCCTGTGTCTCCAGAGTGAAGAAACATGAACAAATAGGAAATAGAACGTTCCCCAGGGCAGGTGCTGGCCACGGGCACAGCCATTCATTCGCGGTGGTAATGAACTCGACGGTGTTCCTTTCGTGTTATCATTTGAGGTTCTTTGTTTCTTTCATTCATTCTGAGAGACAGAGAGAGAGTGGACGCATGCATGTGTGCCTGTGAGCAGGGATAGGGCACACAGGGAGGGAGAGAGAGAGGAGGGCAGCGGGCTCCGCATCGTTGGCGCCCATCTCGAGGTGGGCCTCCCTGTGGAGGCTCAGCCTCACAAACTGTGAGATCGTGACGTGAGCTGAGATCCAGAGCCACATGCTTTTGTTTCTTTTTTCATGTTCACGTCGGAGAGAAAGCGAGAGAGACAGAGAGAGCACAAGCGAGGGAGGGGCAGGGAGAGAGAGAGGAAACCCAGAAGGGAATCAGGTTCCAGGCTCTGAGCTGTCAGCACGGAGCACTAGGCGCGACTCAGCTCAGGAACCCTGAGAGCCTGACGTGACCCGAAGTCGGACCATTACCCAGCTGAGTCATCCAGGCGGCCCACAGAGTTTGCCGTGTGTATTTTCAAAAGAAAAAACAGCTACGTTGATATATAGATCTATCTACCTGTGTGTCCATAGGGATACCTATGTACATACACATACATGTCTACATATACGTACACACATTCGTGGATGTGTATCTATGTGTATATGCATACACACTCGCGCGGGCGCGCGCGCGCACACACACACACACACACACACACAGAAACACACACACACACACACACACACACACACACACCATGTAAACGGAGCCCAACAGTCTTGTCAGTGGAGACGCAGAGCCAGGAGCGAGGCATCAGCACAATGTTCAAAATGAAAGGGAAACGTCATTCTCGTATCTCTCAGTACGTGCCATGACAGGGAGACACACGTGAGTGTTCTGGTAGGATAGGAAGCTGCTCCCACGGAGAATGCAGGCAAATGGCCCCTATGGAGCCAATGGAACCCTAGTGCACTTGTGGTAGGAGACTGATCAAGGAGGCCCAAAACTCTTGACCTTTGTAATGCTAGCAGAGGGCATTTGCATTTGTATAGCATGCGATCATTGACGTTGCCCCTGGGGGGAGAAAGGTTTTGCATCTCTCTTCTCCTAGGTTTGTGGCTTCGTTTTGTCTTCCCTTGTGCACTTGAAAGAGTCCTGACAGGTCCTGATGGTCCACAGTAAGTCCCAGTCACCAGAGTCCAGAGTCCCTTGGTGGGGCTTGTGGGATGGTGTCCTTCCCATGACCATGAAGTCCACAGACCAGTCTTGAGCTTTTGCTGTAAGTCCTGTTTCTACCAGGTCCAGTCTGGGGGTGCCTCTTTGCAAGTCCTCAGGTGAGGACACGTGATGAAGGCTGCCCATTGGGACTGGCCTTCCATGATCCCTATGTCCGTGACTCCCTGCTCTCCTTCCAGGGCTGCGTAGGTTCGTGCCCTTGATGCTCCTTTCGTAGAAAGCCTTGACTGCTTGGTCTCTCTACTCCTCCTCACCCTGGACGGTAGTCCTGTGGCTCCCCTTGAATCCTCAGGCATACGTTTCCTTGCCCACCTCTGCACACTGGCCCTCCAGAGCAGGGTCTGGTACGCCTTGCACGTTCAGTCGATGCTTGCTGCACAATCGCATGGGTGATGGCCCCTCTCTCTCTCTCTCTCTCTCTCTCTCTCTCTCTCTCTCTCTCTCTCTCTCTCTCACCAAAAGAAAGAAACGTTGAAAAGCAATTGAAACCCAAGAAAAGAAAAATGGCACGGAGGAGTTGGGATCTGAGGCACACTGTGAAGGAAACATGGGGGTTGGGAGGTAGCGGAGGTGGACAGGCGGTTCCACAGAGTTGAAGGATGTGCCACAGTCCGCGGTGGCAGGGTGGACTTGAGGGTGGGACCGCTGGTGGTGCAGTCCAGGTAGGGCCATGGGAAGGGCATGTAGAGCTGAAAAGCACCGGCCTTTCAAGGCGAAGGGAGGTGGAAGGAGTCTCGTGTGCCCAGTGTGTCTCCCTGTCCCTTAGGGCTGCCCTTGCGGGCACGGGTCACGAGCGAGGAGGGTGCACGGCTGTAGATGTCCCCGGTTGGCGGGAATGGGAGGCAGAGTGCAGAAGAAACACAGAGGCCTGGGATGCAAGAGGGATCACTGGGTTCACGGGCAGCCACCTGCCTGGGAAACCAGCTATGCAAAAGGTTCCTGGGTCTCTTGAGGGGTGACAGGGAGGTGTCCACCTTGGGAGGAGACACCTGCCAGTCCCTGTCCCACTGGCCTGGTCTGTGGAGCCCTCTGCCTGGCTCCCGGCTCTCAGGCTGGCGGCCAGTCGGTCAGAGCATCTGGTGGGCACAGGGAGGTGCGGTGGTGCAGACCCTGGCGCCCAGGAGCTGTGCCCCCTGCGGGGGGGTGGGGGGATGGGGCGGCTTGGATCCTGGGCCCAAGCAGGTGTGCGGGAGCGCGCGCACGAGTGCGCGCACGCGCGTGGGCCAGGGCCGGAGCCCGGTGAGGGACACAGCTGAGGCTGCAGCGGTGCTGTGAGTCCTGGCTCCCAGCCCGCCTGCCGCCCCAAGGCCCCAAGTGTCTGGGCCAGCCAGGGACTGACGCCCACCTCAGCCCCCGACCGGGGACATGCTGCTGCCTGGCGCCTGCGACCCGGTAGCCATGGCATTGGCGGTAGGGGTAGCGGTAGTGCTACCGGGAGCGCTCGCGGGAGCGTGGGCGGGGCCCCGCGTGCAGAAGACTGGGAGCCATGAGCCTCCAGCCTGGGAGGGTGGCGGCCCTGCTGCTCCTGCTGCTCCTGGAGCCAGAGGGCAGGGCGCGGGACGCGCTTCCCGGGCGCCTCGGTCTTTGGCCGCGCTGGTGGAGGGAGTGCCAGCACTGGCTGGGGCAGAGCGCGATGCGATGCCCCCCGGCGCCCCCGAAAGACCATCTGGGAGAAGCCTAAAGGTGGAGCAGCTGAGACCCACAGCCTCCCTCCAGGACCTGCCTCAGTCGCGGTGCTGCCAAGGTAGGGACCCTAGCGACAAGGTCGCACGAGGCCTTCCCCCCTGCCCCCCTCTGTCTTCCCCTTCCATGAGCACCACCCACCCCCCCTCCCTGGTGCTCCGGGCTTCTTCTTGGGCTCCTTTGCGGCTGCAGTCTGGAGGCCTCAGGAGTGGGCTTTCTGGGTTGCACCCCGGTTCCCTGGAGGAGGAGGGCCCCAGATCGAGTAGGGGGTTAGGCTCAGGCGGTGGGGAGTGGCTCAGGTCGAGAGGGGGGGCGCCCTGAGTGCCCATGGAAGTCTGACTGGGTTGGTGGTTGGCGGGTGGAGGTGGGAACGAACGAAGGAACGAAGGAACGAAGGAACGAAGGAACGAAGGAACGAAGGAAGGAAGGAAGGAAGGAAGGAAGGAAGGAAAGCGTGGACCTGCGGTTGTGGGCAAGTGTCAAGGCAGGGCCAGGGAAGTCGCAGCCATGAGCAGGAGGAATCATTCCTGCCTGTGAAAATGAAGTACAAGGGACCTGAGATTCCAGAGAAACATTCCAGGGAGAGTCAGGGTGGTGGGCCTGAGTTGCTGGAGGCCAGCAGGGGACGGTGTTGAAGGGATTGAGAGTGGAAGCAGCAGGTGAACACAGGCCTCCCGCCTCCCCCCTCCACACCTGCTCTCCTGGCCTGCCCAGCCCCGCCCCTGCCGCCCCTGGTGGCAGAGTTGCACCCTCTGATGGGGAGGGCGAGATCTCACCCCGCTTGTGGCGAAAGGGGGTCCTCTATCGTGGGAGTCCATGGGACTAGGGGGTAGGAGTCTGGATTAGGGCAAGTGCAACTCCTGGTTGAGCTTTTCATTTCTGAAGGCAATGTGCATTCCATCAGTGAACTCGGAGCCAGGGAGCCAGGAAGAAGTGGCGCTTCTGTGTTTTAGAGGGTGGTCCAGACTCTTTCCTACTTGGAGCTGTGTGCTGAAGAGAACTGGGTGTTGTGGATGGAGTCCAAAGTCATCTCTTTGGGACATGTTGGGTGGGAACGTCTTCTTCGCACGCTGGCGAGGAAGGTGGATGGAAAAGCTCCTTGTCCGAGGCAGACTTGTGGGTTTTGTTCTTCCTATCCGTGGGGCATGGTGCTTCCCGTTTCCGTGGAGCGCCTCCTGTCTTGCATTCGTTCCGTGTTTCCAGAGTTTCAGTCCTTGGCAATCACATCTCCTCCGGGACTCCCCAGGCAGCACGAGGGAGAAGTGACTCGGAGCCCGCCGGGTCCCTAGAAACCAGTGCGTGTGTACTGGAGCAGGCAGTGCTCCTCTCTCAGCCTCCTTTGGAAATGAGGTCTTGGGCAAACGGTCTTTCACTGCATGGGTTGTACCTCTCCCTGGTCGTTGGGGGGAGTGTGTGTGCGTGAGTTTGGTGCTGTGGCCCGTGTGGAGTCCGGACCGCGTCAGGGACCCCGTTCTTTGCAAGGAATGCGTTTTGTTGCATGGGAAGATCTCATTTCACTAGAGAGTTCCAATCCTGTCTCAAAGGCTGAACACATCCTGAAGGCAGCACCTTGACCTCACTGAAAGCAAAGGCCTAAGAGCAGAGGCTTTCCCACACTTCCCTCTCGAGCTGAGTGGTGCTTTATGTTTTCAGGAAGATGGTGTGGTGTCGGCCATTTGGAGCAGCTCAGGCTCCTAAGCGTGTGTTTGGTCCCCGAGGGGTGAGTTGTGTCTCTCCGGAATGAGGGAGATTATGGTGACCTTGAGTATCATTACCTTCATGATTACCGTGATTATTCTGCCTAAGTCATGGCATGGATATTGATCCATGAGCTTGCCATGTGAGAGGTTTCCTTGGTAAAGTAGTCGCCGTGCGTGTCCTCGAAACTTGGTTGTGGTCCGAACACCTTTGATGCTTTGCACGTCCCGAAGTGGCTCCACGGGTGTGCAGTCCCTGTTGCCATATAGGTGAGGAGGCAGAGTCTGTTGACCTGAAAGCCCGTCCAAGTATCCAGGGAGATGTGCGAGGGCCTCTCCCTGAGGCACTGGGTTCCTAGCCGGCACCACCCAGAATCAGGCAGGGAGGTTTTCTTGATGCCAGGGGGAAGTCCTGAGGAGGGAGGGGGAGCCGGACACGGTCGGTCGGGGGAAGGAAGGGATCCCTCCCCTGCCTCACCATCCCCAGCAGTTGCCTAGGTGCTGGCCACGAGGGAGGGGACTGCCTAGGCGTGTTTGTTTTCTCGTTGGTCTTATCCCACCTTGGTAGAGCGCTTAGCCTGTTCCAGGCACTGTTCTGAGCACTGGAGAGATCTATGGTGACGACACAGAGTACCTCGGCAAGGACTCTGGTCCCCGTTCGTATTTCCAAGGGAAGATGTGAAAGAATGTGTGCCGGGGGTCACTGCTGTGAGGCGGGAGGACTCGAGGCATGAAGCCAGGCAGTCGGGCTCCACATGAGCGTGCTGCACCGCTGGCTTTCCCACCGCTGCCTGTCGAGAGGCAGGGAAAGCATTTGCACCTAGCGTGCGTGTCCTGCGAGCAGAGGTGGGCTTGGAGACGTGCGTGTGCCCTCAAACGGAGAATCCAGCAAAATAGGCTCTAGGGCCTGAGTCACGCTCTCTGCGGGGAACCCTATCATTTCAAGTCCAGCCTGAGACACTTTGGACAGTGACACGCGGGGCTCTTAGTGAGGGTGGCGGCGCAGCGGGGGGCATGGGTCAGCGGGACCTTCCTAGGACCCCCGCCCCGGTGCTCAGCTCCCCCTGAAACCCAGGCAGGGCTGGAAGGAGGAACAGGCTGTCGATGGCACCATCCCTTCCGCAGGGAGGCTTCTTGGGAGCTGGTGACTGAGGTGACCTTTGCGAGTTCCCCCTCTGAATTGCAGGAGAAGCGGCCGAGGGCCCTCATTTCCTGCGGTCCACACTCCCCGTCGCCCTGTGTGCCAGTTGCCAACGTCGCAGGCGCCGTGGTGGTGAACGTGTTCCCCGAGTAGGGGAACCCCAAGGCCGTTTCTGCGTCCTCAAATGCTAACGTTCTCTGCTTGCGTCCTGCGCCCTGGCTGGTCCGAGACCCTGAGCACAGGGCCTGCAGGAAGGGTGAAGGGTGCGAAGCTGTCTCCTGGTAGGTAGCTGCGGTGAGGTCGTTCCCGGTGGCCTGCGCTCAGCTGCAGGGCTCCTTGGAACCCAAAGCCACGACGTTTCCCGTGGGACAAAGTGCGCTGCAAGGGGAGCCTGGGGAGTCATCAGGCCCTAAGGGTAGGCAGGCATGACCTTTATCCGTGGGCCTTTTGATCAGAGCGCCCTCTTTGCTACCTATCGTCAGGGCAGCCTCTTTGGAAGACAGAGGGCAGGTTGTGGACAGTTGTATAGCATCCTTCCTGGTGCTATGTGTTGTAAGGGCTCTGACCTTGCGGAAATGGGCGGGGATGGATGGAGTGGACTCCTGAATGGAACCTTCCCCGGGCGCCTGGGTGGTTCAGTGGGTTGAGCTTCCCACTTGGGCTCAGGTCACGCCCTCGCCGTTCCTGAGTTCCAGCCCTGCGCTGGGCTGTGTGCCCACAGCTCAGGCCGTGGGGCCTGTTTTCAGATTCTGTGTGTCTCGCTCTCTGCTTCTCTGCCCCTCCCCCACTGGCGGTCACTGGCTTGTCAGCTTGCTCTCTCGCTCCCTGTGTCTCCAGAGTGAAGAAACATGAACAAATAGGAAATAGAACGTTCCCCAGGGCAGGTGCTGGCCACGGGCACAGCCATTCATTCGCGGTGGTAATGAACTCGACGGTGTTCCTTTCGTGTTATCATTTGAGGTTCTTTGTTTCTTTCATTCATTCTGAGAGACAGAGAGAGAGTGGACGCATGCATGTGTGCCTGTGAGCAGGGATAGGGCACACAGGGAGGGAGAGAGAGAGGAGGGCAGCGGGCTCCGCATCGTTGGCGCCCATCTCGAGGTGGGCCTCCCTGTGGAGGCTCAGCCTCACAAACTGTGAGATCGTGACGTGAGCTGAGATCCAGAGCCACATGCTTTTGTTTCTTTTTTCATGTTCACGTCGGAGAGAAAGCGAGAGAGACAGAGAGAGCACAAGCGAGGGAGGGGCAGGGAGAGAGAGAGGAAACCCAGAAGGGAATCAGGTTCCAGGCTCTGAGCTGTCAGCACGGAGCACTAGGCGCGACTCAGCTCAGGAACCCTGAGAGCCTGACGTGACCCGAAGTCGGACCATTACCCAGCTGAGTCATCCAGGCGGCCCACAGAGTTTGCCGTGTGTATTTTCAAAAGAAAAAACAGCTACGTTGATATATAGATCTATCTACCTGTGTGTCCATAGGGATACCTATGTACATACACATACATGTCTACATATACGTACACACATTCGTGGATGTGTATCTATGTGTATATGCATACACACTCGCGCGGGCGCGCGCGCGCACACACACACACACACACACACACAGAAACACACACACACACACACACACACACACACACCATGTAAACGGAGCCCAACAGTCTTGTCAGTGGAGACGCAGAGCCAGGAGCGAGGCATCAGCACAATGTTCAAAATGAAAGGGAAACGTCATTCTCGTATCTCTCAGTACGTGCCATGACAGGGAGACACACGTGAGTGTTCTGGTAGGATAGGAAGCTGCTCCCACGGAGAATGCAGGCAAATGGCCCCTATGGAGCCAATGGAACCCTAGTGCACTTGTGGTAGGAGACTGATCAAGGAGGCCCAAAACTCTTGACCTTTGTAATGCTAGCAGAGGGCATTTGCATTTGTATAGCATGCGATCATTGACGTTGCCCCTGGGGGGAGAAAGGTTTTGCATCTCTCTTCTCCTAGGTTTGTGGCTTCGTTTTGTCTTCCCTTGTGCACTTGAAAGAGTCCTGACAGGTCCTGATGGTCCACAGTAAGTCCCAGTCACCAGAGTCCAGAGTCCCTTGGTGGGGCTTGTGGGATGGTGTCCTTCCCATGACCATGAAGTCCACAGACCAGTCTTGAGCTTTTGCTGTAAGTCCTGTTTCTACCAGGTCCAGTCTGGGGGTGCCTCTTTGCAAGTCCTCAGGTGAGGACACGTGATGAAGGCTGCCCATTGGGACTGGCCTTCCATGATCCCTATGTCCGTGACTCCCTGCTCTCCTTCCAGGGCTGCGTAGGTTCGTGCCCTTGATGCTCCTTTCGTAGAAAGCCTTGACTGCTTGGTCTCTCTACTCCTCCTCACCCTGGACGGTAGTCCTGTGGCTCCCCTTGAATCCTCAGGCATACGTTTCCTTGCCCACCTCTGCACACTGGCCCTCCAGAGCAGGGTCTGGTACGCCTTGCACGTTCAGTCGATGCTTGCTGCACAATCGCATGGGTGATGGCCTCTCTCTCTCTCTCTCTCTCTCTCTCTCTCTCTCTCTCACCAAAAGAAAGAAACGTTGAAAAGCAATTGAAACCCAAGAAAAGAAAAATGGCACGGAGGAGTTGGGATCTGAGGCACACTGTGAAGGAAACATGGGGGTTGGGAGGTAGCGGAGGTGGACAGGCGGTTCCACAGAGTTGAAGGATGTGCCACAGTCCGCGGTGGCAGGGTGGACTTGAGGGTGGGACCGCTGGTGGTGCAGTCCAGGTAGGGCCATGGGAAGGGCATGTAGAGCTGAAAAGCACCGGCCTTTCAAGGCGAAGGGAGGTGGAAGGAGTCTCGTGTGCCCAGTGTGTCTCCCTGTCCCTTAGGGCTGCCCTTGCGGGCACGGGTCACGAGCGAGGAGGGTGCACGGCTGTAGATGTCCCCGGTTGGCGGGAATGGGAGGCAGAGTGCAGAAGAAACACAGAGGCCTGGGATGCAAGAGGGATCACTGGGTTCACGGGCAGCCACCTGCCTGGGAAACCAGCTATGCAAAAGGTTCCTGGGTCTCTTGAGGGGTGACAGGGAGGTGTCCACCTTGGGAGGAGACACCTGCCAGTCCCTGTCCCACTGGCCTGGTCTGTGGAGCCCTCTGCCTGGCTCCCGGCTCTCAGGCTGGCGGCCAGTCGGTCAGAGCATCTGGTGGGCACAGGGAGGTGCGGTGGTGCAGACCCTGGCGCCCAGGAGCTGTGCCCCCTGCGGGGGGGTGGGGGGATGGGGCGGCTTGGATCCTGGGCCCAAGCAGGTGTGCGGGAGCGCGCGCACGAGTGCGCGCACGCGCGTGGGCCAGGGCCGGAGCCCGGTGAGGGACACAGCTGAGGCTGCAGCGGTGCTGTGAGTCCTGGCTCCCAGCCCGCCTGCCGCCCCAAGGCCCCAAGTGTCTGGGCCAGCCAGGGACTGACGCCCACCTCAGCCCCCGACCGGGGACATGCTGCTGCCTGGCGCCTGCGACCCGGTAGCCATGGCATTGGCGGTAGGGGTAGCGGTAGTGCTACCGGGAGCGCTCGCGGGAGCGTGGGCGGGGCCCCGCGTGCAGAAGACTGGGAGCCATGAGCCTCCAGCCTGGGAGGGTGGCGACCCTGCTGCTCCTGCTGCTCCTGGAGCCAGAGGGCAGGGCGCGGGACGCGCTTCCCGGGCGCCTCGGTCTTTGGCCGCGCTGGTGGAGTGCCAGCACTGGCTGGGGCAGAGCGCGATGCGATGCCCCCCGGCGCCCCCGAAAGACCATCTGGGAGAAGCCTAAAGGTGGAGCAGCTGAGACCCACAGCCTCCCTCCAGGACCTGCCTCAGTCGCGGTGCTGCCAAGGTAGGGACCCTAGCGACAAGGTCGCACGAGGCCTTCCCCCCTGCCCCCCTCTGTCTTCCCCTTCCATGAGCACCACCCACCCCCCCTCCCTGGTGCTCCGGGCTTCTTCTTGGGCTCCTTTGCGGCTGCAGTCTGGAGGCCTCAGGAGTGGGCTTTCTGGGTTGCACCCCGGTTCCCTGGAGGAGGAGGGCCCCAGATCGAGTAGGGGGTTAGGCTCAGGCGGTGGGGAGTGGCTCAGGTCGAGAGGGGGGGCGCCCTGAGTGCCCATGGAAGTCTGACTGGGTTGGTGGTTGGCGGGTGGAGGTGGGAACGAACGAAGGAACGAAGGAACGAAGGAACGAAGGAACGAAGGAACGAAGGAAGGAAGGAAGGAAGGAAGGAAGGAAGGAAAGCGTGGACCTGCGGTTGTGGGCAAGTGTCAAGGCAGGGCCAGGGAAGTCGCAGCCATGAGCAGGAGGAATCATTCCTGCCTGTGAAAATGAAGTACAAGGGACCTGAGATTCCAGAGAAACATTCCAGGGAGAGTCAGGGTGGTGGGCCTGAGTTGCTGGAGGCCAGCAGGGGACGGTGTTGAAGGGATTGAGAGTGGAAGCAGCAGGTGAACACAGGCCTCCCGCCTCCCCCCTCCACACCTGCTCTCCTGGCCTGCCCAGCCCCGCCCCTGCCGCCCCTGGTGGCAGAGTTGCACCCTCTGATGGGGAGGGCGAGATCTCACCCCGCTTGTGGCGAAAGGGGGTCCTCTATCGTGGGAGTCCATGGGACTAGGGGGTAGGAGTCTGGATTAGGGCAAGTGCAACTCCTGGTTGAGCTTTTCATTTCTGAAGGCAATGTGCATTCCATCAGTGAACTCGGAGCCAGGGAGCCAGGAAGAAGTGGCGCTTCTGTGTTTTAGAGGGTGGTCCAGACTCTTTCCTACTTGGAGCTGTGTGCTGAAGAGAACTGGGTGTTGTGGATGGAGTCCAAAGTCATCTCTTTGGGACATGTTGGGTGGGAACGTCTTCTTCGCACGCTGGCGAGGAAGGTGGATGGAAAAGCTCCTTGTCCGAGGCAGACTTGTGGGTTTTGTTCTTCCTATCCGTGGGGCATGGTGCTTCCCGTTTCCGTGGAGCGCCTCCTGTCTTGCATTCGTTCCGTGTTTCCAGAGTTTCAGTCCTTGGCAATCACATCTCCTCCGGGACTCCCCAGGCAGCACGAGGGAGAAGTGACTCGGAGCCCGCCGGGTCCCTAGAAACCAGTGCGTGTGTACTGGAGCAGGCAGTGCTCCTCTCTCAGCCTCCTTTGGAAATGAGGTCTTGGGCAAACGGTCTTTCACTGCATGGGTTGTACCTCTCCCTGGTCGTTGGGGGGAGTGTGTGTGCGTGAGTTTGGTGCTGTGGCCCGTGTGGAGTCCGGACCGCGTCAGGGACCCCGTTCTTTGCAAGGAATGCGTTTTGTTGCATGGGAAGATCTCATTTCACTAGAGAGTTCCAATCCTGTCTCAAAGGCTGAACACATCCTGAAGGCAGCACCTTGACCTCACTGAAAGCAAAGGCCTAAGAGCAGAGGCTTTCCCACACTTCCCTCTCGAGCTGAGTGGTGCTTTATGTTTTCAGGAAGATGGTGTGGTGTCGGCCATTTGGAGCAGCTCAGGCTCCTAAGCGTGTGTTTGGTCCCCGAGGGGTGAGTTGTGTCTCTCCGGAATGAGGGAGATTATGGTGACCTTGAGTATCATTACCTTCATGATTACCGTGATTATTCTGCCTAAGTCATGGCATGGATATTGATCCATGAGCTTGCCATGTGAGAGGTTTCCTTGGTAAAGTAGTCGCCGTGCGTGTCCTCGAAACTTGGTTGTGGTCCGAACACCTTTGATGCTTTGCACGTCCCGAAGTGGCTCCACGGGTGTGCAGTCCCTGTTGCCATATAGGTGAGGAGGCAGAGTCTGTTGACCTGAAAGCCCGTCCAAGTATCCAGGGAGATGTGCGAGGGCCTCTCCCTGAGGCACTGGGTTCCTAGCCGGCACCACCCAGAATCAGGCAGGGAGGTTTTCTTGATGCCAGGGGGAAGTCCTGAGGAGGGAGGGGGAGCCGGACACGGTCGGTCGGGGGAAGGAAGGGATCCCTCCCCTGCCTCACCATCCCCAGCAGTTGCCTAGGTGCTGGCCACGAGGGAGGGGACTGCCTAGGCGTGTTTGTTTTCTCGTTGGTCTTATCCCACCTTGGTAGAGCGCTTAGCCTGTTCCAGGCACTGTTCTGAGCACTGGAGAGATCTATGGTGACGACACAGAGTACCTCGGCAAGGACTCTGGTCCCCGTTCGTATTTCCAAGGGAAGATGTGAAAGAATGTGTGCCGGGGGTCACTGCTGTGAGGCGGGAGGACTCGAGGCATGAAGCCAGGCAGTCGGGCTCCACATGAGCGTGCTGCACCGCTGGCTTTCCCACCGCTGCCTGTCGAGAGGCAGGGAAAGCATTTGCACCTAGCGTGCGTGTCCTGCGAGCAGAGGTGGGCTTGGAGACGTGCGTGTGCCCTCAAACGGAGAATCCAGCAAAATAGGCTCTAGGGCCTGAGTCACGCTCTCTGCGGGGAACCCTATCATTTCAAGTCCAGCCTGAGACACTTTGGACAGTGACACGCGGGGCTCTTAGTGAGGGTGGCGGCGCAGCGGGGGGCATGGGTCAGCGGGACCTTCCTAGGACCCCCGCCCCGGTGCTCAGCTCCCCCTGAAACCCAGGCAGGGCTGGAAGGAGGAACAGGCTGTCGATGGCACCATCCCTTCCGCAGGGAGGCTTCTTGGGAGCTGGTGACTGAGGTGACCTTTGCGAGTTCCCCCTCTGAATTGCAGGAGAAGCGGCCGAGGGCCCTCATTTCCTGCGGTCCACACTCCCCGTCGCCCTGTGTGCCAGTTGCCAACGTCGCAGGCGCCGTGGTGGTGAACGTGTTCCCCGAGTAGGGGAACCCCAAGGCCGTTTCTGCGTCCTCAAATGCTAACGTTCTCTGCTTGCGTCCTGCGCCCTGGCTGGTCCGAGACCCTGAGCACAGGGCCTGCAGGAAGGGTGAAGGGTGCGAAGCTGTCTCCTGGTAGGTAGCTGCGGTGAGGTCGTTCCCGGTGGCCTGCGCTCAGCTGCAGGGCTCCTTGGAACCCAAAGCCACGACGTTTCCCGTGGGACAAAGTGCGCTGCAAGGGGAGCCTGGGGAGTCATCAGGCCCTAAGGGTAGGCAGGCATGACCTTTATCCGTGGGCCTTTTGATCAGAGCGCCCTCTTTGCTACCTATCGTCAGGGCAGCCTCTTTGGAAGACAGAGGGCAGGTTGTGGACAGTTGTATAGCATCCTTCCTGGTGCTATGTGTTGTAAGGGCTCTGACCTTGCGGAAATGGGCGGGGATGGATGGAGTGGACTCCTGAATGGAACCTTCCCCGGGCGCCTGGGTGGTTCAGTGGGTTGAGCTTCCCACTTGGGCTCAGGTCACGCCCTCGCCGTTCCTGAGTTCCAGCCCTGCGCTGGGCTGTGTGCCCACAGCTCAGGCCGTGGGGCCTGTTTTCAGATTCTGTGTGTCTCGCTCTCTGCTTCTCTGCCCCTCCCCCACTGGCGGTCACTGGCTTGTCAGCTTGCTCTCTCGCTCCCTGTGTCTCCAGAGTGAAGAAACATGAACAAATAGGAAATAGAACGTTCCCCAGGGCAGGTGCTGGCCACGGGCACAGCCATTCATTCGCGGTGGTAATGAACTCGACGGTGTTCCTTTCGTGTTATCATTTGAGGTTCTTTGTTTCTTTCATTCATTCTGAGAGACAGAGAGAGAGTGGACGCATGCATGTGTGCCTGTGAGCAGGGATAGGGCACACAGGGAGGGAGAGAGAGAGGAGGGCAGCGGGCTCCGCATCGTTGGCGCCCATCTCGAGGTGGGCCTCCCTGTGGAGGCTCAGCCTCACAAACTGTGAGATCGTGACGTGAGCTGAGATCCAGAGCCACATGCTTTTGTTTCTTTTTTCATGTTCACGTCGGAGAGAAAGCGAGAGAGACAGAGAGAGCACAAGCGAGGGAGGGGCAGGGAGAGAGAGAGGAAACCCAGAAGGGAATCAGGTTCCAGGCTCTGAGCTGTCAGCACGGAGCACTAGGCGCGACTCAGCTCAGGAACCCTGAGAGCCTGACGTGACCCGAAGTCGGACCATTACCCAGCTGAGTCATCCAGGCGGCCCACAGAGTTTGCCGTGTGTATTTTCAAAAGAAAAAACAGCTACGTTGATATATAGATCTATCTACCTGTGTGTCCATAGGGATACCTATGTACATACACATACATGTCTACATATACGTACACACATTCGTGGATGTGTATCTATGTGTATATGCATACACACTCGCGCGGGCGCGCGCGCGCACACACACACACACACACACACACAGAAACACACACACACACACACACACACACACACACACCATGTAAACGGAGCCCAACAGTCTTGTCAGTGGAGACGCAGAGCCAGGAGCGAGGCATCAGCACAATGTTCAAAATGAAAGGGAAACGTCATTCTCGTATCTCTCAGTACGTGCCATGACAGGGAGACACACGTGAGTGTTCTGGTAGGATAGGAAGCTGCTCCCACGGAGAATGCAGGCAAATGGCCCCTATGGAGCCAATGGAACCCTAGTGCACTTGTGGTAGGAGACTGATCAAGGAGGCCCAAAACTCTTGACCTTTGTAATGCTAGCAGAGGGCATTTGCATTTGTATAGCATGCGATCATTGACGTTGCCCCTGGGGGGAGAAAGGTTTTGCATCTCTCTTCTCCTAGGTTTGTGGCTTCGTTTTGTCTTCCCTTGTGCACTTGAAAGAGTCCTGACAGGTCCTGATGGTCCACAGTAAGTCCCAGTCACCAGAGTCCAGAGTCCCTTGGTGGGGCTTGTGGGATGGTGTCCTTCCCATGACCATGAAGTCCACAGACCAGTCTTGAGCTTTTGCTGTAAGTCCTGTTTCTACCAGGTCCAGTCTGGGGGTGCCTCTTTGCAAGTCCTCAGGTGAGGACACGTGATGAAGGCTGCCCATTGGGACTGGCCTTCCATGATCGCTATGTCCGTGACTCCCTGCTCTCCTTCCAGGGCTGCGTAGGTTCGTGCCCTTGATGCTCCTTTCGTAGAAAGCCTTGACTGCTTGGTCTCTCTACTCCTCCTCACCCTGGACGGTAGTCCTGTGGCTCCCCTTGAATCCTCAGGCATACGTTTCCTTGCCCACCTCTGCACACTGGCCCTCCAGAGCAGGGTCTGGTACGCCTTGCACGTTCAGTCGATGCTTGCTGCACAATCGCATGGGTGATGGCCTCTCTCTCTCTCTCTCTCTCTCTCTCTCTCTCTCTCTCTCTCTCTCTCACCAAAAGAAAGAAACGTTGAAAAGCAATTGAAACCCAAGAAAAGAAAAATGGCACGGAGGAGTTGGGATCTGAGGCACACTGTGAAGGAAACATGGGGGTTGGGAGGTAGCGGAGGTGGACAGGCGGTTCCACAGAGTTGAAGGATGTGCCACAGTCCGCGGTGGCAGGGTGGACTTGAGGGTGGGACCGCTGGTGGTGCAGTCCAGGTAGGGCCATGGGAAGGGCATGTAGAGCTGAAAAGCACCGGCCTTTCAAGGCGAAGGGAGGTGGAAGGAGTCTCGTGTGCCCAGTGTGTCTCCCTGTCCCTTAGGGCTGCCCTTGCGGGCACGGGTCACGAGCGAGGAGGGTGCACGGCTGTAGATGTCCCCGGTTGGCGGGAATGGGAGGCAGAGTGCAGAAGAAACACAGAGGCCTGGGATGCAAGAGGGATCACTGGGTTCACGGGCAGCCACCTGCCTGGGAAACCAGCTATGCAAAAGGTTCCTGGGTCTCTTGAGGGGTGACAGGGAGGTGTCCACCTTGGGAGGAGATACCTGCCAGTCCCTGTCCCACTGGCCTGGTCTGTGGAGCCCTCTGCCTGGCTCCCGGCTCTCAGGCTGGCGGCCAGTCGGTCAGAGCATCTGGTGGGCACAGGGAGGTGCGGTGGTGCAGACCCTGGCGCCCAGGAGCTGTGCCCCCTGCGGGGGGGTGGGGGGATGGGGCGGCTTGGATCCTGGGCCCAAGCAGGTGTGCGGGAGCGCGCGCACGAGTGCGCGCACGCGCGTGGGCCAGGGCCGGAGCCCGGTGAGGGACACAGCTGAGGCTGCAGCGGTGCTGTGAGTCCTGGCTCCCAGCCCGCCTGCCGCCCCAAGGCCCCAAGTGTCTGGGCCAGCCAGGGACTGACGCCCACCTCAGCCCCCGACCGGGGACATGCTGCTGCCTGGCGCCTGCGACCCGGTAGCCATGGCATTGGCGGTAGGGGTAGCGGTAGTGCTACCGGGAGCGCTCGCGGGAGCGTGGGCGGGGCCCCGCGTGCAGAAGACTGGGAGCCATGAGCCTCCAGCCTGGGAGGGTGGCGGCCCTGCTGCTCCTGCTGCTCCTGGAGCCAGAGGGCAGGGCGCGGGACGCGCTTCCCGGGCGCCTCGGTCTTTGGCCGCGCTGGTGGAGGGAGTGCCAGCACTGGCTGGGGCAGAGCGCGATGCGATGCCCCCCGGCGCCCCCGAAAGACCATCTGGGAGAAGCCTAAAGGTGGAGCAGCTGAGACCCACAGCCTCCCTCCAGGACCTGCCTCAGTCGCGGTGCTGCCAAGGTAGGGACCCTAGCGACAAGGTCGCACGAGGCCTTCCCCCCTGCCCCCCTCTGTCTTCCCCTTCCATGAGCACCACCCACCCCCCCTCCCTGGTGCTCCGGGCTTCTTCTTGGGCTCCTTTGCGGCTGCAGTCTGGAGGCCTCAGGAGTGGGCTTTCTGGGTTGCACCCCGGTTCCCTGGAGGAGGAGGGCCCCAGATCGAGTAGGGGGTTAGGCTCAGGCGGTGGGGAGTGGCTCAGGTCGAGAGGGGGGGCGCCCTGAGTGCCCATGGAAGTCTGACTGGGTTGGTGGTTGGCGGGTGGAGGTGGGAACGAACGAAGGAACGAAGGAACGAAGGAACGAAGGAACGAAGGAACGAAGGAACGAAGGAACGAAGGAAGGAAGGAAAGCGTGGACCTGCGGTTGTGGGCAAGTGTCAAGGCAGGGCCAGGGAAGTCACAGCCATGAGCAGGAGGAATCATTCCTGCCTGTGAAAATGAAGTACAAGGGACCTGAGATTCCAGAGAAACATTCCAGGGAGAGTCAGGGTGGTGGGCCTGAGTTGCTGGAGGCCAGCAGGGGACGGTGTTGAAGGGATTGAGAGTGGAAGCAGCAGGTGAACACAGGCCTCCCGCCTCCCCCCTCCACACCTGCTCTCCTGGCCTGCCCAGCCCCGCCCCTGCCGCCCCTGGTGGCAGAGTTGCACCCTCTGATGGGGAGGGCGAGATCTCACCCCGCTTGTGGCGAAAGGGGGTCCTCTATCGTGGGAGTCCATGGGACTAGGGGGTAGGAGTCTGGATTAGGGCAAGTGCAACTCCTGGTTGAGCTTTTCATTTCTGAAGGCAATGTGCATTCCATCAGTGAACTCGGAGCCAGGGAGCCAGGAAGAAGTGGCGCTTCTGTGTTTTAGAGGGTGGTCCAGACTCTTTCCTACTTGGAGCTGTGTGCTGAAGAGAACTGGGTGTTGTGGATGGAGTCCAAAGTCATCTCTTTGGGACATGTTGGGTGGGAACGTCTTCTTCGCACGCTGGCGAGGAAGGTGGATGGAAAAGCTCCTTGTCCGAGGCAGACTTGTGGGTTTTGTTCTTCCTATCCGTGGGGCATGGTGCTTCCCGTTTCCGTGGAGCGCCTCCTGTCTTGCATTCGTTCCGTGTTTCCAGAGTTTCAGTCCTTGGCAATCACATCTCCTCCGGGACTCCCCAGGCAGCACGAGGGAGAAGTGACTCGGAGCCCGCCGGGTCCCTAGAAACCAGTGCGTGTGTACTGGAGCAGGCAGTGCTCCTCTCTCAGCCTCCTTTGGAAATGAGGTCTTGGGCAAACGGTCTTTCACTGCATGGGTTGTACCTCTCCCCGGTCGTTGGGGGGAGTGTGTGTGCGTGAGTTTGGTGCTGTGGCCCGTGTGGAGTCCGGACCGCGTCAGGGACCCCGTTCTTTGCAAGGAATGCGTTTTGTTGCATGGGAAGATCTCATTTCACTAGAGAGTTCCAATCCTGTCTCAAAGGCTGAACACATCCTGAAGGCAGCACCTTGACCTCACTGAAAGCAAAGGCCTAAGAGCAGAGGCTTTCCCACACTTCCCTCTCGAGCTGAGTGGTGCTTTATGTTTTCAGGAAGATGGTGTGGTGTCGGCCATTTGGAGCAGCTCAGGCTCCTAAGCGTGTGTTTGGTCCCCGAGGGGTGAGTTGTGTCTCTCCGGAATGAGGGAGATTATGGTGACCTTGAGTATCATTACCTTCATGATTACCGTGATTATTCTGCCTAAGTCATGGCATGGATATTGATCCATGAGCTTGCCATGTGAGAGGTTTCCTTGGTAAAGTAGTCGCCGTGCGTGTCCTCGAAACTTGGTTGTGGTCCGAACACCTTTGATGCTTTGCACGTCCCGAAGCGGCTCCACGGGTGTGCAGTCCCTGTTGCCATATAGGTGAGGAGGCAGAGTCTGTTGACCTGAAAGCCCGTCCAAGTATCCAGGGAGATGTGCGAGGGCCTCTCCCTGAGGCACTGGGTTCCTAGCCGGCACCACCCAGAATCAGGCAGGGAGGTTTTCTTGATGCCAGGGGGAAGTCCTGAGGAGGGAGGGGGAGCCGGACACG
This sequence comes from Prionailurus viverrinus, assembly GCF_022837055.1. Classification (NCBI taxonomy): domain Eukaryota; kingdom Metazoa; phylum Chordata; class Mammalia; order Carnivora; family Felidae; genus Prionailurus; species Prionailurus viverrinus. The sequence continues at coordinate 69,933,506 of NC_062562.1, read as the reverse complement.
GTCGGTCGGGGGAAGGAAGGGATCCCTCCCCTGCCTCACCATCCCCAGCAGTTGCCTAGGTGCTGGCCACGAGGGAGGGGACTGCCTAGGCGTGTTTGTTTTCTCGTTGGTCTTATCCCACCTTGGTAGAGCGCTTAGCCTGTTCCAGGCACTGTTCTGAGCACTGGAGAGATCTATGGTGACGACACAGAGTACCTCGGCAAGGACTCTGGTCCCCGTTCGTATTTCCAAGGGAAGATGTGAAAGAATGTGTGCCGGGGGTCACTGCTGTGAGGCGGGAGGACTCGAGGCATGAAGCCAGGCAGTCGGGCTCCACATGAGCGTGCTGCACCGCTGGCTTTCCCACCGCTGCCTGTCGAGAGGCAGGGAAAGCATTTGCACCTAGCGTGCGTGTCCTGCGAGCAGAGGTGGGCTTGGAGACGTGCGTGTGCCCTCAAACGGAGAATCCAGCAAAATAGGCTCTAGGGCCTGAGTCACGCTCTCTGCGGGGAACCCTATCATGTCAAGTCCAGCCTGAGACACTTTGGACAGTGACACGCGGGGCTCTTAGTGAGGGTGGCGGCGCAGCGGGGGGCATGGGTCAGCGGGACCTTCCTAGGACCCCCGCCCCGGTGCTCAGCTCCCCCTGAAACCCAGGCAGGGCTGGAAGGAGGAACAGGCTGTCGATGGCACCATCCCTTCCGCAGGGAGGCTTCTTGGGAGCTGGTGACTGAGGTGACCTTTGCGAGTTCCCCCTCTGAATTGCAGGAGAAGCGGCCGAGGGCCCTCATTTCCTGCGGTCCACACTCCCCGTCGCCCTGTGTGCCAGTTGCCAACGTCGCAGGCGCCCTGGTGGTGAACGTGTTCCCCGAGTAGGGGAACCCCAAGGCCGTTTCTGCGTCCTCAAATGCTAACGTTCTCTGCTTGCGTCCTGCGCCCTGGCTGGTCCGAGACCCTGAGCACAGGGCCTGCAGGAAGGGTGAAGGGTGCGAAGCTGTCTCCTGGTAGGTAGCTGCGGTGAGGTCGTTCCCGGTGGCCTGCGCTCAGCTGCAGGGCTCCTTGGAACCCAAAGCCACGACGTTTCCCGTGGGACAAAGTGCGCTGCAAGGGGAGCCTGGGGAGTCATCAGGCCCTAAGGGTAGGCAGGCATGACCTTTATCCGTGGGCCTTTTGATCAGAGCGCCCTCTTTGCTACCTATCGTCAGGGCAGCCTCTTTGGAAGACAGAGGGCAGGTTGTGGACAGTTGTATAGCATCCTTCCTGGTGCTATGTGTTGTAAGGGCTCTGACCTTGCAGAAATGGGCGGGGATGGATGGAGTGGACTCCTGAATGGAACCTTCCCCGGGCGCCTGGGTGGTTCAGTGGGTTGAGCTTCCCACTTGGGCTCAGGTCACGCCCTCGCCGTTCCTGAGTTCCAGCCCTGCGCTGGGCTGTGTGCCCACAGCTCAGGCCGTGGGGCCTGTTTTCAGATTCTGTGTGTCTCGCTCTCTGCTTCTCTGCCCCTCCCCCACTGGCGGTCACTGGCTTGTCAGCTTGCTCTCTCGCTCCCTGTGTCTCCAGAGTGAAGAAACATGAACAAATAGGAAATAGAACGTTCCCCAGGGCAGGTGCTGGCCACGGGCACAGCCATTCATTCGCGGTGGTAATGAACTCGACGGTGTTCCTTTCCTGTTATCATTTGAGGTTCTTTGTTTCTTTCATTCATTCTGAGAGACAGAGAGAGAGTGGACGCATGCATGTGTGCCTGTGAGCAGGGATAGGGCACACAGGGAGGGAGAGAGAGAGGAGGGCCAGCGGGCTCCGCATCGTTGGCGCCCATCTCGAGGTGGGCCTCCCTTTGGAGGCTCAGCCTCACACACTGTGAGATCGTGACGTGAGCTGAGATCCAGAGCCACATGCTTTTGTTTCTTTTTTCATGTTCACGTCGGAGAGAAAGCGAGAGAGACAGAGAGAGCACAAGCGAGGGAGGGGCAGGGAGAGAGAGAGGAAACCCAGAAGGGAATCAGGTTCCAGGCTCTGAGCTGTCAGCACGGAGCACTAGGCGCGACTCAGCTCAGGAACCCTGAGAGCCTGACGTGACCCGAAGTCGGACCATTACCCAGCTGAGTCATCCAGGCGGCCCACAGAGTTTGCCGTGTGTATTTTCAAAAGAAAAAACAGCTACGTTGATATATAGATCTATCTACCTGTGTGTCCATAGGGATACCTATGTACATACACATACATGTCTACATATACGTACACACATTCGTGGATGTGTATCTATGTGTATATGCATACACACTCGCGCGGGCGCGCGCGCGCACACACACACACACACACACACACAGAAACACACACACACACACACACACACACACACACACCATGTAAACGGAGCCCAACAGTCTTGTCAGTGGAGACGCAGAGCCAGGAGCGAGGCATCAGCACAATGTTCAAAATGAAAGGGAAACGTCATTCTCGTATCTCTCAGTACGTGCCATGACAGGGAGACACACGTGAGTGTTCTGGTAGGATAGGAAGCTGCTCCCACGGAGAATGCAGGCAAATGGCCCCTATGGAGCCAATGGAACCCTAGTGCACTTGTGGTAGGAGACTGATCAAGGAGGCCCAAAACTCTTGACCTTTGTAATGCTAGCAGAGGGCATTTGCATTTGTATAGCATGCGATCATTGACGTTGCCCCTGGGGGGAGAAAGGTTTTGCATCTCTCTTCTCCTAGGTTTGTGGCTTCGTTTTGTCTTCCCTTGTGCACTTGAAAGAGTCCTGACAGGTCCTGATGGTCCACAGTAAGTCCCAGTCACCAGAGTCCAGAGTCCCTTGGTGGGGCTTGTGGGATGGTGTCCTTCCCATGACCATGAAGTCCACAGACCAGTCTTGAGCTTTTGCTGTAAGTCCTGTTTCTACCAGGTCCAGTCTGGGGGTGCCTCTTTGCAAGTCCTCAGGTGAGGACACGTGATGAAGGCTGCCCATTGGGACTGGCCTTCCATGATCCCTATGTCCGTGACTCCCTGCTCTCCTTCCAGGGCTGCGTAGGTTCGTGCCCTTGATGCTCCTTTCGTAGAAAGCCTTGACTGCTTGGTCTCTCTACTCCTCCTCACCCTGGACGGTAGTCCTGTGGCTCCCCTTGAATCCTCAGGCATACGTTTCCTTGCCCACCTCTGCACACTGGCCCTCCAGAGCAGGGTCTGGTACGCCTTGCACGTTCAGTCGATGCTTGCTGCACAATCGCATGGGTGATGGCCTCTCTCTCTCTCTCTCTCTCTCTCTCTCTCTCTCTCTCACCAAAAGAAAGAAACGTTGAAAAGCAATTGAAACCCAAGAAAAGAAAAATGGCACGGAGGAGTTGGGATCTGAGGCACACTGTGAAGGAAACATGGGGGTTGGGAGGTAGCGGAGGTGGACAGGCGGTTCCACAGAGTTGAAGGATGTGCCACAGTCCGCGGTGGCAGGGTGGACTTGAGGGTGGGACCGCTGGTGGTGCAGTCCAGGTAGGGCCATGGGAAGGGCATGTAGAGCTGAAAAGCACCGGCCTTTCAAGGCGAAGGGAGGTGGAAGGAGTCTCGTGTGCCCAGTGTGTCTCCCTGTCCCTTAGGGCTGCCCTTGCGGGCACGGGTCACGAGCGAGGAGGGTGCACGGCTGTAGATGTCCCCGGTTGGCGGGAATGGGAGGCAGAGTGCAGAAGAAACACAGAGGCCTGGGATGCAAGAGGGATCACTGGGTTCACGGGCAGCCACCTGCCTGGGAAACCAGCTATGCAAAAGGTTCCTGGGTCTCTTGAGGGGTGACAGGGAGGTGTCCACCTTGGGAGGAGACACCTGCCAGTCCCTGTCCCACTGGCCTGGTCTGTGGAGCCCTCTGCCTGGCTCCCGGCTCTCAGGCTGGCGGCCAGTCGGTCAGAGCATCTGGTGGGCACAGGGAGGTGCGGTGGTGCAGACCCTGGCGCCCAGGAGCTGTGCCCCCTGCGGGGGGGTGGGGGGATGGGGCGGCTTGGATCCTGGGCCCAAGCAGGTGTGCGGGAGCGCGCGCACGAGTGCGCGCACGCGCGTGGGCCAGGGCCGGAGCCCGGTGAGGGACACAGCTGAGGCTGCAGCGGTGCTGTGAGTCCTGGCTCCCAGCCCGCCTGCCGCCCCAAGGCCCCAAGTGTCTGGGCCAGCCAGGGACTGACGCCCACCTCAGCCCCCGACCGGGGACATGCTGCTGCCTGGCGCCTGCGACCCGGTAGCCATGGCATTGGCGGTAGGGGTAGCGGTAGTGCTACCGGGAGCGCTCGCGGGAGCGTGGGCGGGGCCCCGCGTGCAGAAGACTGGGAGCCATGAGCCTCCAGCCTGGGAGGGTGGCGACCCTGCTGCTCCTGCTGCTCCTGGAGCCAGAGGGCAGGGCGCGGGACTCGCTTTCCGGGCGCCTCGGTCTTTGGCCGCGCTGGTGGAGTGCCAGCACTGGCTGGGGCAGAGCGCGATGCGATGCCCCCCGGCGCCCCCGAAAGACCATCTGGGAGAAGTCTAAAGGTGGAGCAGCTGAGACCCACAGCCTCCCTCCAGGACCTGCCTCAGTCGCGGTGCTGCCAAGGTAGGGACCCTAGCGACAAGGTCGCACGAGGCCTTCCCCTCTGCCCCCCTCTGTCTTCCTCTTCCATGAGCACCACCCACCCCCCCTCCCTGGTGCTCCGGGCTTCTTCTTGGGCTCCTTTGCGGCTGCAGTCTGGAGGCCTCAGGAGTGGGCTTTCTGGGTTGCACCCCGGTTCCCTGGAGGAGGAGGGCCCCAGATCGAGTAGGGGGTTAGGCTCAGGCGGTGGGGAGTGGCTCAGGTCGAGAGGGGGGTCGCCCTGAGTGCCCATGGAAGTCTGACTGGGTTGGTGGTTGGCGGGTGGAGGTGGGAACGAACGAAGGAACGGAGGAACGAAGGAACGAAGGAAGGAAGGAAGGAAGGAAGGAAGGAAGGAAGGAAGGAAGGAAGGAAAGCGTGGACCTGCGGTTGTGGGCAAGTGTCAAGGCAGGGCCAGGTAAGTCGCAGCCATGAGCAGGAGGAATCATTCCTGCCTGTGAAAATGAAGTACAAGGGACCTGAGATTCCAGAGAAACATTCCAGGGAGAGTCAGGGTGGTGGGCCTGAGTTGCTGGAGGCCAGCAGGGGACGGTGTTGAAGGGATTGAGAGTGGAAGCAGCAGGTGAACACAGGCCTCCTGCCTACCCCCTCCACACCTGCTCTCCTGGCCTGCCCAGCCCCGCCGCGCCCCGCCCAGCTCCTGGTGGCAGAGTTGCACCCTCTAATGGGGAGGGCGAGATCTCACCCCGCTTGTGGCGAAAGGGGGTCCTCTATCGTGGGAGTCCATGGGACTAGGGGGTAGGAGTCTGGATTAGGGCAAGTGCAACTCCTGGTTGAGCTTTTCATTTCTGAAGGCAATGTGCATTCCATCAGTGAACTCGGAGCCAGGGAGCCAGGAAGAAGTGGCGCTTCTGTGTTTTAGAGGGTGGTCCAGACTCTTTCCTACTTGGAGCTGTGTGCTGAAGAGAACTGGGTGTTGTGGATGGAGTCCAAAGTCATCTCTTTGGGACATGTTGGGTGGGAATGTCTTCTTCGCACGCTGGCGAGGAAGGTGGATGGAAAAGCTCCTTGTCCGAGGCAGACTTGTGGGTTTTGTTCTTCCTATCCGTGGGGCATGGTGCTTCCCGTTTCCGTGGAGCGCCTCCTGTCTTGCATTCGTTCCGTGTTTCCAGAGTTTCAGTCCTTGGCAATCACATCTCCTCCGGGACTCCCCAGGCAGCACGAGGGAGAAGTGACTCGGAGCCCGCCGGGTCCCTAGAAACCAGTGCGTGTGTACTGGAGCAGGCAGTGCTCCTCTCTCAGCCTCCTTTGGAAATGAGGTCTTGGGCAAACGGTCTTTCACTGCATGGGTTGTACCTCTCCCCGGTTGTTGGGGGGAGTGTGTGTGCGTGAGTTTGGTGCTGTGGCCCGTGTGGAGTCCGGACCGCGTCAGGGACCCCGTTCTTTGCAAGGAATGCGTTTTGTTGCATGGGAAGATCTCATTTCACTAGAGAGTTCCAATCCTGTCTCAAAGGCTGAACACATCCTGAAGGCAGCACCTTGACCTCACTGAAAGCAAAGGCCTAAGAGCAGAGGCTTTCCCACACTTCCATCTCGAGCTGACTGGTGCTTTATGTTTTCAGGAAGATGGTGTGGTGTCGGCCATTTGGAGCAGCTCAGGCTCCTAAGCGTGTGTTTGGTCCCCGAGGGGTGAGTTGTGTCTCTCCGGAATGAGGGAGATTATGGTGACCTTGAGTATCATTACCTTCATGATTACCGTGATTATTCTGCCTAAGTCATGGCATGGATATTGATCCATGAGCTTGCCATGTGAGAGGTTTCCTTGGTAAAGTAGTCGCCGTGCGTGTCCTCGAAACTTGGTTGTGGTCCGAACACCTTTGATGCTTTGCACGTCCCGAAGCGGCTCCACGGGTGTGCAGTCCCTGTTGCCATATAGGTGAGGAGGCAGAGTCTGTTGACCTGAAAGCCCGTCCAAGTATCCAGGGAGATGTGCGAGGGCCTCTCCCTGAGGCACTGGGTTCCTAGCCGGCACCACCCAGAATCAGGCAGGGAGGTTTTCTTGATGCCAGGGGGAAGTCCTGAGGAGGGAGGGGGAGCCGGACACGGTCGGTCGGGGGAAGGAAGGGATCCCTCCCCTGCCTCACCATCCCCAGCAGTTGCCTAGGTGCTGGCCACGAGGGAGGGGACTGCCTAGGCGTGTTTGTTTTCTCGTTGGTCTTATCCCACCTTGGTAGAGCGCTTAGCCTGTTCCAGGCACTGTTCTGGGCACTGGAGAGATCTATGCTAAACGACACAGAGTACCTCGACAAGGACTCTGGTCCCCGTTCGTATTTCCAAGGGAAGATGTGAAAGAATGTGTGCCGGGGGTCACTGCTGTGAGGCGGGAGGACTCGAGGCATGAAGCCAGGCAGTCGGGCTCCACATGAGCGTGCTGCACCGCTGGCTTTCCCACCGCTGCCTGTCGAGAGGCAGGGAAAGCATTTGCACCTAGCGTGCGTGTCCTGCGAGCAGAGGTGGGCTTGGAGACGTGCGTGTGCCCTCAAACGGGGAATCCAGCAAAATAGGCTCTAGGGCCTGAGTCACGCTCTCTGCGGGGAACCCTATCATTTCAAGTCCAGCCTGAGACACTTTGGACAGTGACACGCGGGGCTGTTAGTGAGGGTGGCGGCGCAGCGGGGGGCATGGGTCAGCGGGACCTTCCTAGGACCCCCGCCCCGGTGCTCAGCTCCCCCTGAAACCCAGGCAGGGCTGGAAGGAGGAACAGGCTGTCGATGGCACCATCCCTTCCGCAGGGAGGCTTCTTGGGAGCTGGTGACTGAGGTGACCTTTGCGAGTTCCCCCTCTGAATTGCAGGAGAAGCGGCCGAGGGCCCTCATTTCCTGCGGTCCACACTCCCCGTCGCCCTGTGTGCCAGTTGCCAACGTCGCAGGCGCCCTGGTGGTGAACGTGTTCCCCGAGTAGGGGAACCCCAAGGCCGTTTCTGCGTCCTCAAATGCTAACGTTCTCTGCTTGCGTCCTGCGCCCTGGCTGGTCCGAGACCCTGAGCACAGGGCCTGCAGGAAGGGTGAAGGGTGCGAAGCTGTCTCCTGGTAGGTAGCTGCGGTGAGGTCGTTCCCGGTGGCCTGCGCTCAGCTGCAGGGCTCCTTGGAACCCAAAGCCACGACGTTTCCCGTGGGACAAAGTGCGCTGCAAGGGGAGCCTGGGGAGTCATCAGGCCCTAAGGGTAGGCAGGCATGACCTTTATCCGTGGGCCTTTTGATCAGAGCGCCCTCTTTGCTACCTATCGTCAGGGCAGCCTCTTTGGAAGACAGAGGGCAGGTTGTGGACAGTTGTATAGCATCCTTCCTGGTGCTATGTGTTGTAAGGGCTCTGACCTTGCGGAAATGGGCGGGGATGGATGGAGTGGACTCCTGAATGGAACCTTCCCCGGGCGCCTGGGTGGTTCAGTGGGTTGAGCTTCCCACTTGGGCTCAGGTCACGCCCTCGCCGTTCCTGAGTTCCAGCCCTGCGCTGGGCTGTGTGCCCACAGCTCAGGCCCTGGGGCCTGTTTTCAGATTCTGTGTGTCTCGCTCTCTGCTTCTCTGCCCCTCCCCCACTGGCGGTCACTGGCTTGTCAGCTTGCTCTCTCGCTCCCTGTGTCTCCAGAGTGAAGAAACATGAACAAATAGGAAATAGAACGTTCCCCAGGGCAGGTGCTGGCCACGGGCACAGCCATTCATTCGCGGTGGTAATGAACTCGACGGTGTTCCTTTCCTGTTATCATTCGAGGTTCTTTGTTTCTTTCATTCATTCTGAGAGACAGAGAGAGAGTGGACGCATGCATGTGTGCCTGTGAGCAGGGATAGGGCACACAGGGAGGGAGAGAGAGAGGAGGGCCAGCGGGCTCCGCATCGTTGGCGCCCATCTTGAGGTGGGCCTCCCTGTGGAGGCTCAGCCTCACACACTGTGAGATCGTGACGTGAGCTGAGATCCAGAGCCACATGCTTTTGTTTCTTTTTTCATGTTCGCGTCGGAGAGAAAGCGAGAGAGACAGAGAGAGCACAAGCGAGGGAGGGGCAGGGAGAGAGAGAGGAAACCCAGAAGGGAATCAGGTTCCAGGCTCTGAGCTGTCAGCACGGAGCACTAGGCGCGACTCAGCTCAGGAACCCTGAGAGCCTGACGTGACCCGAAGTCGGACCATTACCCAGCTGAGTCATCCAGGCGGCCCACAGAGTTTGCCGTGTGTATTTTCAAAAGAAAAAACAGCTACGTTGATATATAGATCTATCTACCTGTGTGTCCATAGGGATACCTATGGACATACACATACACGTCTACATATACGTACACACATTCGTGGATGTGTATCTATGTGTATATGCATACACACTCGCGCGGGCGCGCGCGCGCGCACACACACACACACACACAGAAACACACACACACACACACACACACACACACACACACACACACCATGTAAACGGAGCCCAACAGTCTTGTCAGTGGAGACGCAGAGCCAGGAGGGAGGCATCAGCACAATGTTCAAAATGAAAGGGAAACGTCATTCTCGTATCTCTCAGTACGTGCCATGACAGGGAGACACACGTGAGTGTTCTGGTAGGATAGGAAGCTGCTCCCACGGAGAATGCAGGCAAATGGCCCCTATGGAGCCAATGGAACCCTAGTGCACTTGTGGTAGGAGACTGATCAAGGACGCCCAAAACTCTTGACCTTTGTAATGCTAGCAGAGGGCATTTGCATTTGTATAGCATGCGATCATTGACGTTGCCCCTGGGGGGAGAAAGGTTTTGCATCTCTCTTCTCCTAGGTTTGTGGCTTCGTTTTGTCTTCCCTTGTGCACTTGAAAGAGTCCTGACAGGTCCTGATGGTCCACAGTAAGTCCCAGTCACCAGAGTCCAGAGTCCCTTGGTGGGGCTTGTGGGATGGTGTCCTTCCCATGACCATGAAGTCCACAGACCAGTCTTGAGCTTTTGCTGTAAGTCCTGTGTCTACCAGGTCCAGTCTGGGGGTGCCTCTTTGCAAGTCCTCAGGTGAGGACACGTGATGAAGGCTGCCCATTGGGACTGGCCTTCCATGATCCCTATGTCCGTGACTCCCTGCTCTCCTTCCAGGGCTGCGTAGGTTCGTGCCCTTGATGCTCCTTTCGTAGAAAGCCTTGACTGCTTGGTCTCTCTACTCCTCCTCACCCTGGACGGTAGTCCTGTGGCTCCCCTTGAATCCTCAGGCATACGTTTCCTTGCCCACCTCTGCACACTGGCCCTCCAGAGCAGGGTCTGGTACGCCTTGCACGTTCAGTCGATGCTTGCTGCACAATCGCATGGGTGATGGCCCCTCTGTCTCTCTCTCTCTCTCTCTCTCTCTCTCTCTCTCTCTCTCTCTCTCTCACCAAAAGAAAGAAACGTTGAAAAGCAATTGAAACCCAAGAAAAGAAAAATGGCACGGAGGAGTTGGGATCTGAGGCACACTGTGAAGGAAACATGGGGGTTGGGAGGTAGCGGAGGTGGACAGGCGGTTCCACAGAGTTGAAGGATGTGCCACAGTCCGCGGTGGCAGGGTGGACTTGAGGGTGGGACCGCTGGTGGTGCAGTCCAGGTAGGGCCATGGGAAGGGCATGTAGAGCTGAAAAGCACCGGCCTTTCAAGGCGAAGGGAGGTGGAAGGAGTCTCGTGTGCCCAGTGTGTCTCCCTGTCCCTTAGGGCTGCCCTTGCGGGCACGGGTCACGAGCGAGGAGGGTGCACGGCTGTAGATGTCCCCGGTTGGCGGGAATGGGAGGCAGAGTGCAGAAGAAACACAGAGGCCTGGGATGCAAGAGGGATCACTGGGTTCACGGGCAGCCACCTGCCTGGGAAACCAGCTATGCAAAAGGTTCCTGGGTCTCTTGAGGGGTGACAGGGAGGTGTCCACCTTGGGAGGAGACACCTGCCAGTCCCTGTCCCACTGGCCTGGTCTGTGGAGCCCTCTGCCTGGCTCCCGGCTGTCAGGCTGGCGGCCAGTCGGTCAGAGCATCTGGTGGGCACAGGGAGGTGCGGTGGTGCAGACCCTGGCGCCCAGGAGCTGTGCCCCCTGCGGGGGGGTGGGGGGATGGGGCGGCTTGGATCCTGGGCCCAAGCAGGTGTGCGGGAGCGCGCGCACGAGTGCGCGCACGCGCGTGGGCCAGGGCCGGAGCCCGGTGAGGGACACAGCTGAGGCTGCAGCGGTGCTGTGAGTCCTGGCTCCCAGCCCGCCTGCCGCCCCAAGGCCCCAAGTGTCTGGGCCAGCCAGGGACTGACGCCCACCTCAGCCCCCGACCGGGGACATGCTGCTGCCTGGCGCCTGCGACCCGGTAGCCATGGCATTGGCGGTAGGGGTAGCGGTAGTGCTACCGGGAGCGCTCGCGGGAGCGTGGGCGGGGCCCCGCGTGCAGAAGACTGGGAGCCATGAGCCTCCAGCCTGGGAGGGTGGCGACCCTGCTGCTCCTGCTGCTCCTGGAGCCAGAGGGCAGGGCGCGGGACTCGCTTTCCGGGCGCCTCGGTCTTTGGCCGCGCTGGTGGAGTGCCAGCACTGGCTGGGGCAGAGCGCGATGCGATGCCCCCCGGCGCCCCCGAAAGACCATCTGGGAGAAGTCTAAAGGTGGAGCAGCTGAGACCCACAGCCTCCCTCCAGGACCTGCCTCAGTCGCGGTGCTGCCAAGGTAGGGACCCTAGCGACAAGGTCGCACGAGGCCTTCCCCTCTGCCCCCCTCTGTCTTCCTCTTCCATGAGCACCACCCACCCCCCCTCCCTGGTGCTCCGGGCTTCTTCTTGGGCTCCTTTGCGGCTGCAGTCTGGAGGCCTCAGGAGTGGGCTTTCTGGGTTGCACCCCGGTTCCCTGGAGGAGGAGGGCCCCAGATCGAGTAGGGGGTTAGGCTCAGGCGGTGGGGAGTGGCTCAGGTCGAGAGGGGGGTCGCCCTGAGTGCCCATGGAAGTCTGACTGGGTTGGTGGTTGGCGGGTGGAGGTGGGAACGAACGAAGGAACGGAGGAACGAAGGAACGAAGGAAGGAAGGAAGGAAGGAAGGAAGGAAGGAAGGAAGGAAGGAAGGAAAGCGTGGACCTGCGGTTGTGGGCAAGTGTCAAGGCAGGGCCAGGTAAGTCGCAGCCATGAGCAGGAGGAATCATTCCTGCCTGTGAAAATGAAGTACAAGGGACCTGAGATTCCAGAGAAACATTCCAGGGAGAGTCAGGGTGGTGGGCCTGAGTTGCTGGAGGCCAGCAGGGGACGGTGTTGAAGTGATTGAGAGTGGAAGCAGCAGGTGAACACAGGCCTCCTGCCTACCCCCTCCACACCTGCTCTCCTGGCCTGCCCAGCCCCGCCGCGCCCCGCCCAGCTCCTGGTGGCAGAGTTGCACCCTCTAATGGGGAGGGGGAGATCTCACCCCGCTTGTGGCGAAAGGGGGTCCTCTATCGTGGGAGTCCATGGGACTAGGGGGTAGGAGTCTGGATTAGGGCAAGTGCAACTCCTGGTTGAGCTTTTCATTTCTGAAGGCAATGTGCATTCCATCAGTGAACTCGGAGCCAGGGAGCCAGGAAGAAGTGGCGCTTCTGTGTTTTAGAGGGTGGTCCAGACTCTTTCCTACTTGGAGCTGTGTGCTGAAGAGAACTGGGTGTTGTGGATGGAGTCCAAAGTCATCTCTTTGGGACATGTTGGGTGGGAATGTCTTCTTCGCACGCTGGCGAGGAAGGTGGATGGAAAAGCTCCTTGTCCGAGGCAGACTTGTGGGTTTTGTTCTTCCTATCCGTGGGGCATGGTGCTTCCCGTTTCCGTGGAGCGCCTCCTGTCTTGCATTCGTTCCGTGTTTCCAGAGTTTCAGTCCTTGGCAATCACATCTCCTCCGGGACTCCCCAGGCAGCACGAGGGAGAAGTGACTCGGAGCCCGCCGGGTCCCTAGAAACCAGTGCGTGTGTACTGGAGCAGGCAGTGCTCCTCTCTCAGCCTCCTTTGGAAATGAGGTCTTGGGCAAACGGTCTTTCACTGCATGGGTTGTACCTCTCCCCGGTTGTTGGGGGGAGTGTGTGTGCGTGAGTTTGGTGCTGTGGCCCGTGTGGAGTCCGGACCGCGTCAGGGACCCCGTTCTTTGCAAGGAATGCGTTTTGTTGCATGGGAAGATCTCATTTCACTAGAGAGTTCCAATCCTGTCTCAAAGGCTGAACACATCCTGAAGGCAGCACCTTGACCTCACTGAAAGCAAAGGCCTAAGAGCAGAGGCTTTCCCACACTTCCCTCTCGAGCTGAGTGGTGCTTTATGTTTTCAGGAAGATGGTGTGGTGTCGGCCATTTGGAGCAGCTCAGGCTCCTAAGCGTGTGTTTGGTCCCCGAGGGGTGAGTTGTGTCTCTCCGGAATGAGGGAGATTATGGTGACCTTGAGTATCATTACCTTCATGATTACCGTGATTATTCTGCCTAAGTCATGGCATGGATATTGATCCATGAGCTTGCCATGTGAGAGGTTTCCTTGGTAAAGTAGTCGCCGTGCGTGTCCTCGAAACTTGGTTGTGGTCCGAACACCTTTGATGCTTTGCACGTCCCGAAGCGGCTCCACGGGTGTGCAGTCCCTGTTGCCATATAGGTGAGGAGGCAGAGTCTGTTGACCTGAAAGCCCGTCCAAGTATCCAGGGAGATGTGCGAGGGCCTCTCCCTGAGGCACTGGGTTCCTAGCCGGCACCACCCAGAATCAGGCAGGGAGGTTTTCTTGATGCCAGGGGGAAGTCCTGAGGAGGGAGGGGGAGCCGGACACGGTCGGTCGGGGGAAGGAAGGGATCCCTCCCCTGCCTCACCATCCCCAGCAGTTGCCTAGGTGCTGGCCACGAGGGAGGGGACTGCCTAGGCGTGTTTGTTTTCTCGTTGGTCTTATCCCACCTTGGTAGAGCGCTTAGCCTGTTCCAGGCACTGTTCTGGGCACTGGAGAGATCTATGCTAAACGACACAGAGTACCTCGACAAGGACTCTGGTCCCCGTTCGTATTTCCAAGGGAAGATGTGAAAGAATGTGTGCCGGGGGTCACTGCTGTGAGGCGGGAGGACTCGAGGCATGAAGCCAGGCAGTCGGGCTCCACATGAGCGTGCTGCACCGCTGGCTTTCCCACCGCTGCCTGTCGAGAGGCAGGGAAAGCATTTGCACCTAGCGTGCGTGTCCTGCGAGCAGAGGTGGGCTTGGAGACGTGCGTGTGCCCTCAAACGGGGAATCCAGCAAAATAGGCTCTAGGGCCTGAGTCACGCTCTCTGCGGGGAACCCTATCATTTCAAGTCCAGCCTGAGACACTTTGGACAGTGACACGCGGGGCTGTTAGTGAGGGTGGCGGCGCAGCGGGGGGCATGGGTCAGCGGGACCTTCCTAGGACCCCCGCCCCGGTGCTCAGCTCCCCCTGAAACCCAGGCAGGGCTGGAAGGAGGAACAGGCTGTCGATGGCACCATCCCTTCCGCAGGGAGGCTTCTTGGGAGCTGGTGACTGAGGTGACCTTTGCGAGTTCCCCCTCTGAATTGCAGGAGAAGCGGCCGAGGGCCCTCATTTCCTGCGGTCCACACTCCCCGTCGCCCTGTGTGCCAGTTGCCAACGTCGCAGGCGCCCTGGTGGTGAACGTGTTCCCCGAGTAGGGGAACCCCAAGGCCGTTTCTGCGTCCTCAAATGCTAACGTTCTCTGCTTGCGTCCTGCGCCCTGGCTGGTCCGAGACCCTGAGCACAGGGCCTGCAGGAAGGGTGAAGGGTGCGAAGCTGTCTCCTGGTAGGTAGCTGCGGTGAGGTCGTTCCCGGTGGCCTGCGCTCAGCTGCAGGGCTCCTTGGAACCCAAAGCCACGACGTTTCCCGTGGGACAAAGTGCGCTGCAAGGGGAGCCTGGGGAGTCATCAGGCCCTAAGGGTAGGCAGGCATGACCTTTATCCGTGGGCCTTTTGATCAGAGCGCCCTCTTTGCTACCTATCGTCAGGGCAGCCTCTTTGGAAGACAGAGGGCAGGTTGTGGACAGTTGTATAGCATCCTTCCTGGTGCTATGTGTTGTAAGGGCTCTGACCTTGCGGAAATGGGCGGGGATGGATGGAGTGGACTCCTGAATGGAACCTTCCCCGGGCGCCTGGGTGGTTCAGTGGGTTGAGCTTCCCACTTGGGCTCAGGTCACGCCCTCGCCGTTCCTGAGTTCCAGCCCTGCGCTGGGCTGTGTGCCCACAGCTCAGGCCCTGGGGCCTGTTTTCAGATTCTGTGTGTCTCGCTCTCTGCTTCTCTGCCCCTCCCCCACTGGCGGTCACTGGCTTGTCAGCTTGCTCTCTCGCTCCCTGTGTCTCCAGAGTGAAGAAACATGAACAAATAGGAAATAGAACGTTCCCCAGGGCAGGTGCTGGCCACGGGCACAGCCATTCATTCGCGGTGGTAATGAACTCGACGGTGTTCCTTTCCTGTTATCATTCGAGGTTCTTTGTTTCTTTCATTCATTCTGAGAGACAGAGAGAGAGTGGACGCATGCATGTGTGCCTGTGAGCAGGGATAGGGCACACAGGGAGGGAGAGAGAGAGGAGGGCCAGCGGGCTCCGCATCGTTGGCGCCCATCTTGAGGTGGGCCTCCCTGTGGAGGCTCAGCCTCACACACTGTGAGATCGTGACGTGAGCTGAGATCCAGAGCCACATGCTTTTGTTTCTTTTTTCATGTTCGCGTCGGAGAGAAAGCGAGAGAGACAGAGAGAGCACAAGCGAGGGAGGGGCAGGGAGAGAGAGAGGAAACCCAGAAGGGAATCAGGTTCCAGGCTCTGAGCTGTCAGCACGGAGCACTAGGCGCGACTCAGCTCAGGAACCCTGAGAGCCTGACGTGACCCGAAGTCGGACCATTACCCAGCTGAGTCATCCAGGCGGCCCACAGAGTTTGCCGTGTGTATTTTCAAAAGAAAAAACAGCTACGTTGATATATAGATCTATCTACCTGTGTGTCCATAGGGATACCTATGTACATACACATACACGTCTACATATACGTACACACATTCGTGGATGTGTATCTATGTGTATATGCATACACACTCGCGCGGGCGCGCGCGCGCGCACACACACACACACACACAGAAACACACACACACACACACACACACACACACACACACACACACACACCATGTAAACGGAGCCCAACAGTCTTGTCAGTGGAGACGCAGAGCCAGGAGGGAGGCATCAGCACAATGTTCAAAATGAAAGGGAAACGTCATTCTCGTATCTCTCAGTACGTGCCATGACAGGGAGACACACGTGAGTGTTCTGGTAGGATAGGAAGCTGCTCCCACGGAGAATGCAGGCAAATGGCCCCTATGGAGCCAATGGAACCCTAGTGCACTTGTGGTAGGAGACTGATCAAGGACGCCCAAAACTCTTGACCTTTGTAATGCTAGCAGAGGGCATTTGCATTTGTATAGCATGCGATCATTGACGTTGCCCCTGGGGGGAGAAAGGTTTTGCATCTCTCTTCTCCTAGGTTTGTGGCTTCGTTTTGTCTTCCCTTGTGCACTTGAAAGAGTCCTGACAGGTCCTGATGGTCCACAGTAAGTCCCAGTCACCAGAGTCCAGAGTCCCTTGGTGGGGCTTGTGGGATGGTGTCCTTCCCATGACCATGAAGTCCACAGACCAGTCTTGAGCTTTTGCTGTAAGTCCTGTGTCTACCAGGTCCAGTCTGGGGGTGCCTCTTTGCAAGTCCTCAGGTGAGGACACGTGATGAAGGCTGCCCATTGGGACTGGCCTTCCATGATCCCTATGTCCGTGACTCCCTGCTCTCCTTCCAGGGCTGCGTAGGTTCGTGCCCTTGATGCTCCTTTCGTAGAAAGCCTTGACTGCTTGGTCTCTCTACTCCTCCTCACCCTGGACGGTAGTCCTGTGGCTCCCCTTGAATCCTCAGGCATACGTTTCCTTGCCCACCTCTGCACACTGGCCCTCCAGAGCAGGGTCTGGTACGCCTTGCACGTTCAGTCGATGCTTGCTGCACAATCGCATGGGTGATGGCCCCTCTGTCTCTCTCTCTCTCTCTCTCTCTCTCTCTCTCTCTCTCTCTCTCACCAAAAGAAAGAAACGTTGAAAAGCAATTGAAACCCAAGAAAAGAAAAATGGCACGGAGGAGTTGGGATCTGAGGCACACTGTGAAGGAAACATGGGGGTTGGGAGGTAGCGGAGGTGGACAGGCGGTTCCACAGAGTTGAAGGATGTGCCACAGTCCGCGGTGGCAGGGTGGACTTGAGGGTGGGACCGCTGGTGGTGCAGTCCAGGTAGGGCCATGGGAAGGGCATGTAGAGCTGAAAAGCACCGGCCTTTCAAGGCGAAGGGAGGTGGAAGGAGTCTCGTGTGCCCAGTGTGTCTCCCTGTCCCTTAGGGCTGCCCTTGCGGGCACGGGTCACGAGCGAGGAGGGTGCACGGCTGTAGATGTCCCCGGTTGGCGGGAATGGGAGGCAGAGTGCAGAAGAAACACAGAGGCCTGGGATGCAAGAGGGATCACTGGGTTCACGGGCAGCCACCTGCCTGGGAAACCAGCTATGCAAAAGGTTCCTGGGTCTCTTGAGGGGTGACAGGGAGGTGTCCACCTTGGGAGGAGACACCTGCCAGTCCCTGTCCCACTGGCCTGGTCTGTGGAGCCCTCTGCCTGGCTCCCGGCTGTCAGGCTGGCGGCCAGTCGGTCAGAGCATCTGGTGGGCACAGGGAGGTGCGGTGGTGCAGACCCTGGCGCCCAGGAGCTGTGCCCCCTGCGGGGGGGTGGGGGGATGGGGCGGCTTGGATCCTGGGCCCAAGCAGGTGTGCGGGAGCGCGCGCACGAGTGCGCGCACGCGCGTGGGCCAGGGCCGGAGCCCGGTGAGGGACACAGCTGAGGCTGCAGCGGTGCTGTGAGTCCTGGCTCCCAGCCCGCCTGCCGCCCCAAGGCCCCAAGTGTCTGGGCCAGCCAGGGACTGACGCCCACCTCAGCCCCCGACCGGGGACATGCTGCTGCCTGGCGCCTGCGACCCGGTAGCCATGGCATTGGCGGTAGGGGTAGCGGTAGTGCTACCGGGAGCGCTCGCGGGAGCGTGGGCGGGGCCCCGCGTGCAGAAGACTGGGAGCCATGAGCCTCCAGCCTGGGAGGGTGGCGACCCTGCTGCTCCTGCTGCTCCTGGAGCCAGAGGGCAGGGCGCGGGACTCGCTTTCCGGGCGCCTCGGTCTTTGGCCGCGCTGGTGGAGTGCCAGCACTGGCTGGGGCAGAGCGCGATGCGATGCCCCCCGGCGCCCCCGAAAGACCATCTGGGAGAAGTCTAAAGGTGGAGCAGCTGAGACCCACAGCCTCCCTCCAGGACCTGCCTCAGTCGCGGTGCTGCCAAGGTAGGGACCCTAGCGACAAGGTCGCACGAGGCCTTCCCCTCTGCCCCCCTCTGTCTTCCTCTTCCATGAGCACCACCCACCCCCCCTCCCTGGTGCTCCGGGCTTCTTCTTGGGCTCCTTTGCGGCTGCAGTCTGGAGGCCTCAGGAGTGGGCTTTCTGGGTTGCACCCCGGTTCCCTGGAGGAGGAGGGCCCCAGATCGAGTAGGGGGTTAGGCTCAGGCGGTGGGGAGTGGCTCAGGTCGAGAGGGGGGTCGCCCTGAGTGCCCATGGAAGTCTGACTGGGTTGGTGGTTGGCGGGTGGAGGTGGGAACGAACGAAGGAACGGAGGAACGAAGGAACGAAGGAAGGAAGGAAGGAAGGAAGGAAGGAAGGAAGGAAGGAAGGAAAGCGTGGACCTGCGGTTGTGGGCAAGTGTCAAGGCAGGGCCAGGTAAGTCGCAGCCATGAGCAGGAGGAATCATTCCTGCCTGTGAAAATGAAGTACAAGGGACCTGAGATTCCAGAGAAACATTCCAGGGAGAGTCAGGGTGGTGGGCCTGAGTTGCTGGAGGCCAGCAGGGGACGGTGTTGAAGTGATTGAGAGTGGAAGCAGCAGGTGAACACAGGCCTCCTGCCTACCCCCTCCACACCTGCTCTCCTGGCCTGCCCAGCCCCGCCGCGCCCCGCCCAGCTCCTGGTGGCAGAGTTGCACCCTCTAATGGGGAGGGGGAGATCTCACCCCGCTTGTGGCGAAAGGGGGTCCTCTATCGTGGGAGTCCATGGGACTAGGGGGTAGGAGTCTGGATTAGGGCAAGTGCAACTCCTGGTTGAGCTTTTCATTTCTGAAGGCAATGTGCATTCCATCAGTGAACTCGGAGCCAGGGAGCCAGGAAGAAGTGGCGCTTCTGTGTTTTAGAGGGTGGTCCAGACTCTTTCCTACTTGGAGCTGTGTGCTGAAGAGAACTGGGTGTTGTGGATGGAGTCCAAAGTCATCTCTTTGGGACACGTTGGGTGGGAATGTCTTCTTCGCACGCTGGCGAGGAAGGTGGATGGAAAAGCTCCTTGTCCGAGGCAGACTTGTGGGTTTTGTTCTTCCTATCCGTGGGGCATGGTGCTTCCCGTTTCCGTGGAGCGCCTCCTGTCTTGCATTCGTTCCGTGTTTCCAGAGTTTCAGTCCTTGGCAATCACATCTCCTCCGGGACTCCCCAGGCAGCACGAGGGAGAAGTGACTCGGAGCCCGCCGGGTCCCTAGAAACCAGTGCGTGTGTACTGGAGCAGGCAGTGCTCCTCTCTCAGCCTCCTTTGGAAATGAGGTCTTGGGCAAACGGTCTTTCACTGCATGGGTTGTACCTCTCCCCGGTTGTTGGGGGGAGTGTGTGTGCGTGAGTTTGGTGCTGTGGCCCGTGTGGAGTCCGGACCGCGTCAGGGACCCCGTTCTTTGCAAGGAATGCGTTTTGTTGCATGGGAAGATCTCATTTCACTAGAGAGTTCCAATCCTGTCTCAAAGGCTGAACACATCCTGAAGGCAGCACCTTGACCTCACTGAAAGCAAAGGCCTAAGAGCAGAGGCTTTCCCACACTTCCATCTCGAGCTGACTGGTGCTTTATGTTTTCAGGAAGATGGTGTGGTGTCGGCCATTTGGAGCAGCTCAGGCTCCTAAGCGTGTGTTTGGTCCCCGAGGGGTGAGTTGTGTCTCTCCGGAATGAGGGAGATTATGGTGACCTTGAGTATCATTACCTTCATGATTACCGTGATTATTCTGCCTAAGTCATGGCATGGATATTGATCCATGAGCTTGCCATGTGAGAGGTTTCCTTGGTAAAGTAGTCGCCGTGCGTGTCCTCGAAACTTGGTTGTGGTCCGAACACCTTTGATGCTTTGCACGTCCCGAAGCGGCTCCACGGGTGTGCAGTCCCTGTTGCCATATAGGTGAGGAGGCAGAGTCTGTTGACCTGAAAGCCCGTCCAAGTATCCAGGGAGATGTGCGAGGGCCTCTCCCTGAGGCACTGGGTTCCTAGCCGGCACCACCCAGAATCAGGCAGGGAGGTTTTCTTGATGCCAGGGGGAAGTCCTGAGGAGGGAGGGGGAGCCGGACACGGTCGGTCGGGGGAAGGAAGGGATCCCTCCCCTGCCTCACCATCCCCAGCAGTTGCCTAGGTGCTGGCCACGAGGGAGGGGACTGCCTAGGCGTGTTTGTTTTCTCGTTGGTCTTATCCCACCTTGGTAGAGCGCTTAGCCTGTTCCAGGCACTGTTCTGGGCACTGGAGAGATCTATGCTAAACGACACAGAGTACCTCGACAAGGACTCTGGTCCCCGTTCGTATTTCCAAGGGAAGATGTGAAAGAATGTGTGCCGGGGGTCACTGCTGTGAGGCGGGAGGACTCGAGGCATGAAGCCAGGCAGTCGGGCTCCACATGAGCGTGCTGCACCGCTGGCTTTCCCACCGCTGCCTGTCGAGAGGCAGGGAAAGCATTTGCACCTAGCGTGCGTGTCCTGCGAGCAGAGGTGGGCTTGGAGACGTGCGTGTGCCCTCAAACGGGGAATCCAGCAAAATAGGCTCTAGGGCCTGAGTCACGCTCTCTGCGGGGAACCCTATCATGTCAAGTCCAGCCTGAGACACTTTGGACAGTGACACGCGGGGCTGTTAGTGAGGGTGGCGGCGCAGCGGGGGGCATGGGTCAGCGGGACCTTCCTAGGACCCCCGCCCCGGTGCTCAGCTCCCCCTGAAACCCAGGCAGGGCTGGAAGGAGGAACAGGCTGTCGATGGCACCATCCCTTCCGCAGGGAGGCTTCTTGGGAGCTGGTGACTGAGGTGACCTTTGCGAGTTCCCCCTCTGAATTGCAGGAGAAGCGGCCGAGGGCCCTCATTTCCTGCGGTCCACACTCCCCGTCGCCCTGTGTGCCAGTTGCCAACGTCGCAGGCGCCCTGGTGGTGAACGTGTTCCCCGAGTAGGGGAACCCCAAGGCCGTTTCTGCGTCCTCAAATGCTAACGTTCTCTGCTTGCGTCCTGCGCCCTGGCTGGTCCGAGACCCTGAGCACAGGGCCTGCAGGAAGGGTGAAGGGTGCGAAGCTGTCTCCTGGTAGGTAGCTGCGGTGAGGTCGTTCCCGGTGGCCTGCGCTCAGCTGCAGGGCTCCTTGGAACCCAAAGCCACGACGTTTCCCGTGGGACAAAGTGCGCTGCAAGGGGAGCCTGGGGAGTCATCAGGCCCTAAGGGTAGGCAGGCATGACCTTTATCCGTGGGCCTTTTGATCAGAGCGCCCTCTTTGCTACCTATCGTCAGGGCAGCCTCTTTGGAAGACAGAGGGCAGGTTGTGGACAGTTGTATAGCATCCTTCCTGGTGCTATGTGTTGTAAGGGCTCTGACCTTGCGGAAATGGGCGGGGATGGATGGAGTGGACTCCTGAATGGAACCTTCCCCGGGCGCCTGGGTGGTTCAGTGGGTTGAGCTTCCCACTTGGGCTCAGGTCACGCCCTCGCCGTTCCTGAGTTCCAGCCCTGCGCTGGGCTGTGTGCCCACAGCTCAGGCCCTGGGGCCTGTTTTCAGATTCTGTGTGTCTCGCTCTCTGCTTCTCTGCCCCTCCCCCACTGGCGGTCACTGGCTTGTCAGCTTGCTCTCTCGCTCCCTGTGTCTCCAGAGTGAAGAAACATGAACAAATAGGAAATAGAACGTTCCCCAGGGCAGGTGCTGGCCACGGGCACAGCCATTCATTCGCGGTGGTAATGAACTCGACGGTGTTCCTTTCCTGTTATCATTCGAGGTTCTTTGTTTCTTTCATTCATTCTGAGAGACAGAGAGAGAGTGGACGCATGCATGTGTGCCTGTGAGCAGGGATAGGGCACACAGGGAGGGAGAGAGAGAGGAGGGCCAGCGGGCTCCGCATCGTTGGCGCCCATCTTGAGGTGGGCCTCCCTGTGGAGGCTCAGCCTCACACACTGTGAGATCGTGACGTGAGCTGAGATCCAGAGCCACATGCTTTTGTTTCTTTTTTCATGTTCGCGTCGGAGAGAAAGCGAGAGAGACAGAGAGAGCACAAGCGAGGGAGGGGCAGGGAGAGAGAGAGGAAACCCAGAAGGGAATCAGGTTCCAGGCTCTGAGCTGTCAGCACGGAGCACTAGGCGCGACTCAGCTCAGGAACCCTGAGAGCCTGACGTGACCCGAAGTCGGACCATTACCCAGCTGAGTCATCCAGGCGGCCCACAGAGTTTGCCGTGTGTATTTTCAAAAGAAAAAACAGCTACGTTGATATATAGATCTATCTACCTGTGTGTCCATAGGGATACCTATGGACATACACATACACGTCTACATATACGTACACACATTCGTGGATGTGTATCTATGTGTATATGCATACACACTCGCGCGGGCGCGCGCGCGCGCACACACACACACACACACAGAAACACACACACACACACACACACACACACACACACACACACACACCATGTAAACGGAGCCCAACAGTCTTGTCAGTGGAGACGCAGAGCCAGGAGGGAGGCATCAGCACAATGTTCAAAATGAAAGGGAAACGTCATTCTCGTATCTCTCAGTACGTGCCATGACAGGGAGACACACGTGAGTGTTCTGGTAGGATAGGAAGCTGCTCCCACGGAGAATGCAGGCAAATGGCCCCTATGGAGCCAATGGAACCCTAGTGCACTTGTGGTAGGAGACTGATCAAGGACGCCCAAAACTCTTGACCTTTGTAATGCTAGCAGAGGGCATTTGCATTTGTATAGCATGCGATCATTGACGTTGCCCCTGGGGGGAGAAAGGTTTTGCATCTCTCTTCTCCTAGGTTTGTGGCTTCGTTTTGTCTTCCCTTGTGCACTTGAAAGAGTCCTGACAGGTCCTGATGGTCCACAGTAAGTCCCAGTCACCAGAGTCCAGAGTCCCTTGGTGGGGCTTGTGGGATGGTGTCCTTCCCATGACCATGAAGTCCACAGACCAGTCTTGAGCTTTTGCTGTAAGTCCTGTGTCTACCAGGTCCAGTCTGGGGGTGCCTCTTTGCAAGTCCTCAGGTGAGGACACGTGATGAAGGCTGCCCATTGGGACTGGCCTTCCATGATCCCTATGTCCGTGACTCCCTGCTCTCCTTCCAGGGCTGCGTAGGTTCGTGCCCTTGATGCTCCTTTCGTAGAAAGCCTTGACTGCTTGGTCTCTCTACTCCTCCTCACCCTGGACGGTAGTCCTGTGGCTCCCCTTGAATCCTCAGGCATACGTTTCCTTGCCCACCTCTGCACACTGGCCCTCCAGAGCAGGGTCTGGTACGCCTTGCACGTTCAGTCGATGCTTGCTGCACAATCGCATGGGTGATGGCCCCTCTGTCTCTCTCTCTCTCTCTCTCTCTCTCTCTCTCTCTCTCTCTCTCTCACCAAAAGAAAGAAACGTTGAAAAGCAATTGAAACCCAAGAAAAGAAAAATGGCACGGAGGAGTTGGGATCTGAGGCACACTGTGAAGGAAACATGGGGGTTGGGAGGTAGCGGAGGTGGACAGGCGGTTCCACAGAGTTGAAGGATGTGCCACAGTCCGCGGTGGCAGGGTGGACTTGAGGGTGGGACCGCTGGTGGTGCAGTCCAGGTAGGGCCATGGGAAGGGCATGTAGAGCTGAAAAGCACCGGCCTTTCAAGGCGAAGGGAGGTGGAAGGAGTCTCGTGTGCCCAGTGTGTCTCCCTGTCCCTTAGGGCTGCCCTTGCGGGCACGGGTCACGAGCGAGGAGGGTGCACGGCTGTAGATGTCCCCGGTTGGCGGGAATGGGAGGCAGAGTGCAGAAGAAACACAGAGGCCTGGGATGCAAGAGGGATCACTGGGTTCACGGGCAGCCACCTGCCTGGGAAACCAGCTATGCAAAAGGTTCCTGGGTCTCTTGAGGGGTGACAGGGAGGTGTCCACCTTGGGAGGAGACACCTGCCAGTCCCTGTCCCACTGGCCTGGTCTGTGGAGCCCTCTGCCTGGCTCCCGGCTGTCAGGCTGGCGGCCAGTCGGTCAGAGCATCTGGTGGGCACAGGGAGGTGCGGTGGTGCAGACCCTGGCGCCCAGGAGCTGTGCCCCCTGCGGGGGGGTGGGGGGATGGGGCGGCTTGGATCCTGGGCCCAAGCAGGTGTGCGGGAGCGCGCGCACGAGTGCGCGCACGCGCGTGGGCCAGGGCCGGAGCCCGGTGAGGGACACAGCTGAGGCTGCAGCGGTGCTGTGAGTCCTGGCTCCCAGCCCGCCTGCCGCCCCAAGGCCCCAAGTGTCTGGGCCAGCCAGGGACTGACGCCCACCTCAGCCCCCGACCGGGGACATGCTGCTGCCTGGCGCCTGCGACCCGGTAGCCATGGCATTGGCGGTAGGGGTAGCGGTAGTGCTACCGGGAGCGCTCGCGGGAGCGTGGGCGGGGCCCCGCGTGCAGAAGACTGGGAGCCATGAGCCTCCAGCCTGGGAGGGTGGCGACCCTGCTGCTCCTGCTGCTCCTGGAGCCAGAGGGCAGGGCGCGGGACTCGCTTTCCGGGCGCCTCGGTCTTTGGCCGCGCTGGTGGAGTGCCAGCACTGGCTGGGGCAGAGCGCGATGCGATGCCCCCCGGCGCCCCCGAAAGACCATCTGGGAGAAGTCTAAAGGTGGAGCAGCTGAGACCCACAGCCTCCCTCCAGGACCTGCCTCAGTCGCGGTGCTGCCAAGGTAGGGACCCTAGCGACAAGGTCGCACGAGGCCTTCCCCTCTGCCCCCCTCTGTCTTCCTCTTCCATGAGCACCACCCACCCCCCCTCCCTGGTGCTCCGGGCTTCTTCTTGGGCTCCTTTGCGGCTGCAGTCTGGAGGCCTCAGGAGTGGGCTTTCTGGGTTGCACCCCGGTTCCCTGGAGGAGGAGGGCCCCAGATCGAGTAGGGGGTTAGGCTCAGGCGGTGGGGAGTGGCTCAGGTCGAGAGGGGGGTCGCCCTGAGTGCCCATGGAAGTCTGACTGGGTTGGTGGTTGGCGGGTGGAGGTGGGAACGAACGAAGGAACGGAGGAACGAAGGAACGAAGGAAGGAAGGAAGGAAGGAAGGAAGGAAGGAAGGAAGGAAGGAAAGCGTGGACCTGCGGTTGTGGGCAAGTGTCAAGGCAGGGCCAGGTAAGTCGCAGCCATGAGCAGGAGGAATCATTCCTGCCTGTGAAAATGAAGTACAAGGGACCTGAGATTCCAGAGAAACATTCCAGGGAGAGTCAGGGTGGTGGGCCTGAGTTGCTGGAGGCCAGCAGGGGACGGTGTTGAAGTGATTGAGAGTGGAAGCAGCAGGTGAACACAGGCCTCCTGCCTACCCCCTCCACACCTGCTCTCCTGGCCTGCCCAGCCCCGCCGCGCCCCGCCCAGCTCCTGGTGGCAGAGTTGCACCCTCTAATGGGGAGGGGGAGATCTCACCCCGCTTGTGGCGAAAGGGGGTCCTCTATCGTGGGAGTCCATGGGACTAGGGGGTAGGAGTCTGGATTAGGGCAAGTGCAACTCCTGGTTGAGCTTTTCATTTCTGAAGGCAATGTGCATTCCATCAGTGAACTCGGAGCCAGGGAGCCAGGAAGAAGTGGCGCTTCTGTGTTTTAGAGGGTGGTCCAGACTCTTTCCTACTTGGAGCTGTGTGCTGAAGAGAACTGGGTGTTGTGGATGGAGTCCAAAGTCATCTCTTTGGGACATGTTGGGTGGGAATGTCTTCTTCGCACGCTGGCGAGGAAGGTGGATGGAAAAGCTCCTTGTCCGAGGCAGACTTGTGGGTTTTGTTCTTCCTATCCGTGGGGCATGGTGCTTCCCGTTTCCGTGGAGCGCCTCCTGTCTTGCATTCGTTCCGTGTTTCCAGAGTTTCAGTCCTTGGCAATCACATCTCCTCCGGGACTCCCCAGGCAGCACGAGGGAGAAGTGACTCGGAGCCCGCCGGGTCCCTAGAAACCAGTGCGTGTGTACTGGAGCAGGCAGTGCTCCTCTCTCAGCCTCCTTTGGAAATGAGGTCTTGGGCAAACGGTCTTTCACTGCATGGGTTGTACCTGTCCCCGGTTGTTGGGGGGAGTGTGTGTGCGTGAGTTTGGTGCTGTGGCCCGTGTGGAGTCCGGACCGCGTCAGGGACCCCGTTCTTTGCAAGGAATGCGTTTTGTTGCATGGGAAGATCTCATTTCACTAGAGAGTTCCAATCCTGTCTCAAAGGCTGAACACATCCTGAAGGCAGCACCTTGACCTCACTGAAAGCAAAGGCCTAAGAGCAGAGGCTTTCCCACACTTCCATCTCGAGCTGACTGGTGCTTTATGTTTTCAGGAAGATGGTGTGGTGTCGGCCATTTGGAGCAGTTCAGGCTCCTAACCATGTCCCCGTGGGGTGAGTTGTCTCTCTCAGCAATTCAGAAGATTATGATTATCTTGAAGATCATTATTTTCTTGATTACCATGATTACTATATTCTGCATATTCCATGGCATGGAATTTGATAAGGAGCTCGATACCCTGAACCTTTTCGTCACCAAAGCTCACTACAACAAGGAGTAAAACAATCACTGTTGTGCGATGGACAATGCACCTTACCTTTATTATACTATTTTAGTGGTATATACATACGTTTAGAGCAATGAAATTGTTCACTTAGATCTAAGGAGTTTTTTGTGACATCATGGTACTTCAAGAAACCATGAAAATAATGGAAAATCTAAGTTACCTAGTAATCTAAGCACTGTGTTCTTTTGGATACGAAATCCTAAGTAAAGAACTCATCATGCAAAAACTGTCAAGTCCTGATAATTCCTTATTATTCCAGTAGGTCTAGTGAATGGAATGGACTGAACTAAGGTCTCTGAAAAAGAGGAAACTAGAATTTGAGATATTGAGTCACCTTTACTCTGTCTTTCCCTGTTGACATGGTCTTAGTTTATTCGGTGATTTCTTTTGACCTTTACCCTTTTCCCTCCTTTCTGCCCCCCCACCTTTGCAATCATCTTTATGTATTGATGGGCTTGTTTCATTCTGGTTTGAGGATTTTTGTTTTTTGTTTTCTTAGTTTTTGTTTCAGATTTCCCATATATGTGCGAGCATTTATATGTGTTTTTCTCTATGTGAATCTTTCACTGGGCATAATGCCCTCCAGGCTATTATAAACACTGTGGCATGATAACAGGTGTGAAGTCATTTTTGGGAGTTAGTGATTTCATGTGTTCTGAGTAGTACCTAGGGGGTAATTGAGGGAAGTGCTGGATGATATGGATGTTCTCCTCTGAATTGTGTGAGGAAACTTTACTTTGTTTACAACTGTCTCTGCACCAAGTTCCAATGTCACCAACAGGGCACAATGATTTGCTTTCTTCCACATTGTACCCGATGCTTGTGCTTTGTTGTCTTTTTGATAAGACCGTTCAGATAGGTTTCAGGTGATATCTCTTTGGCTTTGGACTTTCATTTCCCTAATGTGGAGTGACATGGAACCTCTGTTCATGTATGTGGTGGCCATCTGTATGTCTTCGTTGGAAGAATGCCTCTTCGGGACTCTGCCAGGTCCGTCATTGCTCTTTGCTTTTGCATTGTTGCGCTGTAGGAGATCTTGATACCTTTTGTGTTTTAACCCTTGACCATGTATGTAGTTTGCAAGTATTTTCTCCCATTCACTATGTTGCCTTCCCATTCTGTGAAAGATATTCTTGCTGTGCAGAACTTGTTTTTTTAGTTTCATGTAGTCCCACTTGTTTAGTTTTCCTTTGTAGCTTTGTCTTCTGGTGTCAAATCCCAAAACTCAAGTCAAGACTGAGATCCAAACATTGTCGTGGGTTTGGCATTTGGCTTTGTCCAGCAAAGCCAAGGACAGCAGAAAGGATTGCTTCAGACTCTACGCAAGTCAAGAGAGGTGAGAGGGAGTTAAGGGACGTCTCCGCAAGCTGCTCTCAGGCTCCTGTAGTCATTAAGCCTACAAACGATGTACAACACGTCGGCGGGCCACATGCTAGAAAGAACGTATTGAAGATATTCTGCAAACCATATCTAGACAGGATAAAATATTCCATGTGACAACACGATCCAAGAACTTGGTGAGCCCATGCAGAACCCAACCCCTAGATACACACACACTAGATCAGCCAAGTCTCGCCTGCCCCCCAGATACACACCAACTAGGTAAGTGAGCTGCTGCTGGCTCTTTGCAGGAAGGCCAGAGAGCAGTGATCTGCTCTGCAAAGCGTTCCCTAGAACCTCCCAACTCAGGACATCGTTGTGCGATTTCCCACACCTGCTGCCCAAGGTCTTATCCAGGAATTTCTGGTTTCAGGTCTCAAGTCTGTAATACATTTTAACTTCGTTTTTGTGTGTGGGGTAAATAGGTGTCAGGTTGTTTTTCCATGCCTGTTGTTTTTCTGTGCCCAGTGATTCTGACACCACCTGTTGAGGAGACTGCCTTTGCCTCAGGTTATACTCTTGGTTCTTTGGTTGTGAATTAATTGGTTACATATGTGTGGGTTTCTTCCTGGGCCTTCAGTTCTGGTCCAGTATCCTGTGTGTCTGCTTTTACCCCAATAGTGTACGGCTTGGGTTATTGTAGCTTTGATATCTAGTTTCAAATCAGAAAGCATGGTGCTTCCAGCTGTTTTCTTCCTTCTCACAATGACTTTGGTATTCAGAGCCTTTTGTGCTTCTGTCCACCTTGAAGGATGGTTCTATTTTTGGGAACGTGCTTAAGCTTTGATAGGGATTGCACCTAGGGAATATGTAGATGGCTTTAAGTAGTGTGGACATTTTGATAATCTTAATTCTTGGGATCCACTAGCATAGAATGCCTTTCTGCTTATTTCTGTCTTTTCAAATTCCTTCTCCACTGATTTCTTCTTTTCAGGAAAAAGGTCTTTCTCCTTCATGGTTAAAGTCATTGTTTCTTTTTTAAGTTTTCTATCTTTTCCTTGACAGAGAGAGATACATGGAAACACACACATACACATGCACACACACACAAACAGAGAGAGACAGAGAAAGAGAGAGATTCAGAGAGAGCACACATGAGTGGGGAAGAACTGGGAGAAAGGAGACACAGAATCTAAAGTAGGCTCCAGACTGTGAGTTGTCAGCACAGAGCCCCACACAGGGCTCAAAACAACACCATGAGATCACGACCTTAGCCAAAGCCAGATGCTTCACTGACTGTGCCACCCCGGTGTTTGTAGGCTGAATTTACTCTTAAGTTTTTTCTTCTCTTGCAGTGATTTTAAATTATTTTCTTAATTTCCCTCTCCGATACTTTATTATTCATGTACAGATTTGAAGGATGTTCTGTACAACGACATAGATATCTTAACATGACTGAATTCATTTATTAGGTCTACCAGTAAGGTTGTGGAGTTTCTGCGGTCTCTCTAGAGCATATCATGCACTCCCAATAAGTGAAAAAGTACCTGGGAACATAGGATGGTGCGATTGAATTTAGATGAAAGTAAGAAGATATATGGAGTGAGAGTATGCAAGTTTTCTGAAATGTTTTGTGGTTGATACAATCCAACAAGTCCATAAACAAGGTTTGTTTGGATATATGTTTCCTTTCCACCAACAAGTCCATAAACAAGGTTTGTTTGTATATGTATTTTCTTTAAACCAGAACCAGAGAGCTGTGACATTGACATATGCTTCCCAACACATTCCCACAATGCGCCCTGTGCATTTGGGAGGTAGCCCCTTCTCTCTTTTCTGTCCTGGAACCCAGTGCCTGACTCCACCACTCAGTGAATTCATCTCAGAATACTGCAGTTGGGAAGAGACCTATGTTTTTCATAGACTTCCTGAAAGGCACCTAAAAACATTGGATTTTACATGGTTGTGTCTGATCTGTCTGGAATCCTCTGAGGATGTGTCAGTTGGAATGGCACTTTCTTTGCCGTGAGATCAGGGAGCCCTGCAGTATTCCTGTGTGCCCTGTGGTCGGTCACCAGAGGGTGCTGTGTGGCTGCTCATGACAGGGACACTGCTCCCCAGAGATGGGGCTGGCAGGTGCCGGGCGTCACTGCTGGAGGAGCCTGAAGGGTGGAGGGGCTTGACTCGCTACCAGAAGCCTGACTGAGTCTCCATCCTGCAGTCTCCTTGAGCTCCTGATGTGCTGTGTAAAGGACTCTCTGGCTTGTCGAGGTCCAGGTGGTTCTTGCTGTTGCCACTCAGTCGTCAGGATGAACACCTTCAGGTCCTGGTCTTTAACTCATTGACCTGACCTGCACTTAAGGTGCTTTCCTGAGAGTAAGCGACCCAGCCTGGGAGGAGAGCCAGCAAGCAGACAGCAGTGGACCAGCCTGTATCCTCCACTGGCCTGAAAGCAGGGCCTGGCTGCTCTACTGAGAAGCAGAGCTATGGAACAGGAGGTGCACAGGCAGTTGGAGTTTGTCATGGTAATGGGCCTGGATGGGTGTGTTCCAGGGCATGGGGCAGGTATGCTGTGCAGGAGGTCAGAATGAGGGAATGTGGTTTCTTTCCTGCCCCATGGGTCACTCCTAGGTACCCTGATGGCCTCTGTGCTGGCTTGTCCTCCAGATTCTTCAGGAATCCACTCAGTCCCAGGGGTCCCTGCTTTCCACATAAGACCCCAACGTAATCAAGAGTTTGTAGATATCGGAACCTGGAGGCAGCACCCGACAAATGCATATAAATTTTTTCCCCAAAGTTGTGCTAGGTGTACATGCCTACAGAGAGGGAGAGTTTCGGTACACATGTACCTTTCTGTACAATGATGAGAGTCAAAATATTGGAATCGGCCCAGTCATTCAGTTTCTGGAGACGCAGAGTAAAGGATGATGTGTGGCCCCTGAGAATGCAGAAGGGGATAGGACTGTGCCTGTCCACCGTGGGGACATCCCATAGTACAAGACCATAGTCCTGGAGGGATGCCCAACCTGTCACACGACTCATGAACACAAACACAGACACCTGGGGCCCTCAAAGCCAAAGGACTGTGAAGATGACACCGTGTCTTCTGGGCCAATATTTCTTGAAAGAATATACATTTTTTTCTGCGTATGTACTTGTTGTTTCCTATTTATTTATTTATTTATTTATATGGAGAGAGCGAGAAGAAGAATCCTGACCAGGGCTTCAAGCTGTCATTGTAGAGCCTGACTTGGGACTTGATCTCAAGTACCTTGAGATCATGACCCGAGCCAAATTCGACTCGGAAACTTGCCCATTGAGCCACCTTGGTGCCTGTCCTCATTATTAAATCTTCATTTTACTGAATACATGTCACCTGTAGGAAACCCTTCAGAACTTTATACTTTAGTGCCTAATAGATTAGCATAAATGGAATATTGACGGTTTCATTTGGGTGTTTTTATAATATGCACGTTAGACCAATATCACCATGGCCAGTCGAGGAAAATGAAAGATTTTCAAGGTATTCGCTCTGGTCCAGACATTTCTCTTCTGGCTTCTGCTCTTGTGTCAAACCTCAGAGGGTCCTCATGCCAGATAATGAAGATATTTCAAGTGGGGGCTGCACCTAATCTTTGTTCTTTGAGGACTATTCCTCTACTGGATTCCTTGAGTGGAATATTCCACTACAATATTAGTGCCATTGAATATTTAAGCAATTATTAATCAGTCTCCTGTCATGTAGCCAGACACAACAGGCCATGTTGTGTGTTTGCACACACATGGAAATCCCAGAGGAGCTAAAGCAGCAGAAACCGAGATCGCTGGTTGCAGAGACTGGGGTGAGGGAATGAGCCGTGGGTGATTAGTAGTCCTCGTGTCTCTGTGATGGAAATGTTCTAGGAGTACATAGTGGTCACGGGTGTAAAATCCTGCGAATGTACGTACTGACACTTGAATTGTAATTTCAAAGGATCAGAGTAAATTGTTTGGAACTTAGTTTATCTTTTATTTATAAAACACAAATATATAAGGACAGTAAATACCGCTATAACAACTACAGAAATGACAAAGAACACAATGACAAGGTCAGGGAATTCATCCTGTGGGGCTGCAGCCGACATGAGCCGCTGTTGGGGAGCTGAGGCTGGTTGCTCAGCTGCAGCAGGTGGTTGCTCCAGCCGTTCCGTGACCCCGCCGGCTGGGGCTGGGGGCTGCTCATGCTCTGGGGCCACCAAAGGGGCAGGTGGCTCTTCCAGCTCCTGACTGTCAGCCAGAGCTGGGAGTACCTCCTGCCCTGGTGGGGACGCTGCAGTGAGGGTCTCCGATTCTCGTACCCGCTGAGCTCCAGGAGAACTGGTGGCTTCAGGCAGCCTGGGCCGCGAGGCTGCAGTGGGCACCCCAGAGATAGCGGGGGCTCGCTCCCGAGGCACGTCTGGACGGGGCTCTAGAGCTGCTGCCAAAGCTTCAAGAATAGAAAGTGTCATCACCGTGAGTGCCATTCCATGGCAGGAAACCTCTCCCGCAGACATTGTCATCTGAGTCAAAGAACCCACCAGGAGGAAATCTCCCAGACGACAGGCTAATGGAACAGTGATCTGAGCCTAGTCCCTACGCCTGGCCCACCTACAGTCTGAGGAAACATGTTCTCTGTGGCATACCCCGTCCCGGCCACACGCCCACATCTCCCACCCAGAGTCCTCCTCGCCCAGAGGCTCTGGCTCATTGGGCTCACAGTGTTTCCGCCATGAGTAGAGAAGGCGGGCGCGGCGCTGCAGCTCGGAGCCCGGCATGTGGGCCCTTACATACGCCCGCAGCAGCTTCAAGCTGGTGAAGTCTGGAGGCCGGAAAAAGTCCTCGGGGTAGTGATCCAGCCAGGTGCCCAGGATGGAGGAGATGGCCCTGGGGATACAAAAGTAGCCAGAACAATCACCATGGGGTGTTCCTCCCGCTGATGTCTCAGGACAGGCCTGTGGGACCTGGCCTCTATGCCTCCTGCTCCTGGACGCCCAGAGGGTGCTTCTGTACGTTGTCCACCTGTGATTTGGCAGTCCCGCCGACGAGAGACCTGGTCACTGAAGAGGGACCGTCAAGATTCTGTTTGACGGGAACCCCTTAACCAATGATGTGGTGGTCTCTGTCCTTCTTGGGGAAGCCAGCCAGACTCCTCGCTGTGTCCCGCTGCCTACCTCCCACTGGAATTCAAGTCCGTGCGTGAGTGGAGGGGTGGTGTCGGGGTGAGTCAGTGCCTTCACTGCATACCCTAGCGCTCCACGAAAATCTGCGCAAATACGGGACAAGAGGACTCTGTCTCTTACCTGGGCTTGCTGGGACCCTCCTGGTGCCTTCAACGTGACGACCTGTGCCTCTGTGCTGCCTCATGCACTCAGTGCACATGTGGGTGTCGTCCCACTGACACCGTTCTCCCATCGTGTGGGTGATATGTGCTCCTTGAGCCCTCACTGTGTCTCCTGTACCCTTGCTAAGCACGCACCGTGGATGTTCCCCAAGGTGGTGAGCGTGATGCTCCCCCAAACCGTTATTCTGGGTCCCCTGATGGGGCTCTAGGCAAGGCTGTGAGTGGGAAGGGATGGGGTTGGACTCTCTAAGGGGCTGACGTGGTCCTCTGGCGCCCTCTGCTGCCTCCTTGTGCCCACAGCCCTACCTCTACCAGACAGGACAGAACCCCTTTCCTTGCTTCCAGGGAGAAGCCCTCAGATCTTTGCCCTCTCACAGGACTCTCAGACGTGTGGGATGCTGGGTCCTGCAGCCCCTCCCACGCACAGTCTCAGCACTGCGCTCTTGGAGAAGGAAGGCCCTCCAGCCTGAGCTCAGCCTACTCACAGTTTCTCCTGCTCCCGGGGTCCGCCATCCTCCTCAGCCTCTGAATGGAAGCATCCGTATCTGGAGGAGGCCAGAAGGACATCATATGAGCTGTCCTGTGGATGCTACGTCTTGTCCTATCCAGAGTCCCTGGCTGCTGACTAGAATGGAGCTCTGGAGGGGAGGGTACTGTCCGTTCTGCGCATTGGATCCCAGTCAGCTCCTACAGAAGTGCCTGCACCTAGTGGGGCTTCCTGCGTGTTTGAAGAATGATAGGGCCCCAGTCAGCTCCATCACACATATTGGTGTGGGTCTGGGCGTGCTGCTCATCCTGGGCATCCTTGACTGGTTTGAGCCAGGACTCAGACACACAGATAGAGCCTCCAATCTCCTTTTCCAATGGGAAAACAGCCCAAGTCAACACCTGGCGACAGTGAGGGATGAGGCAGAAAGTTGATCATGGGCAAGAGGACAAAGATGACCCAGCAGAGACGCAGCCCTGCCAGCAGAGCTTTCCACAGGCCAGGGTGACTTTCCCTGCTGTGCCCCCACTGAGGACCTGGAGTGTTTCCACCCGGATCAGAGGAACAATGTGAGACGCCAGGACGTGTGGTGACTTTCCTGAGACTCCTAGCTTTCAGGGGCTTAATCTCACTGGGCTGTGAAGGGCAGGGTGCTCACCTCATAAACAGTATTTCCAGGACCTGCTGGGTGGTAGCAAAAGTTTTGTATGTTCTCAAGAATGTGAAGAGGTAGGAGGGGTCTCTACCCAGGAAAGCAGGTACCAGGTGCTCCACTCGCTGTTCCAGTAGCATCCAGCCTCCTTCGATGGTCCCTTCCTCACGGTTCTCATTGTCGGGCATGGGTGAGATGTTCATACCCTGAGGTAGAACACAGGAGGGACACAGAGTCAGACACAGCACCATGGACATCAGGAGGCTTGGGGTCCAGAATGCAGACCAAACCCCCAAGCCGTCAGTGACTTGTGGCAAGAGTGAGACCTGGGTGCCCAGACTCTGAAGAAGGATGTTGGTAATCACACGAGAATTTGAGTTGGGAAATGGCTGAACACGTTAGGATCTCCGATCTGACATCCCCACAGGCGAGGGAATTAAAAGCAAGAATGACCTATTGGGACCTCATGAAGATAAAAAGCTTCTGCACAGCAAAGGAAACAACCAACAAAACTCAAAGGCAACCAATGGATTGGGAAAAGATATTGGCAAATGACCTATCGGACAAAGGGCTAGTATCCAAAATGTATAAAGAGCTCACCAAACTCCACACCTGAGAAACAAAGAATCCACTGAAGAAGTGGGCAGAGAACATGAGTAGATACTTCTCTAAGGAAGACATCCGGATGGCCAACAGGCACATGAAAAGATGCTCAACGTCGCTCCCCATCAGGGAAATACAAATCAAAACCACACTCAGCTATCACGTCACGCCAGTTAGAGTGGCCAAAATGAACAAATCAGGAGACTATAGATGCTGGAGAGGATGTGGACTAACAGGAACCCTCTTGCACTGTTGGTGGGAATGCAAACTGGTGCAGCCGCTCTGGAAAACAGTGTGGAGGTTCCAAACAATTAAAAATAGACCTTCCCTATGACCCAGCAGTAGCACTGCTAGGAATTTACCCAAGGGATACAGGAGTGCTGATGCAGAGGGGCACTTGTACCCCAATGTTTATAGCAGCACTCTCCACAATAGCCAAATTATGGAAAGAGCCTAAATGTCCATCACCTGATAAGTGGATAAAGAAATTGTGGCTTATATACACAATGGAGTACTACGTGGCAATGAGAAAGAATGAAATATGGCCCTTTGTAGCAACATGGATGGAACTGGAGAGTGTTCTGCTAAGTGAAATACGCCATACAAGGAAAGACAGATACCATATGTGTCCACTCTTTTGTGGATCCTGAGAAACTTAACAGGAACACATGGAGGAGGGGAAGAAAAAACAACAGCTTAGAGTGGGAGACAGCCAAAGCATAAGAGACTCCTAAAAACTGAGAACAAACTGAGAGCTGATGGGGGGTGGGAGGGAGGGGAGCGTGGGTGATGGGTACTGAGGAGGGCACATGTTGGGATGAGCACTGGGTGTTGTATGGAAACCAATTTGGCAATAAATTTCCTATATATTTTTTTAAAAAAACCACCAAGGAAAAAGAATCTCAGGTCAGATTGTTAGATGAGTATGCACGGCACCTCCCCACATGAACAGCAGTGTCCCTGTGATTTCTAACAGCACAGTCCATTCTGGGGATCCGAAGAGAGGGACAGTACCTGACAGAGGTGGGATCAGGAAAATAGGACATGTAGGATGTTCAGTGCAGCACTGTGACATGGCAAGAGAAGGGAATCCTGTCACAGTCCCACATTTGTGAAGGGTTGAATGGGTGAGGTGAGTGGTCACATTTCCAGAATGTTGTCTAGGTGGTAAGGCCCTTGCTCCTGATCTGGAGGGGCCCCAGGGGCATGTTGCTTGGCCACCAAAGTGCAGAGCATTAGACATAATGCAATGAGCCCCATGTCCTTTGGGTAAAAATCTCCCTGCTCCTCACGAACGTGTCAGACGTGGAGAAGGTGTGGAAGGATGGTCGGGCGACCCGGGACCCCTGGGAACATTCATCGGGGAAACGTGTACAACAATGCCAATATATTCTAGACAGAATGGGACGTGAAATGGTCTCACGCCTCTTTTCTGATGTTCCTCCAAATAAGTGGAGAGTGACGTTGTGTTTGGCCGTGGCAGGGGCTGGGTCCTGCTGGCATGTTTGGAGAGCAGATGGGGTTCCAGGTTCATCTGGGACAAGGAGTCTCTGAGAGCTACCAGGGGAGTAGCAGTGTGTTTTCTGGGCCCTGGGTGTTGGGTTTCCCTGGTACCTGCACTCACCCTGAGCCAGCGCGGCTTCGTGCTGATGGCACGGGGCTTCCTCCTTTCCTTCAGGGAAGTAGAGCAGGGGCTCTCATTCAGCTTCTCCTCCATCTGTGGCATGTGGCTCTGTAAAGACAGTGCCCAGCAGGC
This sequence comes from Prionailurus viverrinus, assembly GCF_022837055.1. Lineage (NCBI taxonomy): Eukaryota > Metazoa > Chordata > Mammalia > Carnivora > Felidae > Prionailurus > Prionailurus viverrinus. Next base: position 69,897,012 of record NC_062562.1, on the reverse strand, counting down.
AGGCAGGCGGGCAGGCAGGCAGGAGTCCTCAAAGCCGTGTCTGCTTGCTTTCGCTTGTCCTCAGACCCATATGAATTCATTCCAGATATGACACCACAGTGTGCACTCACCTCCCCCACGGAGGAGAAGCAAGGTGGCATGAGGGCCTTGGATTCAACCTGTTACAGGTTAGAGGCACCTCAGAGATCCCTTTTCCCTCCTTCCAGCATGACATGTGCATGGCCATGATGGGTCCACCAGGTGGTCCACTGCCATCGAACCTGCTCCGGTCCCGGGGAGGACCGGCCCCCATGTCCCCCTTTCCCCGAAACTGAACATGAGGGGATGGTGGTGCCCAGGGAAGGTTCAGAGATATGAGCTGACCTGACCTGGCCTGCTCCAGGCTGCTCTGTGTTACCTTATGTGACCTCCCGGAAAACATCCTGAGGCATCGCCAGCGTGGGTTAAGGAAACCTCTCCAACATCTGAGTAATCCTGTGCACTGGGGTTTCTGGCATCCAGAGCCCCGGTACCTGGGAAAACAACAAGAGAACATCCTAAAGTCTCTGTGTCTGTAGGCAAGTGAGCCTGGTATGGGACCTTCCTAGAACATGGGTGCCAGGTTACAGGAGTTCCAAGCTTTCCTGGGGCCTATTGTGAGCAAAGTGATGTCACGGCCTAGGATCCACCTCCTGAGTCCCCCTCTGGGATAACACCTTTGCAAATAGTCCTCTCTTTGCTGACTGCTCACCCCCATTCTCCATGAAATGTCCCATAGGTACACAGTTCCACCAATGCACCCCTCTCCACAGTCCCCTGAGAAGCTCTGGGGGCAGCCAGGGTCCCAGCTGTGAGACCTATCTGGGTTGAGACAGAACTCTTCTTTCTTACCTCTTTCGGGTCCCAGATTCGCGACTGTGCTTCTCAGGGATGGTCCGTGTCTTTTCCGCCCAATGGAGATCATTCTAGCATGTCCTCAGGATGTCCTCAGGATGTCCTCAGGCATATGTGGGATGATACCTGTGAAATTGGAGCAGCGGTGTCACCTGTTGGAAGTTTATCCAACCACATTGACTTCAACTTCTCACCTCCTCTGATTCTGCTGCTCCTCTGATCCCACCTCACAGTCCTTCCAGGTGTGCATACGTGCGTGTGTGTGTGTGCATGTGTGTTTACCAGTGCTTTTTTTCTGGGGTCCCAGAAGGTCACATCCCCACCTAGGGAAGGATGGCCAAACATTTCCTAGGAGCTTAGGTTCTCTACTTTCTAAAGCAATCCCTACAGAAGGGATTGGAGTTGGGGCCTAGTAGGACAGAATTCTCTTTTACGTAGACTTTGTCAGTAGTGTGCCATTCCCTGCTTTTCCACTGGGTACATACAATGGGGACAGGGTGGCACTCAGTGGGTTGCCCTGGCCTGGGGATCCTACTCAGGAAGAACGTGCTGGGATGTCTTCTGTGACGCTCCTCTTCAGCCTCACCCCCACGCCACCTCCACGTCTGCACCCAGTGACAGTAACACACCCTTTTCCAGACCCCCTTCGAAATCCTGGGTCAAATCGAGGACCCCATTTTGAGGACATGAAGTTGGGGTCATGCCTGGTTCTGACTTTTACCTGTCTGTGATTCTGGGCAAGGCACTGACCTAGCAGGGTCTTCACTTTCTCCTCCCCTCAGTGGCTCCCTGGGATCCCCACATCCTGTCAACACATCCTTGTGGGATTTCCTTCCTGGAGTGTGGTATGGACGTTGTGTTTGATTTCTGTTGTAAAGAAGATGGCACCGTGACCCCAGACCAACCAGGTTTAGGTGATAAAATGTCCATGGCACAGCAACGTGCTATCACTCTCTGTGTTGTCTCTCAGCTCCTCACAGTGGGGACCAACCCCCGTGTTGAGTCGTGACATGGACAGGTACACACAGCCTAGCCCTGAGAGACAACAACAGACAGGGAAGAACTAAGGCACTCGATGTGGACTGAATCCTGCCACCACCCTGAAGTGGGCTCAGGGGTTGAGTGAAGCAGGTTCTGTCTGAGTGATGAAAGCAGCCCCAACCTCCTGAGAGGCTCTGGCAGGAGCCCTCCGCTGAGCCCTGCTGAATTCCTGGTCCCCTGGGCCTGTGAGGTGGCAAGTTTTTGGGGAAGCCACTAAATGTGGGAGAATATTGTCCCAAGGCACTAGAGCAGAGTAGTGACAACGTCCTCCTGCCCCAGACCCTGGCCCTCCTCACCCTCCCTCTCTGCTGTCCTCTGCAGCTCTTTCTGGTCTCCCTGGTCTCCTTTCACACGTCCCCTCTGATACAACGACCCCTGCCTCCGAGTGTCTGCCCCACTGTGCCTTCTGCCAGGCTACATACCCTCGGACTAGTGCAGGGCTGACTCGTTCTTGCACTGCGGCAGGAAATATTAACGTTTCCTCAGCACAGCCTTGTCAGACCCTCCCCTGGTGGAGCTCAGGACCCACTTGTCGCACCTTGAATTTTTCTATGGAGTCCTTGCTCATGTCATTCCCATTTTTGTTTCATGTTCTTTCCATCTTCCTGGCTAGTCCTTGAACTCCTAGAGGGAAGATGTGGCTGTCTTACCAGCACTGGCACTATGTGAATGCTCAGATGCTCATTCCCGGGGGCTGACTGAGGAGGTAAAGGGATCCCACCCACCAATTAGCAGCTCAGTCATTGTAGCCTAATTTACCTGGGTCATTTTCCAATACTTATTTTATCGTATATCTGTTGAGTCCACTCTAGTCGTAATTTGGGGCGTGAAATCACACTCCAAGATCAAGAGTCTCATGCTCTACTGACTGAAACAGCCAATTTTCATGGAACTAGACTGATTTCTAAGTTATCTTGCGGGTTAACATTTCGTACGTGTATTAGGTTATGCTGAATTACCAGAGAACGCGCCACATTTCAAAAAGCATGTCCCCATAGATTTCCTCACATGACAGAGCTGGGTGTGTGTTTAGATTGGAGACTAAAGTCCTTCATGTGGTCACTGAGGACCCCAGAGTTCCTCCATTTTGTCCCTTCTCCCTCCCGAGGATATCAGGGACTTGCACAACCAGCAGCACAAGGGGCGATCAAGGGGAAAGAGAACAAGGAAATGCACCTGGGAGCATGTTATCAGCCTGGTCTAGAGTGCCTAAAATATCCACCTATTCACTCATTCCTTCTTTTAAAAGCAAGAACTTTTCAGTAGTGATCTGTGAGAACCTATGTCCCACAAAACATAGAAAATGCATCCCTAGATATGCACCACAAAACATTGAAGGTAATTCTGAAAGGTCTGGCCTATTCTGGCAGACCTCATCCTGTTCTGTGTCCTTCACCTTGACCACACCTCCTCCCCTTGAGCCACCCCCTCCCCCACCTAACAGAAATGGGACCCTTCCCCAGCCAATCAGGTGAGGCCATAGCCATTACCTCACCAACTGCCCTTAGGGGAGTTGGTGCTCTTCTTGAGCCACCCCCTCCCCCACCTAATAGAAATAGGACCCTTCCCCAGCCAATCAGCTGAGACCATAGCCATTACCTCACCAACTGCCCCTAAGCCCCAGTAAAACCTTTCTGCTTTGGAAACTTGCTCTCCCTGGTATCTCACCACTGCCTCTGTGCAGGTAGGGAAGTCAGCTCTAACTAGCTCGAATAAAGGCTCCTTTGCTTTTACATCGGACTCGGCTCCCTGGCGGTGTTTGGGGATCACGATTCTGGCCATAACATTTGGGGGCTCGTCCGAGATCCCCAAGACCCCCAAGGGACCCCCATCCCATAGCACTAGAGCAGTGACAACGACCTCCTGTTCCTGTCTCCTGATTTGTTCATTTTGGCCACTCTGACTGGCGTGACGTGATAGCTGAGTGTGGTTTTGATTTGTATTTCCCTGATGGGGAGCGACGTTGAGCATCTTTTCATGTGCCTGTTGACCATCCGGATGTCTTCTTTAGCTAAGTGTCTATTCATGTTTCTGCTCACTTCTTCAGTGGATTTTTTTCAGGTGTGGAGTTTGGATACTAGCCCTTTGTCTGATATGTCACTTGCAAATATCTTTTCCCAATCCATTGGTTGCCTTTGAGTTTTGTTGGTTGTTTCTTTTGCTGTGCAGAAGCTTTTTATCTTCATGAGGTCCCAATAGTTGATTTTTGCTTTTAATTCCTTCGCCTCTGGGGTCGTCTGATCGGAGATCCTAACGTGATCAGCCATTTCCTACCTCAAATTCTCGTGTGAATGCCAACATCCTTCTTCGGACTCTGGGCACCCAGGTCTCACTCTTGCCACAAGTCACTGACGCCTTGGGGGTTTGGTCTGCATTCTGGACCCCAACCCTCTTGATGTCCATGGTGCTGTGTCTGACTCTGTGTCCCTCTTGTGTTCTACCTCAGGGTATGAATATCTCACCCATGAATGAGAATGGGAACTGTGTGGAGTAGACCATCGAAGGAGGTTGGATGCTACTGGAGCAGCAAGGGGAGCACCTGGTACCTGGTTTCATGGGTAGAGACCCCTCCTACATCTTCACAGTCTTGAGCACGTATAGAGCTTTTGCTACCACCCAGCAGGTCCTGGAAATACTGTTTATGAGGTGAGCACCCTGCCCTTCACAGCCCAGTGAGATTAAGCCCCTGAAAGCTCTGAGTCTCAGGAAAGTCACCACACGTCCTGGCGTCTCACTTTGTTCCTCTGGTCCGGGTGGAAACACTCCAGGTCCTCAGTGGGGTCACTGCAGGGAAAGTCACCCCGGCCTGTGGAAAGCTCTGCTGGCAGGGCTGCGTCTCTGCTGGGTCATCTTTGTCCTCTTGCTCATGATCAACTTTCAGCCTCATCCCTCACTGTCACCAGGTGTTGACTTGGGCTGTTTTCCCATTGGAAAAGGAGATTGGAGGCTCTATCTGTGTGTCTGAGTCCTGGCTTAAACCAGTCAAGGATGCCCAGGATGAGCAGCACGCCCAGACCCACACCAATATGTGTGATGGAGCTGACTGGGGCCCTATCATTCTTCAAACACGCAGGAAGCCCCACTAGGTGCAGGCACTTCTGTAGGAGCTGACTGGGATCAAATATGCAGAGCGGACAGTACCCTCCCCTCCAGAGCTCCATTCTAGTCAGCAGTCAGGGACTCTGGATAGGACAAGATGTAGCATCCACAGGACAGCTCATATGATGTCCTTCTGGTCTCCTCTAGATACGGATGCTTCCATTCGGAGGCTGAGGAGGATGGCGGACCCCGGGAGCCGGAGAAACTGTGAGTAGGCTGAGCTCAGGCTGGAGGGCCTTCCTTCTCCAAGAGGGCAGTGCTGAGACTGTGCCTGGGAGGGGCTGCAGGACCCAGCATCCCACACGTCTGAGAGTCCTGTGAGAAGGCAAAGTTCTGAGGGCTTTCTCTTGGAAGCAAGAAAGGGGTTCTGTCCTGTCTGGTAGAGGATGGGCTGTGGGCACAAGGAGGCAGCAGAGGGCGCCAGAGGACCACGTCAGCCCCTTAGAGAGTCCAACCCCATCCATTCCCACTCACAGCCTTGCCTAGACCCCCATCAGGGGACCCAGCATAACGTTTTTGGGGAGCATCACGCTCACCACCTTGGGGAACATCCACGGTGCGTGCTTAGCAAGGGTACAGGAGACACAGTGAGGGCTCAAGGAGCACATATCACCCACACGATGGGAGAACGGTGTCAGTGGGACGACACCCACATGTGCACTGAGTGCATGAGGCAGCACAGAGGCACAGGTCGTCACGTTGAAGGCATCAGGAGGGTCCCAGCAAGCCCAGGTAAGAGACAGAGTCCTCTTGTCCCGTATTTGCGCAGATTTTCGTGGAGCGCTAGGGTATGCAGTGAAGGCACTGACTCACCCCGACACCACCCCTCTACTCACGCACGGACTTGAATTCCAGTGGGAGGTAGGCAGCGGGACACAGCGAGGAGTCTGGCTGGCTTCCCCAGGAAGGACAGAGACCACCACATCATTGGTTAAGGGGTTCCCGTCAAACAGAATCTTGACGGTCCCTCTTCAGTGACCAGGTCTGTCGTAGGCGGGACTGCCAAATCACAGGTGGACAACGTACAGAACCACCCTCTGGACATCCAGGAGCAGGAGACATAGAGGCCAGGTCCCACAGGCCTGTCCTGAGACATCAGCTGAAGGAACACCCCATGGTGATTGTTCTGGCTACTTTTGTATCCCCAGGGCCATCTCCTCCATCCTGGGCACCTGGCTGGATCACTACCCCGAGGAATTTTTCCGGCCTCCAGACTTCACCAGCTTGAAGCTGCTGCGGGCATATGTAGGGTCCACATGCCGGGCTCCGAGCTGCAGCGCCGCGCCCGCCTTCTCTACTCATGGCGGAAACACCGTGAGCCCAATGAGCCAGAGTCTCTGGGCGAGGAGGACTCTGGGTGGGAGATGTGGGCGTGTGGCGGGGACGGGGTATGCCACAGAGAACATGTTTCCTGAGACTGCAAGTGGGCCAGGCGTAGGGACTAGTCTCAGATCACTGTTCCATTAGCCTGCCGTCTGGGTGATTTCCTCCTGGTGGGTTCTTTGACTCAGATGACAATGTCTGCGGGAGAGGTTTCCTGCCATGGAATGGCAATCACGGTGATGACACTTTCTATTCTTGAAGCTTTGGCAGCAGCTCTAGAGCCCCGTCCAGACGTGCCTCGGGAGCGAGCCCCCGCTATCTCTGGGGTGCCCACTGCAGCCTCGCGGCCCAGGCTGCCTGAAGCCACCAGTTCTCCTGGAGCTCAGCGGGTACGAGAATCGGAGACCCTCACTGCAGCGTCCCCACCAGGGCAGGAGGTACTCCCAGCTCTGGCTGTCAGTCAGGAGCTGGAAGAGCCACCTGCCCCTTTGGTAGCCCCAGAACATGAGCAGCCCCCAGCCCCAGCCTGCGGAGTCACGGAAGGGCTGGAACAACCACCTGCTGCAGCTGAGCAACCAGCCTCAGCACCCCAACAGCAGCTCATGTCGGCTCCAGCCCCACAGGATGAATTCCCTGACCTTGTCATTGCGTTGTCATTTTAGTATTGGGTATAGAGGTATTTAGTGTACTTATGTACTATTGCTTTATACTTAAAACATAAATTAAGTTTCAAAAAATTTACTCTGATCCTGTGAAATTACAACTTCAAGTGTCAGTATGTACATTCGCAGGATTTTACACCCGTGACCACTATGTACTCCTAAAACATTTCCATCACAGAGACACGTGGACTACTAATCACCCACGGCTCATTCCCTCACCCCAGTCTCTGCAACCAGCGATCTCGGTTTCTGCTGCTTTAGCTCCTCTGGGATTTCCATGTGGGTGCAAACACACAACTTGGCCTGTTGTGTCTGGCTACATGACAGGAGACCGATTAATAATTGCTTAAATATTCAACGGCACTAATATTTCTTATGACAGAGGAATAGTCCTCAAAGAACAAAGATTAGGTGAAGCCCCCACTTGAAATATCTTCATTATCTGGCATGGGGACCCTCTGAGGTTTGACACAAGAGCAGAAGCCAGAAGAGAAATGTCTGGACCAGAGCGAATACCTTGAAAATCTGTCATTTTCCTCGACTGGCCATGGTGATATTGGTCTAACGTGCATAGTATAAAAATACCCAAATGAAACCGTCAATATGCCATTGACGCTAATTCTTTAGGCAATAAAGTATAAAGTTCTGGAAGGTTTCCTACAGGTGACATGTATTCAGTAAAGTGAAGATTTAAACAATGAGGACAGGCACCAAGGTGGCTCAATGGGCGAGTTTCCGAGTTGAAATTGGCTCAGGTCATGATCTCATGGTTCTTGAGATCAAGTCCCAAGTCAGGCTCTGCAATGACAGCTTGAAGCCATCCCTGGTCAGGATTCCTCTTCTTGCTCTTTCCAAAAAAATAAATAGGAAACAACAAATACATACGGCAAAAAAAGTATATTCTTTGAAGAAATAATGGCCCCCAAGACATGGTGTCATCTTCACACTCCTTTGGCTTTGAGTGCAACAGGTGACTGTGTTTGTGTTCACGAGTAGTGTGACAGGTTGGGCATTCATCCAGGACTATGGTCTTGTACTGTGGGTTGTCGCAACAGTGGACAGGCACAGTCCTGTCCCCTTCTGCATTCTCAGGGGCCACACATCATCCTTCACTCTGCATCTCCAGAAGCTGAATGACTGGCCCAATTCCAATATTTTCTCTCTCATCACTGTACACGAGGGCACATGTGTACCAAACTCTCCCTTTCTGTAGGGGTGTACAACAAGCACAACTTTGGGGACATAATTTATAGGCATTTTTCCGGGGCTGCCTCCAGTTTACAATATCTACAGACTCTTTATTCCGTTGGGGTCTTATGTGAAAATCAGGGACCCCTGGGACTAGGTGGATCCCTGAAGAATCAGGAGGACAAGCCAGCACTGTGGCCATCAGGGTACCTAGGAGTGACCCATGGGGCAGGAAAGAAACCACACTCCCTCATTCTGACCTCCTGCACAGCATCCCTGCACCATGCCCTGGAACACACTCATTCAGGACCCATCCCATGACAAACCCCAGCTGCCTGTGCACCTCCTGTTCCATAGCTCTGCTTCTCAGTAGAGCAGCCAGTCCCTGCTTTCAGGCCAGGTGAGGATGCAGGCTGGACCACTGCTGTCTGCTTGCTGGCCCTCCTCCCAGGCTGGGTCGCTTACTCTCAGGAAAGTACCTCTAAGTGCAGATCAGGTCAATGAGTTAAAGACCAGGACCTGAATGTCTTCGTTCTGATGACTGAGTGGCAACAGCAAGGACCACTTGAACCTCGGCAAGCCAGAGAGTCCTTTACACAGCACATCAGGAACTCAAGGAGACTGCAGGATGGAGACTCAGTCAGGCTTCTGGTAGCGAGTCAAGCCCCTCCACCCTTCAGGCTCCTCCAGCAGTGACGCCCGGCACCTGCCAGCCCCATCTTTGGGGAGCAGTGTCCCTGTCATGAGCAGCCACACAGCACCCTCTGGTGACCGACCACAAGGCACACAGGAATACTGCAGGGCTCCCTGATCTCCCAGCAAAGAAAGTGCCATTCCAACCGACACATCCTCAGACGATTCCAGGCAGATCAGACCCAACTCTGTAAAATCCAATGTTTTTGAGGTGCCTTTCAGGAAGTCTATGAAAAACATAGGTCTCTTCCCAACTGCAGTATTCTGAGATGAATTCACTGAGTGGTGGAGTCAGGCACTGGGTTCCAGGACAGAAAAGGGAGACAAGGTGGCTACCTCCCAAGATGCACAGGGCGTGATGTAGCAATGTGTTGGGAAGCATATATTTATGTCACAGCTCCCTGGGTCTGGTTTAAAGAAAACGTATATCCAAACAAACCATGTTTATGGACTTGTTGGATTGTATCAACCACAAAACATTTCAGAAAATTTGCACACTCTCACTCCATATATCTGCTTACTCTCATCTAAATTCGATCGCATCATCCTATGTTCCCAGGTACTTTTTCACTTATTGGGAGTGCATGATATGCTCTAGAGAGACCGCAGTGACTCGACAACATTACTGGTAGACCTAATAAATGAATTCAGTCATGTTAAGATATGTATGTGGTTGCACATAATGTGCTTCAATTCTACACATGAATATCAAAAGTCTCAGAGAAATTTAGAAAATAATTTAAAATCACTCCAAGAGAAGAAAAAGCTTAAGAGGAAATTTAGCCTACAAACACCTGGGTGGCACAGTAAGTGAAGTATCTGACTTTGGCTAAGGTCGTGATCTCACGATGTTGTTTTGTGCCCTGTGTGGGGCTCTGTGCTGACAACTCAGAGTCTGGAGCCTACTTTAGATTCTGTGTCTCCTTTCTCTCAGTTCTTCCCCACTCATATGCGCGCTCTCGCTCTCTCTCTCTCTCTCTCTCTCTCTCACTCGCTCTCCCTCTCTCTCTCTGTCTCTCTCTCTCTGTTTCTGTGTGTGTGTGTGTGTGTGTGTATGTGTGTGTTTCCATGTATCTCTCTCTGTCAAGAAAAAACATAGAAAACTTAAAAAAGAAAAGAAGGACTTTAACCATGAAGGAGTGAGACCTCTTTCCTGAAAAGAATAAATCACTGGAGAAAGAATTTGAAAAGACAGAAATAAGCAGAAAGACATTCTATGCTAGTGGATCCTAAGAATTAAGATTATCAAAATGTCCACACTACTTAAAGCCACCTACACATTCCCTAGGTGCAATCCCTATCAAAGCTTAAGCACGTTCCCAAAAATAGAATCATCCTTCAAGGTGGACAGAAGCACAAAAGGCTCTGAATACCAAAGTCATTTTGAGAAGGAAGAAAACACCTGGAAGCACCATGCTTTCTGATTTGAAACTAGATATCAAAACTACAATAACCCAAGCAGTACACTATTGGGATAAGAGCAGAGACAGAGGTCACTGGACCAGAATTGAAGGCCCAGGAAGAAACCCACACATATGTAACCAATTATTTCACAACCAAAGAACCAAGAATATAACCTGAGGCAAAGGCAGTCTCCTCCATAGGTGGTGCCCAGAAACACTGGGCACACAAAAACAACAGGTGCAGAAAAACAACCTGACACCTATTTAGCATCACAAACAAAACAAAGTTAAAATGTATTACAGACTTGAGACCTGAAACCAGAAAGTCCTGGATAGGACCTTGGGCAGGAGGTGTGGGAAATCGCACAATGATGTCCTGAGTTGGGAGATTATAGGGAACCCTTTGCCAAGCAGATCACTGCTCTCTGGCCTTCCTGCAAACAGTTGCAGCAGCTCACTTACCTAGTTGGTGTGTATCTGGGGGGCAGGCGAGACTTGGCTGATCTAGTGCGTGTGTATCTAGGGGTTGGGTTCTGCATGGGCTCACCAAGTCCTTGGACCGTGTTGTCGCCTGGAATATTCTATCCTGTCTCGATGTGGTTCGCACCATGTCTTCAATACGTTCTTTCTACCATGTGGCCCGCTGACATGTTGCGCATCGTTTGTAGGCTTAATGACTACGGGAGCCTGAGAGCAGCTCACGGAGACATCCCTTAAACTCCCTCTCACCTCTCTTGACTTGCGTGGAGTCTGAAGCAATCCTTTCTGCTGTCCTTGGCTTTGCTGGACAAAGCCAGATGCCAAACCCACGAGAAGGTTGGGATGTCAGTCTTGACTTGAGTTTTGGGATTTGACACCAGAAGCCAAAGCTACAAAGGAAAACTAAACAAGTGGGACTACATGAAACTAAAAAAACAAGTTCTGCACGGCAACAATATCTTCAACAGAATGAGAAGGCAACATAGTGAATGGGAGAAAATACTTGCAAACTACATACGTGGTCAAGGGTTAAAACACAAAAGATACCAAGAACTCCTACAGCGCCACAATGCAAAACCAAAGAGCAATGATGGACCTGGCAGAGTCCCGAAGAGGCATTCTTCCAATGAAGACATACAGATGGCCACCACATACATGAAGAGAAGTTCCATGTCACTCCACATTAGGGAAATGAAAGTCCAAAGCCAAAGAGATATCACCTGAAACCTGTCTGAACGGTCTTATCAAAAAGACTCAAGAAAGCACAAGCGTCGGGTACAATGTGGAAGAGGGCGAATCATTGTGCCCTGTTGGTGGCATTGGAACTTGGTGCAGAGGCAGTCGCAAACAATGTAAAGTTTCCTCACACAATTCAGAGGAGAACATTCATATCATCCAGCAACGTCCCTCAATTACCCCCCTAGGTACAACTCGGAACACATGAAATCACTAACTCCTAAAAATACCTTCACACCTGTTATTTTGCCACAGTGTTTTATAATACCCTGGAGGGCCTTATGCCAAGTGAAAGAACTCACACGGAGAAAAACACATACAGAATGCTCGCATATATATGGGGAATCTGAAACAAAAACTAAGAAAACAAAAAACAAAAATCCTCAACACAGAATGAAACAAGCCCATCAATACATAAAGATGATTGCAAAGGTGGGGGGGGGGGCAGGAAGGAGGGAAATAGGGTAAAGGTCAAAAGACATCACCGAATATAAAAAGACCATGTCACCAGGGAAAGGGAGAGTAAAGGTGACTCAATATCTCAAATTCTAGCTTCCTCTATTTCAGAGACCTTACTTCAGTCCATTCCATTCACTAGACCTATGTGAATAGTAACGAATTATCAGGTCTTGGCAGTTTTTGCAAGATGAGTTCTTTACTTAGGATTTGTATCCAAAAGGACAGAGTGCTTAGATTTCTAGGTAACTTAGATTTTTCCATTATTTTTATGGTTTCTTGAAGTACCATGATGTCACAAAAACCTCCTTAGATCTAAGTGGACACTTTCTATTACTCTAAACATATGTACATAGCACTAAAACAGTACAATAAAGGTAAGGTGCATTGTCCATCGCACAAAAGTGATTGTTTTTCTCCTTGTTGTAGTGAGCGTTTGGTGACGAAAAGGTTCCGGGTATCGAGCTCCTTATCAAACTCCATGCGATGGGTTATGCAGAATATAGTAATCATGGTTATCAAGAAACTAATGATCCTCAAGAGAATCATAATATCCTGAATTGCTGACAGAGACAACTCACCCCCCGAGGACAAACTAGATGCTTAGGAGCCTCAGCTGCTCAAAGTGGCCAACACCACACCATCTTACTGAAAACATAGAGTACCAGTCAGCTTGATATGTAAGTTTGGGAAAGCCTCAGTTCTCAGACTTTTGCTTTCGGTGAGGTCACGGTGCTGCCTGCAGGAAGTTTTCATCCGTTGTAACAGCATTGGGACACACTATTGAAATGAGAATTTCCTATGCAACCAAACTATGTCTCTGGGAAGGACTGGGACACTGCCGCGGTCCGGACAAAATACAGGACACGGCACGGCAGACACTTACACACATGCACAAACACAAACGCCAACAACCTGACAGAGGTGGAACCCATGCAATGAAAGAGCATTTGCTCAAGACCTCATTTCCAAAGGAGGCTGGGAGACCAGCACCGTCTGCTCAGGTACACATGCACTGGTTTCTAGAGACCCGGTGGGCTCAGAGTCACTTCTCCCTCATGCTGCCTGGTGAATCCTGGAGGAGATGTGATTCCTAAGGTCTGAAACTCTTGAAACACAAAACGAATGCAACACAGGAGGCATTCCACGGACACATGAAGCGCCACGCCCCACGGATATGAAAACCAAAACCCAAAGTCTGCCTGGAACGAGGAGCTTTCCATCCACCTTCCTCATAAGAGTGCGAAGAAGACGTTCCCACCCAACATGTCCCAAAAAGATGACTTTGAATTCTATCCACAACACCCAGTTCTCTTCAACACACACGTCCAAGTAGGAAAGAGTCTGGACCACCCTCTAAAAGAAAGAAGCGCCACTTATTCCTGGCCCATTGCCTCTGAGTTCATTGATTGAACGCAAATTGCCTTCAGAAATGAAGAGCTCAACAGGGAGTTGCACAAGCCCTACCTCAGACCCCAAACGCCAGAGTCCCATTGACTCCCATGATAGAGGACCCCCTTTAGCCACAAGCGGGGTGGGATCTCCCCCGCCTCATCAGAGGGTGAAACTGTGCCACCAGGGGCGGGGCTGGGCAGGGAAGGGCAGCTGTTGTGGAGGGGGGAGGCAGGAGACCTGTGTTCACCTGCTGCTTCCACTCTCAATGGCTTCAACACCTTCCCTGGATGGCCTCCAGGAACTCAGGCCCACCACCCTGACTCTGCCTGGAATGTTTCTCTGGAATCTCAGGTCCCTTGTGCTTCATTTTCACAAGCAGGAATGATTCCTCCTGCTCACGGCCGCGAGTTCCCTGGCCCTGCCTTGATATTTTCCCACAACCGCAGGTCCACATTTTCCTTTGTTCGTTCGTTAGTGGGTTCGTTCACACATCCACCCTCCAACCACCAATCCAGTCTGACCTCCAAGGGCACTCAGGGCGCCCCCCCTCTCGATCTGCGCCACTCCCCACCACTGGAGCCTAACCCCCTACTCGATCTAGGGTCCTCCTATTCCAGGGAACCCAGGTCCAACCCAGAAACCTCACTCCTGAGTCCTCCAGACTGCAGCCACAAAGGAGCCCAAGAAGAACCCGGAGCACAAGTGAGGGGGAGGTGGTCATGGAAGGGGAAGACAGAGAGGGGCAGGGGGGAAGGCCACATGGGACCTTGTCACTAGGATCCCTACCTTGGCAGCACCGCGACTGAGGCAGGTCCTGGAGGGAGGCTGTGGGTCTCAGCTGCTCCACCTTTAGGCTTCTCCCAGATGGTCTTTCGGGGGGCCTGGGCGGGGGGGGGGGGGAACATAGCGTGGCGTTCTGCCCCTTCCTGTGCTGGCACCCCACCAGCACAGCCAAAGACCGAGGCGCCCGGGAAGCGAGTCCCGCGCCCTGCCCTCTGGCTCCAGGAGCAGTAGGAGCAGTAGGGCCGCCACCCTCCGAGGCTGGAGTCTCATGGGTCCCTGTCTTCTCCACGCGGGCCCCGCCAGCGCTCCCGCCAGCACTACCGCTACCCCTTACCGCCAATGCCATGGCTACCGGGTCGCAGGCGCCAGGCAGCAGCATGTGCCCAGTCGGGGGGTGGGGTGGGCGTCAGCCCCTGGCTGGCCCAGACACTTGGGGCCTTGGGGCGGCATTCGGGCTGGGAGCCAGGACTCACAGCACTGCTGCAGCCTCAGCTGTGTCCCTCACCGGGCTCCGCCACTGACCATGCGCATGCGCGGATCTGAACCTCCCCTGGGCACACCTGCTTGGGCCCAGATTCCAAGGGAAAGCAGAGGAAAGCAGGGAAAAGAGGGTTGGTGGAGACCATGAATCAGAGGGAGATTCACCCTCTACGATGACTTTTTATTTCTTTATATTTCTTAAAAGGGAAGAAGAAAACATAGGAAAACAAACCTTTGCCTGTATTTCTTCTAGCTTTCTATTTCCCTACATACACAGGCATGACCATTTCATTCAGAAGTAAACTAAAGACAATCTGTTTTTAAAAATTCACACAGTATGGGGACACCTGGGTGGCTCAGTTGGTTAAGTGCCCAACTTCTGGTTTTGGCTCAGGTTATCATCTCACGGTTTTGCGGTTTCAAGCCCCACATCAGCACAGAGCCTACTTGAGAGTCTGTCTCTCCGTCTCTCTCTCTCTGCCCCCACCCCTTTCACTGTCTCTCTCAAAATAAATAAATAAAGTTAACAAAATTTAAAATTCACATATTACGATACTCCAAAATCTAAAATATGCTAGAACTAAAATATTATAATTATTTCAATTTCTCCCCAACTTTCGTGTTTGAAAGGTATTTCCCACAGTTTTGACCTTTCCAGATCTTTCTATTTCAGAATATTCCAAAAGGCATATTCAAATCATGGCTCCTCCCATGGGGATCCACATCTGGCAGACTGTGTAAAGCAGGATTCACTTGCCAGCATCAGTACTGCCCCCTGCCCTCATTCCCAGGGATGAGAAACAGGGAGGGTGATGAGGAAAGACACTAAGAGCTTCCCGAGTGCTTTCCAAGGAAGTGTCACACTTGACGTTATGGGGGCACAGCAGGTGCAAATGCTGCCCTGTTGCACAGACTGCCTCACACGCCTCCAACAAGTGAGAGCAAGCCTACGGCACCAAGTGCTCAGTGAGAGCTCCAAGCAGAAACACTGTCCTGGACCTAAACAAGATATTTCTAAAATTCTTCGGCTTGTTGTACCATTTTTTTTTTTTAATTCACAACTCCCTACATTCATGATCCAGTTCATTGGACCCTATGTATAAACAATACCTCCCAAATAGTAGTGCAAAGCTACCAGTGGGAACACAGGGAAAGGCGTCACGAAAACAAAGCTTTCTTTGGGCAAGGCAGGGTCTGTCTCACCCAACTCCCCAGCCTGACCCCCCGCCATCTGCCCTCTGCCTTGCCCAGTGCTACCAGGTGTACGGCGATGCCTTCCCACAACAGTCTTCCCGAATAGCTCTCAAGACGTTTCAGAAATAGACCCTGACTCTAGAGTGGAGAGGCGAAAGCAAATATTATGTGTTACACTGGCTAAATCAGATGGGTTATGAAAACAGCGTGAAACACCGGGGGTGGCAGGGGGTGGTTTAAATGTGCTTTAGGACACCCAGAAGCACACTCGGGCAGCCCAATGTGACCCAGCTGTATGAATGGAAAATGAGTTTAATTTAGACTCTGTTAGTTCCTGTCCAGTTTAAGAAAGGAAATTCAGACAGCTGAAGAAATTAATTTATTTTGGCAAGAAAGAGAAATTTCAAGTGTCTGCCCTAAATTAAAATTTATTTCACTAGAGTCCTCCATTATAAGCTGAGCAACCAGGGCGTTCTTCCCGGTGGCATGTTAAATGTTCCTTCTTTATCCTCCATCACTATCGGAGACAGGCACACTTTCTTAGTACTTGACACTCAGCTCTCCCCATACTGCCCTATGACTACAGGGTGGCAGAGAGAGCTCCAGACCAAGACATCAGGATCCTGCTCCCAGCTCTCTCTCTAAGCCTGACAGACTCTGTGAAAGGAGGCTCTCTCTGCCCTCGACACTCAGCTGCCCGTGTGGTGGGGCCTGTGACATGCACAGATGTGTGTATGGGACCTATGGCGGTACGTGTGAAACTTCAGAACTACGACAGGGTATCGAAAAGCACCAAACTGTTACGTACAGAACAGCTCCCAGGCACTATCAGACATGACGATTGGGAAGGAAATCTAGCAGTGCCTGGAAAACGATGAATGTATTTCTCTTTAACCACTGACTATCTCTCTACAAATATGAAACATAATATGCAAAGGTTTATTGATCATGGCCTTATTTCTAATAGCAAAATCTCGGCAATGACACAGATACTCACAGCAGGCTGGTAAAATACACAACGAGAAATGTACACAACGTGGCCAACAAGACGTCTCTTGTCCCGAGGTCTCTCGGAAACAGTATGAAATGGTTTCTAAGATGCAGCGTTACTCAAAAGACAATAGGCAAAAGTGTGCATCCACTATGCTCCTTGTTACGGAAAAGGAAAATTCTACATTTGGTTCATTTGTTACTAAACGAATTACAGGAAAGGTATAGTAAAAACTAATGAGAACGCTTACCCCATGGGGGCTGCGTTAGGAGATGGGAGAGAGAGTGATGGCACATTTCTCTGTGTATACTTTTTTATTCACAGTTTGACTTTGGAATCATGTAAAATTCTTTCACGTTGAGAAAAATAAGGTTAAGTGAAAAAGAATTTGTAAACAATCTACTCTTCTCAGACCACAAAAATTGACTAAGGACTATCAGGGCACTGCACGCACACATCACTTTTTTGCCGGAAGGAAGCAGACACAGCAAACAGCTGGGAAGTTAGAAGAGCTTCACAAGAAACTTGTGAGGAGAACACACTCCTCTTCACACCCTCCCAATGCCCTCAGATGTTAGGACACTATTTCCATCCCATTCTCCCTCTGATCTCAAAATGTTGTTTCTGGTGTTTTTGCTGAGATCTTCAGTAACCTCACTGGGGCCTCCTTGGTCATTACTTTTGTTCACAGTTATTTGCTAATCACCTTTTTACCATTTTTCATTAAGCTAGTCAAATAAAACCTAGTTTGAAAAGTATCAACCTCCATTTGTTCCTTTAGAAAACATTCTCTTCAGAAAATGTTATTGTGGGGGCACCTGGGTGGCTCAGTTGGTTAAGCAATCGACTCTTGATTTCAGCACATGGCATCATCTCACAGTTCCTGAAATGGAGTCCCGTGTTGGGCTCCGTGCTGACAGTATGGGGCCTGCTTGGGATTCTCTCTCTCTCTCTTTCTGCCCTCCCTTGCTTGTGCACATTCATTCTCTCTCTCTCTCTCTCTCTCTCTCTCTCTCTCTCTCTCTCTTTCTCTCTCCCCCCTCTCAAAATAAATAAAAATCATCTTTACCAAACAGAACAATTTGTGGCCACATTTCCTGAAGCAGAAGAGATAAACACTTTTGAAGCTGAGCTATCTGCCATTAAAACATAGTTTCATTTATCGCTACTTGAAGCTAGTTTAAGCTTTTGACATTTGCAAACATCCAGGTAACTTCTTCATTATTTTTGGTAGCTGGACTTTTACAACAGCTTTCTTGTATAAGAAATATTATATAATAATACACACAGATAATACTTCGCTACGTTAGAATGGGGTATTATTCCTTTTTACAGCTGGATAATTGGAAGAACACAGAATGACATATTTCATGAGTCAGCTGAAAACACTGAATGAGGACTAAGAAGTTCTGGGAATTTTCATCATCGAGTCTTTCCTTCACTAAATGCTTGTTAACTGAATCCCAGGTGTCTAAGTCAGCTTGCACACCAATCCAAGAGCTTCATGGTAGGACTGAAGATCAGGTACCGTAGGGCCGTGGGTGGAAAGGAAGATCCCTGCTAGAAACCACCCAGGATTGAGAGCCGGTTCCGCCAACTGAATGTCTACCAACAAAGGCTCTCAGAAGTGACTTCGTGAGCAAATGGATGCGTGGTATGGGGAGAGGCAGAAGGAAGGCATTTGTGTTAGGGTCCACTAGGAAAACACACCCGCATCAAGGGATAAGGGTGGATTCATCCCACTGAGGAAAGATGAATCAGAACATAGCTGGGTTCTCAAGCTGACTGCCACTTATCAGCCATGGTGCCAGTCAGTCTGCACCTCAGCTGTCTTATTTCTAAACCAAGATCGTCTGTCTTCCCTACTGAATTTATAAGATGGCTTCATGAAGTCATTGAGATTGAATGCATCAAAATGCCTGACCACATCAGCGTATAGTCCACTGAATCTCACACCCAGCCAGGAATTCCATCTCTAAATGGGTGCCCTGAAACAAGCTTTCCTACTTCTCTGCAACACATGACTCACTTTACTATGATCATCTATCATCCAAGTAGAAGCAATGCTTTCAAACCTTTCGAGAACAAAGAATCTAAGTATGTAGTATCTGACATAGGTAGTATCTTTGGGATGCCACAAAAGTGTTCTCAGATAGAAGTTTATAGCAATACACTTCCTCACAAAGCAAGAAAAACTCCCTCATAAACAATGTAACCTTACATCTAAAGGAGCTAGAAAAAGAACAACAAAACCCAAAACCATTAGAAGGAAGGAAATAATGAAGAGTAGAGCAGAAATAGACAAAATTCAAAGTAAACAAACAAAGGAACAGATCAATGCACCAGGAGCTAATATGTAGCATTGCTGGTGTGATGTGGGCTGGGAGCAAACAGTCAAGACAGAATTTTGAGCCATTTTCGGTGCAAAAACGTGCTTCTATTACAGGATGGAGCTAGAACCCATGGGTAGGAAGAGCTGCACTTGTGTTTGTGAGAAGTGACTGATTCCATACTTTCTACTTAGTGGGGGCTAAGGGTAATGCAAGTCTCTAAGGAATTTAGAAGTAGCACTTTCAGGACCAGGAGGAGCTAGCTGCTGCTAAGATAAGGTTGTTTACTACTGGCTATGAAAACATCAGTCTTGAAACCCTTCCGATGTGTATCAGTAGGCCATAGGCTTGAGAGGTAATTGCTAGCATCTATCTGGGGAAGTGTTTATGGCTATCAGGGAAAGTGACACTAACCGGGGCCAAGCTCTAGTGGTAAAACGTTAAATAAAGTCCTTGAGAGACCTGTAGGAGGATGACAATCTGTAAGCCTCAGGAATTCTACCTGGAGACTATGAGCTGCAGCCAAGTCCAGCTTTTGTTTCTTTTTCTTAATTCTTTTTTTTTTTTAATATGAAGTGTATTGTCAAATTGGTTTCCACACAACACCCAGTGCTCATCCCATCAGGTGCCCTCCTCAATGCTCATCACCCACCCTCCCCTCCCTCCCACCCCCCATCAACCCACAGTTTATTCTCAGTTTTTAAGAGTCTCAAAGATGGTTTGCCTCCTTCCCTCTCTGTAACTTGTTTTCCCCCGTCTCCTCCCCCCAGGTCTTCTGTGGAATTTCTCAGGATCCACATAGGAGTGGAAACATATGGTATCTGTCTTTCTCTGCCTGACTTATTTCACTTAGCAGAACACTCTGCAGCTCCATCCACGTTGCTACAAAAGGGCAGATTTCCTTCTTTCTCGTTGCCAAGTAGTATTCCATTGTATATATAAGCTACAACTTCTCCATCCATTCGTCAGTTGATGGACATTTGGGCTCTTTCCATAATTTGGCTATTGTTGAAAGTGCCGCTATAAACATGGGGGTACAAGTGCCCCTAGGCATCAGCACTCCTGTATCCCTTGGGTAAATTCCTAGCAGTGTTATTGTGGGTCATAGGGTAGATCCATTTTTAATTGTTTGAGGAACCTCCACACTGTTTTCCAGAGCGGCTGCACCAGTTTGCATTCCCACCAACAGTGCAAGAGGGTTCCCTTTCTCCACATCCTTGCCAGCATCTATCGTCTCCCGATTTGTTCATTTTAGCCACTCTGACCGGCGTAAGGTGGTATCTGAGTGTGGTTTTGATTTGTATTTCCCTGATGGGGAGCGACGTTGAGCATCTTTCCATGTGCCTGTTGGCCATCTGGATGTCTTCTTTAGAAAAGTGTCTATTCATGTCTTCTGCCCCTTTCTTCACTGGATTATTTGTTTTTGGGGTGTGGAATTTGGTGAGTTCTTCATAGATCTTGGATACTAGCCCTTTATCCGATATGTCATTTACAAATATCTTTTCCCATTCCATCAGTTGCCTTTTAGTTTTGTTGATTGTTTCCTTGGCAGTGCAGAAGCTTTTTAGCTTCATGAGGTCCCAATAGTTCATTTTTGCTTTGAATTCCCTTGCCTTTGGAGATGCGTCCAGCAAGAAACTGCTGCAGTTGAGGTCAGAGAGGTTTTTTTCCTGCTTTCGCCTCTAGGGTTTTGATGGTTTCCTGTCTCACATTCAGGTCCTTCATCCATTTTGAGTTTATTTTTGGGAATGGTGTAAGAAAGTGGTCTAGTTGGTCGAGTTTCATTCTTCTGCATGTTGCTGTCCAGTTCTCCTAGCCCCATTTGTTAAAGAGATTGTCTTCTTTCCATTGGATATTCTTTCCTGCCTTGTCAAAGATTAGTTGGCCATACTTTTGTAGGTCTCACCCTGGGGTTTCTATTCTATTCCATTGGTCTATGTGTCTGTTTTGGGGCCAATACCATGCTGTCTTGAGGATGCCAGCTTTGTAGTCGAGGCTAAAGTCTGGGATTGTGATGCCTCCTGCTTTGGTTTTCGTTTTCAACATTACTTTGGCTATTCGGGGTCTTTTGTGGTTCCATACACATTTTACGATTGCTTGCTCTAGCTTTGAGAGGAATGCTGGCACCGTTTTGATTGTGATTGCGTTGAATGTGTCAATTGCTTTGGGTAGTATTGACATTTTAACAATATTAATTCTTCCCATCCATGGGCACAGAGTATTTTTCCATTTCTTTGTATCTTCTTCAATTTCCCTCATAAGCTTTCTATAGTTTTCAGCATACAGATCTTTTACATCTTTCGTTAGGTTTATTCCTAGGTATTTTAGGATTCTTGGTGCAGTTGTGAATGAGATCGGTTTCTTTCTTTGTTTTTCTGTGGCTTCACTATTAGTGTATGAGAATGCAACTGATTTCTGTACATTAATTTTGTATCCTGCGACTTTGCTGAATTCATGTATCAGTTCTAGCAGACTTTTGGTGGAGTCTATTGGGTTTTCCATGTAGAATATCATGGCATCTGCAAAAAGTGAAAGCTTCACTTCATCTTTGCCAATTTGGATGCCTTTGATTTCCTTTTGTTGTCTGACTGCTGATGCTAGAACTTCCAACACTATGTTAAACAACACTGGTGACAGTGGACATCCCTGTCGTGTTCCTGATCTCAGGTGGAAAGCTCTCAGTTTTTCCCCATTGAGGATGATATTAGCTGTGGGCTTTTCATAAATGGCCTTAGTGATCTTTAAGTATGTTCCTTCTATCCCAACTTTCTTGACGGTTTTGATTAAGAAAGATGCGGAATTTCATCAAATGCTTTTTCCGCATCGATTGACAGGATCATATGGTCCTTATCTTTTGTTTTCTTAATGTGATGTATCACACTGATTGACTTGGGAACATCGAACGAGCCCTGCAGCCCAGGAATGAATCCCACTTGATCATGGTGAATAATTCTTTTTCCATGCTGTTGAATTCGATTTGCTAGTATCTTGTTGAGAATTTCTGCATCCATATTCATCAGGGATATTGGCCTGTAGTTCTCTTTTTTTTGCTAGGTCTCTGCCCGGTTTGGGAATCAAAGTAATGCTGGCTTCATAGAATGGGTCTGGAAGTTTTCCTTCCCTTTCTATTTTCTGGAACAGCTTGAGAACGATAGATATTATCTCTGCTTTACATGCCTGGTGATGGGTATTGAGGAGGGCACCTGTTGGGATGAGCACTGGGTGTTGTATGGAAACCAATTTGACAATAAATTTCATATTAAAAAATAAATTAAAAAAATAAAACATCTTTGCATTTCTGGGATAAATCCAAATTGATCTCAGTTCAGTTTTGTAATGCAGTCTTGGATTCAGTCAACTATTTTATTGAAAATATGTATGCCTGAGAAACTGAATAGAAGACCATAGGGGAGGGGAAAGAAAAAAACAGAAAGGGAGGGAGCCAAATCATAAGAGACTCTTAAAAACTGGGAAGAAATTGAGGGTTGATGGGGGGTGGGAGGGAGGGGAGGGTGGGTGATGGGTACTGAGGACGGTACCTGTTGGGATGAGCACTGGGTGTTGTATGGAAACCAATTTGACAATAAATGTCACATGAAAAAAAAAATGCCTGGTTGAATTCCCCTGGGAAACCATCTGGTCCTGGACTCTTATTTGTTGGGAGATATTTTTTAACTGATTAAATTTTTTCGCTGGTTATGGGTCTGTTCATGTTTTCTGTTTCTTCTTGTTTGAGTTTTGAAAGTGTGTGGGTGCTTAGGAATTTGTCCGTTTCTTCCAGGTTGTCCAGTTTGTTGCCATATAATGTTTCATAGGTTTCCCTGATGATTTGCTTGTATTTATGAGGGATTGGTTGTAATAATTCCATTTTCATTCATTATTTTATTTATTTGGGTCATCTCCCTTTTCTTTTTCAGAAGCCTGGCTGGAAGTTTATCAATTTTGTTTATTTTTTTCAAAAAAAAAGAAACAACAAAAAAAAAACACCAACTCTTGGTTTCATTGATCTGCTCTACAGTTTTTTTTTTTCTATTGTTTATATCTGCTCTGATCTTTATTATTTCTCTTCTTCTGCTGGGTTTGGAGTGCCTTTGCTGTTCTGCTTCTATTTCCTTTAGGTGTGCTGTTAGAGTTTGTATTCGGGATTTTCCTTGTTTCTTGAGATAGGCCTGGATTGCAATGTGTTTTCCTCTCAGGACTCCCTTTGCTGCATCCCAAAGCATTTGGATTGTTGTATTTTCATCTTCATTTGTTTCCATATATTTTTAAATTTCTTTTATAATTGCCTGGTTAACCCATTCATTCTTTAGGAGGGTGTTCTTTAACCTCCATGCTTTTGAAGGTTTGCCAGACTTTTTCCTGTGGTTGATTTCAAGTTTCATAGCATTTGGTCTGAAAGTGTGCATGGTATGATCTCAGTTCTTTTATAATTATGAAGGGCTGTTTTGTGACCCAGTGTGTGATCTATCTTGGAGAATGTTCCATGTGCAGTCGAGAAGAAAGTATATTCTGTTGCTTTGGGATGCAGAGTGCTAAATAGATCTGTCAAGTCCATCTGATCCAATGTATCATTCGGGGCCCTTGTTTCTTAATGATCCTGTGTCTAGATGATCTATCCAATGTTGTCAGTGGAGTATGAAAGCCCCTGCAATGACCACATTCTTATCAATGATGTTGCTTATGTTCGTGATTAATTGTTGTATATATTTGGGGACTTCCATATTCGCCGCATAGACATTTTTAATTGTTAGAACGTCCTGATGGATAGACCCTGTAATTATTATATAATGTCCTTCCTCATCTCTTGTTATAGCCTTTAATGTAAAGACTAGTTTCTCTGATAAAAGTATGGCTACTCCAGCTTTCTTTTGACTTCCAGTATCATGATAGATAGTTCTCCATCCCCTCACGTTCAATCTGGAGGTGTCCTTAGGTCAAAAATGAGTCTCTTGTAGACAGCAAATAGATGGGTCTTGTTTTCTTTTATCCACTCTGATACCCTATGTCTTTTGGTTGGAGCATTTAGTCCATTTACATTCAGTGTTATTGCTGAAAGATATGGGTTTAGAGTCATTGTGAGATCTTTCGTTTTCATGCTTGTAGTGGTATCTCTGGTACTTTGTGGTCCTTGCAACATTTCCCTCACAGAATCCCCCTTAGGATCTCTCGTAGGGATGGTTTAGTGGTAATGAATTTTTTAGTTTTTGTATGTTTGTGAAGACCTTTATCTCTCCTTCTATTCTGAATGACAGGCTTGCTGGATAAAGGATTCTTGGCTGCATATTTTTCCTGTTCATCACATTGAAGACTTTCTGCCATTCCTTTCTGGACTGCCAAGTTTCAATAGATAGGACTACCCTTCTGTGTCGACCTTTGTATGTTAGGGCCCATTTATCCCTAGCTGCTTGCAGGATTCCCTTATCCTTCTTTTTCCACTTTCACTATGATATGTCGTGCAGAAGATCGATTCAAGTTATGTCTGAAGGGAGTTCTCTGTACCTCCTGGATTTCAATGCATGTTTGTTTCCCCAGATTGGAGAAGTTCTCAGCTATTACCTGTTCAAGCACACCCTCAGCCCCATTTTCTCTGACTCTTCTGGAATTTCTACGTTATGGACATTTTATCAAAGAACAAAGAACAAAGATTAGGTGAAGGCCCCTACTTGAAATATCTTCATTATCTGGCATGGGGAACCTCTGGGGTTTGACACAAGAGCAGAAGCCAGAAGACAAATATCTGGACCAGAGCGAATACCTTGAAAATCTTTCATTTTCCTGGACAGGCCATGGTGATATTGGTCTAATGTGCATATTATAAAAATACCCAAATGTAACAGTCAATATTCCATTTATGCTAATCTATTAGGGAATAAAGTGTAACGTTGTTAAAGGTTTTCTACAGGTGATGTTTATTTAGTAAAAGGAAGATTTAAATAATGAGGACAGACACGAAGGTGGCTCAAACAGTAGAGTTTCTGAGTCGAATTTGGCTCAGGTCATGATCTCATGGTTCTTGAGATCAAGTCCCAAGTCAGGCTCTGCAATGACAGCTTGAAGCCCTGGTCAGGATTCTCCTTCTTGCTCTTTCCAAATAAATAAAGAGGAAACAACAAATACAGACGGAGAAAAAATATACATTCTTTGAAGAAATAATAGCCCGTAAGACATGGTGTCATCTTCACAGTCCTTTGGCTTTGAGTGCAGCAGGTGTCTGTGTTTGTGTCTACGAGTGGTGTGGAGGTTGGGCATCCATCCAGGACTATGGTCTTGTATTACAGGATGTCCCCACAGTGGACAGGCACAGTCCTGTCCCCTTCTGCATTCTCAGGGGCCACAAATCATCCTTTACTCTGCATCTCCAGAAGCTGAATGACTGGGCCAATTCCAATATTTTGACTCTCATCATTGGTCACAAGGGCACATGTGTACCGGAACTCTCTCTTTAGGCGTGTACACCTAGCACAACTTTGGGGACATAATTTATAGGTATTTTTCGGGGACTGCCTCCAGTTTACAACATCTACAGACTCTTTACTCCGTTTCGGTCTTATGTGAAAAGCAGGGACCCCTGGGACTGAGTGGATACCTGAAGAATAGGAGGACAAGCCAGCACTGAGGCCATCAGGGTACCTAGGAGTGACCCATGGGGCAGGAAAGAAACCACACTCCCTCATTCTGACCTCCTGCACAGCATCCCTGCCCCATGCCCTGGAACACACTCATTCAGGCCCCATCCCATGAGAAACCCCAGTGGCCTGTGTGCCTCCTGGTCCATAGCTCTGCTTCTCAGAAGAGCAGCCAGTCCCTGCTTTCAGGCCAGTGGAGGATACAGGCTGGGCCACTGATGTCTGCTTGCTGGCCCTCCTCCCAGGCTGCGTCCCTTACTCTCAGGAAAGTACCTTAAGTGCAGGTCAGGTCAATGAGTTAAAGACCAGGACCTGAAGGTGTTCATCCTGAGGATTCAGTGGCAACAGCAAGAACCATTTTAACCTCGGCAAGCAAGAGAGTCCTTTACAAAGCACATCAGGAGCTCAGGGAGACTGAAGGATGGAGACTCAGGCTTTGATACCGAGTCAAGCCCCTCCACCCTTCAGGCTCCTCCAGCAGTGGCGCCTGGCACCTGCCGGCCTCATCTTTGGGGAGCAGTGTCCCTGTTATGAGCAGCCACACAGCACCCACGGGTGTCCACAAGACACACAGGAATACTGCACGGATCCCTGATCTCCCAGCAAAGAAAGTGCCATTCCAACTGACACATCCTCAGAGGATTCCAGGCAGATCAGACACAACTCTGTAAAATCCAATGTTTTTGAGGTGCCTTTAAGGAAGTTTATGAAAAACGTAGGTCTCATCCCAACTGCAGTATTCTGACATGAATTCACTGAGCGGTGGAGTCAGGCACTGGGTTCCAGGACACAAAAGAGAGACAAGGTGGCTACCTCCCAAGATGCACAGGGCGTGTTGTGGCAATGTGTTGGGAACCATATATTTATGTTACAGCTCTCTGGGTCTGGTTGAAAGAAAACATATATCCAAACAAACCTTATTTGTGGACTTGTTGGATTATATCAACCACAAAACATTTCAGAAAATTTGCACACTCTCACTCCATATACCTGCTTACTCTCATCTATTTTCGATCACATCATCCTATATTCCCAGATACTTTTTCACTTACTGGGAGTGCATGATATGGTCTAGACAGACCGCAGTGACTCTACAACATTACTAGTAGACCTAATAAATGATTTCAGTCATGTTAAGATATGTATGTCGTTGTACATAATGTGCTTCACTTCTATACATGAATCACAAACTATCAGAGCGAGAAATTAAGA
Source organism: Prionailurus viverrinus (assembly GCF_022837055.1). NCBI lineage: Eukaryota > Metazoa > Chordata > Mammalia > Carnivora > Felidae > Prionailurus > Prionailurus viverrinus. The sequence continues at coordinate 69,870,048 of NC_062562.1, read as the reverse complement.
AAATAATTTAAAATAACTCCAAAAGAAGAAAATAGTTGACAGTAAATCACCCTACAGGCACCTGGGTGTCACAGTCAGTGAAGCATCTGACTTTGGCTCAGGTCGTGACCTCATGATTTGTGTTCTGAGACTTCTGTTGGGCTCTGTGCTGACAGCTCAGAGTCTGGAGCCTGCTTCAGATTCTGTGTCTCCCTTTCTCTCAGCTCTACTCCACTCATACACGTGCTCTCTCTCTTTCTGTGTGTGTATGTGTGTGTGTTTCCATGTATGTCTCTGTGTCAAGAATAAATAAACATAAAAAATTTTAAAAAGAAAAGAATGAATTTAACCAAGAAGATGAAAGACCTCTTTACTGAAAACCAGAAATCAGTGGAGAAAGAATTTGGACAGAAATAAGCAGAAAGACATTCTATGCTAGTGGATCCCAAGAATTAAGATTATCAAAATGTCCACACTACTTAAAGCCATCTACACATTCCCTAGGTGCAATCCTTTTCAAAGGTGAAGCACGTTCCCAAAAATAGAATAATCCTTCAAGGTGGACAGAAGCACAAAAGGCTCTGAATACCAAAGTCATTTTGAGAACGAGGACCACAGCTGGAAGCATCATGCTTTCTGATTTGAAACTAGATCTCAAAGCTACAATAACCCAAGCACTACAGTATTGGGGTAAAAGCAGACACACAGGTCATTGGAACAGAACTGAAGGCCCAGGGAGAAACCCACACATATGTAACCAATTAATTCACAACAAAAGAACCAAGGATATAACCTGAGGCAAAGGTAGTCTCCTCAATAGGTGGTGCCCAGAATCACTGGGCACAGAAAAACAATGGGGGCGGAAAAACAACCTCACACCTATTTAGCATCACACACAGAAACGAAGTTAAAATGTATTACAGACTTGAGACCTAAAACCACAAATACCTGGATAAGAACTTGGGCAGAAGGTGTGGGAAATCGCACAATGATGTCCTGAGTTGGGAGATTATAGGGAACGCTTGGCAGAGCAGATCACTGCTCTCTGGCCTTGCTGCAAACAGCCAGCAGCAGCTCACTTACCTAGTTGGTGTGTATCTGGGGGGCAGGCGAGACTTGGCTGATCTAGTGCGTGTGTATCTAGGGGTTGGGTTCTGCATGGGCTCACCAAGTCCTTGGATCGTGTTGTCGTGTGGAATATTTTTTCCTGTCTAGATGTGTTTTGCACCATGTCTTCATTACGTTCTTTCTAGCATGTGGCCCACAGACGTGTTGCATATAGTTTGTAGGCTTAATGAATATGGGAGCCTGAGAGCAGCTCGCGGAGACGTCCCTTAAACTCCCTCTCACCTCTCTTGACTTGCATGGAGTCTGAAGCAATCATTTCTGCTCTCCTTGGCTTTGCTGGACAAAGCCAAATGCCAAAGCCATGAGAATGTTTTTGATCTCAGTCTTGACATGAGTTTTGGGATTTGACACCAAAAGCCAAAGCTACAAAGGAAAACTAAATAAGTGGGACTACATGAAACTAAAAGATCAAGTTCTGCACAACAACAATATCTTCCACGGAATGAAAAGGCAACATAGTGAATGGGAGAAAATACTTGCAAACTACATACATGCATGGTAAAGGGTTAATACAGAAAAGACATCAAGAACTCCTACAGTGCAACAATGCAAAAGCAAAGAGCATTTATGGAACTGGCAGAGTCCTGAAGAGGCATTCTTCCAATGAAGACATACAGATGGCCACCACATACATGAAGAGAAGTTCCATGTCACTCCACATTATGGAAATGAAAGTCGAAAGCCAAAGAGATATCACCTGAAACCTGTCTGAATGGTCTTATCAAAAAGATAAGAAAACACAATTGTTGGGTAAAATGTGGAAGAAAGCGAATCACTGTGCCCTGTTGGTGGCATTGGAACTTGGTGCAGGGGCAGTCGGAAAAATATAAAGTTTCCTCAAAAAATTAAACGGGAACATCCGTGTCATCCAGCAACTTCCCTCAATTACCCCCCTAGGTACTACACAGAACACATGAAATCACTAACTCCTAAAAATACCTTCACACCTGTTATTATGCCATAGTCTTTATAATAGGCTGGAGGGCATTATGCTAAGTGAAAGAACTAACACAGAGGAAAACACAAACAGAATGTACGCACATATATGCGGAATCTGAAAGAAAAACTAGGAAAACAAAAAACAAAAATCCTTATAACATAATGAAACAAACCCATCAATACATAAAGATGATTGGAAAGGTGAGGGGCAGGAAGGAGGGAAATAGGTTAAAGGTCAAAAGATAAATGCAACAGGAGCCTGGGTGGCTCGGTTGTTTAAGCGTCCGACTTCGGCTCACGTCATGATCTCACGGTCTGTGAGTTCGAGCCCCACGTCGGGCTCTGTGCTGACTGCTCAGAGCCTGGAGCCTGTTTCAGATCTGTGTCTCCCTCTCTCTCTGCCCCTCCCCTGTTCATGCTCTGTCTCTCTCTGTCTCAAGAATAAATAAACGTTAAAAAAAATTAAAAAAAAAAGATAAATGCGAATAAAAAAAGACCATGTCAACAGGGAAATAGAGACTACATGTGACTCAATACCTCAAATTCTAGCTTCCTCTATTTCAAAGTCCTTAGTTCATTCCATTCTATTCAATAGACCTACCTAAATAATAAGGAATTATCATGAATTGGCAGTTTTTGAAAGATGAGTTCTTTACTTAGGATTTCATACCGAAAAGGACAGAGTGCTTAGATTACTAGGTAAGTTATATTTTCCATTATTTTTATGGTTTATTGAAGTACCATTATATCACAAAAGTCTCCTTAGATCTAAGTGGATAATTTCATTACTCTAAACATATGTACAGGGGCGCCTGGGTGGCTCAATCTGTTAAGCGTCTGACTTTGGCTCAGGTCATGATCTCATGGTTCCTGAGTTCAAGCCCCACATCAGGCTCTATGCTGACAGCTCGAAGCCTGGAGCCTGCTTCGGATTCTGTGTCTCCCTGTCTCTCTGCCCCTCCCTGCTCACGCTCTATTTCTCTCTCTCAAAAATACACAAACAATTAAAAAAAATAAACATATGTACATAGCACTAAAACAGTACACAAAAGGTAAAATACGTTGTCCATCACACAAAAGTGATTTCCTTTCTCCTTGTTGTAGCGAGCGTTTGGTGACAAAAAGGTTTTGGGAATCGAGCTCATGTATCAAACTCCATGTGATGGGTTACCCAGAATATACTAATCATGGTCATCAAGAAAATAATGATATTCAAGATAATCATAATCTCCTTAATTGCTGACAGAGACAACTCAACCCCTGGGGACAAAACAGACACCTAGGAGCAGCAGCTGGTGAAACTGGCCTACACCACACCATCTTCCTGAAAACATAAAGCACCAGTCAGCTCGATAGGGAAGTGTGGGAAAGCCTCTGCTCTTAGGCCTTTGCTTTCAGTGAGGTCAAGGTGCTGCCTTCAGGATGTTTTCAGCCGTTGAGACAGGATTGGAACTCTCTAGTGAAATCAGATCTTCCCATGCAACAAAACGCATTCCTTGCAAAGAACTGGGTCCCTGACGCGGTCCGGACTCCACACGGGCCACAGCACCACACTCACGCACACACACTCCCCCCAACAACCGGGGAGAGGTACAACCCATGCAGTGAAAGACCGCTTGCCCAAGACCTCATTTCCAAAGGAGGCTGAGAGAGGAGCACTGCCTGCTCCAGTACACACGCACTGGTTTCTAGGGACCCGGCGGGCTCTGAGTCACTTCTCCCTCGTGCTGCCTGGGGAGTCCCGGAGGAGATGTGATTGCCAAGGACTGAAACTCTGGAAACACGGAACGAACGCTCCACGGAAACGGGAAGCACCATGCCCCACGGATGGGAAGAACAAAACCCACCAGTCTGCCTTGGACAAGGAGCTTTTCCATCCACCTTCCTCGCCAGAGTGGGAAGAAGACGTTCCCACCCAACATGTCCCAAAGAGATGACTTTGGACTCCATCCACAACACCCAGTTCTCTTCAGCACACATGTCCATGTAGGAAAGAGTCTGGACCACCCTCTAAAACACAGAAGCGCCACTTCTTCCTGGCTCCCTGGCTCCAAGTTCATTGATGGAATGGACATTGCCTTCAGAAATGCAAAGCTCAACAGGGAGTTGCACTTCCCCTAATCCAGACTCCTACCCCGTAGTCCCATTGACTCCCATGATAGAGGAACCTCTTTAGCCACAAGCAGGGTGGGATCTCTCCCGCATATCAGAGGGTGCACCTCTGCCACCACGGGCAGAGCTTGGCGTGGCGGGGCAGGGCAGCGGGTGTGGAGGGGGGAGGCAGACGGCCTGTGTTCACCTGCTGCTTCCACTCTCAATCCCTTCAACACTGTCCCTGGCTGGCCTCCATCAACTCAGGCCCACCACCCTGACTCTCCCTGGAATGTTTCTCTGGAATCTCAGGTCCCTTGTGCTTCATTTTCACAGGCAGGAATGTTTCCTCCTGCTCATGGCTGCGACTTCCCTGGCCCTGCCTTGACATTTTCCCACAACCGCAGGTCCACGCTTTCTTTCGTTCGTTCCTTCCTTCCTTCATTAGCACCTCCTCCCTCCAGCCACCAACCCAGTCAGACCTCCAAGGGCACTCAGGACGCCTCCCCTCTCGACCTGCGCCACTCCCCACCGCCGAGCCTAACCCCCTACATGATCTGGGACCCTCCTCCTCCAGGGAACTGGGTTCCAATCCAGAAAGCTCACTCCTGAGTCCTCCAGACCGAAGTCGCAAAGGAGCCCAGGAAGAAGCCCGGAGCACAGGGCGGGGGAGGGGGGGTGTGGGAATGGAAGGGGAAGACAGAGAGGGGCAGGGGGGAAGGCCACATGGGACCTTGTCACTAGGGTCCCTACCTTGGCAGCACCGCGATTGAGGCAGGTCCTGGAGGGAGGCTGTGGGTCTCAGCTGCTCCACCTTTAGGCTTCTCCCAGATGGTCTTTCGGGGGCGCCGGGGGGCATCGCATCGCGCTCTGCCCCAGCCAGTGCTGGCACTCCACCAGCGCGGCCAAAGACCGAGGCGCCCGGGGAGCACGTCCCGCGCCCTGGCCTCTGGCTCCAGGAGCAGCAGGAGCAACAGGGCCGCCACCCTCCAGGGTTGGAAGCTCATGGCTCCCAATCTTCTCCACGCGGGCCCCGCCAGCACTACCCCCAGCGCTCCCGCGAGCACTACCGCGACCGTCACGGCTACTGGGTCGCAGGCGCCAGGCAGCAGCATGTCCCAGGTCGGGGGCTGAGGTGGGCGTCAGTCCCTGGCTGGCCCAGACACTTGGGGGCTTGGGGCGGCAGGCGGGCTGGGAGCCAGGACTCACAGCACCACTGCAGCCCCAGCTGTGTCCCTCACCGGGCTCCGCCCCTGGCCCACGCGCATGCGCGCACTCGTGCACGCGCTCCTGCACACCTGCTTGGGCCCAGGATCCAAGCCCCCCACCCCACAGGGGGCACAGCGCTGGGCGCCTGGGTCTGCAACACCACATTTAGCAGGAAGCTGAAACAACGTGGGGGAGTGGGAACATGTTTTTCTGAGATATGTTTCAAGAAACACCACCTGAGGTAACCAGAGACCCTAGAGGTTCCAGGTCAATTTCAATATTAAGTCATTTTAAGAGCTAAAGTAATCAACAGAAAATACAATTCATTTGTTTGACTACTTTAAAATGCACTCTAGAGGTTACCACACATCCCTGCATCCAGGAAGGAAAAGGGCACAATTTTGAAGGTAAGGGATGAGAGAGGCTGGTTTCAGGGTGAGGAGGTGGGCTTGGGCCCCACTTCAAGGTACTCCTCCCTAGGACTTCTTTCCCACGAGGGAGGTGAACACAGGTGTTGTTTTGTTCAGAACTGAGCGAAAGAGATGATCAGGAAGTGGGGCTGGGAATAAGGGAATGGGAACGTGGGACAGGTTTGTGGGGACAGAGGAATTCAAAGTGTGGGCTCATAGGCAGGCTCCATTCAAACATGGGAAAGGGTATAATAAAAGCAATTCTCCAGTTTTCATGTTTGTGGGCCTTGTTCTGAGATTCCCAGGGAAGGTATACTTTAACAGCGATCAAGGTCAAAATAACCCTGCAAAACCTCAAAGCATGGGCTCTATTACTCCCATGAGGACATACTGTACATCTGATAGGTTTTTAAAAATGACAAAAAAGGTTCGTTCCAATCATAAAAATAAGAAAAACAAAAAAAACCTCCCTGTTCCCATATGTCTAAATTCATATAGCCTTCCATATACTAAAATCTTAAGATTAAGTCTGTAACTTTCTGCAATGTCTTTCTTCATGCGTATTCCTTACCCTTTACACATGTGTATGCATATTTATATACCCTTACACCAGGTGATCCTTCAGGGGAGCACAGGTTTTTTGAGAAAATTGTGTATCCCGAGCAGCTCTTCTAACTGGAGCTCAGATAAAACCCATTTTCTTTTCATTGTTTGCCCCAATTTGTTCATTTAGTGTCGACATTTCTTGGCATAGTGGGCAGGATATCACAGAAACTTGCCTGAGAACACCTGGAGGTCTTTGGGAACTCAGTGCTTGGGACCAGCACAGGCTCTTTGTGCCCCTCTGACTTCTCATCATCTGAAAGTGTATCCATGAGTTCTGCTGACGTCTGGAACTCCCCAGTTTCCGTTGGTGGGCTTGACTTTTATTCCAGGTGTTAAGTGTTACTGTTAATGTTCTCTAGGTGGGAATACCATAGAGGTGTTGGCCTGGATGGGTTGGTTGTTTGAATTTGACTTCATACTGATTGCAATTTTCTGGCTAGAAGTATGAGAGACTAAGGCATTCCTCTCCAATAAAAGTGGAGGACTTGTTCCTTCCAGCTGAATGTCACCTTTTGCTGGCTGAAAGCCTAGTGCAAATGTCTGAGGATATTCCTTGACATGTGTATCAGTCCTAGAGGAACTTCCTATTCCATACCGTAATTAGTGATTGGCTCATCCAGAGACGCACACGTCCGGATTGATCTTCCAGTGCTCTGAGCCCCCTCGACGGTTTGAGCCCTCTCTGGGAGAACCTGACACCCAGGAGAGTCTATTGTGGCCATTTGTAAGAGACACTCACAGGCAGCACCCTCCCAACCCACTATACTTACCATTTTTGATTTTGCTCAAGATTTATTCTAAAACTGAAACTAAATGAATGGGGAATTGTGTTTCAAAGCCAAACGGCTTCTGGAAAAGCAACCACCCCCCACAGGAATTCCACAGGATATAGATACAATGTATATGCAACCTCTCTTTGGAAGTACTTAACTGGGAAAACTAACCAAGAATAACTTGGGTCACAGATGACTCAGACGTGCTCCTGTTGACATGTCGAAATGAGTTTTCTTCTACACAGAATTAAGAGAAACCCTGCTCTAACACTAAGCAACCAGAGACTAGGAAGCCATGTAGTTCTGTCAGTGAAACCCCTGACTTCTTGAGAGGAGCCGATGCTCACAGAAGCAGACTGGGCTTCCCTTGCTGTGCTGGTGGCTGCAGCATTTGGCATCTTTGGACAAAACTGGTCGTATTCTAGTCGGAAACTGGAAAATAGCTAATTCATACGTCCCTAAATTGACATGCTGTCTTGCCATTTGATTTGCTTTAATAACCGGGAGATCATTGGAAGTTGGATCTTTAATGTTCACTCCACAAATATCAGTGAAACAAAGGCTACATTTTGTTGGCATCTGGATTGTGTGTATGTGCCCATATGTGTTACAAGTGTGACCGGTATTTTTTCTACCTCTGGATAGTATTCCAAAAAATAATTTATAGATGAGCTCTACGTAATTGGCTTAAAATCAAGCACTTGTGGAGGAAGACTGTGCTTTCTAACACTCAGAAAAATAAAAACTAAACAAAGTGTTTTTCAAGTTCACCCGATCTGGGATGAAATCACCTACATTCAGGCTTTGTTGTGACTCCATCATAAAGATGCCTGGTGGGGAGGATCCCAATTTATGGTCCAGAAAGATAAGGATGGGTGAAAATCTACGACACCGGACACCCTTGCCAATCATCAGAATAATGAGAAAAAGAAGAAGGCAGGCAGGCCGACACTGGAAATACTCCATCCACCTCCTCAAGCACGAGCACCAGCTGTCCAACCCATTTCCTGCTCCTCTGCCTCCACCAGAGGGCTCAAACCCAAGTAGAGAAAACGACATGTTTTGCAGGAGGAAGAGACAGGAGTCGGTGACAGCGGAATGTTAGTGCAAACTTTGAACCTGCTTCTGGCCTTGCTGGTGGCATCCCTACCAGCACACCTCCGCCCCCGCCTTCCCCTCTTCTAGTTCCTGCGCGACCCGCAAGGCTTCCACTGTCACAGTGGACTCCGTCTCCGCATTTCTGCCACTATCACATCTTGCTTCTCCTCCCCTCACTGTTGAGGAGCAAAAGTACCCCAGGCTGTTGGGTCGCAGCCTTATGAGCTTCAGAGTGGAGCATCTACCAAAGCAACATGAAAAGGCTCCGGGCCTGCTTTGGGGTTAAATTGCCCACTTGAGATTTCCCCATGGGAGCCCCAGGTAAAATTGCCAGTGTGCAACAAAGTGATTAACTTTAAGGGGGTGCAGATGCCACATATTATTCCATACTAAACATTGTTCTTTCAAGGAAGAGAGATACGTCTTCCTGAGTTATCAGTGTCAAACGTGATATAGATAAATCACTTTTATTCTGCCTGAATTTATTAGTTAAGTTCATGTTGTAATTATTGCTCTCTGTCAGCAAGGATTCCTGAAAGTGCTGACTGATTTTGCCTATTTTATTAAGTATTCGCTGGTTTCATAAAGTTTTGTAAATTGAGTTAAAGTCACTAGATGTCTAAGTCTTTTCCAAAGAAGCTAAAACGCTAAACCATTCATTGCTAAACAGAGGTTTATCATTTGTTGGCTTCTTATTATAGAGATGTAAAGGTAAATATGGGTGTATTGGAATCATGTTTCATTCATTATGAAAGAGTTGTACTATGAAAGAACATGTTCTAAAAATTACAAAATATTCATGAATTTGCTAACCTAAAGAATTCTCCTGTGGTAATTCACAACTGGTTACTACTTAGTTTTCATCAGATAAATGGAATTGAAACTACTGAATATTGTAAGGAACAATCTTTTCTTTTTTCTTTTTGTTTATTTATTTTTGAGAGAGAGAGCAAGCAGGAGTGTGGAAGAGAGAGTGAGTGAGAGAGAGAGAGAGAAAGAGAGAGAGAGAGAGAATCCCAAGCAGGCTCTGTACTGTCAGTGCAGAGCCTGACCTGGGGCCTGAACTCACAAATCATGAGGTCATGACCTGAGCCAAAACCAAGCATTGGATGCTTATTGAACTGAGGCACCAGGGCACCCTGAAGGAAAGAATCTTGTATGTAAGAAATTAGGAGACATGCATAAAAGGAATGAGAAGTGAGAATACATTTTTCTGGAAAGAAAAGAATGTAATTTTGCCAGGAAACAAGACAGATTATTTGGAAAGGGAAAAACTTAGGACCAAATCTCAATGAAAGAGAAAGTTGGAGAAGCATGTGAAGGCAAATTTTCGAAAAAAATTACGTACGGACAGGACTGGCCGACCTGACTTCAAGCTATATGACACAGCTGTAGGTCATCAAGACAGTATGGTCCTGGCATAAAAACAGGCACATAGATCAGTGGAACAGAATACAAAACCCAGAAATGGATCCACAACTCTATGGTCTTCTAATCTTCAACAAAACAGGGAAGAATGGCCAATGGGAAAAGGACCGTCCCTTCAACAAATGGTGTTGGGAAAACTGGACAGCAACATGCAGAAGAAGGAAACTGGACTACTTCCTTACAGCGTACACAACAAGAAATCCAGACTGGATGCAAGACCTAAATGTGAGACAGGAAACCATCAAAATCCTAGAGGAGAACACAGGCAGCAACATCTTTGACTTTGGCCATAGCAACTTCTTACCACACACATCACCATAAGCAAGGGAAACAAAGCGAAAAATGACCTATTGGGAATTCCTCGAGATAAAAGATAAAACACCACCACCACCACCAAAACAACAACAACAGACAAAAAAACACAAAAATTTCTGTGCAGTGAAGGAAACCATCAACAAAAGTAAAAGACAGCCTATGGAATGGGAGAAGATATTTGCAAATGACATATCCAATAAAGGTTATTATCCGGAATACATAAAGAAGTTATACAACTCGATGCCCCCAAAACAAAGAATCCAGTTAACAAAGGGGTAGAAGAGGCATGCTGGGTAGCACAGTTCTGTGTCCAACTCTTGATTTCAGCTCAGGGCATGATCTCATGGTTTTGTGGGATCGAGCCCCTCATCCGGTTCTGTGCCAACATCATGGAGCTTGCTTAAGATTCTCTCTTTCCCTCTTTCTCTGTCTCTCCTCTATGTGCGCACGCGCTCACACACACACACACACACACACACACGCACACACTCTGTCTCTCTGTCTCACAATAAATTAATAAATCTTTTACAAATGAAATATGAAGAAGATATGAATAGACATTTTTGCAAAGAAGACAGCCAGATGGCTCAAAGACACATGAAAAGATGTTCAACATCACTCATCATCAGGGAAATACCAATCAAAACCATGATGAGATCCCACCTCACCCTTGTCAGAATGGTTAACATTAACAACCCAAGACACAACAGGTGTTGGTAAGGATTCAGGGAAAGGGGAAGCATCTTGTATTGATGGTGGGAATGCAAACTGGTGCAACCACTCTGGAAAACTGTATGGAGGTGCCTGAAAAAGTTGAAAATAGAACGACCCTATGATCCGGCAATTACACTCCTAGTTAGTTACCCAAGCGAGCAGCAGAGGCCCAGCCTGCATCCTCCCCTGACCTGAAAACATGGAATGGCTGCTCTACTTAGAAACTGAGCTATGGAACAGGAGGTGCACAAAGGTCTGGGGTGTGTCACGGGATGGGGCCTGGATGAGTGTGTTCCAGGACATGGAGCAGGGGTGCTGTGCAGGAGGTCAGAATGAGTGGGAGTGTGGGCTCTTCCCTGCCCCCTGGGTCACTCCCAGGTACCCTGATGACCTCAGTTCTGGCTTGTCCTCTGAATTCCTCAGGTATCCACTCAGTCTCAGGGGTTGCTCCCTTCCCAAAGAAGGCCCTAACGTCATAAACAGTCTGTAGATATTGGAAACTGCAGGCTACACCTGAAAAATATGTACAAATTATGTCCCCAAAATTGTGCTAGGTGTGCCATTCTAAATAAATAGAGATTAATGGTACACATGTACCCTTCAGTACAGGTATGAGAGTCAAAATATTGAAATTGGCCCAATTATTCAACTTGTAGAGACACAGAGTAAATGATGATGTGTGGCCCCTGAGGATGCAGAAGGGGACAGAACTTGAGCCTGTCCATTATGGGGACATCAGGTACTAAAGAGCATACTCATGAAACCCTTCCTGCCCAACCTGTCACACAACTGATACACACACACACACACACAACCGCACGCACGCACACACACACACAAACACACACAATTGCTGCACTCAAAGCGAAAGGACTGGAAGGAGGGACCCCATGTCTAATGGCAAATATTTCTTGACAAGGGTATATCATTTTATTCATATGTATTTGTATTTATTTTTTTTTTAATTCTTAATTTTCAGAGAGAGAGAGAGAGAGAGAGAGAGAGAATCCTGAGGAGGTCTTCGTGCTCTCATTGTAGAGCCTGACTTGGGGCTTGATCCCATGAACCATGAGATCATGACCTGTGACAAAATCAAGTCAAAACACTCAACCAATTGTGCCACCTTGGCGCCTGTCCTTATTATTCAGATTTTTATTTCATTTAAGAAACAAGATCCGTATAAAACCTATATCAGTAGTAAATGAGAAGATTTCTTATTTGAATTTGATGTTTGTTTAATATGCACCTTAGACTAATTTATTTTTTAAAAATTTTTTTATTAACGTTTTTATTTATTTTTGGGACAGAGAGAGACAGAGCATGAACGGGGGAGGGTCAGAGAGAGGGAGACACAGAATCTGAAACAGGCTCCAGGCTCTGAGCGGTCAGCACAGAGCCCGATGCAAGGCTCGAACCCATGGACTGCGAGATCATGACCTGAGCCGAAGTCGGCCGCTCAACCGACTGAGCCACCCAGTCTGCTCCAGACATTTCTCTTGTGGCTTTTAGCTCTTGAGTCAAACTTCTAAATGGGATCCCTATCCCAGATAATGAAGATATTTCAAGTAGGAGGCTTCCATAATCTTTGTTCTTTGGGGAATATTCCTCTGTCCTAAAAATATTAGTTTGATTGAACATTTAACCAATTATTAATCACTCTCATGTTATGTAGCCAGACACAATAAGCCATGGTGTGTGATTGCACACACCTGAAAACCCCAGAGGAGCTAAAGCAGCAGAAACCGAGGTCAGTGGTTGCAGAGACCGGGGTGAGGGTTGAGCCATGGCTGACGGGTAGTATACATGTGTGTGATGGAAATATTCTAAGAGAACATAGTGGCATGGATGTATAATTCTGTGAATATACGTAATGGCACTTCAATGTGTACTTTCAAAGGATCAGAGTAAATTATTTTGAAGTTAATTTATGTTTTACTTATAAAACAATACATAAGGACAGTAAATATCTCTATACAAACCACAAAAATTACAAAGAACGAAATGACATGGTCAGGGAATTCACTGTTTGGGGCTGCAGCTGACATGAGCCGCTGTTGGGGAGCTGAGGCTGGTTGCTCAGCTGCAGCAGGTGGTTGCTCCAGCCCTTCCGTGACCCCGCAGGCTGGGGCTGAGGGCTGCTCGTGCTCTGGGGCCACTAAAGGGGCAGGTGGCTCTTTCAGCTCCTGACTGTCAGCCAGAGCTGGGAGTACCTCCTGCCCTGGTGGGGACGGTGCAGTGAGGGTCTCCGATTTCGTACGTGCTGAGCTCCAGGAGGACTGGTGGCTTCAGGCAGCCTGGGCTGCGAGGCTGCAGTGGGCACCACAGAGATAGCGGGGGCTCGCTCCTGAGGGACGTCTGAACGTGGCTCTGGAGCTGGTGCCATGGCTTCAAGGATAGAAAGTGTCATCACCGTGATTGCCATTCCATGGCAGGAAACCTCTCCCGCAGACATTGTCATCTGAGTCAAAGAACCCACCAGGAGGAAATCTCCCAGATGGCAGGCTAATGGAACAGTGATCTGAGACTAGTCCCTACTCCTGGCCCACCTGCAGTCTCAGGAAACATGTTCTCTGTGGCATACCCCATCCCCTCCACACGCCCACATCTCCCACCCAGAGTCCTCCTCACCCAGAGACTCTGGCTCATTGGGCTCACACTTTCTCCGCCATGAGTATAGAAGGCGGGCGTGGCGCTGCAGCTCAGAGCCCGGCATGTGGACCCCTACATATTCCTGCAGTGCCTTCAGGCTGATGAAATCTGGGGGCTGGAAAAAGTACTCGGGTAGTAGTCCAGCCAGGTGCCCAGGATGGAGGAGATGGCCCTGGGGATACAAAAGTGGCCAGAACACTCATGACGGGGTGTTCCTCCCCCACTGATGTCTCAGGACAGGCCTGTGGGACCTGGCCTCTATGCCTCCTGCTCCTGGATGTCCAGAGACTATTCCTACACCTTGCCCACCTGTGATTTAGGAGTCCTGCTTGAGATAGTTTAGTCACTGAAGAGGGACTGGCCAAAGTCTTTTTGACTGGGACCCCTTAACCAATGATGTGGCAAAGTCTGTCCATCTTGGGGAAGCCAGCCAGACTCCTCCGTGTGTCCCCCTGCCTACCTCCCACTAGAATTCAAGTCCGTGTGTGAGTGGAGGGGTGGTGTCGGGGTGAGTCAGTGCCTTCACTGCATACCCTAGCGCTCCATGAAAATCTGGACAAATATGGGACAAGGGGACTCTGTCTCTTACCTGGGCTTGCTGGGACCCTCCTGATGCCTTCAACGTGACGACCTGTGCCTCTGTGCTGCCTCATGCACTCAGTGCACATGTGGGTGTCGTCCCGCTGACACCGTTCTCCCATCGTGTGGGTGATATGTGCTCCTTGAGCCCTCACTGTGTCTCCTGTACCCTTGCTAAGCACGCACCGTGGATGTTCCCCAAGGTGGTGAGCGTGATGCTCCCCAAAACCGTTATGCTGGGTCCCCTGATGGGGGTCTAGGCAAGGCTGTGAGTGGGAAGGGATGGGGTTGGACTCTCTAAGGGGCTGACGTGGTCCTCTGGCGCCCTCTGCTGCCTCCTTGTGCCCACAGCCCTACCTCTACCAGACAGGACAGAACCCCTTTCCTTGCTTCCAGGGAGAAGCCCTCAGATCTTTGCCCTCTCACAGGACTCTCAGACGTGTGGGATGCTGGGTCCTGCAGCCCCTCCCAGGCACAGTCTCAGCACTGCCCTCTTGGAGAAGGAAGGCCCTCCAGCCTGAGCTCAGCCTACTCACAGTTTCTCCTGCTCCCGGGGTCCGCCATCCTCCTCAGCCTCTGAATGGAAGCATCCGTATCTGGAGGAGGCCAGAAGGACATCATATGAGCTGTCCTGTGGATGCTACGTCTTGTCCTATCCAGAGTCCCTGACTGCTGACTAGAATGGAGCTCTGGAGGGGAGGGTACTGTCCTCTCTGCGCATTGGATCCCAGTCAGCTCCTACAGAAGTGCCTGCACCTAGTGGGGCTTCCTGCGTGTTTGAAGAATGATAGGGCCCCAGTCAGCTCCATCACACATATTGGTGTGGGTCTGGGCGTGCTGCTCATCCTGGGCATCCTTGACTGGTTTGAGCCAGGACTCAGACACACAGACAGAGCCTCCAATCTCCTTTTCCAATGGGAAAACAGCCCAAGTCAACACCTGGCGACAGTGAGGGATGAGGCAGAAAGTTGATCATGGGCAAGAGGACAAAGATGACCCAGCAGAGACACAGCCCTGCCAGCAGAGCTTTCCACAGGCCAGGGTGACTTTCCCTGCTGTGCCCCCACTGAGGACCTGGAGTGTTTCCACCCGGATCAGAGGAACAAAGTGAGACTCAGGGAGTTGGTGACTTTCCCTAGACTCAAAACCTCAAGGACTGAATCACACTGGGCTGTGAAGGGCAGGGTGCTCACCTCATAAACAACACTTCCAGGACCTGCTGGGTGGTAGTAAAAGTTGGGTACGTGCCCAAGAAGGTGGAGACATACGTGGGGTCTCTCCCCAGGAATGCGGGTACGAGGTGCTCCACTCACTGCTTCAGCAGGCCTGCATCGATGGTCCACCCCACACAGTTCTCATTCTCATTCCTGGGTGTGACCTTTGTACCCTGAGGTAGAACACAGGAAGGACATAGAATCAGACACAGCACTATGGCCAACAGGAGGGTTGGAGTCCAGAATGCAGACCAAATCCCCAGACCCCAGTGACTTGTGGCAAGCCTGAGACCTGGGTGCCCAGAGTAGGAAAAAGGATCCTGGCATTCACACGAGAATTTGAGGTGGGAAATGACTGAACACATTAGGATCTCAGGTCAGATTGTAAAATGAGTATGCACAGCACCTCCCTGCATTAACAGCAGTGTCCCTGTGATTTCTAACAGCACAGTCCATTCTGGGGATCCGAAGACAGGGACTTTACCTGGCAAAGGTTGGATCAGGATAATAGAACATGTAGGATGTTCAGTGCAGCACTATGACATGGCAAGAGAAGGGAATCATGTCACAGTCCCACATTTGTGAAGGGCTGAATGGGTGAGGAGGTGAGTGGTCTCATTTCCAGAATGTTGTCTAGGTGGTAAGGCCCTTGCTCCTGATCTGGAGGGGCCCCAGGGGCATGTTCCTTGGCAACCAAAGTGCAGAACAGCAGACATAATGCCATGAGCCCCATATCCCTGTGGCTAAAAATCCCCCTGCTCATCGTGATCATGTGCCAGACTTGGAGAAGGTGTGGAAGGATGGTCAGGCCAACAGGGACACCTGGGAAGAGGAGTTTGGAAAATATGCAAACATCCTCTTTGTTCCCGTGGAGGGAACAAAGTGGTGGCCAAATGATCATACTAATGAAGCACAGTGTCTTCCTGGCCTCGAGGAGATGGAGTTGGCAGCTTTAAAACCTTGGCTTGGTTGTAGGGTACCATAGACGTCGGCCAGGGGGAACACAGTGGCAAGCATGAGAAGGTAAATCGTGAATGAGATATACAGTCCAAGATGCCCACACTTCCCCTCTCTCGAGGTATATTCAATTTCAAGCATAGTGTATTTCATCAAGTCCAGCTTGAAGCAGGGCGATGGAATCCAAGCAGAGATCCAAGCAGAGATGGCACTCAAGGTGCAAAGCAACTTTCCTATCCCAGGGGAATGTCCCATTCTAAATTTCAGGAGATAATTCCTTTTTTTGTTGTCATAGGACTTGGTGTTGTCAGCAGGAGAGCAAGTTAATCTTATGTACGGTCACGGTAAAGGCTGTTTCCCACAGCTTTTACTTTTATTAGGGTGCTGGATATCTCGGTGGGGGGCTCTAGTCTATCATAGGGAGTAATAGGCCCTGCTGGTTGATCATTCCAATGTGTTAAGGTTGGAGCAGTATTTTAGGCCACTAGCCAAGATGGTTTTGCTTGTTACTTTCATATTTAATTTAACTTGTTAGTTTAATATTCTTTTTTTTTTTTCTTTTTACCAGCCCTGCCGTTTGTGAGTTATAGGGTAGGTAAAACCTCCATTCAGAGTCATGTTCTTTTGCCCAGTTTTGCATATTATACTTTTGAAAGGTGACTCCCACTTTTGAAAGGTGTATATTTTATGAAGGCATCCATACATAGTTTCCAGTTTCTCAAATCCCCTAATGGTGGCGGCCTGGTTTGCATGGCAGGAAGGGAAAGCTTGGGTTAGGCCGGATGCAGTGACCACAGAAACCAGGGTGTATTTAGAACATTCACTCAGAGGAAGAGGGCTGATCGAATCAACCGGCCAATGTCTTCCTGGTTAGGAATTCCAGTGAATGGCTCCAGATGCTTCTGGCAGTTTCCTTGGACATTGTTTAGAACTCACAGGACAGGCTGTTACTGCGTTACCCACCTCAATGTACTTCAAGGTAATTCAGCATTCCTAGCAATATGCCATTCCATCTGGGTACTGCAGTGGCCACTCTTTCTACGCACCCATTCTAACGGAGTTCAGTAGTTAAAGCTTGTACTTTAGTACAAGTAGTTAAAGCGTGAGCTTTCTGACTGCCAGGAGGTGTCAGTGTCTTATACGCTGGTACAGTGAAAACAGTGAGGTCCGCCTTAGGCTCTGGCAGACAGATCCAAATGTCTTTCCACATATTTTGACTCCATAAGGGCTTATTCATAATCATCAAAGCACTTGGCTTTCCATTGTCTGAGCCCTCTGGTTAATACCTTTAGAAAAGCCCAGCTGTCAGTGCAAAGGGTTAACAGCCTGACTGCTGCTTTCAACCCACTGGCTGCTATGGTTTTTCCTGTTCTCATCCAGATGGTGTCGATGTTGGGCTGAATACTGATCACAGACCATGTGAGTAGATGTCCTCAGTATACCAGGTATCAGTGGAAATCACTCCTACCCACTCTTTCTCGGCTGCGGGGGCCACCATTAGGAATAGGTGTGGGGCATCTGGAGGTTCTATACAGGGCCTGGTAGTGCCTGCACATCTAGAGACACTGGGCAGTGGACAGGGACTCCTCTGCTGAAAACAGGCTTGCCACTTAGTCAAAGTAGGGGTTTGAGCCATAGCAGAGATGGGTCGATGAAAAATAGTTTTCATCTTCTCCTGCACAGTCATGGAAGTTCTCATCCCAGTGTGTTCTACAGTGAGAGGCTCCACCTGGAGGAGAGCTGTGTACATTGGCTAAAAACCATTGTTCTCTTGACGGTATGTCAGATTTTGACCAAAATGCTAGAGGTACTCTCTCCTCTTACTGTCCCTGCCACAGTGCCAACCCATGCCTCTGGAGTCAAAGACACGTCTAATCCAAAAAGGAGCCCTGTTGGACAAATGCCCAGAGCTTTAATCTGCCTTACTATTATTTTTTTAATGTACCATTTTAAACATTCATTTCTTTAAACATGTGTATTTATTTTTGAGAGAGTGGGGGGGGGGAAGAGCGTGAGGTGGGGAAGGGCAGAGAGAGAGGGAGACAGAATGGCAAACAGGCTCCAGGTTCTGAGCTGTCAGCACAGAGCCCAATGAGGGGCTTATACCACGAACCATGAGATCATGACCTGAGCTGAAGTCAGAAGCTCAACTGACTGAGCCACCCAGGCACCCCATGCCTTACTATTATTTTTACTTTCTCAAAGGTGGCTTGCTGTTCTGATCCCCTATCCCATATATGTTCTTTTTTCATCAGATGCGTTAAAGTATAGAGGCACTGTGCCAGGTAGAGAATAAAAGTCCTCAAAAACCCCCAAGCCTACAAAACCTTGTGCCTCTTTCACATTCTTAGAGTTTGGGTGGACTTGCATCTTATAAATCACAGCTTCTGGAACAATATGAGTCTTATCTGACTAGAGGATAACTCAAACCTTATGTGAGTGCCTGTTGCCTGAATTTTCTATGGGTTTGTTGTATATCCTTTCTTTTGCAGATGTTCCAGCAAAGCCCGCAAGGTGTCCTGGAGTAGAGGCAAATCTTTACGTGTTAAAATTATATCATCAATATAATGATCCTGTCTCACCTATGTGGGAAAGAGAACAGAAGAAATAGGTCCCCAGCTACCATCCATGACATATGGTGGGACTGCCTATTCAGGTAGCCTTGGGGGGGGGGGTGGTTTGAAAGTTCATCATTGTCCCTTCCACATGAAGCCAAGTTAACCTTAGTTACCAGAAACCTTTACTCACCAAAGCCTTTTTTTAAAAAAATGAATTTCCTAAATGACTTTTGCAAGGACACTTTTTTTTTTTGACAAAGCATTAGAGTAAAACAGCTACTATCTGCAAATAACAAATAACAAAAGACTTAAAAATGGCCAGAATTAAAGATTTTTTGAGAGGTCATTATAATGCAGTTGAAAAGCTAGCTGCTATAGTGGTCTGTATGTTAGAGTCTTCCCCCACCCCACTTGTATTTTCTTCAGTCTCTGTGGGCAGTGTTTTGATTATCTGCTGGGGTGTTTACATTTCAAAGACATGTTAGGATTTACAATTTCAAAGGACCTGGAAAGAAAGAAGTTTTCTCCTAAAGGTTTGGGGGATACGTGTTATTTAAAATTTTCCTTTGTATTAGAGATTCTGTTTCTTCATCAATTACCACAACATCCTCTTCTTTACTTTCGTCACTTCTTTATAGAGATTCCACCTTTATAGAGATTCCACCTTTATAGAGAGAGATTCCACTAAAAGGTGGATGACTAATTAGTCATTAGTCAAGGTCAATGACTAATGATCTTGTCATTAGTGCCTAGATCTTTAGTCCATGGCAGATTGCATTGCAAAATGGCATGCTAAAGTCTCCTACTATCATCCTGCTCTACCATTTTGTCTGCCAGCCCCGAAGCTGTCATGGTGGTGGGCACTCTCATGTTCTCTTCCGATCTTAGCTCATCTTTAACTTCCTAACATGGCTTTAGCCTCCAGTTGGACATTGCGGCTGGCCAAAGTGTCCACAGTAGAGGCCAGCCCACTGGGGCTACCATGAGCTTCCTTTCTCTGACACACTGCACAAGGTGTAGTTCCTTTAACAAGCACATTAGACCCAGTGGTGTTCTGAGGCCATCCCATCTTTGTGTGGCCATCTACAAGTATCTGACATAGGGTCCTCCCTCCCCACAGACAGGTCAATGGCCCACTTGGGATTTCCCCTCCAGATGTATCTTTCTCAAGGCCCATTCTTCGGTCTCCTGCCTAACTTACCAATTGTTGGTTCATAACCCTCTGAGAAGTTTCCAGGTATCACCTGACACTGGTCTTCCTATACAGAAGGCAGAGAGAAACCAAAGGAAGAGGCAGGCCACTTCAGGTTGGTAGGTGGCAGTTTTAATAAGCAAAAGGAACTTACATTTGAAATTTCTCTTAGGTGGTAGCAAGGCAGATGGATCCCTGCACCCACTCACTAAACCCTACAAGTTTCTAAAGAAACGGAACTGGGCCCAGTCACATTTACCACGTAGGTGTTTTCAACACCAAATCACCATCTCACGGCTATGTCCTTGGAGTAGCGTCTGGGAATGGGAAAGGCCGTTAGAATACACACCACAAGGAGAGGAGAAAAGTGCGAAACCTCTGAGGGCCTGAAGTCTGGCTCACAGGTCAACTGAAAACCACATCTTTTGGATGACATTTCACAACAATTACCTGTGCATTTACTTTTATTAATATTTCATTCCACCATGTGGCTTTAAGCTGCTGTCTATTTCTTTCATTTCACCTTAATTGACGATATTGAGCATTTCTCTTTTTTATTGAAATGTATTTGACATAAAAAGCTGTGCACATGTAAGGTGTACAATGTGTTGATTTGAGACATTTATATACAGTAATTTAATTGCCATTGTAATGATAGCACATCTATCTCATCATATAACTTTAATTTCTTTTTGGGATGGAAATACCTAAGATCTGGTCTTTGGCAAGCTTGGTTATTATAGGGCAATATTGTTGTTTCACTATCCTATGAATTAGATCTCCTGGACTTATTTGTCTATTGGTGTCAAATCTGTACATTTAAACAACATCTGCCCTATTCTCCCAACCTCAGCTTCTGATAACCTCCATTTACTCTGTTTTTATGAATGTGATTTTTTTTGGATTCCACATATATGTTATATTATACTGTATTTGTCTTTCTCTGTCTGCTTTACCTTACTTAGCATAATTTCCTCTAGGCCTATCCATACTATTACAAACCCCAGGGTATCGTTCTTTCTCATGGCTAAATAATATTCCATTATACACTTATACCACATCTTCTTTCCCCATTCATTCATCGACAGGCACTTAGATGATTTCCATATCTTGGTTATTGTGAATAATGTTACAACAAACATGAGTGTACATATTTTCTTTGATATCCTGTTTTTATATCCTTTGGGTGGGTATACACCCTGAAGTGTCAATATTAAATCATATTTTAATTCTATTTTTTATTTTTTTGAGGAGGGTCCGTTCTTCTTCTATAGTGGCTGAACACATTTACATTCCTGCAGACATGTCCAAGGATTTCCTTTTCCCCACATCTTAGCCAATGTGTGTTACCTGTTGCCTTCTTGATGATAGCCATCTTAACATGTGTGAGGTGAGGTGATATGTACTGTAACTTTGATTTGTGTATCCCTGATGACTTGTGATGTTAAGCGTCCTTTCATGTATGTGTTAATCATTTGGATGCCTTTTTTGGATAATGTTTATTAGGTTCCTCGGCTCATTTTTTTTCATTGAGTTGTCATAGTTATTTTTGTTGTAGTAGTTACTGTTATTGTTGTTACTGAATCATGTAAGTTCTCTGTATGTTTTATATATTAAAACCTTACATAATATATAGTTTGCAAATAGTTTCTTCCATCCTGCAGGTTGCCTTTTCATATTGGTGATTGTTCTTTTGGCTGTGTAAAAGCTTTTCATTTTGATGTAGTCCCACTTGTTGATTTTACTGATAGCTACTTACCTTCATTTTTCTAGTAAAAGCTTCACACTTTTCTTCTTTCCCTTTAATATTTTTGATGCCACAATTTACCTCTTCCTATGCTGTATATTCAATTCCAAATTATAGTAGCTATAGCTATTTTGAAACCTCTATTTGCTTAACCTTTATACTATACTTAAGTGGTTTCTCCATCATCCTTACAGAATTAGAATTTTCCGAATCTGACTGTATATTTTTCACCTTACCAGTGTGTGGTACACTCCCATGCGCTTCCCTATTACTAAGTGGCATTTTTCAATTTAACTTGGGCTCCTTTCAGCATTGCTTGCAAGGTAGGTCTACTGGTGATAAATCCCCTCAGGTTTTTAGTCTATACATGTCTTTCTTTATCCTTCATATATTCAGGATAACTGCCAGATACTGTATTCTCAGTCTGCAATTTTTCTCTTTCAGCACTTTGAATATATCATTCTAGTCTTTTCCTGGCCTCCAGGATTTCTGCTGAGAAATATGCTGGCAGTCTAGTGGGAGTTCCTTTGTGGGTTAAACTGTTTTTGCTCCTGGCTGCCTTTAGTATTTATTCTTTACTTACCTTTGATTTTTTTATAGTTTCATTATAATGTGACTTACAGAATGTCATTTGGTATGGAGATAATACAGTGATCTATTATCTTCTTGAAATTCGATGTCCAAGTTTTCTAGGCTTGAAAACTGTTTACCTATTATTTCTTTAACTTAATTTTCTGTCTTCTCTCTCTCTTCTCCTTCTGGAATCCTGATTATTTGGAGATGACATTTTGATTGAATTACCTACACTACTCAGGGTTTCTTCACTCATTTATTCTTGGCTCTTCATTGTCTTATATCTGTGTGATTTCAAAGGTTACATACTTTAACTCATTTTTTCCCCTTTCTTCTCTCTGCTTACTCTACCTTAGATGTTCTCTATTGTATTCTTCACTTCATCCAACTCATCGAATTCTTTACCTCCAGAATTTGTTTCTCTCTTTTTAATCATTTCTGTGCTTTGATAAAGGTCTCATTTTGTTCCTGTACCCTCTTGTGAATTTTGTTTAACTGTTTTTCTGAGTTTACTTGTAGCTTGTCAAGTTTCTTCAATAGAGCTATTTTACATTTTTAATCAGCTAGATTACAGATTTGTCTTTTTTTCTGTTGTTGGGGAAATATTGATAGCTTTTGGCAATGCCATGTTTTCTTGGTTTTGACATTACTATATTGCTATATACTATACTATACTATACTATAGCATTACTACATTGCTGTTTTCACATTTGAAGTATCTTTACTAGTTATCAACACATGAGGAACTGTTTATTGATGCTGCCTCTTTGGAGATCACAAATTTGAAATAGATAGAACTCCTCTACTCAATGGCAGAAAATATTTCTACATTATACACATAATAAGGGATTAATATCCAGAATATATAGAGAAATCCTAAGACTCAAAAGAAACTAATTTAAAAGCTGGACAAAGCACTTGAATAGACACTTTCCCTAGGAAGATATACAAATGCCTAATAAGCACAATAGAAGATGCTCATTTTTAGGGAAATGCAAATCAAAACAACAGTGAGGTATCACCTCACACCCATTACAATGAACATGACTAAGATAAAATAGACAATGACAAACGTGGTTGTTGGCAAGACAGTGGAGACAACGGAATCTTTGTGCCCTGTTTTTGGTAATGTAAAATGGCACAGCTTCTTTGAAAATCAATACAGCATTTTCTCAAAAAATTAAACACAAGATTAACATAAAATCCAGGGATTCCACTTCTGGGTATATACCTAAAAGAATTGAAAGCAGGTTCTCAACAAGATATCTGTACGCTTATGTTTATAACAGCCTTCCTTACCATATCTGTAATGTGGAAGCAAGCCAAAGGTCCACTGACAAACAGATAAACAAAATATGTTATACAACTACACTGGAATATGGTTTACCCTTGAAAAGGTAGGAATTTTTTTACATATATTATAATGTGTATAAACCTTGCGGGCATTATGCTAAGTGCAATAAGTTAGTAACAAAAAGATAATTACTTTATGATTCCGTTTCTATGAAGTAACTAAAATAGTTACATCCATAGAGATAAAAAGTAGAATAGCAGTTGCCAGGTGTTGGGAGGAGAAGGGAATGGGGAATTATTATTTAATGGATACAGCTTCGGTTTTGAATGATGAAAAGTGTTCTGGATTTGGATGTTGATGATGGTTGTACAATATGAATATACATAACACTACCAGACTGTTCACTTAAAATGATTTAGATGGTAAAGTTTAGATTATGTGTATTTTACCCGGCTAAAAATGTATTTTTAATATATTTTTTAAGGAAATTTAAATTTCCTTAAATCTCCTTTAAATTTTTTAAGGAAATTTATTTAAGGAAATAAAAAGCAATGGGAAGAAATTGGGGAGATTAAAAAAAAATTTTTTTTCAGTTTATTTTTGACAGAGAGAGAGGCAGAGAATGAGCAGGGGAGAGGCAGAGAGAGATGGAGACACAGACTCGGAAGCAGGCTCCAGGCTCTGAGTTGTCAGCACAAGCCTGATGCAGGGCTCGAACTCACAAACTGTGAGATCATGACCTGAGCTGAAGTCAGCCGCTCAACCAACTGAGCCACCCAGGCGCCCCCAAATTGGGGAGTTTTTAAACAAAGAAGGAGTTGATTTTATTCCTGTATTTTGTGAAGATTATTTTCTCAGCAGCATGGAGAACAGATTGAAAGGAAGTAACATGGAAAATATTGACAGAAGATGTAAAGATCTGAAGTAGAACATAAGTAAGAATTTCTTTTCTTTCTTTTTTCTTTTCTTTCTTTCTTTCTTTCTTTGTAAGAGGAAAGAACACACTCAAGAGACTCATGTAATAAAATTGATAAGCTACTTGAGAGGTAAGAGACAGAGAAATAGGTGGAAAGAAACTTTTCAAGGTGGAGAAAACAGGAAAAGGAGCTGATAAAGAAGATAGAAAGTTAACGGTTTTACATGAGCTTGAAGACATATTACCCAAATGAGATTCTCCAGTAGGATACTGGATATGGCTATGTTAGTGTCAAGCTCAGAAATACTTCAGATTGAGATGCACATTTGAGGATAATGAGCATATCAATGGTAAAGATCTGAATGTGAGAGAAATAATACACGGAGGCTCAATAAATTACCCTCAATATTCTGCAGAAGCCAACGGAGTAATCATCTGTCCAGAATACAAGTGCCTTACTAAAATATCTGTTTATTAATGTGAATTAAATCTCTGATTAGATGTGAAATAATGACTAATATGTTCCTGGAAATGATTATTTTTCATACTATAAACCTGCAAGTGACTATAGTTTTTTTTGTTTTTTTTTTCAACGTTTATTTATTTTTGGGACAGAGAGAGACAGAGCATGAACGGGGGAGGGGCAGAGAGACAGGGAGACACAGAATCGGAAACAGGCTCCAGGCTCTGAGCCATCAGCCCAGAGCCCGACGCGGGGCTCGAACTCCCTGACCGCGAGATCGTGACCCGGCTGAAGTCAGACGCCTAACCGACTGCGCCACCCATGCGCCCCGTGACTATAGTTTTTAACAAGAAAATAAATCTTCTGAGAGGGCAAGAATTATAACCTTAATTTTAAAAAATATCTGTAAACCTCTGTGGATACGCATGTTTGCAAGTAGTGTGATAATGTCATAGTATACATTCTTACAAAATATAGACTTGTAATTTTCCTACATAATCCAGATTTTAATAGCTGTAACATTCAATTACTAGAAACATCTTGTTCTATGAAAATGGTAGGAACTGGTAAAATATTAGCTGTATCTGTGATGAAGAATTTAGCCAGCTATTGTAGGATAAATTTTCTATCCTAACAAAACTTTTGATTCCTGGATTTCAGAGCCAAACTTTAGTGTTTTTTTTTAAATTTTATTTCTGTTTTTGCAGAAACTATTACATAGTACGTGGTCAACCATTGTTCATAGAGGATGTTAATATTGGGAAATGTTTAATGTTGAACACCATGAGAAGGTAGTGATTTTCCTGATTGCATAGGAGTTAACCATTGAGTAGCAAATATTCTTAGAGTCAAATCTGTAGAAGGAAAGTAAGACACACCCCTAGCACTCTGATCAGTTTAAGCATCCATGTTTTAGAGAAGGCTATGACAGTGGGAGAGAGAATTATCTCTGAGCCTTGGGATTTAGAAAGTGGCAGTTCATATCAGCAAATACTGTGAGAGGACTCATCTCTGTAGTTAGCCAAGTTTTCATTCAGGGATAAATACCACACTGCCCACATTGAGTGGAGTTTTCCAGAGAGATCAGTGTGTCTGGAGTGTCAAGAGGAAAAACTTGATGGAACTTTGGAGGCCTAAAGTGGAATAAAATATTTTAAGGGTCTTTATGCATCTAAATGCTATCATGTGAAAGTCAGGATAAAGGCACATTGTCATTACCCTAAAGGAGAGTTTAAACACTCTGCAGGTGAGGAACTACCTTCCAGAGGGCTGATTGACTTTTGTTAGTGTAGCAGGAGCCCACACAATTGTGGTTTTCTTTTTTGTAATGCAAGTGTCTGACTTAAGCTTTGATTGCCAGGACATACATCTCAAAGAGGCATCCATTTCAAAGAAAGCTATCTCCAATAAACACATCCCTAGCCACAGGACTAGACAAATAGGACACCTCCCCCCACTGAAGCTCCGTTGATTGGTAAGGCTTGGTTGATTTCAATAACTCAGCATTTGGGACACTTGTCTTTTATTCTCTGTACTTTTCCCACTCTTATGTCTTAATTTACCAATAAAGACTAATGCCATGACACCCAAGACCCCCATTTATACCATAACAAAAACACAACCCCACCCTGTGTGTACTATCTTCTCTCTCTCTCCCCTCTCTCTGTCTCCCTGACCCAACAAAAATCTTGCTGACACCAAGTATAATTTCCATGTCTTTTAAGTAATAAAACTATCTTTTTTCACTTTCCTGAACTTGTTGTTGAAGGGTGTCTTGCCATCTTACTAAAAACCACAAAGGTTGGGTCATTGGTTAGTTATAAGCTAAGACCCACACAAAACAGTTTGTGTAATCAGCAGGATTGCATGATTGCCCTAGCACTTAATCAACGGGAGTGTCCTTTACCTGTGACTTGCTAACTAACCATCTAACTCAGGTGGGTAATACCACCTGGGAAAGAAGCACCACTTGCTAGAAGTTTTCTTGCTACTATGTGCTTTTCCATATTTCCTCTGTCACGTTTTGCCTGTGGTATGCAACCCAAAAGGCTATCGCTTCCATAATAATCCAATGATCCCCAGAGAAGCATGATCAGTATCATATGTTCTAATAAGATGATTAGACCACTAATTATAAAAGCCTTACTTGACTATTAAAGTGTGAAAGGGTCGTCTCTGAATCAAGGCCAAGGAAAGCTGAGGAGGTGGGACTGGATCAGATCGGATTGCAGACTTACTGTCACTTCCTGAGGAGAGGCTCTGGACTAAAGGCATGAGGAAAGGATTCCTGTAGGTGAGTGGGATGAGAGACGCCTGCCTGCAACCAATGACTTAATGGTTCTTGCCTGCACTGTATGTCCTAACCCAGAAAAGTGAAATAACCTTGCAAGCAGAAACCAAAGGCAACACAAAATGAAAACTACAACAGAGGCCTACAGTCTCTGTGTCACCAGTTCACTCACAAGTGTCACTGCCTTCCCTGACCTGATGGGATATGATGGGTCTAATTCCTGGCGTGATGTTGCTAAAAAAAATAATGGACAAATAAAAATGTCCTGAACTTTT
Organism: Prionailurus viverrinus; assembly: GCF_022837055.1. NCBI lineage: Eukaryota > Metazoa > Chordata > Mammalia > Carnivora > Felidae > Prionailurus > Prionailurus viverrinus. Next base: position 69,842,651 of record NC_062562.1, on the reverse strand, counting down.
GGGATTAGCACCTCCTTAGAGCCTTGAGAAGGTAGACTAGCCCGTTGATAAATGCAAAACCCCATGGACGCTTCCTGGACATTATTTAATGCCATGCATACCAATAAGCCAAGACTCTGGCATTACACTCCAGGAGCCTAAGGGCTTTTCCCATTGTTATCATGCTGGTAGTGACAGACCCAATTCTGGAGAAGTCTTTTGGGACTCCCTGGAAAACAAATCAGCCACCTACGAAGAGGGCTCATAGTGACATCATTGAAATTTTTTCGGTAATAACACGTAAGATTAAGGTAACACACACACACACAAATCAAGAAGTAGCAATTGAGATAAAAAAGAAAAACAACGATGCCTTAACTGAAATTTAAACGTTTCTTAAGTATTTTATGTAGAAAGAAGGAGAGGAGGCTATTGTGGGTTTTCTTATTTGCTTAAAAGAGCTCTGAATTTTTACTCATGGCTGCTAAAATGTGTCCACTGGCCAGTATCTCTAAAACCCATAAAATCCATAACTTTCTTAAAGGTCCATCTGGGCTATATGCTTATTCCCTCTGAGACACCACAAATCCTGCACCCCTTGGCTTTTCCCTGAACAGGTGAGAATGAAGAAATGTACCTGATGAGGCATTCTTCCTGCAAAGGGAAAAGCTAACAGGGTTATTGAGTCCTCTGGTGAGGAGAAAGGGGGAAAAGAAAAGGCAAAGTCCCCCAGAACCACTAATGTCTGTACCAGGACCTTCTTCTCCTCACTTGGATATTTATTGCTTGGCACCGTCTCCTCACAGTGAATGAAAAACAATAAGATAAAGCCCAGGTCCTGTGGTACAAAACTGGCATAATTGAATGGGTTTACCATTTCCATAACTATAGTAACCCAAAGGACCCGATCTTCATGTCCAACCCTGAAAAGGTCCCATTTGACCATGAGTCCAGAGAATTATATTTTACAGATGCTCCCCCTAGTTACAGGATCAAAATGATGGGAGAAAAAGAAACAAAGGGAGAGGGGCCAACATGGAGGAGAAGTAGGGGGATCCATATGTCCCGTGTCTCTGAAACAAAGAAGTGTAGAAGCCAAGGGACTTTGAACACCAGAGCCTGGGAGGAAAAGAAACTGAATCTATTAGGAAAAAAATGGGAAAGCTGGAAAAAAGATAGGTGGGTAACTGAGAACTGGGGGAGATTAAAAAAGGCCAAGTGGGCATGGAGGGGTGGCACCCCCTTCTGCGGAGAGGCAAAGGGAGGAGAAAGAGTGGCTGGGGAAGTGCAGGACCATATCTGGACAAGAGAAAGACCTCGGACTGAGACTGAGAGGGATCCGATCTGTAACTGCGGGGCTTTCTTTGGACTGGGGCCGGCTCCCTGTTCCGAAGTCCACCTGGGGAGGAAGGGAGCCAGCCCTGGGTGCAGTGGTAGGTCAGGGGCACAGTCCGCAGCTGGAGAAAGTGGTTCCCTCCCCGGAGGGCTGCACAATAGTACAAAACCTGCCTGCATCAGCCACCCTGGGCACAGTGGCTGGGCCGAGGGTGCAGTCTGCAGGGGGACAAGGCCACTGTCTCCCTGGAGTGCTGTGGGAAAAGACAAAGTCGGCCTGTGTCCGCCACCCCAGGGGCTTGCGGTGGCGAGGGTGGCGGCTCAGTCCGCAGGAGAAGTCGGTCCTCCCTGAAGTGCGGTGACACAGACAAAGCCAGCGGGACCACATATCGGCCACACTGAGAGGCGCTTCTCCAGGGCCAGAGCACGCATAGCAGGACTTTGAATCCTAGTCAAGCACAGGATCAGGGGAGTCAGTGGAGAGAGGGAAGACCGCCCCCTCTGCACCCGCGGCACAGTGAGGACAACTCAAACTGTCCACTGGGTCTGGCTCTGTGGAAAAGAGACTGGGGGATCACCATTCCCCCCCCCCCCCCAACACACACACACCACCACCAAGTCGGGGCCTCAGGGATCACTACCAGGCCCATAGTGGAGGTGAGTCCAGACCACACCAAACCACGTTCCTTTGCACTGGGTAACTGCTATCGACTGGAGCGGCACAGACCCTGTGGACAGCTCGTCCTGACAAGCTATGCAGCATTGCCTGGATTAATTCTAGGTCAATTCTGGATATACAGATATATTCCCCCACCCCACCACCCCATTTCTCCTCCTTATCTCTTCCTTCCCTTGGCTGGTCACTCTGGTTATCGGTCTGTCTAAACAGACATTTAACCCATTATCTTCATACATGTTCTACACCTCCTTCTTTACACTCCTTTCTCTCTCTCTGGAATAACCAAGCCACACATTTTCTCTGTCTGGGTAACTGTATCCTCGTTTCGTTTTCCCCACCTCCTTCCTTAGTTTCCTTTCTCTCTCTCTGGATTAAGCCTTTTAGTCTCTCTGCCTAATCAATGTTTATTTTTTCTCCCCCCCTCCACGCATTTTTCCCGTGGTATGTGCTCATCCATTAGCACTGCCTCCACTCTCTTCTTTACTTGTAGTTGGTGTTTTTGTTTTTGTTTTTTAGTCTTTAGGTTTTTGTTTTTGTTTGTTTGTTTATTTGTTTGTGTGTTTGTGTGTTTTTGTCTCCTGTTTGTCTATCTGTTTTCCTTTCCAGGGCTACTCCAAGGAAGAAATCAAGGCACATCTGGTGGAGGGTCCAAAAAATCACTACGAGTAGGGTAATAAAATAATCAAAGTCACAACAACAGAGAGCAAGTAACAATCCCTGAAAAAACACCTCCTGAAAGGCCAGGCCCTGGACAGTGTATGACCCTCCTTTAATATAGCAATGCTCACAGGTACAGAGCACATAACAAGATTTGAACACTCATAAGGGATAGAAAACTAGCAAAAATGACGAAATGGAAGAATTCTCCTCAAAAGAAATTCCAGGAAGTAGCTACAGCTAACGAATTTACCAAAACTGATTTAAGCAATATGACAGAAAAAGAATTTAGAATAATACTCATAAAATTAATCGCTGGGCTTGATAAAAGCATAGAGAACAGCAGAGAATCTATTGCTACAGAGATCAGGGGACTAAAAAATTGTCATGAGGAATTAAAAAATGCTATAAATGAAGTGCAAAATAAAATGGAGGTGACCACAGCTCAGATTGAAGAGGCAGAGGAGAGAATAGGTGGATTCAAGGATAAAATTGTGGGAAAAGAGGAAGCTGAGAAAAAGAGAGATAAAAAAAATCCAGGAGTACGTGGGAAAAATTAGAGAACTAAGTGATACAATCAAACGGAACAATATACATATCATAGGAATTCCAGAAGAAGAAGACAGAGAAAAAAAGGCTGAGGGTGTATTTGAATAAATCATAGCTGAGAACTTCCCTGATCTGGGGAAGGAAACACGCATTGAAATCCAAGAGGTACAGAAAACTCCCTTCAGACATAACTTGAATCGATCTTCTGCACGACATATCATAGTGAAACTGGCAAAAGAAGGATAAAGAGAGAATTCTGAGAGCAGCTAGGGATAAACGGGCCCTAACATACAAAGGTAGACACATAAGGGTAGTAGCAGACCTATCTACTGAAACTTGGCAGGACAGAAAGAATGGCAGAAAGTCTTCAATGTATTGAACAGAAAAAATATGCAGCCGAGAATCCTTTAACCAGCAAGCCTGTCATTCAGAATAGAAGGAGAGATAAAGGTCTTCGCAAACAAAAACTGAAGGAATTCATCACCACTAAACCAGCCCTACAAGAGATCCTAAGGGAGATTCTGTGAGGGAAATATTGCAAGGACCACAAAGTACCAGAGACACCACTACAAGCATGAAAACGACAGAAGTCACAATGACTCTAAACCCATATCTTTCAATAATAACGCTGAATGTAAATGGACTAAATGCTCCAACCAAAAGACATAGGGTATCAGAATGGATAAAAGAAAACAAGACCCATCTATTTGCTGTCTACAAGAGACTCATTTTAGACCTTCAGATTGAAAGTGAGGGGATGGAGAACTATCTATCATGCCACTGGAAGTCAAAAGAAAGCTGGAATAGCCATACTTATATCAGACAAACTAGACTTTAAATTAAAGGCTGTAACAAGAGATGAAGAAGGGCATTATATAATAACCACAGGGTCTATCCATCAGGAAGAGCTAACAATTATAAATGTCTATGCACCGAATACAAGAGCCCCCAAATATATAAAACAATTACTCACAAACATAAGCAACCTTATTGATAAGAATGTGGTAATTGCAGGGGACTTTGATACTCCACTCACAGCATTGATTAGATCATCTAGACACAGGATCAATAAAGAAACAAGGGCCCTGAATGATACATTGGATCAGATGGACTTGACAGATATACTTAGAACTCTGCATCCCAAAGCAGCAGAATATACTTTCTTCTCGAGTGCACATGGAACGTTCTCCAAGATAGATCACATACTGGGTCACAAAACAGCCCTTCATAAGTATAAAAGAACTGAGATCATACCATGCACACTTTCAGACCAAAATGCTATGAAACTTGAAATCAACCACAGGAAAAAGTCTGGAAAACCTCCAAAAGCATGGAAGTTAAAGAACACCCTACTAAAGAATGAATGAGTCAACCAGGCAATTAGAGAAGAAATTAAAAAATATATGGAAACAAATGAAGATGAAAATGCAACAATCCAAATGCTTTGGGATGCAGCGAAGGCAGTTCTGAGAGAAAAATACGTCGCAATCCAGGCCTATCTCAAGAAACAAGAAAAATCCCAAATACAAACTCTAACAGCACACCTAAAGGAAATAGAAGCAGAACAGCCAAGGCACTCCAAACCCAGCAGAAGAAGAGAAATAATACAGATCAGAGCAGATACAAACAATAGAGAACCAAAAAAAAAAAAACAAAAAACAAAAAACAAAAACAAAACAAAACTGTATGAAAACTCAATGAAATCAAGAGTTGTGGTTTTTTTTTTGAAAAAATAAACAAAATTGATAAACCTCCAGCCAGGCTTCTCAAAAAGAAGAGGGAGGTGACCCAAATAAATCAAATAATGAATGAAAATGGAATTATTACAACCAATGCCTCAGAAATACAATTATCAGGGAATACTATGAAAAATTATATGCCAACAAACTGGACAACCTGGAAGAAACGGACAAATTCCTAAGCACCCACACACTTTCAAAACTCAAACAGGAAGAAATAGAAAACTTGAATAGACCCATAACCAGTGAAGAAATTGAATCAGTCATCAAAAATCTCCCAACAAATAAGAGTCCAGGAGCAGATGGATTCCCAGGGGAATTCTACCAAGCATTTAAAGCAGAGATAATACCTATCCTTCTCAAGCTGTTCCAAAAAATAGAAAGGGAAGGAAAACTTCCAGACTCATTCTATGAAGCCAGTATTACTTTGATTCCCAAACCTGACAGAGACCTAGCAAAAAAAGACAACTACAGGCCAATATCCCTGATGAATATGGATGCAAAAATTCTCAACAAGATGGTAGCAAATCGAATTCAACAGCATGTAAAAGGAATTATTCACCATGATCAAGTGGGATTCATTCCTGGGCTGCAGGGCTGGTTCCATATTTACGAATCAATCAATGTGATGCATCACATTAACAAAAGAAAAGATAAGAACCATATGATCCTGTCAATCGATGTAGAAAAAGCGTTTGACAAAATTCAGCATCCTTTCTTAATAAAAACCGTCAAGAAAGTCGGGATAGAAGGAACATATTTAAAGATCACAAAAGCCATTTATGAAAAGCCCACAGCTAACATCATCCTCAATGGGGAAAAACTGAGGGCTTTCCCCCTGAGATCAGGAACACGACAGGGATGTCCACTCTCACCGCTGTTGTTTAACATAGAGTTGGAAGTTCTAGCATCAACAATCAGACAACAAAAGGAAATCAAAGGCATCAAAATTGGCAAAGATGAAGTCAAACTTTCACTTTTTGCACATGACATGATGCTATACATGGAAAACCTAATAGACCCCATCAAAAATCTGCTAGAACTGATACATGAATTCAGTAAAGTCGCAGGATACAAAATTAATGTACAGAAATAAGTGGCATTCTTATACACTAATAATGAAGCAACAGAAAGACAAATAAAGAAATTGATCCCATTCCCAATTGCAACAAGAATCTCTTACAGGCAGCAAATGGATAAGTCTTATTTGTTTATCCATTCCATCACTCTATTTCCTTTGCTTGGAGTGTTAAGTCATTTAGTCCATTTACATTCAAAGTCATTCTTGATAGGTATGTAATTATTGCCATTTTATTACTTCTTTTATGGTTCTTTTTGTAGTTCTTTGTTCCTTTATTCTCTTGCCTTCGCTTTTATTCTCTTCTCCTTCTCTTGCTGGCTTACTTTAGTGATATACTTGGATTCCTTTCTTTATTTTTTGTATATCTATTACTGGTTTTGATTTAAAGTTACCATTAGGGGGGCACCTGGGTGGCGTAGTCAGTTGGGCGTCCGACTTCAGCCAGGTCACGATCTCGCGGTCTGTGAGTTCGAGCCCCGCGTCGGGCTCTGGGCTGATGGCTCAGAGCCTGGAGCCTGTTTCGGATTCTGTGTCTCCCTCTCTCTCTGCCCCTCCCCCGTTCATGCTCTGTCTCTCTCTGTCCCAAAAATAGATAAACGTTGAAAAAAAAATTTTTTTTAAAAATAAAAAAAAAAATAAAGTTACCATTAGGTTTGTGTCTAGCAGTCTGCATATGGCAGTCTATATTAAGTTGATGGTCACTTAAACTTGAACCCTTTCTTCACTTCCCCCAGCCTTTCAGGTATATGATATCATGCTTTAATCTTTTTATTTTGTGAACCCCTTAATTTCTTTTTGTATATGTACTTCATTTTACTGCTTTTGTGCTTTCCACGTTCCTTACTCCTGCTCATGTTTTTTCCTTTCCACTCAGAGAATCCCCTTTAACATTTATCGTAAGGTTGGCTTAATGGTTATGAATTCCTTTAGCTTGTGTTTATCTGGGAAACTCTTTATGTCTCCTTCTATTCTGAATGATAGACTTCCTGGATACAGTATTCTTGGTTGCAGCTTTTTTTTATCCTTTCAGAGCTTTGATTATATGATGACTCTCCTCTGGCCTGCTATGTTTCTGCTGGAAAATCAGCTGATAGCTCTGTGGGGTTTCCCTCATATGTAACTGTCTTGCTTTCTTTTACTGCTTTTAAAGTCTCTCTTTATCACTACAGTTTGCCCTTTCAATTACCATGTGTCTTGGTGTTGGAGCCTCTTTGTGTCCTAGACCTGGATTTCTGTTTCCTTCCCCAAATTTAGGCAGCTTTCAGCTTTGTTTTCTTCAATAAATTTTCGGACCCCTTTTGTCTCTCTTTTCCTTCTGGGACCCGTATCATGCAAATTTCATTACACTCTGTGGTGTCACGGAGTGCCATTATTTATTTTCATTTTTTAGTATTCTTGTTGCTCCTCTCGTTTTGCTTCTTTGTTTTCCATTACTCTGTGCTCCAGATCGCTTACCTGTTCTGACAACTGAAACTGTGTCCTTATGAAGGAGAAGTCCTGTGGTCCCCTGTAGTGCAATGTCCCCTCATCACCTGACCATGGTGCTTCAGGGTGTCTCATGTGTGTGGTGCATGTATCCTGCTGTTGTGCCTGAGCTGTTTTTGCCTTCAGTCCAGTCATCTGCAATGGTTCTCTTTGCCTGTTGTGGATAGGGTTGGGGCCCTGTGTTGTTGATGGGCCAGTGGGCTTGTGTTGAGTCTGACCTGGCATTTGTCAGAACCACAGTCGCGCTGAATTCCAAGGTACTCTCTCCCTGTGTTGTCCTCTGAGAAGCCTTCATTGGTGGACAGGGCCTGAAGTCAGACAAAATGTCTGCCCCCAGTTGACTCCACTGCTGGGGCCACAGTGGAACATGTGTTGATGGTTATCTTGCCCTCTTCCCCAGGTGCGAGTCACTTTGGAGCTGTGTTGGACTTCGTGCAAGCTGCATGCACACTGCTACGCTTGTGGCACCACTTTGGATGGACTCCTCCTGAGGGTGTGTTGGATGGGGCAGATCTGCAGGAAAACACACAGTGTGGCATGCAGGGTTAGCCAGGCTTGCACAAGTATGCTGTGGGAGCAGATCTCCAGCTGCTTGTAGAACTACCAGGCGTATCTCAGCAAGGGAATGCTGGTGTGGAGTGCTCTTTTAGCAAGCTCGGTGGAGAGTGCTTTGAATGTCACTGGTTTCCACAGGTGTTCGTGTGTTTAGCTGTGGGCATGGGGTGGGCAGCGAGAAGGAAATGGCATCCACCAGCTCTTCTGTTCCTGGGTAAGTGTTCTATCCTCTGCTCCTCCAGCACATGTTCTGAGATTACTAAATAAATCTCTTTCCCATATACCCCAGGAATTTTTCAAACTTCTTCTTCTTCTTCTCCTCCTCCTCCTCCTCCTCCTCCTTCTCCTCCTCCTACTGCTCCTCCTTCTCCTTCTCCTCCTCCTCCTCCTCCTCCTTCTCCTTCTCCTTCTTTTTAATTTGAGATGGGGAAGACTGGAGGGGGAGAGAGAATCTTAAAATTCTCAGATCATGACCTGCGCCTAAATCAAGAGTCTGACACTCAACCGACTGAGCCACCCAAGTACCCTCAAATGCTACTTCTATGCTTTATCTCAGCGGTGTTGTTTGTTGTATTGTCTCTTCTTCAAGTACAAGGACTCAATTTTCCATCACCCTTCAGCTTTCCCAGAGCCAAGATCACTGATGTTAAAGTTTCAGGTGTTAGGCCTCACTGATTGTAAAAAACTTGTGGAGTTAAGCCTCTCTGGGTTTCACAGCCAAATGTTACAGGGATTCATCTTCCCAGTATGGGTCTCTGTGACTCAGGTGCCTGGTGTGGGATCTGTTCTTTTCCCGTTTTTCTGCCTGTGGGGTCCCTCCCTCCCATAGACAAATAGCATACGATCTCACTCCTATGTGGAATTTAAGAAACAAAACAAAGGAACAAAGCAAAAAAAATTAAAAATAAAAAAGAGAGAGAGACAAAACAAGAAACAGACTCTTAACTACAAAGAATAAACTAATGGCTACCAGAGGGCAGGGCGGTGGGGCATGGGTGAAATAGGTAATGCGCAATAAAGACTACACTTCTCATGATGAGCACTGAGTAATATATAGAATTGTTAAATCTCTATATTGTACACCTGAAACTAATATAGAACTGTATGTTAACTATACTGGAATTAAAATAAAAAACTCAAAACAATAAAAATATAAAAATAAGTAGAAAAGGCATATACTATATGGAATAGTGACACTTTCACGAGTAGTAGGTAATGCATTTTTTTTTTTTTAAAGACCTAGTAGGGTTGGGTCGCCTGGGTGGCTCAGTTGGTTAAGCGTCGGAGTTTGGCTCAGGTCATGATCTCACAGCTTGTGAGTTGAGCCCTACGTGAGGCTCTGTGCTAACAGCTCAGAGCGTGGAGCCTACTTTGGATTCTGTGTCTCTCTCTCTGCTCCTCCCCTGCTCTCTCTCTCTCTCAAATATAAATAAACATTAAAAAATTAAAATAAAAAAAAAGACCAAGTAGGGTTATCCTTGCAAAATCAATCTATGGAGCGTCAAAGCTACCACCATTGTTCTGCTTTTTTAAATCTGATTATAAAAATCTATGCTTATGGCCTAAGTCCTTAACTCCGAACTTTCCCATTTCTCACCCAAACTTGTCAATTTTTCATTCACTAATTCTCTTGCATCAGCCATGTTGGGGGGGGGGGGAGCTGTTTCTCTACCGTCTTAGGCTAATTCATTGAGGACTTGCAAATTAAACTGAAATGGTAGGTTAAAAGGAGAAAAAAAGATTTATTCCTATGTAGAGAAGAACTTACAAAAAAGAGTAGCTAGCTTACTACATGATTACCGTTAGAGGCTTACATATCTTAGTAGGAGAAAGGGAGTGGGGGAAAGAGCTTCTGTGGGTAGAACAAATAGGTTTGTTTATAAAAAGACAATGGATGAGGCACTTGGGTGGCTCAGTCAGTTAAGCATCCAACTTCAGCTCAGGTCATGATCTCACAGTTCGTGAGCCTGAGCCTGGAGCCTGCTTTGGATTCTTTGTCTCTGTCTCTCTCTGCCCTCCCCACTTTATGCTCTGTCTCTCTCACTGTCAAAAATAAACAAACATTTAAAAAAATAACAGGGCAGTGGAATTTTAGGAGAACACATGGGAGATAAGAAAGTTTTTTCTTTTCATCATGATAAGTGTATTCTGTAATCTCCATCACCTATTCCAACCATACCCCCTCCCACACACACTTCCCCTCTGGTAAACATCATTTCATTCTCTATTGTTAAGGGTCTGTTCTTGGTTGGTTTGTTTCTTTCTCTTTTTTTCCTTTGTTTATTTGTTTTTTCCTTAAATTCCACAGAAGTGAGATGATACGGTATTTGTCTTTCTCTGACTGACTTATTTTGCTCAGCATTATACTCTCTATCTCTATCCATGTCGTTGCAAATGGCAGTATTTCATTCTTTTTATGGCTAAGTAATATTCCATTTTACATATACCACTTCTTTATCCATTCACCTGTCTGTGGATACTTGGACTGCTTCCGTGTCTTAGCTCTTATAAATAACACTGCAATAAACATAGGGGTGCATGTATCCCTTTGAATTAGTGTTTTTGCATTTTGGGGGTAAATACCCAGTGGTGTGATTCCTGCATTGTAGGGTAATTCTATTTCAATTTCTTGAAGGACCTCCATATTCTTTTCCACAGTGGCTCCACCCATTTGCATTCCCATCAACAGTGCACGAGGGTTCCTTTTTCTCTATATCCTCACAAACACTTGTTGTTTCTGGTGTTGTGGTTGAGGTAGGAAGAGTTTTGTTTCTGTGGGAGTGAGTGTTCTTTTCATAATTTTCCATGGCCATGAAACGTTCCCAGAGAGGGGATTTATGATAGATTTATTCTCAATCTTCTTCCCATGAGTAGATGCATTCAGTAGACTGGCCTTTCCAGCAGTTGCTGCTTTGAGTCACATCAGAGAAGCTCTGAGAAGATTCTTCTGTTGAATCTCCTACGTCTTTAGATCAAAATAATCTCCACACCCACTCTGGGGTTCTGAGTGGTTTTCTGAGTCAGCCCCTCCCCTTTCCTTTACTCCAACATCCTCACCTCAGTAACAGACTAGCCTCCTTACAAAGTCGACAAGTAAGGACCTTTAGGTGGTCACCCCAGCATAGACCTTAGATTCTCGTGTTGCCGTCTGTTTGCTCAAAAGTGGAAATTAGACAGCTGAAAATAAGGAAGGTGTGGCAAGGCCAGGAGTAATTCCACTCTTATTTCTATAAGGAATGACTCCTCCAGTCTTCAAGGGAAATCAACAAAGACTAAGCACATGAGAACAGGCAAAAGCTATGGACTCAGTGCTTGGGACAGCAAGGGAGTCTGCCGCGATCTCTCGTACTTGGCAGAGACTCCAAGTCAGGCAGAGGAATAGGAAAGCTTCAAGGCAGAAAAAAAGGGAAGGCTTCTAGGATGCCCCGACTTAAGTGGAGGCTGTTGTCATGGAGAAACTGTAGGTGAGGTAACTAGAGGTGGGCCATACTATGGGATGGATTAGGGGACTATAAGTGGCTTTCTCCAGTTGATTCTAAATTGAAAGTGGGGACACAATGTATACAAGCTTCTGCCAGTCTGACTTCGAGATAGTGGCCTGGCCATTGTAGATAACAGGTTGGTTTCCTGAGCAAATAATTGCCACAGATTGCGGGTCCTATTTTGTCTTTGAATTCAAGTTCTACCACATGTAGAGAGGAGAACAGGGCCTCACTGCACTCATCCTGTTTGAAAGTTCCCAGGGCCCTGGCTGCTGGTAACTTAGGGCCTTCACTTAATAGTGCCATTCAGTTCTCCTGCCTCCCTTTAGGTCTCTGCTGCTGACAATTTGCCATAGAGGCCTGGCCTGCCTCTCCTATTTCCAGTGACACCTGCCATACCTCCTAAATGTGTCATGCCATTTATTTTTCTTCCTGGCCACGTACAACTTCACATACCTTTCTTTCTTTATTCTAATTATCCATTACCCCTCCCTCACTGGATTGAAGTCTACACTTCAAACTAGAGGGTAAGCTACCATGTAGTTTTGTTCACTGCTATTATCCCCAAGGACCACAAGAGTACTCAACTGAAAGAAGGTGTAGACACATATTGGTGCAACAAATGAAATCCACGTCCATCATTCAGGCAGATCCATGTGAGGAGACATGAGCTTTGCATGGGGGACTCCAGGTCGAGCCCAGTCGCTCGTGTATTTGCTTCATGTGACAACCCAAAAGCCCAGGTTCTGGGATCTTCCCTCATCAGGGGCAGCTGAGCAGGCCTGGATCATGTCTAGTCCTGTCCCAAACAACAGATCAGAGAATTTCTTGCAACTGCCAGTCACATCCTCCTTGAGAGTTTTGTACTAGAGTTGTCTTCACCTTGTTACTTTTTCAGAAATTTGTGCACTCTCATGGTCTTTCCTCGGGGAAACAGCCTGGCCAGCCAGCCCTTACCCTATTACCAATTCCTGGAAGCAACCAGCCATCATCTAGAACCAGGTAGAGGACACACAGGAGAGATACCAGGCTAGGAGGAAAGCATCGCAAAGTTTCACCTTTTTTGTTTTTAATTTTTCTTAATGTTTATTTATTTTTGAGAGAGACAGAACGCGAATGGGGGAGGGGCAGAGAGGGAGACACAGAACCTGATGCAGTCTCCAGGCTAAAGCTGTGTCCCCTGCCTGTGCTTGGATCCCTGTGCCTACGAGTGCGTGCCAAAGAGGGCGTGCCAGGAGCGTGCGCGCGCGCGCACGCGGGCGCGGTTGCTTCCAGGCTGGGGGCGGAGCGCAGAGAGGGCTGAGCTGTAAGTGCTCCGTGTACCGGTTCTGCGACCTCAAGCCGCACGGAGACCCCACCTCCCCCCACCCCGGGCCTGCTGAGAACTAACGCCCTCCCTGCCCTCTTGACCGTCTCACGGGGGACGTGCTGCTGACTGGCGCCTGCGACCTAGTAGCGGGACACACCCAGAGAGGACTCGGAGCCATGAGCCGCCAGCCCCGGAGCGTGGCGGCCCTGCTGCTCGGGCTGCTCCTGGAGGTAGGGGCTGAGGTGGGGGCCGCGCTACACGGGGCACCTCTTGGATAGGCTCGTGGAGCGCAACCACTGCCAGGGGCTGAGCGCGGTGCGATGCCCAGATGCCCCAGAAGACCATCTGTGAGAACCCTAAAGGTCCAGGGGCTGAGAACCACAGCCTCCCTCCAGTACCTTCATAAGTCCCAGGGCTGAGTATGTAGGGATCCTGGTAACAAGGTCCCATCAGGGTTTCCGCCTGCCCCTCTCTGTCTTCCCCTTCCATTCCACCCCACCCCGCCTGCCCTACCCCACCTCCCCTCCCTCGTGCTCAGGGGTTCTTGTTGCTCTCCTTTCTCTGGTGGTCTGGAGGACTCAGGAGTGACCTTTATGCATTGTAGCCATCCCACCCTGCCCTTTCCCTCCAGGAGGAGGGCCCCAGATGCAGTGGGGGGTTAGGCTCCAGGGGTGGGGGGGGCGGTGGTCCAGGAGCTGCGCAGGCGCAGAGTCAGGCCCGCTGTGTGCAGTGGGTTGGAGGGTGGAGGTGCGAACACGCAGACCTGCGGTTGAGGGAAAACGTCAAGGCAGGGCCGGGGACGTCGCAGCCAAGAGCAGGAGGAAACATTCCTGCCTGTGAAAATGAAGCACAGGGACCTCAGATTCCAGAGAAACATTCCAGGGAGAGTCAGGGTGGTGGGCCTGAGTTGCTGGAGGCCAGCCAGGGACTGTGTTGAAGGGGTTGAGAGTGGAAGCAGCAGGTGAACACAGGCCTCCTGCCTCCCCCCTCCACAACAGCTGCCCTGCCCCGCCCAGCCCCGCCCCGCCCCTGGTGGCAGAGTTGCACCCTCTGATGGGGAGGGGGAGATCCCACCCCGCTTTTGGCTAAAGGGGGTCCTCTATCTTGGGAGTCAATGAGACTACGGGGTAGGAGTCTGGATTAGGGGAAGTGCAACTCCCTGTTGAGCTCTTCATTTCTGAAGGCAATTTGCATTCAATCAATGAACTCTGAGCAAATGGGCCAGGAATAAGTGGCACTTCTGTGTTTTAGAGGGTGGTCCAGACTCTTTCCTACTTGGAGATGTGTGCTGAAGAGAACTGGGTGTTGTGGATGGAGTTCAAAGTCATCTTTTTGGGACATGTTGGGTGGGAACCTCTTCTTCGCACTCTGGCGAGGAAGTTGGATGGAAAAGCTCCTTGTTCCAGGCAGACTTGTGGGTTTTGTTCTTCCTATCCGTGGGGCGTGGTTCTTCATGTTTCCGTAGAGCACCTCCTGTCTTGCATTCGTTCCGTGTTTCAAGAGTTTCAGACCTTAGGAATCACATCTCCTCTGGGACTCACCAGGCAGCAAGAGGGAGAAGTGACTCAGAGCCCACCAGGTCCCTAGAAGCCAGTGCATGTGTACTTGAGCAGGCAGTGCTCGTCTCTCAGCCTCCTTTGGAAATGAGGTCTTGAGCAAATGCTCTTTCATTGCATGGGTTCCACCTCTGTCAGGTTGTTGGCGTTTGTGTTTGTGCGTCTGTGTAAGTGTCTGCGGTGCCATGTCCTGTATGGAGTCCTGACCGCGTTAGGGACCCAGTTCTTTCCAAAGACACTGTTTTCTTGCATTGGAATTTCTCATTTCAACAGAGTTTTCCAATACTGTCTCAAAGACTGAAAACATCCTGAAGGCAGCACCGTGACCTTACCGAAAGCAAAAGTCTAAGAACTGAGGCTTTCCCAAACTTACATATCAGTCTGAATGGTACTTTATGTTTTCAGTAAGATGGTGTGGTGGGGGCCACTCTCAGCAGCTGAGGCTCCTAAGCATCTATTTTGTCCCCGGGGGGTGAGTTGTCTCTGTCAGGAATTAAGGAGATTATTATTATCTTTAATATCATTATTTTCATTATTACCATTATTATTATATTTTGCACAACCCATCGCATGGAATTTGATACATGAGCTAGATATCTGAGACATTTTCTTCTTAAATTAGTTGCCCTGAATTTCATCTAAAATTGGTTGTTGTCAGAGTACCTTTGATGCTTTTCAAGTCTTGAACCGCCTCCATAAACGTGCTGTCCCGGTTGCCATATATGTGAGGAGGCAGAGTCTCTTGACCTGAAGCACATCAAAGTATCCAGCTCCCTGGCTGGATCCGCTCTTTGGCGGACTCTCACAGTCCACTGCACCCTGGCCTGGTTCGTGGCCTTTGTTTCTTTGTTCTGCTTGCACTGGTTTCATGGTACTTGTGGAGCAGTGGATCCTGCACCCCCTGGGATAAGGTGGTTCTTCCATTGTGGCCCTCCCTGCAGCACTCTGTTCTGGCACTCTGTTCCTAGCTGGCACCACCCAGAATCAGGCAGGGAGGTTTTCTTTTTGCCAGCGGGAAGTCCTGAGGAGGGAGGGGGAGCCGGACACCGTCGGGGGAAGGAAGGGATCCCTCCCCTGCCTCACCATCCCCAGCAGTTCCCTTAGGTGCTGGCCACGAGAGGACTGCCTATGCGTTTTTGTTTTCGTTGGTCTTATCCCACCTTGGTAGAGCGCTTAGCCTGTTCCAGGCACTGTTCTGAGCACTTTAGAGATCTTGGCTGTTGACACAGAGTACCTCGGCAAGGACTCTCGTCCCCATTAGTATTTCCAATGGAAGATGTGAAAGAATGTGTGCCGGGAGTCACTGCTGTGAAGCGGGAGGACTCGAGGCATGAAGCCAGGCAGTCGGGCTCCACGTGAGCGTGCTGCGCCGCTGGCTTTCCCACCGCTGCCTGTCGAGAGGCAGGGAAAGCATTTGCACGTAGCATGCATGTCCTGAGAGCAGAGGTGGGCTTGGAGACGTGCATGTCCCCTGAAGCGGGGAATCCAGCAAAATAGGCTCTAGGGACTGAGTCACGCTTTTTGTGGGGAACCCTATGATTTCACATCCAGCCTGAGACACTTTGGACAGTGACACGCGGGGCTCTTAGTGAGGGTGGTGGCACAGCGGGGGGCATGGGTCAGCGGGACCTTCCTAGGACCCCCCCCCCCCCGGTGCTGTGCTCCCCCTGAAGCCCAGCCTGGGCTGGAAGGAGGAACAGGCTGTTGATGGCACCATTCCTTCCGCAGGGAGGCTTCTTGGGAGCTGGTGACTGAGGTGACCTTTTCTTTGGGGTGAACTCAGAGTTCCCCCTCTGAATTGCAGGAGAAGCGGCTGAGGGCCCTCATTTCACGCGGTCCACACTCCCTGTCGCCCCGTGTGCCAGTCGCCAACGTCTCAGGTGCCCAGGTCATGAACGTGGTCCCCGAGCAGGGGAACCCCAAGGCCATTTCTGCGTCCTCAAATGCTCACGTTCTCTGCTTGTGTCCTACGCCCTGGCTCGACCGAGACCCTGAGCACAGTGCCTGAAGGAAGGGTGAAGGGTGCGAAGCTGTCTCCTGGTAGGTAGGATAGGTAGCTGTGGTGAGGTCGTTCCCGGTGGCCTGCACTCAGCTGCAGGGCACCTTGGAACCCAAAGCCACGACGTTTCCAATGGGACAAAGTGTGCTACAAGTGGAACCTGGGGAGTCATCAGGCCCTAAGGGTATGCAGTCATGACCTTTATCCGTGGGGCTTTTGACCAGAGCACCCTCTTTTCTAGATATTGTCAGGGCAGCCTCTTTGGAAGACAGAGGACAGGTTGTGGACACTTGTATAGCATCCTTCCCGTTGGTATGTGTTGTAAGGGCTCTGGCCTTGCGGAAATGGGCGTGGATGGATGGAGTGGACTCCTGAATGGAAACTTCCCGGGGCCCCTGGGTGGCTCAGTGGGTTCAGCTTCCGACTTGGGCTCAGGTCATGATCTCGTGGTTCCTGATTTCCAGCCCTGCGCTGGGCTCTGTGCCGACAGCTCAGAACCTGGAGTCTGCTTTCAGATTCTGTGTGTGTCTCTCTCCCTCTCTGCCCCTCCTCCACTGGGTTTCTCTCTCTCTCTCTCTCTCTCTCTCTCTTTCTCTCTCAAAAATTAATAAACATTTAAGAAAATTAAAAAGAAAAATTAATATAACTTTCCCCAGGGTAGGTGCTAGGCATTCTGTCACATCCATTCATTCACTGGATGAGTAATGAACTCGACTGGGTTATATTATTATTATTATTATTATTATTTTAGGCTTTTTTATTTGTTTTGAGAGAGAGAGAGAGATAGCATGTGTGTGCCTGTGAGCAGGGTTAGTGCAGAGAGAGAGGGAGATAGAGAATCCCAAGCAGGCTCTGCCCTGTTAGCTGTTTTTTTAATGTTCATTTTTGGGAGAGAGAGTGAGAGACAGGAAGAGAGAGAAACCCAGTGGGGGAGGGCCAGAGATGAAGAGATAGACACACAGCATCTGAAGCAGGCTCCAGGCTCTGAGCTGTTAGCACAGAGCCTGACAGGGGGCTTGAACCCACGAACCATGAGGTCATGACCTGAGCTGAAGTCAGAGGCTGGCTTAACCAACAGAGCTATCCAGGCGCCCCAACTACTGGGTTACTTTCCTGAAGGGAGTGGCATTAGTATCTTCCTAATTCTGCCCTGGATCCCAAACTGGAAACCTTTAAGTGAGGCTCCCATGTGTTTGAAAGTTGTTCCCACAAAAGGACAACCCTTCTTAGGCTTGAAACTTCCAGAGAGTGTTGGAAAGTGAATGTTGTTTTTTGAAACTAAGGAAAATAAGAGGATTACTAAGTAGTTTCCTAAAGTTCTGTGTATTTTGATGTCTGGGAGTCTAGAAATTAGAACCAAGTCATGTTTAAGTGTGTTTTTGTTTTTTTGCCAAATACTTCTTGTGCCCTGGGATGCCAACAATTGTGGCAGCCCTTGGATGCCAATTCTCTGAAATAAACCTTTTCAGCCCTCCCACTCTGTAGAGTGGCAATCTGGGCAACAGGGGATTTCAATGAAAAAGAGGACTGTAGGGAGTTTGTTATCGCTGGAAGCTCCATAGGTGGCTGGGAGCTGGTGGATGGGAGTTGAACCCAGTGGTAAGGCCTTGTTCTGAAGCAGGGAAAACCTGTCTCCAGGTATGTGAGGAGGGCCAGGGGCCTTGGGACCAGACTTGCGGCTCTAACTGGCCCTTGCTTTCTTTTGGCTTGTGCACAGCTATAAGGCCAGCTGGGGGGAAGTGACTCTAGAAGTCTATTGATTGGGCTAGTGATCACTTGATTATCTAGCCATGGGATGACAAGTAATGTTTCTAGAATTCACGTTAATCATCTCCTGTTGATGAGGCCTCTCAAATGCCACCCTTCAGGAAGCCTATCTTGATCACCCTATGTAAAATTCCAACCCATTCTCCTCCCAGACCCCTTGCTCAGACCAATTCCCTCCTTCCTGTGTATCTGTTACTTTCAAAATCTGATGCAATTAACTTTAGAGGGGCAAAGGTTTTCTCCATTTTGTTGACTGAAATATCTCTAGCTCCTAGAATAGTACCTGCCACAGAGTAGGACTCAGTAAATATTTGAATGAGTTAATAGATCCTTGAGTAATGACCTTGGGCGAAGGAACTGAATAGGTGTAAGGTAGGAGAGCGGAAGGTCATTGATTAGCTGTGGACTCTGAAGCGTGGAGTGCTGTACTAACCTGTACTTCCTTAGCTGTAACCTATTTGGACACCTGCAGTAATGGCAACAATGCATCCACTTTTTGGGCAACGTAATTGTTAAAGTTTTCTGTTATATTGAGGAGAAATGTCTACATTATTTTTAACCTGGCTCTAGTTCTGCATTCTTGGGCTTTTCAGAAGAAATAGAATCACGATGTCAGCCCCTCAGCATTTGAACACAGCTTATTATAGTCCCCAGTGCGTTCTTCTCAAGGTTCATTTCCTGTTGTCATTTCTCCAAGGATGTGCTTTTGAGTCCTCTCATGGTCCTCACAGCTGCCCTTTGAAAAGTCTGTCAAACTGTGAAAATAGTTGGTCCTAGGAAAAGTCCACTCAAAGTAAATCCAGTGTTTTTTTAAAAAAATAATAATGTTTATTTTTGAGAGAGAGACAGAGATGGAGCATGAGCAGGGGAGGAGCAGAGAGAAGAGAGAGACAGGAATCCAAAGAAGGCTGCAGGCTCCGAGCTGTCAGCACAGAGCCTGATGCAGGGCGCGAACTCAACGGACCGTGAGATCATGACCTGAACCGAAGTCCGATACTTAACTGACTGATACAGCCAGGTGCCCCCAAAGTAAATCCACTTAAGGACCAGAATTTTGTAGTTAATTGTGAGGGAAAAACAAAGCCCAAATTATAAAAATAAGTTAGGGGCGCTTGGGTGACTCAGTCAGTTGAGCATCTGACTCTTGATTTTGGCTCAGGTCAGGATCCCAGGGTTCTGAGATCGAGCCCTGCCTCAGGCTCCACATGGAGCCTGCTTAAGATTCTCTCTGTCTTTCCCTCTTCCCCTCTCCCTTGTTTGTGCAATCTCTTTCTCTCTAAAATAAAAAAAAAATTAAAATAAGTGAATTTTATCTAAGTATTCATTTTTAGAATTTTAGAATTTTTTACAATTTTAGAATTTTAGGGGTGGGGGAAGAGATTATTTTTGTGACAAAAAATATGTGATGAATAATATTCAAGTCTTCACTTGACATTGAAAGTCAGAGGAATGATCATAGTAAATTTTTTTCTTTTTTTTTTTTTCCAAAATTATTTGCTCTAGTAACCAACCCTCCACCCACAACGTACACTTCTAG
Organism: Prionailurus viverrinus; assembly: GCF_022837055.1. Classification (NCBI taxonomy): domain Eukaryota; kingdom Metazoa; phylum Chordata; class Mammalia; order Carnivora; family Felidae; genus Prionailurus; species Prionailurus viverrinus. Next base: position 69,822,942 of record NC_062562.1, on the reverse strand, counting down.
CTTCTCTTGGTGTTTTTTATTCCTACCATTCTCCTTTGAGCATCTGTTGGGTCATTATTGTGGCTAAATTGCCAGATTCTTTGTCCCTTTCATAGGCTTCATTAGGTACTGCATCTCTGTGAGATCTGCGAGATCATTTTGCTGTCCATTTGTGTGGTATTTGTGTTGTACTTTCCTATGATCCTGTCATCAAAGATTGATTCCAGAGCTGCTTTAGTTAAGTGGGCTGGGTTGTTGGTGCACTGCTAAGAAAGAGTGAGTTCAGTGGTAAGTATATTTTGCCATGAAGCCTTTGGCTTGCCTCCTATGTCTTCCCATTATGTCTTATTTGAACGTTCAGGACACTCTGTTCTATAGGCGTGATATGACTGGCTCTATCAGAACCCTCCTGTGGACCTTGTCATATGCAGATAAGATAAGCCAAGAGATTCACATTGAGTTTTCAGTGACATTGAAATCTTTTTGACAAGGGCTCCTGATAACCCACAAGTCCTCACAACAGTTGTGGAGATGTATACTATAATTTATATTTTTTAAGACTGAAATTGAGGTCTATATATTTATTGTAATTCAACTCACATTAACATTCTTTATCTCATCTTGTTAAACCTGTCAACATCTGTTTGGGTGGTGTCTCAGTCCATTCGGCCTGCTCTAACAAAATCGAACACAGAAATTTCTTTCTTATGGCTCTGAAGGCCGGGAAGTCTAAGATCAAGGCCCCAGCATGGTTGAGTCCTATGAGGGCCATCTTCCTGATTCATAGCCAAACACCTTCTGGCTGTGTCCTCACTTGGTAGAAGGAGCAAGGGGTCTCTGTGGCGTCTCTTTTATAAGAGCACTAATCCCATTCATGAGGGCCTTGTTATCTAATCACCTTCCAGAGGCCCCACCCGCTAATACCATCACATCAGGCATTAGGATTCCAATCTATGGATTTTGAGGGGAAATGAACATATGGATGTTAGCAGATGATGACATGACCATGTGTTGTAGAATCTCCACTTTGTGTGCCTTGGCTGTGAGTCTTTGAGGAAATAACTGAAGCTCTCATTGACTCAGTTGATTCACTTGTAAAAGAAGTGCCTTAGTGTTGTGGGAGGCCATGGAAAAGTCCCCCACTTGAACCTTAACTCTTTGTGTAGGCTGGATCAACAGATTGTGAACTTGTCTCTAGGCAGGCCCTCTGGCATCTTTATTTCTTAACAGATGCACAGTGGCTCTGAGGGGATGAAGACTTGGCATTCTTTAGTCAGCGACTAACCTGGATGCTGCAGGTCCCTGAAAGTACCACATGATCTCTGCTTGTTTCCCTCCTCTCTTCCTTTGCCATTTGAACTGCCACCATACTTGTAGATGCTCAGGTGACTGATGTCTGGGAAGAGGATGCTGACTGTTCCCTCAGGTATGAGTTAAACGCCAGACCTGGGCAAACCACATTGAGGACCTCCTAGCTCAGGTATTTTAATGGCCTCTTTGTGGTGTGTGAACCTCTTAGACCTTAACCTAGAGGATCTTGGTGCAGAAAAGCCTAGCAGATGGAGGGGGGAATGGAAACAGGAGTTGGATATAGAGGTTAGCCTCAGGGGAGAGAATGTGGTTTGAGTTGGGAAATGAGGAGGTGGGTAGGAGGGAAGGTGCAGATACATTTTAGGTTTAGTGGAAATAGGTTGGGGCAACTGTGGCGAGATACCTTTTTTTTCTTTGTATTGTTTTGGTTTTTATTAAAGTAAGCCATGGGGGTGAGTTGGAAAGGGTCTGAACTTGAAGCAATGGCAAAGGTCTAAGAGAGCTGTTGTGGGAAGGACCACTTGGAAGCTGTATACCTGTGCATTACAGAGCACCCATGGTTGAGATTTAGAACGAATGTTTCTTTCTTTTAACTCTTCGAAGTTTATTCATTTTTTGAGAGAGATAGAGAGAAAGAGAGGGAATAAGTGGGGGAGGGGCAGAGAGGGGGGGCATAGGATCTAAAGCAGGCCCCAGCTGATAGCACAGACAAAACAGTCTGACTCTTGATCTTAGCTCAGCTCTTGATCTCAGGGTGGTGAGTTTTAGCTCCATGTTGGGTTTCATGGTGGGTGTGGAGCCTATTTAAAAACAAAACAAAACAAACTACATTTAGGTATCACCACGTACCTGTCAGAATGGCTCAAATTAACAGCACAGGTAACAACAGATATTGGTGAGGATGCAGAGAAAGGGAAACCCACTTACCCTGTTGGTGGGAATGCAAACTGGTACAGCCACTCTGAAAAACAGTATGGCGGTTCCTCAAAAAGTTAAAAATAGAATTACCCTATGATGTACCAATTGCACTACTAGGTATTTATCCAAAGGACACAAAATACTGATTTGAAGGGATACATGCACCCCAATGTTAATAGCAGCATTATGAATAATAGCTAAATTACGGAAAGAGCCCATAAGTCCATTGACTCATGAATGGGTAAAGAAGATACGGATGTATATCTATGTACATACACACAAACACATACACATACGCACAGACAGATACAATGGAATATTACTCAGCCATCAAGAAAAGTGAAATCTTGCCATTTGCAATGAAGTGGATGGAATTAGAATGTATTATGTTAAGCAAAATAAGTCAAAGACAAATCCCATATGATTTCACTCATGTGGAATTTAAGAAACAAAACAGATGAACACATGGAAGAAAGAGGGCAACCCATGGAACAGCCTCCTTACTTATAGAGAACAAAGTGAGGGCTGCTGGAGGGGAGTTGAATGGGAGCATGGGTTAGATGGGTGATGGGCATTAAGGAGGGCACTTGTTTTGATGAGCATTAGGTGTTATATGTAAGTGATGAATCACTGAAGTGTACTCTTGCAACTAAGATTACACTGTATGCTAACCAACTGGAATTTAAATACAAACTTGAAAATAAAAATAAATAGACAAATAGATAAGATGCTGGTGATGATGTGATAACTAGCAGTTACTAGTTTGCTTAGTATGTGTCAAAAACTGGTTCTTAAAACTGATACTTGTAAGTTTTATCTTTATTCTCTTTTCTTTATCTCTCTTTTCTTTATTCCCTTTTGTTTCCACCTTTACTAAGGTACACTTGCCAAATAAGTTTTATGTGTTTAAGGTGTATGATGTGATATTTCGATATATGTATGCATTGTGACAACATTACTACCGTCAAGCTAATTAACGTATCCGTCACCTCACATAATTATCCTTTATGTATGTGTGGTGAGAACACTTCAGATCAACTCTCTCAGCAAATTTCATGTCTACAATACGGTTTCATTAACTGTAGTCACCATGCTGTACCGTGGCCGTCCAGACCTTATTCATCCTGCCCTGAATATTTGTACCCTTTGAATAATATTTCCTCATGTTCCTCTTCTCCGATCTTGATGACTACTGTTCTATTCTCTGGTTTCATGAGTTTGATTTTTTAAGATACCATATATAAATGGAATACTGTCATATTTTTTCACGTGTCTGGCTTATTTCAATTAGTATACTGTCCTCCAGGTTCATTCATGTTGTGAAAATGGCCGAATCCCTTTCTTTTTAAAGCAGGGATAATGTTATATTTTTTCCATATAACTTTGCAAAGATACATTCATGCATTGACACTTTGGTTGTTTCCTTAGCTATTGTGAGTAATGCTGCAATGAACATGAGGGTTCAGACATCTTTCCAAAACAGTGATTTTATTTCTTTTGGATATATACCCAGAAGCGAGATCACTGGATCACATAGCAGTTCTCTTTTTTAAAGTTTTGAGGAAGCTCCCTAGCATTTTCCCTAATGGGTGTACCAATTTATATTCCCACCAAGAGTGTACAGCCATTCTCTTTTTTTTTAAGTTTTTGTTTTTGTTTTTGTTTTTGAGAGAGACAGAGAGAGAGAGAGCGAGACAGAGCATGAGCTGGGAAGAGTCAGAGAGAGAGAGACACAGAATCCGAAGCAAGCTCCAGGCTCCGAGCTGTCAGCACAGAGCCCAACATGGGGCTCGAACCCACAGGACTGTGAGATCATGACCTGAGCCAAAGTCAGACGCCTAACCGACTGAGCCATGCAGGCACCCCGCAGCTCCCTTTACTTCACATACTTGCCAACAGTTGTTATCTACTGTGTTTTTTGATACTAGCCATCCTAACAGGTTTAAGATGACATCTCATTGTGGTTTTGATTTGCCTTTCCCTGAAGATTAGTGATATTGAGCCTTTTTTCATTTACCTGTTGGCCATTAGTATGTCTTCTTTGGAAAAATATCTATTCAGGTACTTTGCCTATGTTTCAATTGGGTTACTTGCTTCTTTGCTATTGAATTGTATGATTTCCTTGTATATTTTACCTATTAACCTCTTATCAGATAATACGGTTTGCAACTATTTTCTGCCATCCCATAGGTTGCCTTTTCAGGTTATTGTTTCCTTTGCTGCACAGAAGTTTTTGTTTTTGTTTTTGTTTTTAGTTAGACATAGTCCCCCTTGTTTACTTTTGCTTTTGTTGCCTGTGCTCTTCTCTTGGTGTCATATTAAAAAAAATCTTTGCCGGGGCGCCTGGGTAGCTCAGTCGGTTGAGCGGCCGACTTCAGCTCAGGTCATGATCTCACGGTCGGTGAGTTCAAGCCCCACGTCGGGCTCTGTGCTGACAGCTCGGAGCCTGGAGCCTGTTTCAGATTCTGTGTCTCCCTCTTTCTGACCCTCCCCCGTTCATGTTCTGTCTCTCTCTGTCTCAAAAATAAATAAACCTTAAAAAAAAAAAAAAAAAATCTTTGCCAAGACCAGTAAAAAGGAGCTTTCCCCCTATGTTTTCTTCTAGGAATTTTGCAGTTTCAGGTCTTCCATTTAAGTCTAACCCTGGAATTATTTTTATTTGCTTGAATTTCTTGAAACTTGTGTCGTGAACTAACATGAATCTATCTTGCCAAATGTTCCATGTGCACTTGAGAAGAATGTCTATTCTGCTGCTGGTGGGAACTTCTATCTATGCCTGTTAGGTCCATTTGGTCTATAGTGTTGTTCACTTCTGCTGTTTCTTTATGGATACCCTCTGTGTGATCTATATATTATGGAGTGGAGTCACCTAGTATTATTGTATGCCATATATTTTTCTCCTTCAGATCTGTCAATGTTTTCTTTATACATTTACATGTTTTGATGTGGGTGCTAGTATATTTATAACTGCTATACATTGAATTGACCCTTTTATCATTATTTGATGACTTTCTTTCTCTTTTGAGAAAGTATAGTATAGAAAGTATAGTATAGTGTAGAAAGAAAGTATAATTTGTCTGATATAAGCATCTATATATATATATATATATATATATATATATATATATATATGAGCATAGCCAGCCCTGCTCTCTTTTGGTTACCATTTGCATGGAATATCTTTTTCCATCCCTTTACTTTGAACCTATGTGTGCCTTCAAAGCTGAAGTGAGTCTCTTGTATGAAGCATATAGTTGGGTCTTTTCTTTTTTTTTTTTTTTAATATATTCAGCCACTCTGTGCTTTTTTTTTTATTTGGAGAATTTAGTCCATTCACATTTAAAGTTGTTATTGATAGATAAGAACTTCCTCTTGCCATCTTCTTCATTGTTTCTAAATTTTTTCATAGTTCCTTCATTCCTTTCTTCCTTTCTTGTGGTCTTCCTTTGTGACTTTTTGATTTTTTTTTTTTTTTTTTTTTTACATTTCCAAACCACTTTTTTTTTTTTGGTGTTTTATTTTATTTTATTTTTCAATATATGAAGTTTATTGCCAAATTGGTTTCCATACAACACCCAGTGCTCATCCCAAAAGGTGCCCTCCTCAATACCCATCACCCACCCTCCCCTCCCTCCCACCCCCATCAACCCTCAGTGTGTTCTCAGTTTTTAAGAGTCTCTTATGCTTTGGCTCGCTTCCACTCTAACCTCTTTTTTTTTCCTTCCCCTCCCCCATGGGTTTCTGTTAAGTTTCTCAGGATCCACAGAAGAGTGAAATATGGTATCTGTCTTTCTTTGTATGGCTTACTTCACTTAGCATAACACTCTCCAGTTCCATCCATGTTGCTACAAAGGGCCGTATTTCATTCTTTCTCATTGCCACGTAGTACTCCATTGTGTATATAAACCACAATTTCTTTATCCATTCATCAGTTGATGGACATTTAGGCTCTTTCCATAATTTGGCTATTGTTGAGAGTGCTGCTGTAAACATTGGGGTACAAGTGCCACTATGCATCAGTACTCCTGTATACCTTGGGTAAATTCCTAGCAGTGGTATTGCTGGGTCATAGGGTAGGTTTATTTTTAATTTTTTGAGGAACCTCCACACTGTTTTCCAGAGGCTGCAGCAGTTTGCATTCCCACCAACAGTGCAAGAGGGTTCCCATTTCTCCACATCCTCTCCAGCATCTATCGTCTCCTGATTTGTTCATTTTGGCCACTCTGTCTGGTGTGAGGTGATATCTGAGTATGGTTTTGATTTGTATTTCCCTGATGAGGAGCGACATTGAGCATCTTTTCATGTGCCTGTTGGCCATCCTGATGTCTTCTTTAGAGAAGTGTCTATTCATGTTTTCTGCCCATTTCTTCACTGGGTTATTTGTTTTTCTGGTGTGGAGTTTGGTGAGCTCTTTATAGATTTTGGATACTAGCCCTTTGTCTGAGATGTCATTTGCAAATATCTTTTCCCATTCTGTTGGTTGCCTTTCAGTTTTGTCGGTTGTTTCCTTTGCTGTGCAGAAGCTTTTTATCTTCATAAGGTCCCAGTAGTTCATTTTTGCTTTTAATTCCCTTGCCTTTGAGGATGTGTCAAGTAAGAAATTGCTACGGCTGAGGTCAGAGAGGTTGTTTCCTGCTTTCTCCTCTAGGGTTTTGATGGTTTCCTGTCTCACATTCAGGTCCTTCATCCATTTTGAGTTTATTTTTGTGATTGGTGTGAGAAACTGGTCTAGTTTCAAACTTCTGCATGTTGCTGTCCAGTTCTCCCAGCACCATTTGTTAAAGAGACTGTCTTTTTTCCAGGATATTCTCTCCTGCTTTGTCAAAGATTAGTTGTCCATACATTTGTGGGTCTAGTTCTGGGGTTTCTATTTAATTCCACTGGTCTATGTGTCTGTTTTTGTGCCAATACCATGCTGTCTTGATGATTACAGCTTTGTAGTAGAGGCTAAAGTCTGGGATTGTGATGCCTCCTGCTTTGGTCTTCTTCTTCAAGATTACTTTGGCTATTTGGGGTCTTTTCTGGTTCCAGACAAATTTTAGGATTGCTTGTTCTAGTTTTGAGAAGAATGCTGGTGCAGTGTTGATTGGGATTGCATTGAATGTGTAGATAGCTTTGGGTACTAATGACATTTTGACAATATTTATTCTTCCAATCCGTGAGCAGGGGATGTCTTTCCATTTCTTTATATCTTCTTCAATTTCCTTCATGAACTTTCTATAGTTTTCAGCATACAGATCTTTTACATCTTTGGTTAGATTTATTCCTAGGTATTTTATGCTTCTTGGTGCAATTGTGAATGGGATCAGTTTCTTTATTTGTCTTTCTGTTGCTTCATTATTAGTGTATAAGAATGCAACTGATTTCTGTACATTGATTTTGTATCCTGCAACTTTGCTGAATTCATGTATCAGTTCTAGCAGACTTTTGGTGGAATCTATCAGATTTTCCATGTATAATATCATGTCATCTGCAAAAAGTGAAAGCTTCACTTCATCTTTGCCAATTTGGATGCCTTTGATTTCCTTTTGTTGTCTGATTGCTGATGCTAGAACTTCCAACCCTATGTTAAACAACAGCGGTGAGAGTGGACATCCCTGTCGTGTTCCTGATCTCGGGGAAAGAGCTCTCAGTTTTTCCCCATTGAGGATGATGTTAGCTGTGGGCTTTTCATAAATGGCTTTTATGATCTTTAAGTATGTTCCTTCTATCCCGACTTTCTCGAGGGTTTATTTTAAGAAAGGGTGCTGAATTTTGTCAAAGGCCTTTTCTGCATCGATTGACAGGATCATATGGTTCTTATCTTTTCTTTTATTAATGTGATGTATCACATTGATTGATTTGCGAATGTTGAACCAGCCCTGCATCCCAGGAATGAATCCCACTTGATCATGGTGAATAATTCTTTTTATATGCTGTTGAATTCGATTTGCTAGTATCTTATTGAGAATTTTTGCATCCATATTCATCAGGGATATTGGCCTGTAGTTCTCTTTTTTTACTGGGTCTCTGTCTGGTTTAGGAATCAAAGTAATACTGGCTTCATAGAATGGGTCTGGAAGTTTTCCTTCCCTTTCTATTTCTTGGAATAGCTTGAGAAGGATAGGTATTATCTCTGCTTTAAACGTCTGGTAGAACTCCCCTGGGAAGCCATCTGGTCCTGGACTTTTATCTGTTGGGAGATTTTTGATGGCTGATTCAATTTCTTCGCTGGTTATAGGTCTGCTCAAGCTTTCTATTTCCTCCTGATTGAGTTTTGGAAGCGTGTGGGTGTTTAGGAATTTGTCCATTTCTTCCAGGTTGTCCAGTGTGTTGGCATATAATTTTTCATAGTATTCTCTGATAATTGCTTGTATCTCTGAGGGATTGGTTGTCATAATTCCATTTTCATTCATGATTTTATCTATTTGGGTCATGTCCCTTTTCTTTTTGAGAAGCCTGGCTAGAGGTTTATCAATTTTGTTTATTTTTTCAAAAAACCAACTCTTGGTTTTGTTGATCTGCTCTACAGTTTTTTTAGATTCTCTATTGTTTATATCTGCTCTGATCTTTATTATTTCTCTTCTTCTGCTGGATTTAGGCTGTCTTTGCTGTTCTGCTTCTATTTCCTTTAGGTGTGCTGTTAGATTTTGTATTTGGGATTTTTCTTGTTTCTTGAGATAGGCCTGGATTGCAATGTATTTTCCTCTCAGGACTGCCTTCGCTGCATCCCAAAACATTTGGGTTGTTGTATTTTCATTTTCATTTGTTTCCATATATTTTTAAATTTCTTCTCTAATTGCCTGGTTAACCCATTCATTCTTTAGGAGGGTGTCCTTTCACCTCCGTTCTTTTGGAGGTTTTCCAGCTTCATAGCATTGTGGTCTGAAAGTATGCATGGTATGATTTCAATTCTTGTATACTTATGAAGGGCTGTTTTGTGACCCAGTGTGTGATCTATCTTGGAGAACGTTCCATGTGCACTCGAGAAGAAAGTATATTCTGTTGCTTTGGGATGCAGAGTGCTAAATAGATCTGTCAAGTCCATCTGATCCAATGTATCATTCAGGGCCCTTGTTTATTTATTGACCGTGTGTCTAGATGATCTATCCATTTCTGTAAGTGGAGTGTTAAAGTCCCCTGCAATTACCACATTCTTATCAATAAGGTTGCTTATGTTTATGAGTAATTGTTTTATATATTTGGGGGCTCCTGTATTCGGCACATAGACATTTATAATTGTTAGCTCTTCCTGATGGATAGACCCTGTGATTATTATATAATGTCCTTCCTCATCTCTTGTTACAGCCTTTAATTTAAAGTCTAGTTTGTATGATATAAGTATGGCTACTCCAGCTTTCTTTTGACTTCCAGTGGCATGATAAATAGTTCTCCATCCCCTCACTTTCAATCTGAAGGTGTCCTCAGGTCTAAAATGAGTCTCTTGTAGACAGCAAATAGATGGGTCTTGTTTTTTTATCCATTCTGATACCCCATGTCTTTTGGTTGGAGCATTTAGTCCATTTACATTCAGTGTTATTATTGAAAGATATGGGTTTAGACTCATTTTGATGTCTGTCGGTTTCATGCTTGTAGCGATGTCTCTGGTACTTTGTCTCACAGGATCCCCCTTAGGATCTCTTGTAGGGCTGGTTTAGTAGTGACAAATTCCTTCAGTTTTTGTTTGTTTGGGAAGACCTTTATCTCTCCTTCTATTCTAAATGACAGACTTGCTGGATAAAGGATTCTTGGCTACATATTTTTTTCTGTTCAACACATTGAAGATCTCCTGCCATTCCTTTCTGGCCTGCCCAGTTTCAGTAGAGAGATCGGTCACGAGTCTTATAGGTCTCCCTTTATATGTTAGAGCACGTTTATCTCTAGCTGCTTTCAGAATTTTCTCTTTATCCTTGTATTTTGCCAGTTTCACTATGATATGTCGTGCAGAAGATCGATTCAAGTTACGTCTGAAGGGAGTTCTCTGTGCCTCTTGGATTTCAATGCCTTTTTCCTTCCCCAGATCAGGGAAGTTCTCAGCTATTATTTCTTCAAGTACACCTTCAGCACCTTTCCCTCTCTCTTCCTCCTCTGGAATACCAATTATGCGTATATTATTTCTCTTTAGTGCATCATGTAGTTCTCTAATTTTCCCCTCATACTCCTGGATTTTTTTATCTCTCTTTTTCTCAGCTTCTTCTTTTTCCATAATTTTATCTTCTAGTTCACCTATTCTCTCCTCTGCCTCTTCAATCCGAGCCGTAGTTGTCTCCATTTTATTTTGCAACTCGTTGATAGCCTTTTTTAGCTTCTCCTGGCTGTTCCTTAGTCCCTTGATCTCTGTAGCAAGAGATTCTCTGCTGTCCTTTATACTGTTTTCAAGCCCAGCATGTTTTTCTGTTACTAATTAGTATTCACTCATTACAACTTGAGAAGCTCCCTTTAGTATTTCTTGCAAAACACGTCAGTGGTGGTAATCTCCTTTAGCTTCTGTTTGTTTCAGAAAGTCTTTATTTCACCTTCATTTCTGGAGGACGGCTTTGCTGGTTGATATATTCTTGATTAGCGTTTCTTTTCTTTCAGCCCTTTGAATATATTATCCCACTCTTTTCAGGCTAACACAGTTTCTGCTGAGAAACCTGCTTATAGTCTTATGGAGGTTCTTTTGTATGTGAAGAGTCTTTTTTCTCTTGCTGACTTAAAAATTGTCTTTTTGGCTTTGGCTTTTGATAATTTAATTACAATGTGTCTTGATGTAATCTTTGGGTTGATTCTGTTGGGGAAACTTTGAGCTAAAGGAGCCTGGATAGCTATATCCCTCCCAAGATCTGGGAAATTTTCAACCATTCTTTCTTTTTTTTTTTTTTTAACGTTTTTTTATTTATTTTTGGGACAGAGAGAGACAGAGCATGAACGGGGGAGGGGCAGAGAGAGAGGGAGACACAGAATCGGAAACAGGCTCCAGGCTCCGAGCCATCAGCCCAGAGCCTGACGCGGGGCTCGAACTCACGGACCGCGAGATCGTGACCTGGCTGAAGTTGGACGCTTAACCGACTGCGCCACCCAGGCGCCCCAACCATTATTTCTTAAACAAACTCTCTATCCCTTTCTTTTTTACTTTTCTCCTTCTCAAGGTCCCATAATGCATATATTGATTCACTTGATTGAGTTCTATAAATCCTATAGGCTTTCTTCACTTTAATTCACTCTTTTTTCTTCTGACTGAAATATTTCACATGACTGGTCTTTGAGTTCACAGATCCTTTCTTCTTGATCGAGTAGTGTTGGAGGTCTCTAATGAATTCTTCTTTTCATTCATTAATTTTGTTATTTTCCTCTCTGTTTAAAATTTTATTTATTCATTCATTTGTTCCAATATTTTATTTAAAGTCTAGCTAGTTAACCTATACTGTAATATTGGTTTGAGGAGTAGAATTTAATAATTTGTTACTTATATGTAACACCCAGTGCTCATCCCCACAAGTGTCCTCCTTAATGCCCATCACCAATTTAGCCTATCTCCCCATCCACCTCCTCTCCAGAAGTACTCAGTTTGCTCTCTGTAGTTAAGAATCTCTTATGTTTTGCCTCCCTCCCTGTTTTTACCTTATTTTATTTTTCTTCCCTTTCCCTATGTTCTTCTGTTTTGTTTCTTGAACTTCACATATGAGTGAAATCATATGGTATTTGTCTTCCTCTGACTTACTACCCTTAGCATAATACACTCTAGTTCCATCCGTATCATTGCAAATGGCAAGATTTTATTCTTTTTCATGGCTGAGCAATATTCCATTGTATATATACACCACATCTTCTTCTTCTTTTTTCTTAATGTTTCTCTATTTATGAGAGAGACAAAGACACAATGTGAGTGGGTTAGGGGCAGAGAGAGAGGGAGACACAGAAGCAGAAGCAGACTCCAGGCTCTGAGCTGTCAGCACAGAGCCCAACACAGGGCTTGAATTCATGAGCTGTGAGATCATGACCTGAGCCGAAGTCGGACTCTCAACCGACTGAGCCACCCAGGTGTCCCATACATCTTCTTTATCCATTCATCAGTCCATGGATATTTGGGCTCTTTCCATAATTTGGCTATTATTGACAGTGGTGCTATAAACTTTGGGGTGCATGCACCCCTTCAAATCAGTATTTTTGTATCCTTTGCGTAAATACCCAGTAGTGCAATTGCTGGGTTGTAGGGTAGTTCTGTCTTTAACTGTTGGAGGAAACTCCCACTGTTTTCCAGAGTAGCTGAACCAGTTTGCATTACCATCTATAGTGTAAGATGGTTCCCCTTTCTTTGCAGCCTTGCCAATATCTGTTGTTTCCTGAGTTGTTCATTTTCACCATTCTGACAGGGATGAGGTGGTATCTCATTGTGGTTTTGATTAGTATTTCTCTAATGACGAGTGAGTTTGAGCATTTTTTATGTATTTGTTAGCCATTTGTAAGTCTTCTGTTGAGAAGTGTCTCTTCATGTCTTCTGTCCATTTCGTAAGTGGATTAATTTTTTTTTTAATTTTTTAATGTTTATTTATTTATTTATTTATTTATTTATTTATTTATTTTTTGAGAGAGAGACAGAGAGACAGACTGTGAGTGGGGGGGGGAGCTGAGAGAGACGGAGACACAGAATCTGAAGCAGCCTCCAGGCTCTGAGCTGTCAGCACAGAGCCCGATGAAGGGCTCGAAATCACAGGCAGTAAGATCATGACCTGAGCTGAAGTCGGGCACTCAACAGACTGAGTCACCTGGTTGCCCGTTAACTGGATTATTTATTTTTTTTGTTGTGGTTACATGTTCAATTTGATAAGTTCTTTATAGATTTTGGATACTAGCTTTTTATCCAATATGTCATTTGTAAAAATCATCTCCCATTCCGTTGGTTGCCTTTTAGTTTTGCTGATTATTTCCCTCAGTGTGCAGAAGATTTTTATCTTGATGAAGTCCCAGTAATTCATTTTTGTTTTTGTATCCCATACCTTCAGCAACATGTTTAGTAAGATGTTGCTCTAGCTGAGGTAAGATAGGTTGCTGCCTGTTTTCTCATGTAGGATTTTGATGGTTTCCCATCTTACAATTAAGTCTTTTATCTATTTTGAATTTGTTTTTGTGTACGTTGTAAGAAAGTGGTCCAGTTTCTTCCTTCTGCATGTAACAGTCCAGTTTTCCCAGCAGCAATTGTTGAAGAGACGATCTTATTTCCAGGGGATATTCTTTCCTGCTTTGTGGATGATTGGTTGACCATACATTTATGGGTCCATTTCTGGGTCCTTTATTCTGTTCCACTGATCTATGTGTCTGTTTTTGTGCCAGTTCCATACTGTCTTGATTAAAGCTTTGTGATACAGCTTGATGTCCAGAATTGTGATGACTCCCACTGTGCTTTTCTTTTTCAACATGACTTTGGCTATTCGGGGTCTTTTCTGGTCCCATACAAACTTTAGAATTGTTTGTTATAGCTCTGTGATAAATGCTGGTGTTCTTTTAACAGGGATTGCATTTATTTTTTTTTTTTTAATTTTTTTAACGTTTATTTATTTTTGAGACAGAGAGAGACAGAGCATGAGCAGGGGAGGGACAGAGAGAGAGGGAGACACAGAATCCGAAACAGGCTCCAAGCTCTGAGCTGTCAGCACAGAGCCCGACGCGGGGCTTGAACTCACGGACCGTGAGATCATGACCTGAGCTGAAGTCGGCCGCTTAACCGACTGAGCCACCCAGGCGCCCCAACAGGGATTGCATTTAATGTGCAGTTTGCTTTGTGTGATGTAGACATTTTAGTGATATATGTTCTTCCAATCCATGAGCATGGGATGTTTTTGCATTTTTTATTTTTAGTCTTCTTCAATTTCTTTCATAAGCGTTCTATAGTTGTTAGAGTATAATCTTTTACCTCTTTGGTTAGGTTTATTCCTAGGTATCTCATGGTTTTGGTGCAATTGAAAATGGGATTGATTCCTTGATTTCTCTTCCTGCTTCTCTTCCTGCTCTTCTTGCATTATTGGTGTATGAAATGCAACTTATTTCTCTACTTTTTAAGTGTTATTTGAGAGAGAGAGAGTGCAAGCAGGAAAGAGGGGCAGAGGAACAGAGAGAGAGAGAGAGAGAGAGAGAGAGAGAGAGAGAATCTCAAGCAGACCCCATGCTCAGCATGGGGCCTGACATGGGGCTCCTTCTCACGACCATGAGATATCACCTGAGCTGAAATCAAGCGTCAGTTGCTTAACTGACTGAGCCACCCAGGTGCCCTCTGATTTCTATTCTTTGATTTTATATGCTGTGACTTTGTTGAATTTATGTATCAAGTCTAGCAATTTTTTGGCAGAGTCATTTGGGATTTCCACATAGAGTATCTTATCTCTGTGAAGAGTAAAGGTTTGATTTCTTCCTTGCCAATTTGGATGCATTTTATTTCTTCTTGTTGTCTGATTGTTGAGGCTAAGACTTCCAGTACTGTGTTGAACAACAGTGGTGAGAGTGGGCATCCCGGTAGTGTTCCTGAAAAACTGAGAGCTTTTCCCCCATTGAGGATGATACTAGTTGTTGGCCTTTTGTATCTGGTCCTTATGATATTGAGGTACATTCCTTCTATCCCCACTTGCCTGAAGGTTTTTTGTATCAAGAAAAGATGCTTGTATTTTGTCAAATGCTTTTTCTGTATCTATTGAGATGGCCATATTGTTCTTATCCTTTCTTTTATTAATGTGTGTAACACCTTGATTGACTTGCAGGTACCAAAGCAGCCCTGCGGTCCAGTAGTAAATCCCTCTTGATAGTGGTGAATGATTCTTCTCATGTACTGTTAGATTTGATTTGCTAGTATCTTGTTGAGAATTTTTGCATCAAAGGTTACCAGCGATACTGGCCTGTAATTCTCCTTTTTAGTGGGGTCTTTGGTTTGGGGATCAAGGTAATGTTGGCTTCATAGAATGAGTTCGGAAGATTCCCTTCCTTTTCTATTTTTTGGAACAGTTTCAGAAGATTTGGTATCACCTCTTCTTTAAATGTCTGCCAGAATTCCCCCTGGGAAGCCATTCGGCCCTGGACTCTTGTTTGTTGGAATATTTTTGATTACTGATTTATTTCTTCAGTGATTATAGGTCTGTTCGAATTTTTTTATTTCTTCCTGTTTCAGTTTTGGTAGTTGATATTGTTTGTAGGAATTTCTCCTGTTGTTTCAGATTGCCCAATTCGGTGGCATAGAAGTGCTCATATTATTCTCTTATAATTGTTTGCATGTTTCATTCAATGTATTCTTCTGCTAGAGAATTTCTGTTTGATATTTTTATTTTCCTTTTTGTTGAAATGTCTGTTTGTTCATGCACTTCCCCCCGATTTTTTTGAATTGTCTATTTGCATTTCCTTGTACCTCCCTGAACTTTCTTAAGGTAATAATTTTGAATTCGTTGTCAGAAACTGCATATATTTCCATTTCTTGGGGCTTTATTCGTTTCCTGTTGTGATGTCATAGTTGCCTGATTCTTCGTGATCCATGTCACCCTGCACTGATGTCTGTGTACTTGAAGCAGTTAAGCACTTCTTCCTGTCTTTACAGGCTGGTGTTAACAGGTACAGGCCTTCCGCTGCTGTGTCCCCAGACTGATGGCACTATCTGTAGGATTGCAGTCGAGCAGGACTAAGCCTGGTTACCTGACTGTTGCCGGGTCACCGTTGGGTCCAACATTGGCAGGCCTGTTACCATGGGCATGGGTTGCTGTGGATCCTGCCTGTACCTTGGGTGGACAGGACTGCTCTGGGACTGTGGTTGAGCAGGTCTTGAGTCTGGTCACACGGCCATTTTCAGGCCTACAGTTGATAAGCCTCTTACCAGGGAGGATATGGATGGCTGTGGCTCCAGCTGTATCCCTGAGCATGCTTCCACCAGGTCCCTAGATGGGTAGCACTGCCTTCTGGACCAGGGTAGAGCAGGGTGGGAACAGGATCACAAGGCTCTACAGGATCTACAGTTGGGACTGAGGTTGGTAGACCCCCCAGTGGGGACTCATACAGACATGTGTCCTCCAGTTCCCTGAGTGTACATCATTGCCCTCAGACCCCCATAGATCAGTCCTGGAACTGAGTCCAAAAGAATCCACAGCTAGGAGTCAGGTCAACAGACCTGCTGCCAGGGGAAAACATGTGTGTTTCCAGGTCCCTGGGCCAGCAGGAGTGACTCTTTACCTCCTTATAGTGGGGTTGGGGTTAGGTCTCAGGGCCACCTCTGGTGCACTGAGGTCTGAGGTCAGCAGGTATGATAAAGGGGTCACGGATGGATTGTGGCTCCCCAGGGTCCTTTGGCAAATGTGGTTGTTTCAGGAGCATTGTGAAGCTGGGTTGGAGCCACATCCATAGGGACAGGGCTACTTCCAGTCTGTAGCTGGGACCACTGCCCATGAGCATACCACTAGGGCACTGGCCTGCCTTCACCAGGTGATATTTCATGGTCTTAGGCTTCATTGGGGTTTTGCAACTTTCTACTTGGATCCCAAAGTTCCCACAAGCAGACTTCGTCCGTGGCTGGCTGCCAGGTGATTGTGTTGGGGGATGAGCTGGGCACCTCCTATTCTACCATCTTGCTGACGTCCTGCAGGCACTGTTGTAAGCACTTGACGTTTCATCTCTACAACCTTCCTCTGAGTTCAGTGCAGCATTACATCCATGTTGCAAATAAGCCAAATGAAGCACAAGAGATTAAGAAGCTTGACCGAGATTTTCTAGCCAGAGCCAGGATTCTAACCCCATCAGACTGACATCATAGTCTGTTCTTAAATACTGTGCTTCACCTCTGCCTCCAGTATATAAATTTATATCATGATAGAATTTTCTTCTGTTTCAGGTTCCTTGTGGCCTGGCTTGGAATAGGTTCCTGCTGGCTGCCTCATGTTCTGGGTTTTTTGGTTATTAGAGACTGAAATTCAGTCTTCTTTTCCTAAGTCATGTGTCTTTATTGTAAATAGGATGTGGAAATCTAGAAGATGGTAATTTTGGTTCGTGGTATCTAGAAACAGATCAGCTTAAGAACTGAAACGTGGCTCCAAAAACAGCATGGCTGATTGGCTTGTCTTTGTGGCCTTTTGAGTCCTGTGCAAATTGTCATCATCCATTTTGTTGCAGTCAGGGGCTCTGTGCCATGACCGGGGGTCCGGAGGGGTTTGGCAGACTGTGTGGAAGCCGATGACTCCAGACACATCCTGCAGAGGTGTTTGGGGAGTGCAGTGGCTTTCTGCCTCCTACGTGAATGTCTGGTCCCTGCATAGGTGAAATGGGAGGTTCCTGGTACACAAATTCATCGTCTCATCACCATGTACAAAGAGCTAGGGAAGGAAAATCTACCAGGAAACATTTTAGAATACATATAAAAGAAAACAAAAAGTCAGTTTTGGTTCATGAGCTATTTTGAGTATTTTCCAATTTATATTTATTTGCTCTATTTTATTTTCATTAGTAGAGCTCATTGAAAAAATTCTGGTGTAAGGATTGATTATTTCCTTAGGATTAGTTCTTGAAAGGTCCTTGTAAGAAATTATGTGAATGAAGTTTGAGTTTCTTTTTAAAATTTTCCATAAGGAATTCTGCTCTTAGCCAAGGGCATGCTGTTCCTAGGAAAATAATTGAGCACCACAACTATAATTAATAATGAAGTATAGGGCAGGGAAACCAGGAGAAGCCTGTACCTAAAGAGCATTTGGTACTTTGAAAAAGGGCCATGGGGGTGCCTGGGTGGCTGAGTCAGTTAAGCATCTGACTTCAGCTCAGGTCATGATCTCAAAGTTTGTGAGTTCAAACCCCACGTTGGGTTCTGTGCTGACAGCTCAGAGCCTGGAGTCTGCTTCAGATTCTGTGTCTCCCTCTCTCTCTCTGCCTCTGTCTCTCTCTGTCAAAAATAAATAAACATTACAAAAATAATAAAAAAAAGAAAAAAAAAAAGAAAAAGGTCCACGTATCTAGAACAATGCACTGAAACAAAATGGACCACCACCAATTAGAGCTGGATTTTACCTGGTGCCAGAAACGTGCTGGGTGTTGTTCTCATTGGACACCTGACCTGCGTTCCCCACAGTAACCCTGTGGGTATCATTCCTGTACTTTCCAGATGTGCCAAGTGAAGTTGAGAAGGTACGTGAGATCACGCATGTGGTAAACGGAGGTAGTAGGAGTTGCGTTTTGCAGTTTTTATGTATGCAGAAACTGAAACACTAACAGTGATTGCCGCAAGTCCGCGTCTTAATGTCTGTGCAGTGTTAGCCTTCAGGGGCTGGGTGTTTGAGTTGGGAAGAAGGAGGGAGCAGCAGGTGTGACAGGGGTGTGTGTGGAGGCATCGCAGAAGCCGGGGTTGTCCACACAGTCCCTGCCTTCTTGCCTCTCCCGCCTTCCCTTCCCAGATCCCAGGTTTTACTGCTTTCCTTCTTCCTTTTTTTTCTAGTACTTTTGCAAAGTCTGCAGACAGACTGACAGTTTTTTAAGAGACTTTAAAAAAGCACATTTCTCTGTGTACCTTTTTTTTTTAATTTTTTTTAACATTTTTATTTATTTTTGAGACAGAGAGAGACAGAGCATGAATGGGGCAGGGTCAGAGAGAGAGAGAGCCACAGAATCCAAAGCAGGCTCTGGGCTCCTAGCTGTTAGCACAGAGCCTGACGCGGGGCTTGAACTCACAGACCGCGAGATCACGACCTGAGCTGAAGTCGGATGCTCAGCCGACTGAGCCACCCAGGCGCCCCTAATCACTCTTTTTTTTTAATTTATTAAAAAAATTTTTTTTTCTGTGTAACTTTAAGTTTCAGATGGATTTTTCTTTTGTCTTAGATTCATGTTTGATTTTGTTTGATTTTGTTTGTTTGTTTGTTTGTTTGAAGTAGGCTCTGTGCCCAGTGTGGAGCCCAGCGCTGGGCTTGAACTCAAAACTGTGAGATCAGGACCTGAGCTGAGATCAAGAATCCGAGGCTTAAAACATAAGAGACTGTTAAAATTAAGAACAAACTGAGGGTTGATGGGGGGTGGGAGGGAGGGGTGGGTGGGTGATGGGTATGGAGGAGGGCGCCTGTTGGGATGAGCATTGGGTGTTGTATGGAAACCAGTTTGACAATAAATTTCATATTAAAAAAATAAAAGAATCCGAGGCTTAAACGACTGAGCCACCCAGGTGCCCCTAGAAGTATGTTTTAATGTCATGGTTTAACTTGGAAATAGCATCTCTGTAGGAAAATAACTTCGCAGCAGCTTTTCTCTTTTCCAGCACCTAGCAGAGCATCTGCTCCCCTGGTGCTCTTCCCTCTCCATTACCTTCCCAGATAGCTCGCTTGTACCTCTGATGTGGATGTCTCCTAGGTTTGGTTGAGGACCTTCTATTCTTATTCTCTGAAAGGTCTTTGGGAGTCTCATCCACAGCTAAATTTTCTGTGGTCGTGTTTATGCTAAGTTTCCAAAATTTCTATCTCTAACCCCAGAATTCCCTGCTGAACTCCAGCCTGTATTTATCCAGTTGTCTAATTGAAATCTCTGCCATGGTAGCCGAGAGGTCTCCCAGACCCTGGTTCTGAAACGGCTCACTCTTTCTTCAGATGTCATCTGTTGTCTCCATCTCGGTGGCCATACTGTTCACCCGGGATGCTACTCCAGAAACCCGGGGCTGTTCCAGCCCCACTTTCTTTGCATCCTGTACTGTCTCCAAGTCCTATTGATTCTTCCTCCTTCTAATTTCTAGAATGCTCCTCCCCCATGCCTCTATTTTCTCTAAACCTCGGTCGAGGCTCTTCAGTCTGTGTGCCATCGTCCTCCATCTACCTGTGTAATCTCTTGAAACTGTAATCCAACCTGTCACTTCCCTACTTGAAATACATGAATGCAACTAAAATTCCAACTAGTCTTAATCACGGTGCCTTTCAGGGCCCTGTCTGTTCTCTAGATCATATGTGGTTGAGCTGTCCTATCCCAAGCCTTTCTGACCCCATGCAGTTGCCCTAACCAGGTGCTGTTGTCCAATAGTGAGATAGCGGGCATTGCACATTTTTATGTTTCATCTTTTGAGAATCAACTGATCACTGGGTAGGTTTTGGAGCCTGTCTTATCAGCAGTAAATATGCGAGGAGGAATGCCTTTGTATGGGTAGTTCTCTCTGCCTCTCCTTTTTACCAGTGATCACGTTTTTTTGGATGCTTTTCATTTTGGAAGTGGCAGAAGATAGGAGGGAAAGAGACCCAAGATGATAAATTTTGAACAGGGTGAGTAGCAGCCAGGGTTGCCAAGATGCATCCCTCCAGGACGTGCCCATCACAGCATAGTCTTTCTGAGTGGTGTTCCCTGAGTTGTACAGTGCACAGCCTGTGATGCTGAAGAGGACAGACCTGGGAACAACCCTGCTGTGAGGCTCCAGGGTCTGGAAGGAAATGATGCCTGGCTGAGAGGCCTAGGAAGAATGTGATGAAGGTATGGGTGCACAGGAACATGTGCACAGAGGAGTGTGTGTGTGTATGTGTGTGTGTGTGTGTGTGTGTGCGTGTGTGTGCATGTGTGTTGAGGGTAGAAAAGGAAGCTCAGTGTTACCAGTGAAGTCAAAGACTGAGGATGGGGCTTCTAATATGGTCATATATGACTTAACATGGTGTGTCTGTTGCTGGGGGCAGGGATGGTAGGGTTGAGAACAGGGGGTGGAAACTTGGGTACAATTGAGGGAAGTAATCCACTTCTGACCCCCAGTTTTTCATTGGTTTCTTTAAGAAACATATTTAAACAAAAACCAAAATTGTTAGGCTTAGATCTATAAATATTATAGCCTTCATCAAGTACAAAAAGATTGAGATGGAGGGAGGTGGGTGGGGGATGGGCTAAATGGGTGATGGGCATTAAGGAGGGCACTTGTTATGATGAGCACTGGGTTTTATATGCAAGTGATGAATTTTTTTTTTTTTTAATTTTTTTTTTCAACGTTTATTTTTATTTTTGGGACAGAGAGAGACAGAGCATGAACGGAGGAGGGGCAGAGAGAGAGGGAGACACAGAATCGGAAACAGGCTCCAGGCTCTGAGCCATCAGCCCAGAGCCCGACGCGGGGCTCGAACTCCCGGACCGCGAGATCGTGACCTGGCTGAAGTCGGACGCTTAACCGACTGCGCCACCCAGGCGCCCCATCAAGTGATGAATTATTAAATCTACTTCCAGAACCAATGTTACACCATATGTTAACTAGAATTTAAATACAAATTTGGAAAAAATATTATTTCTTTTTGTAGTAGATGAATTGGAGCTTACAACCTGTAGTTGTAACCTAGTAATCCTGGCTTAGGGTCTGTATCATAGGTAAATGTCCTCTGTGTCCCTTGCTAGTCTTTTGTTTTCCTCATTTCAGAAGGAGCCCCCTTACAGAGGTTTGTGTTTGTGCAGATTCCATTAGCACACCCTGGCTCCTCCTCCCAGGTGGTGCAAAAGTAGAAATGAAAATACCTCCTCATTAAATTCTGCAACATAGTGGAACTAATTGTTAGGAATTACATTTAAAACTGTCCCCCAGGGGCACCTGCGTGGCTCATTCGTTTGAGTGTCCAACTTCGGTTCAGGTCATGATCTCCAGGTTTGTGGGTTTGAGCCCCGTGTCGGGCTCTGTGCTGACAGCTCAGAGCTTGGAGCCTGCTTTGGATTCTGTGGCTCCTTCTCTCTCTGCCCCTCCCATGCTCATGCTCTGTCTCTCTGTGTCTCTCAATAATAAATAAACATTAAAAAATTAATTTGTAAAACTGTCCCCCAAGCCCCTCCTTGGAAAAAAAAAATTCTTGAATCCAAAATGTAAAAACTAGGCAGTATAACAGATGAACTTCAGGTCTTTTCTAACAGTGCCTCCTGTTCAGGTGACACAAATATTAGGAATGAGGTTATGAGATGTAATTAACTCTGTGCCTATACTGTGACTCCCTGAATCCTTCCAAGTTGACTTTAGGAAGATTGGCAGTGGAAACGATGTTGTCAAGCATTTGTCATTTTGCTGTAGCTACAACAAATAAAATAGGAGGACACTAACTAGGAGGAAATTTTCAGAAGGGTGTGCTTACGGTAAACGTTGGTTTCTGCTGTTTCGTATCCTAATTTCACTTTGATTAGGTGAAAACTTGCATTGACTTGAGAAGTGGTCCCACTGCAGGAAGCATGGCAGATAGTTGTCACAGCTCCTGTAAACTCCTACTAATCTCCCTGGTAACCACAGCCTGGAGTGCCTCGGTGACAAGAGGTCCGAAGGAATGCTGGGATGAAGCAAGGCCTGTGTGCTGTCTGTTGGTAATTTGCCAGTCAAGCCAGAGTGCCATGTTTTCCGACTAGAACCTGCCCACTTGCTTCTGCTTCTGCTCTTTCCTCCTCTGGGAATACCCTTTCTGTCTTGCGGTTTACGTTCCAAATACAGCCTTCTCCAAGAAGCTTGTCCTGATGCTCAAGCCAAAGCAGTCTCTGATTTTCCAAATTCATAGTTGAAACATTGCTTTATGCATTATGAGAGTCAAAACAGTGCATTCTGGTTGTGAAATAATTGGAAAACAGAAAAATACACAAGGAAACAGGAGCAAGGTTCTCCTTATTCACCATTCTTAGAGAGCAGCTGTTAGCATCACATAATGTGTTCCATCTGGCCATTTTCTCTGCATTTTTTATACAGTAGTTGCAACATGTATGCCGTCCTGCATTGTCCTCTCCTGAGCACTGCCCTTCCATTAACAAATACTCATACACATTTTAGTGGCTATATAATCTTTATTATATGGCTATTGATGGAGTCATCAGTTCTCATGTTGAATGTTTAGCTTGTTGCCTGTTTTCCTATTTTTAAAAGATTTTTTAAAATATTTATATTTGAGAGGGAGAGAGAAAGACAGTACACTTGAGCAGGGGAGGCACAGAGGGAGAGGGAGGCACAGAATCCGAGCTGTCAGCATGGAGCCTGACACGGGGTTTGAACTCAGGCTGGGAGATCATGACCTGAGTCAAAGTCGGGCACTCAACTGACTGAGCCACCCAGGTGCCCCTGTTTTTCTATTTTTTAAGAATCCTAAAATAAGATTCTTTGTGCATTTGGGGTTTTTTTGAAGGATACATTTCTAGAAATGGAATAACCAGACCAGAGTTTATTGACAGATTTAAAGACATCGGATTTGTCTTGCTAGACTGATTTTCAGAAAGTTGTTGTTTTTTGTTTTTTGTTTTTTTTAAGCAAACTCATACTTCTTCTAGCAGTGTATGTGACATAGGGTCAAATGTATCTTTGCTTATTTGACCAAAAAAAAAAAAAATACCTTTTCCCTATGTTATGAGATAAGAGTTTTAAAATATTAGCACTTCCTGGCATTCATTGGGTATTGGCAGATTTTCTCTCTCAGAGAGAGGCTGGCAGGTCCACCCCCGTGCTCGTGCTTGGTAGATTAGCTGTCTCGGCTGATGCTGGACCTTCAGTTCTGGTGACTGACTTCTGCAATGCAGGAAATGAAATTCCTTAAGGAGTTACTGGGTTGCCTTACAAATGAAATGCTGTGCCCTCTCCCAAGCATCGGAATTCCCTGGTAATATCTGCTACTCATTTGTCAGGCTGCTTGACCCTGACCATGTGGCTCTCAGGCACCTGTGCTCTTGGGAGTTGCCTGGTCTTCATGTAGATGGTCCAGGGACTATATTCCTGGTCAGGGCAGTCAGTCCCTGTAGTGACCATGACGGGAATGGGCTAGGAATAGACCCTTCCTCATTTGAGAGCAGCATTTTTTTTTTCAGAAAGGAGGGGCATAGAAGATTTTTAACGTATAGGCCTTTTTAAAGTTCATTGATTTATTTTGAGAGAGACCAAGTGGGGGAAGGGACAGAGAGAAGGAGAGAGAGAATCCCGAGCCAATTCTGTGCCATCCATGCAGAGCCTGATGCAGGGCTTGAACTCACAAACTGTGAAATCATGACCTGAATCATGATCAAGACTTGGATGCTTAACTGTGCCACCCAGGAGCCTCTAAGATTTTTTTAAAAGAGGGATTTTGTATAGAAAACTTCCACATTCTCTTGTCTGGAAAGAAGGTGAAGGGAAAGTGTCTTTCATAGAGTTGGATCCCTGTCTGTTTAGAAGGTAGTGTCTGGGGTAAAGGAAGTAGATAAAACAATACTCAACAGCAGCCACTTCCTTCTTTTGCTTTTGCTCCCAGGGTGAGTTGATTTTGCACAAAGTGTCAGCAAGCATGGACCTCACCTAATAGTCACCCCGGGGTGAAGATGGAGAACATACCAGCAGACCCTATTTCCAAGGGTAGAAAAAAGGGCAAAGGTCTCTAAGAACATGGCGCCTTGCTCTAGTCCCAGTGGCAAAAGTGATGTTGGAGGGTCATTTCCTTCCTTAGCTTTTGTCCAGATGAACCACAGACCTGGGCATTTTAGTAGAAATTAAACGATTAAATGATTAGGGGACTTGGGCTGCTTGCTAGCCTTCTTGTCCTGTGACTATATGAATGGGCCTTTGTTTAGCAGCCTGGGTGTTTCTAGTACTTGGGAATTGTTTATGATGAACTGATTCCATCTTCCTCATCAGACCTTTAGGTAATTGGAGGTTTATTTGGAACACCTGCCTAGACTATCCATTATCTACTGGAAGATCTTTTGGATGTGGCATTCTCCCTGCCAGGCAGGACTTCACGTGACGTTCCCCAGTCCCTGCACCTCCCATCTCTCAGTCCTCACAAGTGCACCTGTCCCCCAGGCCCTGTGTCTCCAGGTAATCACCCCAGGCTGTTCATACCCCAAAATGGTGATAAAACAAGATCCCTCCTCCTGCTAATAAGACTGTGGATTTTGTGAGGTATTAGGAGATGCTGGGATTTGATTATCATGAAGTACCTATTACAGAACCCATAATGTTCCCCCATCTTTCATATCATCTATCTAATCTGTCCTTGTAAGGATGCTGAGAATTATGGACTATGTTTCTCAGAT
This sequence comes from Prionailurus viverrinus, assembly GCF_022837055.1. Taxonomy (NCBI): domain Eukaryota; kingdom Metazoa; phylum Chordata; class Mammalia; order Carnivora; family Felidae; genus Prionailurus; species Prionailurus viverrinus. Next base: position 69,797,814 of record NC_062562.1, on the reverse strand, counting down.
TTCTTTTTTTTTTTTTAATTTTTTTTCAACGTTTATTTATTTTTGGGACAGAGAGAGACAGAGCATGAACGGGGGAGGGGCAGAGAGAGAGGGAGACACAGAATTGGAAACAGGCTCCAGGCTCTGAGCCATCAGCCCAGAGCCTGATGCGGGGCTCGAACTCCCGGACCGCGAGATCGTGACCTGGCTGAAGTCGGACGCTTAACCGACTGCGCCACCCAGGCGCCCCTGTTTCTCAGATTTCTATATGCAGTCTTGGGCCAGGAGGAATACGGGAAATTCCAGCTCAAGGATGATAAAATTAAAGGTGATTAAAGTCCATTAGATGGAGTACACATAAAAGAGAACTTTATAATTACCAACAGCCAACTTGGTCACCCACATACTGTATATTATTCGCTTGCCAACACAGAGAAGTCAGCCTGTTTGGGAGAGTATGTGTCATCTGGGTGTTAAATATTAAATTTTCTGCTAATGGAACAAAGGTAGGTCACTGTGAGGGATGACAAATATACATTTTCACCTGTAATGTGAGAAAATGAGCAGGGAAGCTTGCTAGGTACCCTCCTGGATATCCTGAAGTCCTGAGGGACAGACTGGGCCTTTGAGGTCAAGTCAGTTGGCAACCAATCTTCTCAAACTGAGGACACTGATGTGCTAGGAGAAAAGGAACACACAGTATCAACTTAGCATATCTGCCTGGAGCCTCCATTTAACTCCAAGTTTTTAGGGAGGAAGAAAGGTTGTCCTGGAATTTATAAATAACTGAAAACATTATGCATGAAATGTTATACTGCTATATCATGGAACAGAACGCAGTAGGTGTATTGAAGAGAAAGCTGGAGATGTCAAAAGAATTTGCATTCCATTGGAGACCACATCTTTATTCACCTGCTTGCATTCCCAGAGTCTGGTGTCCATGCTGTTGGGCACCACCATGGGTATTTTGGTAAAAAGGTTGAAGTGTATTGACAAGGGAAGAAGCTGTGATGTGAAACTGCTGGTGGGATTTTATGGGAAGTTGGTAGAAAGTGATTCTGTGCGCAGAAGACAGTGATTGCAAATGCCTGCAAATGAACACGTGTGGCTGACTCGATCCATCTCCTAGGGAGTGGCAGGAAGTGTAGACAGCTAACAAAGGCCTCATCCTGTAAAAGGTATGCAGGGAGGTAAGCAGTGCTCAGTACCATCTGACAGGTTTTTGGATTTTTTCCAAGTTGGAAGTCTAGATTTTTCTGTAAAGTTTCTTTACATTAAAACTGTTGTGGGCCAAACAAAACATATCCTTGAGTGGCTAGTGGAGATGACCATTCTCAACTCAATTTCTAGTAAGGGCTTGAATGATTGGCATATTTAGTTCTGCGTGTACAGAGGTCTCTGTAAAGCTGTTTTCTTGCTGTTACTGGAATTTGCATGATTCTGTAACTCCCAAGAAGCTGGCAAGATTTTTTGGTATAGAGGGGCTTAAGTTGAAATAATAGGTTCCTATACCTACATGTCAGAAAAGAACAGTATTGCACTATAAAATCAGCCCAAATGTCCTGCCTAACATCAGTGACTTCTGTGGCATCATAGTTTGAAAGAGACTCAGAAGTCACCTGGCTCCTGCCCAAGGGGGAGGCGATCTTGGTCCTGCTGGGATTCTGTTATCTGTGCAATCCCTTGAGTCTCTTTTGTCTTTCTCCACAGCCTCAGAGATGTGATGGGGTTTGACCTGGATGTTACTAGGCATTAGACGAGAGCCATGGAATAATGCCCAACCCAGTACTAATTCCTGGAGTTGTGCGGGCTCCTCCCACATCCTTACAGCTGACCTGGGGCTGCTAAATCCAGGGATTATGTGCCTGGCCTTCTGCCACATTGGGCAGTTGGCATAATGTAGGTCAAGAGAGCTGAGTCTCTTCTCTCACTTTGCTGCTCACATACTGAGTTGTCTCAGCTGTTCCATTCATCCACACTGAAGGCTGCCCATCTCCCCAGGACCTGGAGGCATGCTGAGGAGAGTGCCCAATATTAGCTTCCCTCAGCCTCTGGAAAAAGACCATAAGTCCTACAAGGTGGACTGCAAGGCCCTTCGCTCCTGCTGCAGACTCTTCACCACTCCTCTTTGCTCTCTGTATTTCAAAGCCAGGAGCCCTAATTCAGGTTTTTGTTCTTGTATATCTGTTTGAGTATAATGTGTTTGCATATTTTTAAATCAGTTTTTTTAATATAATTTATTGTCAAATTGGTTTCCAGACAACATCCAGTGCTCCTCCCAACAGGTGCCCTCCTCCATGCCCATCACCCACTTTCCTCTCTCCCCCACCCCCCCCACCATCAACCGTCAGTTTATTCTCAGTTCTTAAGAGTCTCTTATGGTTTGCCTCCTTCCCTCTCTGTAACTTTTTTTTCCCCCTTCCCCTCCCCCCTGGTCTTCTGTTGAGTTTCTCAGGATCCATATAGGAGTGAAAACATATGGTATCTGTCTTTCTCTGCCTGACTTATTTCACTCAGCATAATACCTTCCGGTTCCATTCACGTTGCTACAAAAGGTCATATTCCCTTCTTTCTCATTGCCATGTAGCATTCCATTGTATATATAAACCACATTTTCTTTATCCATTCGCCAGTTGATGGACATTTGGGCTCTTTCCATAATTTGGCTATTGTTGAGAGTGCCGCTATAAACATGGGGGTACAAGTGCCCCTATGCATCAGCACTCTTGTATCCCTTGGGTAAATTCCTAGCAGTGCTATTGCTGGGTCATAGGGTAGTTCTATTTTTAATTTTTTGAGGAACCCCCACACTGTTTTCCAGAGTGGATGCACCAGTTTGCATTCCCACCAATAGTGCAAGAGGGTTCCCGTTTCTCCACATCCTCGCCAGCATCTGTAGTTTCCTGATTTGTTCATTTTAGCCACTCTGACTGGCCTGAGGTGGTAGCTCAGTCATCATCAGGGAAAGAAAATTAAGTCAGCTTTTAATTTTGGAATAATTTTGGATTCACAGAAAACTTGCAAAGCTAATACAGAGTTCCTGTGTGTTCTCTTACCCAGTTTCCACTAATTTAACGTCTTAGTTAAATTAACATCTTACACTGCCGTGCTACATTTGCTAAAATAAGACACATACATGTATTACTATTAATGGATCTTCAGGCTTTATTTGAATTTCACCATTTTCCCTACTAATTTCCTTTTTTTTTTTTCCTACTCTAGGATCTAATCCGGGACGCCATACTGAATTTAGGCATAATTCAGTTTTGCCAAAACTTCCTGCTTCCTGTCATCACCTTTCCCTTTTCATTAGGTGTTTGCTTTGTACAACCATTCTCAGCTTGGGGAACACCCTGGGGACAATCACATATTCATTTGCATGGGTTAATGATTAAACCCAAGAGCCTCAACCCCCCTGCCAAATGATAGCTCGATTGGCTTGGAAGGCATTGCTCCCAAAACACTTGTGACTGGTGGCTTCTCAAGAGCCTTGTGGATCAGAATAGGAGCAGGTGGTGCCCAAGCAGCGTTTATCCATCCCTGAGCTTTGTGGGACGTGTAACCAGTGTGTGTCACAAGCTGGGCCTCCAGCTGCAGTAGCGTCTGTTTTATTTTTTCAGTCACACCAGAGTGTAATCATACCTGTGTTTATCTCTGGGTGAATCCAATTATGCTCGCTGGCCAGAAGGGGTTGGGGGTGGGGCAGGAAAGAGTACAGGTCTCCTGCCCCAGCTGGTGCACCTTTGCGCCCACGTGGGACCTGTGTTGGTTGTGTGCTGCTTTGTGTTGGAGGCGGTGGGACACCAGGAGAGCATCCAGGGACAGGTGCTGGCCGGGAACCACGAGTTCTTCCACATCGCAGCAGCAGGGGCTACAATGGTCCAGAAGGATGCTCTTCCTGATGAGACTATTTCTCTCCTAACCTGGTCTTGCCTCAGACCTTCTTCTTCAATAGAAGTGGTGATCATTGGTAATATTGACTCTAAGTGGCTTTTGCTGTTGAATTAACAAGTTGATTCTACTTTTCTAAATTATTTTTTTTTAAGTAATAATATAAATTGGAAAGGTTAATAGAGCCAGAGTTTAAAACTAACAACTCCCTCATACTTCTGCTGTTGTGGTCTGCTTCTCAGAGGCATTTATTTTCAACCTTTTTAGCTGATTCTTTTAATCTTGGCCTTCAAAGTTTAAAACATACACATAGACTTCTAGCTCTTGATTCAGTGGTGTCAGACATCTTTTCCATCTCTCTTCCTCTCTCCTGTGAGTATGTTTGGTTATATCAACATACATATACTACTGTATTATGTGTGTGTGTACACACACACACACACACATACATACCCACCATATATATAGTATTTGGTTAAATCCATACACAATATCCTCATTTTTATGACTTTAAATTTTGCTGACTGGTGCCAGGTAGAATACTAATATTTCACTTGTTTTATTGCACAATCTTTTTGTTTTTCCTTGAGTTCAAACTGGCCTCTTGTTTTCATCAGCTTAGTTTATTTCACATGTTTGGCTGAGCTCCCAAGGGGTCCACCAGCTCTACATAACTCCTCAACAAAAATTTCCAGAGTTAAATATCAGATTGTATCTGTCAGTCCCACTTGCCCTCTGGGGAGATTCTCCTGGAAGTCTCCACTCCTCTATGCCAATCACTACTGTTCTCCTTGGGAAGACCCAACAGAAAATTTTCGTCACATTCCAATATCAGAAAGACTGTCTCTTCTCTGAAAATTTTTTTCCCATCCGATGGATCCTGCAGTGTTGTAGCTGATCATGTTTCTGTCTGTGTAGACGGCGGCCGTCTCTTCTCCCCACGCTGACCTGAACTGACAACACCATGCCATTTTGTGTACTTATCTTATTCTAGTTTCATATTTTCCTCTCCTGCTTTCCCTTTCACTCAGCTGTTACGTTTTTTAAAATGTATTTTAGAACTCAACACAAATTCATACATGCAAGTTTTTCTTATAATTTTTAAAATTTAGAAGATTGTTCATGTCCTAACGGAAACCCCATACCCATTAGCAGTCACTCCCCATTCTGCCCTTCCCCTCACCCAGCCCTGAGCAACACTAATCTGCTTTCTGCTTCCTAAATTTACTCATTCTGCACATGTTATATAAATTGAATCAAAAATGTGTGGTCATCTTTGATTGGCTTCTTCCCTGTTACAGCACGTATCAGTAGGTTGTTCCTGTACATTTGAGTTGATTCCACTTTGGGCTGTTATGAGCAATGCTTCTACAAATATTTGTGTACACGTTTTTATGTGGACATATAATTTCTCTTGAGTGTATACCTAGGAACGAAATTGCTGAGTCTTATGGTAATTCTGTTTAGCCTTCTCAGGAACATTCCAACATTTTTTTTTTGTAAATAGCTGTACTATTTTATATTCTCACCAGCAGTGTATGAGGGTTCTCATTTCTCACATCCTTGCCAACCCTTGTTATTATCTGTCTTCTTTATCATAGCCATCCCAGTGAGGGTGGGGTATCTCACTATGGTTTTCACTTACTTTTCCCTGATGACTCATGATGTTGAGTATCTTTTCATGTGCTTCTTGGCCATTTGTATATCTTCTTTGGAGAAATGTCTATTCAAATCCTTTCCCTACTTAAAAAATAATATCTTTATTGACATATAATTCACCTACATATCATTCACCTATTTAAAGTATACAATTTAGTGTTTTTTGATATTCACAGAGTTGTGCAAGTATCACTACAATCAGTTTAACAACATTTGCATCACCCCCCCCCCCCAAAAAAAAATCCTGTAGTCATTAGGAGTCTTTCCTTTGTGTGTTTTAAAAAAAAATTATTAAAATGTTTTTAATGTTTATTTATTTTTCAGAGATAGAGCATGAGTGGGGGACGGGCAGAGAGAGGGAGACACAGAATCTGAAGCAGACTCCAGGCTCTGAGCTGTCGGCACAGAGCCGGATGCAGGGCTGGAAGTCAGAAACTGCAAGATCATGATCTGAGCTGAAATTGTACCCTTAACCCACTGAGCCACCCAGGCGCCCCTCTTTTTTTTTTTTAACCTCCGCTTCAGATAGGCAGCAGGTAGAACACAGAATAAAGGTAATCCTTGAGGCTGACAGAAGCAAAGTGATGCTGATGGTTGCTCCTGAACAGTCCAGTGGTCTAGCCAGTCATCACCTCGGACACGTGGTCATTCCCCTCCTGCTCCGGGTGGGCTGAGGCAGCGTGAAGACGCAGAATGTCATCGGCAAACAATTCTGGGCCAAACACAAGGACAGAATGAAGGTTCATTTACTTTATGAGCTTCATAGAAATTTATTGGGTAGCCCGGGAATGTAGCCAACTCTTATATAATTACTGCTGTATGAAAATGGATCCTAAATTTTATTTTATTTTTTTTTTTTAATTTTTTTTCAACGTTTATTTTATTTTTGGGACAGAGAGACAGAGCATGAACGGGGGAGGGGCAGAGAGAGAGGGAGACACAGAATCGGAAACAGGCTCCAGGCTCTGAGCCATCAGCCCAGAGCCTGACGTGGGGCTCGAACTCACGGACTGCGAGATCGTGACCTGGCTGAAGTCGGATGCTTAACCGACTACGCCACCCAGGCGCCCCAGGATCCTAAATTTTAAATCACCTATTTGGAAATAGACTTTTGAAATATGATCTGCTTCTAAATTAGGATGTACCTGTGTTAATTCATTAGTGTTCTTTTCAGTAGCTTTCCCATCATATGGGGGACTGTGTGTGTGCAGTTCTGTGTGATATATGTATATGTATGTGTGTGATACGTGTATGTGTGTGTATAATCATGCTTATCCATTTATGCTAGCTATTGTCCATTTAGTTGGCTCTGCAATCATTTACTGAGCCTGCCAATGGCTATTGTTGTCCCCAGATCATGGCAGGAAGGCAGAATACCTTGGGACCTCTGTCCTTCAAAACTTCACAGTCTGTTGGGGGAGAGCATGAACTCCACACAGGCAGGGTCTGCTGTAAGCACTGGTTCTCAGCCAAGAGGAAGGGGCTGATTATTCAGATGTGAATTACTCAGAGCCTCTGTTTCTCTTCCTTTTGGCCTCACACTTGGCCATGTCACAGCTCATTAGTTTTGTTTTAAGGACAAGTAGAGAGAAAGGAATAGGGAGAAACTGAATTCACTTTGTTTGAAGCGTTGTGGTAAAGGAGTAAATACCAATTGAACTGTCATTCTTAAATTACCCGGGGATTTAATCTATGTTGATCTTGATTTCTATTTTATTTTATTTTATTTTTAAAGTTTATGTATTTACTTAGAGAGCATGCAAGCTGGGAAGGGGCAGAAAGAGGGAGAGGGAGAGAATCCCAAGCAGGCTCCACACTGCCAGTGTGGAGCCCGATGTGGGGCTTAAACTCACGAACTGTGAGATCATGTCCTGAGCTGAAATCTAGAGTTGGATGCTGAACGGACGGAGCCACCCAGGAACTCCTCTTACTTTCTATTTTTATAGATAGTTGATTTTAATGGTTTTAATTTTTTGAGCAAAATTAATGCATGTATGTGGTTAAAAAAGGTATGAAGCAGAATGTGAGGCCTTCTCTTCACCCTATTACCTCCCAACCCTAGACCTTCTCTGCAGAGGGAGTTATCTTTAGTTTCTCTTGTAGCCCTATGAATTTTTATTTTCTAATTTGTATACTCAGATACTTTGTTAAAAGTACACGGATCATATTATACATGCTGTTCTGCAATTCGTTTCTTCTTTTTTTCTTAAGAGATATTTCTTAGAGATATTTCTATATCAACGTGTATAAACCCACTGCATTTCCCTTAAAATTAAAGAGTGCTCCTTAATGATCGTGACTTGTTTAATCAGCTCCTTTTGAAGGACATTTAGGTACTTTCTAGCTTTTTGCTGTTACACACAGTGCCCCGTGAAACTCTTGGACGAGTGTCTGTCTCATGATCTTTGGCAGGCTTGCATTGACAGGTTATTACATTTGTCATTAAACCACGCAAGGTCATAGTTTACAGTGATTCTTAGCTGGGCTGTGGAATTGGATTTGGATTGTAGTGTGAGTGATCGTATGTGGTTTGGGTGCAGCCTTGTAGGAAGAGCTTATACTCAAATTTTGAGAAAATACTTGAGGATTAAGTTAGAGAAGGACCGAAATATATTGTCCATTTCAGAGTGTTGGACTTACTCTTTGCATCTTTACATTACTTTGGAGGCTGGATGGATGGAGACTAAATTTTTCTTGGGATTGGAGGTGGATGGGAGGACCAGGGCAGTGGGGTTTAAGAAGATACTTCCAAGTGGGAGACAGGTCGCTATGCAAAGTGCAGACTGCACAAGAGATAGCGTTTATGAATAGCACCTACCCATTCTGGTTTGTAGAAATAGACTTTTCCACGGTTCACGTTCTAGAAGCACTCGTACAGTAAGAGAATCCTGGGAGACACAATCCCTAGGTTAGCAGTGAAAGTTCTTCACCGCATCAGCTGGAGAAGAGAGGTGTCTCGAAGTCCAGGAGGTCTGAGGGCAGCTGACGGGGAAGGGGATGTGACAGAGTTAGGCTGGAGCTGGAGGTCCCGCTGTATGTTCTGCCAGGCTCACTGTGAGCTGCAGTTTCCCAGGTGGGGTCCTCTTGGCCTCCTCACTGGCTTGTGGAGAGGAGCTAAGGAGAGCAGTGAAGGGTGTGGGCAGATTACTCCCCTGATGGATCCAAGCCTCCACCCAGCACTTGGTATAGCTTTTCGCCCATTGTTGGTGAGTGGATTTGGGGAGAGTGAATTTCTGTGGGGGGTTTGAGGATTGGATTTTCGTTTAAGCACCCTGTACATGCCACACAATGTACATGTGGTAGCATTAGGGAAGCAAGCCTGAGTTACACTGATAGGTGCCTGCCTTTGTGTTTAGGAGAATAAGAGACACTGAGCCCCAGGTAACACTGAACTACTGAACTCACTGTAATTACAAAGGAGAAGCCCAGGACGTGTAAATGGTAGGGTCAGACTGTTTTGGGGGTGGCCCCCAGAGTCCCTTCTGCAGAAAGCCTGCAGACTGCCCTTCTGCATTCAGACTTAGGAAGAAATTCATCTTTTTTTCTTAATTTTTTTTTTTTTTTGAGAGAGAGAGAGACAGAGTGCAAATGGGGGAGGGGCAGAGAGAGGGAGACAGAATGCAAAGCAGGCTCCAGGCTCCGAGCCGCCAGCACAGAGCCCGACATGGGGCTCGAACCCACGAACTGCGAGATCGTGTCCTGAGCCGAAGTTGGACGCTCAACCGACTGAGCCACCCAGGCGCCCAGGAAGAAATTCATCTTTAAGTGGAGACCTGATGGAGAGTGGCAGTTAGCTGATGTTGGGGTGGGTGCTAGGGAGTCGTTGTGGGCCTGCACTGGTCAATTGTGAAGGCCCAGGGAACTGTTAACAGTATGCACCTTTCTGGGACAAAGGTGCTTGGCATGAGAGGAGGCATATGTCGTACCACCTTCTGAATGTGGATGATCCCAACATTGTTCAGCCTCTCGTTGTGTTTAGCCAAATCTCAGCTCTTTTTAAGAGCTTCCTCCTTACAGTCCAAATCCAGACTTAGAGCAATCTATATATCAGCAGACAATCCAACTCACTTTCCCTCTAAAATATAAGCCAAATAGGGAGGCTAGTACACAGCCCAACTTAGGAAGTCCTTATTTACTTTTTGGCATTTTGCTCTTGAAGTGCTGTGCTTATGAATCTTTGCAGGCATTTCTGTCGACAACAGAGAAGAAGTTGGTATTTTCTCACCAGTCTGGTGGTTAGCTTTTGGATCTGTTGGCAAACAAAGATTTAGTTCTGACGTAATGTAACAGTAAATGTCTGTTATCCATTTGGGCGGCGCTGTGGGATGTAGTCACTTCCTGTGATATGTATCATACAAGCAGGGTGCACCAGTGATAGATCAGGTGGTTGCTGAGCTGATCTGCTGACTTTTTCATAAGGTCATTCTTGTACTCTGCAGGCACATTGTTGAAAGGGGTGACTTCCCTGGATTAGGCCCTTGGGGCCATTGGGGAGAGTATCTAAAGGCTTCATGTCTATTCAGTGCTTCCTTTTTTAGCCTTTGGCCCATAACAAAGGTTGATTATTAATTTGTTGCCGGCAAGTAACAGTAGCTCTACTATTTCCACCTGTTATCACTGCTTTCAGATCATTCTAATGAAGTCTCCCAGTCATCAGTTTTTGAGTGAATGATGTTTGGTGGCATTTGCAAAATTTGTCACATAAACTTTTTTGGCTGGCACCTGTGAATTCACTCTGTGCTATAAAGTTGCAGCTCTGAGTGTTTTTAGCAGCTAAGAACACTTTCTGAGCGGAAAAGAGATTGGTTTGCCTGCAGGTAGGCTTTGGGCTCCTTTGGTTTGGGATTGTCTGAGGCAGGTTGGCCAAGTCTTGGCAAAGCTGCTAAGCACCCTTGTCTTTTTTGCTCTTGGAGATGCAGTAAATGATAGTGCTGAGAGCAGAGGGGTGCTCCAAGGTATGATTTCTAGTAAGGTTTATTTTGGGAGGATGGAATGAGGACTTTCATGCGGTTTCAGGCATCATTTTCGTTTCTCCTAGGCAATGAGATGATGCCTAAAATAAATCTCATTCTGGCTCCCTGTGGGAGACGCGACAGACAGAGCAAAGAATGGGATTATGAATTATCGTGACACAGGAAAGTGCGACATCTGTCCACTGTCAGAGAAACCACACAGATTTTAGAAACCCACCGGCTTTATTCAGACCGCAACTCTCCGCTTGTTTCCTGTGTTGCCTTGGCCAAGTTAATTCATCTCTCAGAGACCTTCGTTTACTTGCTTCTAAGTACCTCTACTGCCTAACTCTCAGGGTTGTTATGCTGTTAAGTGAGGTTTTACCTGCAGAGTACCTGGAGGATAAGAGGCATTGCATCAATGGCAGCTACTATTTTCACCTTAGAATTGAGCTAGCGTGAAGAGATGCTCTGCCTCATTAGTCGCTAGGGAAATTCCAGTTAAAACCACAGCGGGATACCAGTACAGTGTCAGAGGGCTGAGATCAGAAATAGTAGTCACGATGGTGAGGATGTGGAGAAACTGGAGCCCTCACACTGCACGCAGGAATGTAAGATAGTGCAGCTCTTTGGAAGACAGTGTGGAGATTCTTTAAGAAATTAAACATTGAGTCACCATATAGCCCAGCAATTCCACTCCTAAGTATCTACCCAGGAAATGAAGACATATGTCCGCATGAAGATCTTCATGTGAACGTTCATAGCAGGCTTGTTCATAATAGCCCGAACAAGGAAACAACACGGATAAATAGATAAACAAAGTGTGGTGTGTCCATTCAACGGAATAGTATTCAGCACTAAAAATGAGTGAGCTGCTGACAGCAACAAACACAGATGGACAGAATCCAGACATAAAAGACTGTAAGTTTTATCGTTTCATGTAACTAACTGAACCTTGTAGAAAAGGCAAGAGAAAGCTAAAAGTCTGATCAGCGTTGCCCGGGGCTGGGGCAGGAGCTAGAACTGACTGCAAAAGGACAAGAGAGAACATTCTGGGGTGATGGAAAGGTTCTAAAACCGGATTGTGCTATTGAATGCACAAAGTATAAAAATTTCTAAAATCTCACCAAACTGTGCATTGAAAATGGGTGACTTTTATGTTTGCAGTACTGTGATTTATATTAAGAAATACATACTTGGTTTTCATCCCAGTAAAGGTGTCTGTTGTTATATTAATACTTGATGTTTGGGAGGCACCTAAGCATGGGGGTCTGGTTGCCCACAGAACCAACCATGTGGTTAAAGGGTTGGAACTTTCAGTCCCTCCTCTGATCCTCAGCGAGGGGAGAGAGGTTGGAGGCTAAATGATTTGCTAATGGCCAATGATTTAATCAATAATGCATATGTGATGAAGACTCCATAAAATCCCGAAAGGACTGGGTTCAGAGAACTTGAGGTGGGTGGACACATAGAGATTTGAGGGAGAGCGATGCATTTATAGAGGGCGTAGAAGCTTCATACCCCTTCCTTTTATCTTGCCCTATGCATCTTGTCCATCTGGCTGTTCCTGAGTTCTATCTTTTTATACTAAACCAGTGATCTAGTGAGTCAGGTGTTTCTCCGACTTCTATGGGCCATCATAGCAGATTAATGGAACCTCAGGAGGGGGTCGTGGGAACCTCTGATCCAGAGCCGGTAGATCAGAAGCCTAAGTGAAAACTGGTGCTTGAAGGGGGTCAGGGCACTCTTGCAGGACTGAGCCCTTAACCTGTGGGATCTAATGCTATCTCCTGGTACATAGGGTCAGAGCTGAGTTACTATTGTAGGACACCCAGGTGGTGTCACCAAATTACCGGGTGGTGTGCGGAAAACCCCCACACATCTGGTATCAGAAGTGGCGTGAGTATGGTAGTTGTGTGAGAGTAATGGAGAAACACAAGAGGGTAGGTTTTCCAAATGACATATGAATTAAACCTCATATTGAGCTAGAACCTGGATCACATGACTGTCTCATAAATTATACTTTATGTTGATAATTGTTTTAAAAAATAGCATGGTCGTGCAGCCTGGATGGTTCAGTCAGTTAAGCATCCTACTCTTGGTTTCAGCTCAGGTTATGATCTCATGGTTCATGAGCTTGAGCCCTGCGTCAGGCTCTGTGCTGACAGTGTGGAGCCTGCTTAGGATTCTCTCTTTCTCTTCCCTGCTCTCACTCTCTCTCTCTCTCTCAAAATAAATACATAAACTTTAAAAAAAAAAAAAGCGTGTTTCTCAGAACTCTCATGTTCAAATAGCATGAGTAGGAATGCCTGTATACCCAAGTGTTGTGAGTCTTTCAGCGGATCCCACCTTTGACGCTAATTTAGGACTCATGTGCCACCTGCATCTTGCTACAACAGCTTCTGATAATATTGTTACAAGAATTTCAGGCTCAGTTAAAGGGAGATTTGCAAAGCAGCCCAAAGGAAATCGCACTTCCCAAAATACACTATAGAGTTAGGCTTATATTGTCCCATTTTTCCTATAAACACAGATTTGTTTTTACATTGTTAAAATTATGTAATGTATTTTAAAATGACTGCATAAAATGAGAATTTTTTTCATGATGTTAAACTTCTTAGAAATACAGTTTTAATTGCTGTTTCAGTACACTCTTTCTAGCCGTGTATATTATTTTTCACAAACTTTGTTCATCTCTTACATCTTATTTAATTTATGGTAGGATGATGTTCACTTTTGTTAGCCAATTATGTTTCCTCATTTTAAATATCTCTTTATGTCTACTCTGCACTTCTTTATTGGACAGTAAGTGATCTTCTTTTTCAAGTACAATTTAGCAAATTTAAAAACAGAATGTTCCATACGGAAAGCTTAGAAACTTGATTACCAAGATGAACAATGGAAAAAAAATAATCTCTAATGCCACCAGAAAGGTAATTTATTGTCATTATTTTGGCGTATATCTTTACATATTGTTTTCTCTGTCCTATGATGTGCAGCAAGTATATGCTGTCCTAGATATGCTCTTTATTGGCTTTATTTTTCTTAGCAAAATGCTCCCATACAATTGTATATTTTTCTGGTATCTGATAGTATATGCCTACTAATATATCTTTTGGATGTATTATAATTTTGTTAACCAAACGTACATTTCAAAGGGTTTTTTGATATATATTGAAAATTGTCGTGTGAGACATTATATTCCCAACACTATTATGTGATATGTCTTTACCCTCTTGTCCTCATCAGTAGTTGATACTGTTTTTTTTTTTTTTTATTAAACAATTTGGTAGCTAAAACCACATCATTATAATTTATACTTATTTGATTACTAATGAATTTTGTCTCAGAAAATAGCTTTATTGACCGTTTTTGTTTCTTCTTTGAAGAATTTCCATATCTATTACTTTTATTTATTTTTCCTATTGGAATTTTTATCTTTTATTATGTAAGCTTTTTATTTAAAGATACTAAGTTTATTATATTTCATACCTTATTGTTTGCCTTTTAATTTTGGTTATTGATTAATTTTCATTTCCTGGACATGAGGATTTTTACCTACTTGAATTAAGGACCTTGACTGAGTTCCCCTACCATTCCTTCATGAAAAACTAAGGCAGATAAAGCTAACAAGGAAGCTTTCTTCAGAATAAGTTATGAGAGTCCACAGAATTTTCCAAGGGATATGTAGCTGGGCCTAATTTGTGTCTTATAGTCTACATGTCCCCAGAATCTTCAAGATAGTAATAGACAGTGTTATATATCTAATCGTTATTTGCTGGCTGATTGGTTTCTTCTGTAAGACATCAGACGATCTTTTATTCTGTTATTTAAAGAGTTTCTCTGCTTTCTTTCCTTTAATAAATGTTGCTTGTGAGAAGCCTCATACTTTTATTTAAAAAAAAAAATCAAGGTTCCTTGGAGGCAAGATGTTCCTGAAAAAGAGAATATCCATAAGCCCAAGGATTAAGTAATTAGCACTTAGGAAGTTGATTAAAATTCCAGTACAAGAATTTGAGGCATGCTGACTCCTATTTATTGTTTGAAATTCAGAGACCTTGATATAATTAGCTGTTACTCCCTCCATAAATTCTTGCTCTGACTTCCACAAGGCCTCCTGCTGCCCTCTCTCTCTGTCCCTGGTCCTGAGCATCAGCCCTGCCAGCATCCAAGAGGCTCTCTTTGTTCAGAGTCTGTGCTGAGTGTAAATGCCCACTCTAATTGGGCTAGAACAGAATGCAGCCTACATCCGGTGGCGTGTGTTTCAAGTTCAGCTTTTGACGAATGTGAAAGGAGCACCGAGGTGCAGCCGGGCATCTTTCCCCTTTGACAGAGAGTCCTCAAACTGATTTTCCCAGGGCCTTCCCACCATGTTGAAGAAAGTTGAGGACTTACTGGTCCAGGACAGACTGGTGAAATAAGTTTAAAAAAAAAATCCTTGCTTTCCAGGTGTCAGTGGGATCAGTTCTGTTAGGGAAGCACTACTTTTCCAGTTGGCTATTCATTTAAAGATCCAACTCCATCCCCCTTTGAGCAAAAGGAGAAAGGGTGGGATTTAGATAAAATCCAGTGTTCTGAATCCTTTAGGCACTCTAGTCCTCACTCCTGTGTGTCCCAAAGTCACAGGCAGCTTCATTCTGTCAGAGCCGACTGTGTGCTGTTGTGGTGCAACACTTCTGTTAAGTTGGAGTAGGAGAAGGTTGTACCGTTTTATTAAACGGTGGCATCTGGGACCTCCTATTTTCAGCACAGATAGATTCAGAATAATTTATGTCAGTGTGAGGATTGCTGTTGGGGATTAGCAAAGGATATGTTCTTTGGGCTTATTTAGATCCTGGCTAAATATGGATGACTATATTTAGGAGGGCTCAACTACATGTATAGACATCCTAGTCCTTGAATAATAGAGCACTGGTGTTCTTCCCTGACTGCAGATGTCTTACAAATCTTTCCAGTTTAAACCTTAGATTACCCTTCATTTGCTCCTTATGGTCAGTGTTTTCTCACAATCCTGCATATTCTGCTTTGTGAATGTTGCTATTATTTATGATATCTTTGAAAAAGAGATGGCTATGCTTATTACTTTCATTATACACATGGGAGGAGTATTATATTATGAGTGCATTGAGGGCCTACCGTTTGTCCAGAACCTGGTAGAGAACCCTGGCTGTTGAAGATGCCCAGACGGTAGCAGAGAGCAGCTGACATGACCTCTCCTAACAAATATAGTTTCTGTTTCAGTAGATGGTCAATCCTTAAGAAGCCATGATAGTACCTTTGTAGAATGAGTAGGCCTACATTTTGGGTGGACAGTGGTTTTTGTCCCCTAGTTGATATAGTTAAAACTTGTTTTAGGGCAGGGTTTGTTTGCTTTAGAGAGATTTTGGAAAACTAAATAGTGTGCAAATGTCAGATATTACATACTTAGAATCTTTGTTCTCAGAAGGTTTGAAAGCATTGCTTCTACTTGGATGATCATAGTAAAGTGAGTCATGTGTTGCAGAGAAGTAGGAAAGCTTATTTCAGGGCACCCATTTAGAGATGGAATTCCTGGCTGGGTGTGAGATTCAGTGGACTATACGCTGATCTGGTCAGGCATTTTGATGCATTCAATCTCAGTGACTTCATAAAGCCATCTTATAAATTCAGCAGGGAAGACAGACGATCCTGTTTTAGAAATAAGACAGCTGAGGTGCAGACTGACTGACACCATGGCTGATAAGTGGCAGTCAGCTTGAGAACCCAGCTATGTTCTGATTCATCTTTCTTCGGTGGGATGAATACACCCTTACCCCTTGATGTGGGTGTGTTTTCCTAGTGGACCCTAGCACAAAGCCTTCCTTCTGCCTCTCCCCATACCACCCATCCATTTGCTCACGAAGTCACTTCTGAGAGCCCACCACTATTGGGAATGATCTGGAAACCCTCCTTACTCATCCCTCACAACCTCCCATTTGGCCACATGTCCAGAGCTCCAGCTGTCTGGGTCTGCCCTGAATCCTGGTGCTTATGCTAGATTTCGGGTTTGGAATTGATAGGCGAATCATGGTTTTGTTGGTAGACTTTCACTTGGCGGAACTGGGTCTCAATCCTGGGTGGTTTCTAGCAGGGATCTTCCTTTCCGCCTCCGGCCCTACAGTACCTGATCTTCAGTCCTACCATGAAGCTCTTGGATTGGTGTGCAAGCTGACTTAGGCACCTGGGATTCAGTTAACAAGCATTTAGTGAAGGAAAGACTCGATGATGAAAATTCCCAGAACTTCTTAGTCCTCATTCAGTGTTTTCAGCTGACTCATGAAATATGTCATTCTGTGTTCTTCCAATTATCCAGCTGTAAAAAGGAATAATACCCCATTCTAACGTAGGGAAGTATTATCTGTGTGTATTATTATATAATATGTCTTATACAAGAAAGCTGTTGTAAAAGTCCAGCTACCAAAAATAATGAAGAAGTTACCTGGATGTTTGCAAATGTCAAAAGCTTAAACTAGCTTCAAGTAGCGATAAATGAAACTATGTTTTAATGGTAGATAGCTCAGTTTCAAAAGTGTTTATCTCTTCTGCTTCAGGAAATGTGGCCACAAATTGTTCTGTTTGGTAAAGATTATTTTTATTTATTTTGGGGGGGGGAGAGAGAGAGAGAGAGAGAGAGAGAGAGAGAGAGAATGAATGAATGTGCACAAGCAAGGGAGGGCAGAAAGAGAGAGAGAGAGAATCCCAAGCAGGCCCCACACTGTCAGCACGGAGCCCAACACGGGACTCCATTTCAGGAACTGTGAGATGATGCCGTGTGCTGAAATCAAGAGTCGGTTGCTTAACCGACTGAGCCACCCAGGTGCCCCCACAATAACATTTTCTGAAGAGAATGTTTTCTAAAGGAACAAATGGAGGTTGATACTTTTCAAACTAGGTTTTATTTGACTAGCTTAATGAAAAATGGTAAAAAGGTGATTAGCAAATAACTGTGAACAAAAGTAATGACCAAGGAGGCCCCAGTGAGGTTACTGAGGATCTCAGCAAAAACACCAGAAATACCATTTTGAGATCAGAGGGAGAATGGGATGGAAATAGTGTCCTAACATCTGAGGGCATTGGGAGGGTGTGAAGAGGAGTGTGTTCTCCTCACAAGTTTCTTGTGAAGCTCTTCTAACTTCCCAGCTGTTTGCTGTGTCTGCTTCCTTCCGGCAAAAAAGTGATGTGTGCGTGCAGTGCCCTGATAGTCCTTAGTCGATTTTTGTGGTCTGAGAAGAGTAGATTCTTTACAAATTCCTTTTAACTTAACCTTATTTTTCTCAACGTGAAAGAATTTTACATGATTCCAAAGTCAAACTGTGAATAAAAAAGTATACACAGAGAAATGTGTCATCACTCTCTCTCCCATCTCCTAACCCAGCCCCCATGGGGTAAGCGTTCTCATTAGTTTTTACTATACCTTTCCTGTAATTCGTTTAGTAAGAAATGAACCAAATGTAGAATTTTCCTTTTCCGTAACAAGGAGCATAGTGGATGCACACTTTTGCCTATTGTCTTTTGAGTAACACTGCATCTTAGAAATCATTTCATATTGTTTCCGAGAGACCTCGGAACAAGAGACCTCTTGTTGGCCACGTTGTGGAGATTTCTCGTCGTGTATTTTACCAGCCTGCTGTGAGTATCTGTGTCATTTCTAAGATTTTGCTATTAGAAATAATGCCATGACCAATAAACCTTTGCATATTATGTTTCATATTTGTGGAGAGATGGTCAGTGGTTAAAGAGAAATACATTCATCATTTCCCAGACACTGCTAGATTTCCTTCCCAATCCTCATGTCTGATAGTGCCTGGGAGTTGTTCTGTATTAACAGTTTGGTGCTTTTCGATACCCTGTCATAGTTCTGAAGTTCACACGTACCGCCATAGAGCCCATACACACATCTGTGCATGTCACATGCCCCACCACACGGGCAGCTGAGTGTCGAGGGCAGAGAGAGCCTCCTTTCAGAGTCTGTCAGGCTGTTAGTGACAGATCTGGGAGCAGGATCCTGATGTCTTGGTCTGGAGCTCTCTCTGCCACCCTGTAGTCATAGGGCAGTATGGGGAGAGGTGAGTGTCAAGTTCTAAGAAAGTGTGCCTGTCTCCAATAGTGATGGAGAATAAAGAAGGAACATTTAACATGCCACTTGGAAGAACGACCTGGTTGCTCAGCTTATAATAGAGGACTCTAGTGAAATAAATTGTAGTTTAGGGCAGACACTTGAAATTTCTCTTTCTTGCCAAAATAAATTAATTTCTTCAGCTGTCTGAATTTCCTTTCCTGAACTGGACAGGAACTAACAGAGTCTAAATTAAACTCATTTTCCATTCATACAGCTGGGTCACTTTGGGCTGCCCGAGTGTTCTTCTGAGTGTGCTTCCTAAAGCGCATTTAAACCACCCCCCCTCACCCCCAGTGTTTCACGCTGTTTTCATAACCCATCTGATTTAGCCAGTGTAACACATAATATTTGCTTTCGCCTGTCCACTCTAGAGTCAGGGTCTATTTCTGAAACGTCTTGAGAGCTCTTCGGGAAGACTGTTGTGGCAAGGCATCGCCATACACCTGCTAGCACTGGGCAAGGCAGAGGGCAGATGGCGGGGGTCAGGCTGGGGAGTTGGGTGAGACAGACCCTGCCTTGCCCAAAGAAAGCTTTGTTTTCGTGACGCCTTTCCCTGTGTTCCCACTGGTAGCTTTGCACTACTATTTGGGAGGTATTGTTTATACATAGGGTCCAATGAACTGGATCATGAATGTAGGAAGTTGTGAATTTAAAAAAAAATGGTAGAACAAGCCGAAGAATTTTAGAAATATCTTGTTTAGGTCCACGACAGTGTTTCTGCTTGGAGCTCTCACTGAGCACTTGGTGCCGTCGGCTTGCTCTCACTTGTTGGAGGCGTGTGAGGCAGTCTGTCCACCAGGGCAGCATTTGCACCTGCTGTGCCCCCCATAACGTCAAGTGTGACACTTCCTTGGAAAGCACTCGGGAGGCTCTTAGTGTCTTTCCTCATCACCCTCCCTGTTTCTCATCCCTGGGAATGAGGGCAGGGGGCAGTACTGATGCTGGCAAGTGAATCCTGCTTTACACAGTCTGCCAGATGTGGATCCCCATGGGAGGAGCCATGATTTGAATATGCCTTTTGGAATATTCTGAAATAGAAAGATCTGGAAAGGTCAAAACTGTGGGAAATACCTTTCAAACACGAAAGTTGGGGGGAAATGGAAATAATTGTAATATTTTATTTTTAGCATATTTTAGATATTTAGAGTATCATAATATGTGAATTTTTTAATTTTGTTAAGTTTATTTATTTATTTTGAGAGAGACAGACAGTGAAGGGGAGAGCAGAGAGAGAGAGGGAGAGAGAGACTCTCAAGCAGGCTCTGTGCTGATGTGGGGCTTGAAACCACAAAAATGTGAGATCATGACCTGAGCCAAAACCAGGAGTTGGGCACTTAACCAACTGAGCCACCCAGGTGCCCCCGTACTGTGTGAATTTTTAAAAACAGATTGTCTTTAGTTACTTTTTAATGAATTGGTCATGCCCATGTATGTAGGGAAATTGAAAGCTAGAAAAATTACACGCAAAGAGATGTTTTCCTATGTTTTCTTCTTCCCTTTTAAGAAATATAAAGAAATAAAAAGTCATCGTGGAGGGTGGATCTCCCTCTGATGCAGGGTCTCCCCCAACCCTCTGCTTTCTACACTTCAAGATGTATCAACTTACCTTTCCTTGTGTCTTTTTGTCCGGTCGTCTTAACAATATGCAGATGACTTTCCACTGACAAAGGTTTTCTTACTTCTATTTTCAGTGTACAGAGGCCAAAAAACATTGCTGGTATTTTGAAGGACTCTATCCAACATATTATATGTAAGTATTTGCATTTTTCT
Source organism: Prionailurus viverrinus (assembly GCF_022837055.1). Taxonomy (NCBI): domain Eukaryota; kingdom Metazoa; phylum Chordata; class Mammalia; order Carnivora; family Felidae; genus Prionailurus; species Prionailurus viverrinus. The sequence goes on along the minus strand of NC_062562.1, from coordinate 69,777,426 downwards.
GTTGGTTTGATCTTGTGGTCACATCTTTCTCTGGGAATTATTTCTTTAATAGGTAATAGGACAGCTTATAGGATGGGGAACAGTCAGTTTGGGGAGGTCTTCATCCTTGGTTTCACATGCCTCTGCTCATGATTGTGCAGGTGACTTCCCTAAGGACATTCGGCCTGCTCCAACCACTTACTTTGAAGACAGCATGAAATACCATGTGCTTTGGTCTGTGATGCATGTGGGCTCATACACGATTGGACAAGAGGGGCAAGGTGTCTGAGCAGGGCCAGAGTCATGTTGGATTAGACAAATTTTCCGAGGTAAAGGGAGCAGTGGGAGTAGAATTTTGAACTTGAGCTGGATAGGGAAAAAGTCCTTAGCTCAGCTGCTGGACTATGTGTGCGTGTACGTGTGTGTGTGTGTGTGTGTGTGTTGACAATGAATACAAAGATCACCTGGCCTGTCCCCCCCCCCCCCCCCCCCCCGCCCCCAGACAGGTACAGTCAGCCTTTCATGGCTCTTGGCTTCAAGCAGGATATGTTTCTTCCTATGCCCTGGGTGCCTGCTGGTGTTATTCTAATTAAAGCATTGTTGTCTTTTACCCTGTTGTTTTTAAGGGTTTTTTTAAATGTCTGCTGAGTTAGCCACGTACTATGCTGAGCTACCTGCCTACATGGTCAGACTAACTCTCAAGGTTATCAGTTATTATTTTTATTGTATTTTGCAGTTCCATAGGTTTTGAGAGGAATGCCCCAAACCATTTTTTCCCCACACTCGGTTATTTTTGGTATTGAATTTTATAAAATATGATAATTTTCAGTAACATATGTAATCATAGCAGAAACACTATATATTTTAGTGTATAGGGAGATTGGACAGGAAATAATAATAGTAGCAAAGAGTGTTATTTGTTAATTGGCCAATAGGTACCTTTTTATTACCTGCCATTTTGGGGTGAGTTTCTGATCTTGAAGAGACAAATATAGGAGGAGGAAGGTTGCCCACCTGTGAATGGGGACATGTTGACAAGCAGGAGTCCTCAATGCCCAACATTGCAGGGCTTCTGGCAGAAAGCCTCTGCAGCTGCAAAAAGACAAAGCCCACTTGGAAAAATCAAGCAGCAGGCTAAGGACTTTAATTACAGAGTTGTCAGCTTGAATAAAAATGGTTATGGGATGGCACGGAGGTAAAATATTTAGATTCTTAGAACAGTGGATATTCCTTGGGAAGCCCAGTTCCTTGATTCTGCTCCATATGCAAGATATGGGACGTCTTCCTATGTGTTCTTCCTTGAAAATGAATCTTTCTCAAAGTGTTCTGTAGATCAGCTGAGGAGCCATTTCTTGTTTTTTTACAGGTTGGGAGTTGGAGGTCATTGCTGTTCTTGTATTTACTTGTTTGTTTGTTTGTTCCTTTATTCATTTCCTTATTCACTCCATATTTGGAAGGTGTTTTGTATTGACAGAGAATACAGAGATAAGCCTTGTTCTTGTCTTTAGTGTGGTGGGTCTGCTGGTTTGGATCCTCTCATGTGTGGGGGCTCTAAACATTGGAAAGTAAAGTCACTCAATTATTAGAACACTGAGGCTCAATATAAAACATAGTAATAGTAACACTGAGAATTTACTATAGCCTAGACATTGTCCTCTGCCCTTTCCATAAATTAATGTCACTTAATCCCACAGCCACTTGAAAACTCCAGTCATACCCACTAGTCTTGCCTGTGATCTCTGTTCCCACTGCCTTCATGTGAATCCATACCTGCGTTAATGCTCTTCTGAACCATTGCATATACTTTCTTTTTTAGCCAGCTTTAGTGAGATATAATTGACATATAACATGGTATAAACGTAAGGTGTACAACGTGATTTGATATACTTACATATTGCAAAATGATTACCACCATAGCTTTCGTGAACACCTCCGTTATGTCCCATAATCGCTATTTCTTTTTTGTGGTGAGAACACTTAAATTGACTCTCTTAGCAACTTTCAAGCATATAATGTAGTATTGTTAACTATAATCACTGTGCTGTTCATGACATCCCCAGAACTTATTCATATGATGACTGGAAATTTTTACTCTTTGACTCATACCTCATTTCCCCCACCCACAGACTCTGGCAGCCACCATTCTACTCTCTTGTGATGAATTTGGCTTTCTGGATTCCACAAATAAGAGATCATATGCTATTTGTCTTTCTCTGACTTATTTCACTTACCATAATGCCCTCAAGGTACATCCATGTTGTTGAAAATGGCAGAACTTCCCTCTTTCTTTGGGGTGAGCTATATTTCACTTTATGTATACACTGCATCTTCTTTATGTATTAATCTGTTGATGGTCATTTAGATTGCTTCTAGATCTTAGCTATTGTGAATAATGCTGCAGTGAACATGGGAGTGCAGATGCCTCTTCGAGATCATGTTTCATTTCCTTTGCATACTTAACCAGAAGTAGGATTCCTGGATCGTGTGTTGTAATTTTATTTTTAATTTTCTGAGGATTCTCCATACTGTTTTCCATAATGGCTGGACCAATGTCTAATCCCAGCAATGCACAGGGTTCTGTGTCCTCACTGACACTTGTCTCTTATCTTTTTGCTGGTAGCCATTTTAACAGGTGTGAGGTGATACCTGTGTATGGTTTTCATTTGCATTTCCTTGATGATGAGTAACGTTGAGCACCTTTTCATGTACTTGTTGTCCATTTGTTTATCTTCTTTGGGAAACTGTTCATTTCTGCCCATTTTTATTTTATTTTATTTTATTTTAATTTAATTTAATTTAATTTAATTTTATTTTATTTTATTTTATTTTATTTAGTTAATGTTTGTTTATTTTTGAGAGTGAGAGAGACAGAGCGTGAACAGGGGAGGGGCAGAGAGAGAGAGAGAGGGAGACACAGAATCCGAAGCAGGCTCCAGGCTCTAAGCTGTCAGCACAGAGCACGACGTGGGGCTCAAACCCATGAATCATGAGGTCATGACCTGAGCCGAAGTTGGACTCTTAACCAACTGAACCACTCAGACGCCCCTGCCCGTTTTTAATTGGATTATTATTATTGTTATTTTCCCCCATTGAGTTGTACAAGTTCCTTGTATATTTTGGACATTCACCCGTCATCTGAGAAGTGGTTTACACATATTTTCTCCCATTCCATAGATTGCCTTTCATTTTGTTGATTGTTTCTTTTACTGTGTGTAGCTTTTTAGTTTGATGCAGTATAGAGCCCTTTTACTGATGTTTGCTTTTGTTGTTTGTGCTTTTGGTGTCATATCCAAAAAAATCTTTGTCAAGACCAGTGTCGAGGTGCTTCTTCCCTATATTTTCTTCTAGGATTTTTGGCATATCAGGTGTTATAAGTGTTTGATCCATTCCAAGTTAATTTTTGTGAGTGGTGTGAGACAGAGGTCTGGTTTTATTGTCTTGTATGCATTTTTCCAGTTTTCCCAGCACCATTTGTTGAAGAGACTGTTCTTTCCCCATTGACTGTTGGCCTCCTTGTCGAATGTTCACTGATGATGTATGGAAGGGTTTACGTCTGGACTCTCTTTTCTGTTCTGTTGGTCAATGTATGTATTTTTATGCTCATACCATTTTAGGATTTGTTTTTTCTATTTCTGGGGAAAATGCCCTTGGAATTTTGATAGGGATTGCATTGAATATGTAGATAGATTTCTATCTTTTTTCAGTCTCTTCTCTCATCAAGGTCTCACGTCTTTCTAAATTACTGAGATTTTCTTTCACTTCCCTGCCTAAAAACATCAGGAACAAAGCCCAAATTCTTAGCCACCTTTAAACCATAGCTTTCTAAGATATTGCCTGGTTTTATCTCCTTTATTAAGAGTCCCGGGGCACCTGGGTGGCTCAGTCAGTTAAGCGTCCCACTTCGGCTCAAGTCATGATCTCACGGTCCGTGAGTTCAAGCCCCGCGTCGGGCTCTGTGCTGACAGCTCAGAGCCTGGAGCCTGTTTCAGATTCTGTGTCTCCCTCTCTCTCTGACCCTCCCCCATTCATGCTCTGTCTCTCTCTGTCTCAAAAATAAAATAAACATTAAAAAAAAGAGTCCCATGAGGGCAAGGACCAGGAGTTTTGAATATTTGAACAACCAGTGCCTAAGATAGTGCCTGGCACACAGCAGACACCCCCAAATGTTGAGTGGGTGCATTTCCTTCCAGTCCCCGCCATCAGGCCAGCACTGACTTCTGCAAGCCAGTTCTCTGGCTGGCAGGCTCTTCGCTGGCTGGAAAGCCTTCCTTCAGAATTCCTTCCTTCTTCCTCATTTTGGCTCTGATATAAAATCTTTGAGAGTCTTCACACAGTCTTGTGTGCCCTGTGAGTGCTCCCAGGATGGGCCACAACCTGTACATTTATTTAACCCCACTGGTTGCCACAGTGCATGATACTGGCTGTTTACTTTCATCTTGGCACAGTTTATTTCCTGCCTGTTGATTCTCCCGTTTTTATTTCCCATGTTGTGGCACCTTTTCCTTAATCATAGACTTTAAGTGCTCCAGGGTCCAGAAGATCAGGGTGCAAATATTTGTTCTATAACTTTCTTTTAAATTGAGGTGAAGTTCACGTAGCAAAATGAACCATTGAAGTGAACAATTCAGCAGCATGTAGTATATTCACAACATTGTGAAGTCCCTGCCTTTCTCCAGATCCACACATTACAGTCATTCCACTATTATATAGTGGCCCTTTGACCTTCTCAGTTAGCTTCTTCTTGAAATGCGGACATGAGTGTTGACCTGGCTGTATAGCATGGGCCTGTGTATGGTCAGCACTGAAATCATACACAAATATATACACACCCAAGGCCAGCTTGCATCTCCTCTGTGTGTGTATACAAGGTTGTTTCTTCTACCAACTGAGCTTGCCACTTCATTGCACCAGCAAGGTATTTGACACAGGTAAGATTTCTTCCCTACTTTCCATCAAGTTGGGGTAATGGTGCATTTTTATCCAAGAGGAGTGAGGAGAAGTGGCTTGGATAAATTCTACTCCATCCACGTTTATGCTGCTTAAGGATAGATTTGCTACAGGCCAGATGCTAGGCACAGAAAGAGCACAACCCCTATTAGAAGCCCTTGGGCCTATGGAAGACATGGGGAGCACGGTGTTCCCCAGAGCCAACTGGATCCATCATGGTTTCCATGGTGTTGGCACAGATGGTGGTGCAGGTTAAGGTGGCTTATGGCCAGCTTGAGCTCGCCTTCACAGGGAGCCTGAATGTCAAGAGCCAACATCCAGGCTGTGCCGTGCGGTCTCTCCACTGGATAACCAGACCTGCCTCTCGTTTAGTGTGCAAGGTACGGCTTGAGGGGCTGAGATGGCTGCACTCTGTTCATTCCATCCACAGACATGTGTGGAGCCTCTGCCAGCGTGTCTGTTGCTGGGATACAGCAGTGTAGGGCCGGGATGGTGCCTGTGCCCCAGGGAGCCGCAGTGTAATCATGTGTGGCTGAGCAGTTCTTTTTGAAGCACCTTTAATATTCAATCTAAAACCCATGAATTGTAACAGATCTCACTTAAAAAATACATTCCTGGTATCTTCTACCTTTCATTTCTTGTGGGTATAGTGCTTTGTATGAAATTCTTCAAAGTACGTAATTCCTTGACGATATGTAGACTCAAGATGGCGTCCTCTTATTCTGTGACAGGACTTTTTCCCCCTGCAGAAAATATATTCCAAACAACACCTCTGTTTTGTGCTTACAATTTATCATGGACTGCATTAGGGAGAGGACATTTAGTTTGCAAACTTGTTTTAGAGATTTTACTTTTGCATTTGAAATCTGATTTTGTTTATCTCACCAGAAATCCTATATGGCATCCCTACTTTCCCTGCCTCTCTGTGTGCTTCTGAATTTTATTCCAGCACTACAGTTACCAAGCTAATAGAGGCTATTTTTTTAAGTTAGTTAGGTTTCCACTGTAGCTACCTAGACGTACATCTGTCTCTCTCTGCCTCTCCCTTCAGTCAGTTTTTTTAATTTCTTGCACTTGTGTTTTTCTTAGTGCCTGTTGAGCTAGAAGTCTGCATACATAAATGTACAAACAAAACATTACCCTTGTTTTTGAAGAGCAAGTCCCTTGGAAATCCGAACAGAGAAGCCACGCGTTTCAGACTTCCTATTTTTTTTTCTTTCCCCCTGCCCTTCACTCTACTACCTTTCTTTCTTGTCTACAGGCTGCCCTTCCAAAAGCCTTTAATTAAAATGTGCCTCTTTTCCTACTTTGGTTCAGGGCTTCCTTGTCGGTCCTCCTGGCAACAGGAGCTATTTTGAGCCACTCAAAATAGCTGGGTGGTCATGTGGACTCACCGAATCCAGTTCCTTTGCTTTCAGTCTCCACTTGAATTGTTCTTCTGTCAGGGGCTTGCTCACACAACCCTCCCCCCACCCCCACCCTCCCGCATTGTCTACACAGCATAAAACACCATGAGAGCTGCAGGAGGCACGAGGTGGGAAGATAAGGGAAGGTCCTTGCCAAGAAGCATGTCCCCGGGTAGAGGCAGGCACAAGGCCACACACATCCAAAGGAGCACTCTTGTCCTCCCTATTTGTTTAGAGTCCAGAAAGTATGCAGTCAGAGGTGGCATTTGTCACCGAAGAGTCTAAATGCAGTGTCACATTCTGGAGCTTGCTTTGATGCCCAGGTAGCGGTAGGAGGCACTGAATTCCTTGTCAGGTGCCTGGGAGCTGGTGTCCTGTCTCAGGTAGTGTACCCCCTGCTCCTGAGGGTGCGGAAGGACAGTCATGCCGCACAGGAGAGCTAGTTCTGGGCCCTCCTGCTCTCACCAGCTGAGCAACCTGGCCGATCACTTGGCTTTAGGCGTTCTTTCTCCTGTTAGAAAGTAGCTGTGGTAATGGTAGCTACCACATTCAGTTGCAGTGAAGGTTGACACTGCTGTGCATGTTCATAATGTGTGTATCATCACTGATATGGCTTGGGGAGGGTCGGGGGTCTGTGTCCATAGATGACATCATGGGATCCCTGACTTCATATACAAGGATTGCTGCCCCAGAGGGACAGTAAGACGGGATGAGCTTGTCTCACTGTGAGACATGCTCTTGATGACTCTCAGAAGGGCCCTTCCCAGCCTGGGTCCCATATCCAGAGGTTGGCACAGGGCGCCCTTGGTGCTGGATTGAATAGCATCATGGCCATAACCAGCCCCTTCCTGGGCAGTTGCGGGGGAGGACCTCGCGGATCAGGAGCAGTGTCTCTCCTCTGTTCAAGCTCTTTCTGCTGAGATTTGCAGTCTGAGGCTTGTCCCGGAGACTCTCTTGTCCTCAGTCGCCATCCATGGACGGACATGTATCTTCAAAACCAGAGGTGGGAGACAGCTGGCAAAGCAGAAGTAAGTGCAACATGTTCCATGGGCATGTAGATGGGTAGGTTTCCTAGGGTGGGGCCAGGGACCTCAGGGCCTCCTCCAAAGTGGACAGTGGTGTACGAGCCTTGCATGGAAGGCTGGCAGTGCCTTACAGCACCAGCTCACTGTATAATGGTCACCAGGATCCACCCATATTTCCATGTCTTCTTCAGACCAAGACAGAGTAGAGCGTGTCCCCGTGTTTTCCCACACTGTAGCTGACACAGGGTCCTCTAAAATGTCAGGGGAATTGTGAGGGAATTAATGACAACACAAGGACTGAAAATAACAATAGCTGACATGTACTGAGCGCTTACCATGTGCAGTGACCTTTCTGAGCTTGGCATATGTGTGATCTCCTTCAGAAAGCTTTTGATAGTGGCCTCTCTTCCTTTATCTCTGTTTCAGCTGAGGGATGTGTATCCTTCTCTGGTCCTTTGCTACTGTGTTCCATCATCAGACTTACTGTTGCCAAAGTAAAACATTGGTTGTCTCCTTCCTCCCTAGCCTGGGAATCTTTTGAGGGTATGAGTTCTGTCTTGCTGATTTCCATATCTCTGTGCTAACACAGGGCCTGACACAGAAGGTGTCACATTTAGTAACTGAAACAAATGGTGGGGGGTGGAGAAGGCAAGAGTGAATCACCGTCAGTCTTTGGTGATGGAAAATGTTTTAGGGACTGGAAGACAAGACCTTCTCTAGTCCTACTCTGCCATTAGGTTGCAGTGTTATTGTGGGCAAATCTGACTTTCCTGAGTCCCAGTTTCCTATGCTAGGTAATCTCGAAGGTCTCATCCTGCTTATTCTATGACACCTACTTATTCTATGGCTGTCTGTGCAGAGTAATTTACAGCATAGAGAATAAAAGGTGAATGACCGAGGAGGCTTATGTATTGTAGCAGAAACAGCATACCAATGTGGGATGGATTTCAGCATAATAAGGGTCCACCCTTCCTGCCAAATACAAAACAGCCACTTAATATTTTCTTTCAAAGCAACGAGTCATTTTTCTTCTGCAGGTCTTAGTATTGACACAACAGTAGGAAAAAGAGGTTAATCACACAGTCAGCCAGCAGGATGGATCTAGGTGCCTGTGACCACTTACTGTTTCAGATTCTGAGGTTCCTAAGATATCTTCCTAGGAGGTGCTGAGCTGGAGCTTTGCGACAGTCATGTGTGTGAATACTTATTCAGACAATGAATTTTTTTCATATGATTTTAAACAGGCCAGAGGAAGCTGGTCATTTACATGTGCATGTTTCCTGGTCTTTATGAATAGAAATGAATCTAGTAATCCCTTCTGGAAAATTGAGGGTACGTTAAAAGTGAGTTGGGTAATCTTCACTAGACAACAATGATTTTGAAGCAAGATAACCTAGTGGCCCTCTGGATAGCTGGCAAGTGGGAAAGGTTTGACCCAAAGGTGGTCCTTGATTTATCTGTATTTTCATAGAATATTAAGAAAACCTCAAGACCATACCTATCCAGTTTTACAAATGAAATAACTAGCAACAGGAGAGGTTAAGCCATTAACCTGGGTTTATGGCTTCTTTAAGGATCTTTTGCCGAGTGGTCACATCTGTGGCTGGAACAGAGGTGTAGAGTATTTGAATTCTAGATGTTTCTTTTACTCACTTAGTTTAGTTTATCTAAGTTTATTTATTTATTTATTCTGAGAGAGACAGAGAGAGTGATCGGGGGAGGGGCAGAGAGACAGAGGGAGACAGAGTCCCAAGCAGGCTCCACACCTGTCGGGCTCACGAACCTCAAGATCATGACCTAAGCCGAAACCACAAGCCGGATGCTTAACTGGCTGAGCCACCCAGGCACCGCTTACTCACTGATTTTCGTTGTGGGTTCAGATCAAAGAGAATCTGGGGAAATTTCTTAGAAGTCACCTCCACTGAGACTCGAGGGAATCCACACCGTACCTAGCTCAAAGGAGAAAAGGAAAGGGAACAGTGTTTTGGTCAAATACATGGAAAGTGTTTTGGTCAAATACAAAAGATAGAATACATGAAAGAGAATTAGTGAGTACATCATCAGGGTCATGCATTAATTCCTCTAACATGTATCGAGTCCCTGCTATTTCCACACCACCACTAAAGGGGCTGGAGAGTGAGTGGGAGGGACCATGGGACATAAAGATGAGGGAGCCAGGACCTGCCATCCCGGAATTCATGGTCCATAGCTTATCCAGCAGCAGCATGTGCCCAGCACTGGGGAGCACTGGGTAGAGGTCATTCTTTCCAGTACTGCTCTTCCCTTGTGACCAGGCCTTTTCAGGCCCTGTTCCCAAGTCTCCCATTAGAGTGTCGAAACTTCTTTTAAAGTACTCACATTACCCTGGTTTATTGTGTCTCTCTAGGTTTATTTCTCTGCTGTCAGTAATTAATGGTCTGAGTGCATGAAGTGTTATTTGCAGATGTCACATCTATATCCTAGAAACAGGATGTGGAGAGCCAGAAACAGACCAGGTGGGGCCACCTCAGCTGCCTGCTAGACTTTTAGGTGCCAAGGTCATTTCCAGGGGCACTGAGACATTCCAGGGCCACCTCCGATCATTACTAGGCACTGGTGTGCACCACCCTCCCTATTGTGTTGTCAGACCCTGAGCCTGATGGAGTTTCCTCTCTGTGAGGTCAGCTGGACTCCATGTGCCCTGCTCTCCTCCCAGCAGCACTGGGAACTTGAGGGATGTGCAGAGTGGAAAGAAGTGTGGGGTGAGGGAGCAGGCGTGCCTCCTTCACCATGCAGTCCTCACCTGCCCCTTGCTGTTCTGCCATGATGAGGCAGCTGAACACAGCCTTTACTTAGCAGCCTTGGGAGGGGGAGGTGTCTGGTCTAGTCTGGGGACAGATACTCTAAAGAAGAATTTTTCTTCTTCCTCAGTTCTTATTGTTGGGCTTAGCAAGGAAGATTCTTGGTGGAAGTTGGCATTTTCTTGTGCTCAGAACAGGGAGAAAGATTTCCCTGATTATTCACCCTTCACATCTCTAGACTCCTGCTGTGGTCTGAATGTTTGTGTTACCCCAAAATTCATATGTTGATTCCTAAGCCCCCAAGGTGATGGTACTAGGAAGTCAAGCTTTTGGGAGGTGGTTAGGTCATGAAGGCTGAGCCCTCAGAATGCTTTTTATAAAAGAGGCTCTGAAGAGATCCCTTGTTCCTTCCACCATTGAGGGAAGACATAGCAAGGAGGCACCAGCTATGAACCAGAAAGAGGGCCCTCACGGGGCGCCTGGGTGGCTCAGTCGGTTAAGTGTCCGACTTCGGCTCAGGTCATGATCTCACAGTTTGTGAGTTCGAGCCCCGCGTCGGGCTCTGTGCTGACAGCTCAGAGCCTGGAGCCTGCTTCACATTCTGTGTCTCCCTCTCTCTCTGCCCCTTCCCTGCTCATGCTCTGTCTCTCTCTGTCTCAAAAATAAATAAACAGTAAAAACAACAACAACAACAAAAAAAGAGGGCCCTCATGAGAACATGATCGTGATCATTGATCTTGGACTTGCCAGACTCCAGAACAGTGAGAATTAACTTTATGTTGTTTATTAGCCAGTGGTATTTTGTTATAGCAACCCAAATGAACACAGACAACCCTAAAATGCCTTATTTCTGTATATATTGGGTAACTTGATTTTTTGAGTTTACATATTGTATATAGTCCTCTGAATCCGTATACAAAGCAACCTCATTATTTTTTATAATAGAGTATTCCCGGGGAGTCACTGTAACCCACACATTTCCCTGTAATCATTGTATGTTCAGGTAGTGTCCATTCTGTTTTGTTTTGTTTTGTTTTTACTACTGAAGGTCCAAATTCCATTTCTAATTTTTTAAAATTTAACATGGTATTTATAAATAATTTTTAAAAAATTTTTAATGTTTATTCTTGAGAGAGAAAGTCAGAGCATGAGTTGGGGAGGGGCAGAGAGAGAGAGAGACACACACAGAATCTGAAGCAGGCTCTAGGCTCCGAGGTGTCAGCACAGAGCCTAATGCGGGGCTTAAACCGATGAACTGTGAGGTCATGAGCTAAGCTGAAGTTGGATGCTTTACCAGCTGAGCCACCCAGGAGCCCCTTTTCAAACTTCTTTGTTGAGAGATTTTATCATGAACAGATTTTGCATTTTGTCAAATGCTTTTTCTACATGTATTGAGATGATCATATGATTTTTATCCTTCATTTTAGTAATGTGGTATATCACATAGATTTGTTTGTGAATGTTGAGTCTTCCTTGCATTCCTGGAATAAATCGCACTTGGTCATGGTGAATAATCCTTTTAATGTATTGTTGAGTGTGGTTTGCTCATATTTTGTTGAGAATTTTTCCATCTAAGTTCATCAGAAATATTGGCCCGTAGTTTTCTTATTTTGTAGTGCCCTTTGGTCTGGTTTTGGTGTTAGGATAATGCTGGCCTCACAGAATATATTTGGAAGCTTTCCTTCCTCTTAATTTTTTTGGACTAGCTTGAAGAGAAGAGGTATTAACTTTCCTTTAAATGTTTCATAGAATTTACCTGTGAATCCATCTGGTCCTGGTCTTGTGTTTATTGGGAGTTTTTTGATTACTGATTCAATTTCATTGCCAGTATTGGTGTATTCACATTTTCTCTTTCTTAGTAATTTCAGTTTTGGAAGATTGTATGTTTCTAGGAGTTCATCCATTTCTTCTAGGTTGTCCAATATGTTGACATGTAATTTTTCATAGTAATCTTTTACAATCCTTTGCATTTCTGTGGTATCAGTTGTTACTTCATTTCTGATTTTATTTATTTGGGTGCTATTTTATTTCTTGAAGAATCTTGCTAAAGCTTTATCAGTTTTGTTTACCTTTTCAAAGAGCTAGTTTTTGGTTTCACTGATCTTTTCTATTCTTCTAGTTCTTTTATTTCTGCTCTGTTCTTTATTATTTCTTTCCTTCTACCGACTTTGGGCTTTGTTCTTCTTTTTCTAGTGTCTTTAGATATAAGGTTAGATTATTTACCTGAGGTTTTCCTTATTTCTAAATGGAGTCCTATAATTTCTCTCTTAGAACTGATTTCACTGCATCCCAAACATTTTGGATCATCGTGTTTTCATTTTTATTTGTCTCCATGTATTTTTTATTTCCTCTTTGATTTCTTCATTGACCCATTGGTTGTTTAATAGTATGCTGTTGATTCTCCACGTTTGTGTTTTTTCCATATTTTTTCTTATAATGGATTTCTAGTTCATACCATTGTGGTCAGAAGAGATGCACTACATGATTTCATTATTCTTCCATTTGTAGATTTTCGTTTTGTTGCCTAATGTGAGCTATCCCAGAGAACGTTCATGTGAGCAAATTTTTAAGTAATTCACTTGGTAGCAGAAATGGATTTGTACAGACACAGGGCTATTCTTTGTAAAATTCCATCTAGCATGATGTGTTAAAAGATAAACTGGGGCATATTAGAAAATGTTAGAGTTTATTTGTGTAAACATCCATCCAAATTGGGCAATCCCATAATGGAAGTTGTTAGGAGCACTCTACCAACAGGAACTTGGGGCAAGGATTTTATAGAGAAGCAAATCAAGGAAATTATTTAATGGGCTGTAATGTAAGTGGTTGCATTATTTGGGAGACCCTAGCTGTCTATTTGTGAGTGGTTCTTAACCTTGAGGCATTTACAGGAATTGACTCTGGCTTAGGTTTTGGTTTGCTTACATAGGCTGTGATGCCACCTCAGCTGATGGCCTCTTGTTTGATTATCTTAACAGGTGTTTTGTGAATTTCAGTGCAAATTGTGCTCAGTGGTATTATGCAATCTTATCATCCACGAATCCAAACGGTTCTGAGTTCTCCACATATCTGGTCCCAGGAGTTTATAGAAAGGATTTCAGTGTGCCCCACTACTTGATAAACATCTCTGTACATACTATATCTTGATATGCTTGAACTTATTTTTGTCATGGGATGATTTTGCAGAAATGTAATTGTGTTAGCAAAGGTTATGCTTATGTTATATTTTAGTAAATACTGCCAGACTAGCCTCCCCAAAGCTCTCATGATATAATCAGCCAAGAATGTATGAGAGCACCTGTTTCCAGCCATCTTCACCAGCACTGGGTGTCATATTGTCATCAAAGTACCCTTTGTACTCTGAGTTCATGGTAGTTAATGTGCTATTTTATCTCGAGGAGTCTCCTTTCTACTGCATTGTCACTTTTGCTTAAGGCCAGGCACTTATGATGTGCCTGGAGCCATGGTAGGCACCTGGGCAGTACCTAAAGGAATGACATAGGACTGCTCTTAAGTTCGGGGTCCCGTATGGAAGACAGATGCTGTTAACGATGAACAATAATACAGTACGTGATGAGAACTGTATCAATGGAGATCTAGCAAAGGGGGAATCATGGTGTATGGGGGAGAATTAGGGGTGGTGTTAGGGAAGACTTCACAAAGCTGACCTTTGAAGGGTGAGGAGCAGTTTCAGAGGCTTTAGTGAAGTGTAAGGCATGGAAGTATGAAGATGCATCATATATTTGGGGAACCACAAGTCTAGAGTTCAGGGTGCCTGGCAGGTGGCAGGGGATGAGGTGGAAAAAGGAGTGTGAGGCTCATTGAGAAGGGTCTAGTGGAGACTTCCTTCTGCACAGTGCATCAGCTTGGTCTGTCAGAAAGCTGTCAGGACAGTACACGGCTGAGAGCCATGTAAATGAGGCAGTTGTTGTCTCAAAATGAGGAGGTTATTGCTGTAGTCAGGGCAAAATATGGAAGGTCTGACCCTATGAAGACAGCTAAAGAACACAGTGGTGGGCTGGAATGGTATTTCACAGAAGAACCAGTGTGGGAATAAAGGGACTCAGTTACTCAGAGGTCTCCATTTGGGCAGATAGTGAGAGAGATCATGCAAAGGACAGGTTTTAAGGAGGGATTTAGAAGAAGAGGGAGTAGAGGATGTCAGCTATGTCCATGTTGAGTTTGAAGTTCTTGCAGAACATCCCAGAAGCGTGGATCGTGGGAGCTTTGTTTTTGTAGCTCAGGAGGGAGTCCAGAGATAGAGTGTAGATGTAAGAGTTCTGAGCATATAAATAGGAGTTCATCACCCAAGTAAAAGTAAAGCTGAGAAAGTAAGCCAGGTATCATCTTGACTCTAATTTTTAAGATTTTTGAGCTAATTCGCACTAGAGTCTGTCTGCTTTAAAGATTGTAATGGCAAATTCTTATCATTCCATTTGTATTGTTATGGTAGTTCTATTTAAATAAAATGACATGTATTAACAGATTTAAATTCTGTAAGATCATAGGACTTCACTTCTGTTTTTCATTTTCCATGTTAATTCACTCTTCTTGCCAGAATTTAGTTTTCCAGTCTGAGAGTTAATCCAGAGCTAGAGGAATAAGTCCTTTGGTTTTCAGGACAGAGTTGAATGAAACTGATTTTAAGTGATCAGATCCTTTCTGTCTGAAAGGAGAAAAGAGGAGAAACCTCTCCCAGAAACACAAGGTTAGAGTCTCCGAACTTGGAGTTAGCAAAAGTCAGCTGTGGTTTCAAGCCTCCTGGTCCATTTTACCTCATCTCCTCACCTCAACAGTGGGCGCAAGTGCTCTGAGGCATCAGCGATTCAAGGGCTACATGGCAAGGGAATGAGCCCTTTGTAAGCCATTTGGTCTGTAACTTTTAGGACTTATCATAAGCATTTATAGTGTTTTCTTCCGTGGCAAAAGTAAAAATTCCCTAGGTAATCCCCATATGCCACCCTAAGGACAACCAGTCCTGGTTTATTCGAGATGTTTTCTAGTAAAAGATGTGCCTCTGGAGAAACAACTCATGGGGCAGCTGTCCTTCCCACCTTCTTCAGAGCCCAGAGATGGTTGACTTTGCCATGGGGTATGTCAACCAGATCAGAGTTAAAATATCATCAAAGTAGGACCTTGTCTCAACAGATAGGCACAGCCCTGCCTGTCAGGGACACAAAGTCACACCGGGAAAGAAATGATACTGACATATCAACAGTCAACTGACATTGACAGAAAGAATGAACCATCAGCTCATCTTCAAATCTGTGAAGTTTTTGTCTTGACAGCCAGACAGATGAAAGGCTTAAAATGTGTGATTGGAGAGATGAAAGTCCTTTAAAAAAAAGTTTTTCTCTCACAGATATTCACTATCGAAACTGATCCGAATATGTGTATTACTTTGATTGTGATGATTGTATCACAGGTGCTTTTGTATGTCCAAACATCTAACTGCATGCATTAAATATGTGAAGTTTTTTTGCATAACAATTATGCCTCAGTAAAAGTGCTTTTTTAATTGGCAGAAAAATAAAAACAATAAACCCCACCACATGCACGCACTCACATGCACAAGCACAAACTCGCACCTTACTCCTGCTCTCTTGACTGGGTGCCGAGAAAGGAGGAAGAGACAAGAGCTCTCCAAATTTAGATCCTTTGGCTCTCAGTCCTGGCTGTGTACCAGACTCACCTGAGAGGAGTGATTCACAACCAAAAGGCATGGGTGTTTTTTAAAGCTACCTGATGGTTCTGGAGAACCATTTTCCTGAGTGCTCAACACAGAGTGTGAGCACTTGGAGAGCTAGGTGCTCCCCCTGGACCTTGTCCTTCCCTGTTTGCAGGGGAGACTTATTGCTGTTTCATTCAAATGGAGAACTTTCCCATAGTAGGTTGGGGTCTGAAAGGCAAGCCAGAGCTATGATCTGCCATGTTATGCCATCCTAAGGATGAAAATGCAAAGTTATATTAAATAGTATAATATCATAAAAAAGCTTGTTATAGGAAGGTAGAATTGATGGTGACTAATAGATTTTAGGATGACAGACTCAATTTTGGGCAAGAGATGGCTGTGACTCATTGATATGCATCTGGAAGTGATGCTTCAGGGAGTTGGTGGGACATTTCAGGAAGATACCTTGTTTAGGAGAGAAGAGGCAGGACTACTCAGGATGTCGATATGCTTAGGAAGCAAGCAGCCCACCGGGCTGAGGTTTTAAAAGGGCATGTGCAAAAGATGAAAAGTGAGCTCATCACCCAGGGCATTTGCTCGAGAAGGGGGCTCCTAGGTGGAGGCTTCAGGAGAATCATCTAGAAGAGATTATTAAAGGGATATTCTGTGATCATCTGGAACTAATTTGGGTTTACCCCTCTAATGTCCTGTGAGGTTGGGCTCATTCTTTTCAAAGGGACCATAAGACTGGGAGATCTGCAACTTGACAGTGTGCCTCAGTTTCATGGGGACATTTAATAGCCTCTCACACGATAGCTCAGCGATGAGACAGGGAATTCTGCTCTAAATGGGCCAGGTGGGTGGATCTGTAACTGGTGTAAGAGCTGTCCCTATAAATTAAGATTAATAAAATACCAACATGGAAGGCAGCTCTAATGGAGCTCACCATTGGCTCCGTCCTCAATACTTTGTCACTGATTTGAGTGACAATATGGAAGGCATACTGTAGCAGTCACACTCACAAGCTGTAGGGAGAGGAGGTCTTGGATCCTTTCTTCCTTCCAACTTCCTCTTTATTATAAGTGAATATATAATTCACATACTGCTTTCTTTTCATCCAGGCACTGGACGCTCTGAGTGGTCAGCATATAGGACAGCTGGTTAGTGTCCTAGAACCCACTTAGCGCTGGGTCTGGGTGCTCAGGTAGCCACTCCTCCTGCCATGGTGTGCAATTTCAGTCCACACCCCTGCCTCCCACCCCCACATCCCACGCAGCTAGGCCAGGACTCATTTAGCAGGGTGGGTTTCTTTCTTTCTCTTCCTTTGATTTTCTTTTTTTATTTAACTATAAAATACTTGGGGTTTATTATTTCCTCTTTATTTATTTAATTTTATTTTTAATTTTTTTAAATTTACATCCAAATTAGCATATAGTGCAACAATGCTTTCAGGAGTAGATTCCCTAGTGTCCCTTACCCATTTAGCCCATCCCCCCCTCCCACAACCCCTCCAGGAACCCTCAGTTTGTTCTCCATATTTATGAGTCTCTTCTGTTTTGTCCACCTCCCTGTTTTTATATTATTTTTGTTTCCCTTCCCTTATGTTCATCTGTTTTGTCTCTTAAAGTCCTCATACGAGTAAAGTCCTATGATTTTTCTCTTTCTCTGACTGACTCATTTCACTTAGCATAATACCCTCCAGTTCTATCCACATAGTTGCAAATGGCAAGATTTCATCCTTTTTGATTGCCAAGTAATACTCCACTGTGTGTGTGTGTGTGTGTGTGTGTGTGTGTGTGTGTGTGTGTATGCCACATCTTCTTTATCCATTCATCCATCGATGGACATTTGGGTTCTTTCCATACTTTGGCTATTGTGGAGAGTGCTGCTATAAACATGGGGGTGCACGTGCCCCTTCGAAACAGCACACCTGTATCCCATGGATAAATGCCTGGTAGTGCAATTGCTGGGTCGTAGGGTAGTTCTAGTTTTAGTTTCTTGAGGAACCTCCATACTGTTTTCCACAGTGGCTGCAGCAGCTTGCATTCCCATTCCTTTGATTTTCTTACTCTAGGCAGCCTGTCAGGCTTTCAGAAGATCTCTGGTTCTAGATTTCAGCATTGAGGTGTGGCAAGAGTCCATTTGATGTTGAGGCCCAGGCCTCATTGTCCACCTGACCTTACTGGGCTGTTATTGGACACTGCCGTGCCCCGTCATCTGCTATGGGAGCACTGTAGACAATGGGCTGGGTGAGGTTGCACATTCCCAGGTCCCAAGAAAACGTGACTCCTATTCTTCATTTAAATGACAGAAGACTTGGGGCGCCTGGGTGGCTCAGTCGGTTAAGCATCCGACTTCAGCTCAGATCATGATCTCACGGTCCGTGAGTTCGAGCCCCGCATCGGGCTCTGTGCTGACAGCTCAGAGCCTGGAGCCTGTTTCAGATTCTGTCTCCCTCTCTCTTTGACCCTCCCCCATTCATGCTCTGTCTCTCCCTGTCTCAAAAATAAATAAACATTAAAAAAAAATTTTAAATGACAGAAGACTCAAAGGCACAGTGAATGCTTAGAGTGACAGAATGAGGTTCCGGAAGCTCCTGACCGACTAAATAACAGACCAGATTTCAAACATGAAGTTTGATTAGAGCTAACTATTAGATCCTATATTTAGGTCCTGTAGCCCCTACTGTACAGGATGGGAAGATACAACTTACTGAGTGAAAAAACTGGAATGTCGCTATGATTCAGCTGGCTTAAAATATTGGTACTAAGGCTGCAGTAAGTGTACAAATGAGAGTGAATGGACATTCTTCCTGAGGATAGGAAACTGAGATTGTACCAAAACTATACTCGATATGTTCCTGGAGAGGAGAAGACTGTGGAAACTGTGAGGATTCTTTCAGACGTTGATGGGGCTGCTTATTGTGTGATGGCCCTAGGAGGTGGGAATAGGACCAATGAGGGCCAGACGTGGACTCTGCCTGAGGAAGAATGCCCCAGAATCGTGAGAGGCGTGCACCTCAGGAGATCCTGCAGTCGTGAGTGGACAGTCTCTGTGGGAGGGGGTGGAAGGGGAAAGCCCGTCCCATGCTGCGGTCAGAGGGGGAAGTCCTCCATACAAGGAAGGCACAGAGTTCTTCAAGCTCTTGCAAGATGTGTCAAGGAGATTTCCCAAGGGCACTGGGTGGGCCAAGGATTAAGCTGACCTCTGCTTTGTCCCTCACCCTAGAGTTTCACTTGCCTTTTGGAGTTTTCTCCAAACCTTGTAGGCATGTGTTTAGTTTTTCTAAGGAGTCCTGTTTCTCACAGGTTAATTGAGGGTCTTTGATAATGTTGAATGTATTTCCTGATTTGAACTCCGTAAGGCTTCAAGCATCTGCCATGTGCTTTGCTCTGTGGGAGCAAACAAATGATAATAAAAGGAGTGTAAGAGGAAGGCTAGCTATCAGGATACGTACAGCATACAATTGAGGAGAGCAGACCACCTGTCAAAGTAAGACAGTCAGGATTGGACAAGGGACATGCGTTGTACTGGCAGAAATGTAGAAGGAAGGGGGTGGTTTGCTGAGACTTAATATAGCAGGTGATGGAATAGATTGGAATTTTAAATGAAACAGTGTTGACAGGAAATTACTTAAAACTCCAAAGTTTTCATTTGTTAGCAATGCCCTGTTCTTTATTTAACACCAAAAATAAATTAGCAAACCCCACAAACTCCATTTCTAGACCCCCACTCTGAATGCTTATTTTTGTTGTTCCTCCAGATGCTGAGATGATTTTCCATGAGTCAGCTTAAAATTATTTTTTAATTTTTATTTAGTTTTGAGAGAGAGAGAGAGCACAAGTGGAGGAGGGTCAGAGAGAGAGGGAGACACAGAATTGAAAGCAGGCTCCAGGCTGTCAGCACAGAGCCCAGTGCGGGGCTCAAACTCACGAATTGCGAGATCATGACCTGAGCTGAAGTCGGAAGCTTAATTGACTGAGCCAGCCAGGTGCCCCACCATGAATCATTTTCAGTATATATTACCATTTTACACCACATGAAAGGGTTAACATATGAATATCTGGCCTGTTTTCTTTACTACAAAGATTTTGTGAGTTGATTAATGTTGAACATTCCCTGCCCCAGTATGTTATCCTTTTCTGCCCTTGAGATTTATGTGACTCAACAGCAAAAAAAAAATATGTCCAGTGGCCAGACCCCTTCCCTCCTGGGCAGTGCCGAGTGTGACATGTGCTTACTTCTTAGACTCCTGAAACTCCCAGAGGAGCCATTCTGTTCTATGTGCATTTAATCGCTACTATGACACATTTCTAACTTTTGGCAGATGCGTTTCCAGACATATGCTTCCTTTTACATTATGTATCCTCAGGACCTCACTACCGATCCTTTACTGGAGGACAGGCTAGACAGTCTCCTTTTATCTCTGCAATGTACTTAATAACAAATTAACATCCATGTCTCTGATCTCATGAGAAATGTATGTTTGGCTCATGGATACATTGAAGAAGGCCTGGCTGACAGGAAGCTCGGCCAGGGACCCACTGCAGCTGGTGGATGTGCTGTTTCCACACCTCTGTGGCAGCAGTGTGTGTCTCTGAGTCTAAGCTTGAAAGGTGGATACGTTGAGGAGTGAATTTAGTTAAAAGTCCCATTTGTTCTTCTCTATTGCAAGTCTGAGGGGAGGCACACAGAGTGGAACAAGAAGGAAAATTCTCTTGTCTCTGTCCGGACTTCCTCTGTGGCCCGCACAGTGAAGGTAATGAGTATAGTTAGTCTTGAGCGGGCTTTTGGAACACCAGTGCCATTTGAGACTTAGGCACTAGACCCGATGTGTCAGACGATGGCTTATTTAGTATGCTGGACTGCCTGCTAGTGTTTCCTACTTTTTTATTCAGCTCAGCGTTACATTTAACATTCCTTTTGTAATCACAGCCATTTGCAATGCCAATAGGTGTGTTCTTGGGGCCCTACTTTACCAGCAGGTCCACAGGGAAAAAAAACAAGTAGCAGAAAGAAATGGGTAAGAGTGTCACCCCATGGGTAATTGCGTGCTCCTTCAAGAGTCTGGCACTCGCCAGTATTCACACTGGGAGCCAGTCCAGGACTGCAGAATGAGCAAGAGTATGTTTGGACTGAATGGGTCTTCAGCTAAGCAAGGGAGCATAAAGGATGCTCTGTTTTGAGCAAAGAAAGCAGATAATTAGTTGACCACACATATTTGCTGCTAGTGTTCCAAATTTGGATCCTGAAAAGTAAGAGCACTTAGACGTTGAATCTTGATAACAGAGAGTAATTTGAATTAGGAACTCAAAATCATTATGCTTCTGCCTTCATTCTTGGGCTGAGGGGAGTGTGTGTGTGTGTGTGTGTGTGTGTGTGTGTGTAGAATTTGAGACAAAGGCTTGTAGGGGTTCTTGTCTTACATGTTTTCTCTAACCTGGGAAATAGGATGCTGCAGGGCTTAGGTTTCAAAGTAGCAAACGCTTGCTCATAAGTACAGCTCTGGAGGGCAAGCATTTTATCAAATTCAGCTCTTGAAAGACGATCATTCACCAAATGTTTATCCCTATACCTACCTTCCTTCTTTAGACCAAGTTCGTGTTTACCTGAGTTTAGCTGAGTCTGCCTTCAGCTCTGACTGTGCCTGAGGCAGCTCTGGTTATCATTAGGGGTAAAACCCGGAGAGAGATACACAGGAAATTTCATGGCAGCAAAGGCGGCAGAGCTATGGAGAGCAAGTATTCTGAGCCGGGAGGAGAACAGTCTGATTTCTCCCAATCCACAAACATCTGCCATCTCTGTTCTCTACCACTCGTCAGCCACCTCCTCCCTTCGTGGGGTGCTCATAAGCAGGCAGGTGAGCAGGGGCCATTCCTGCTGGAGGGGGCCTTCCTGAGAGTTGCATCTTCCAGAATTGGATCGTTGCAGGGCAACTTTTAGTAGAGTTGGGAGCAAAAATGCAATAGCCATTTGACCAGTATCACCCAGGCAGAAGTCATGGGGGACCTGAAAGGACCTCACCCCAGCACCACTGCCAGCAGGAAGTGACCTTCTGGTTGGACCTGATGCTGCCCACAACCTACCAGCAGGGTAAAGAAGCTGATACAGACACAACACAACTTGAGCTTGTCCACTTTTGGGGCTTACACAACAGAGCTTTGAGGAAACAGCCTTCGTGGTGCAGCCTAGTACACACGTCTGTAAGGATATATATGTGGTCAAAAGAGAAGTTTCGCAAAACACTTCTTACGTGTGATGTCTTAGGATTTCTTTAAAATCGATCTTTGCCTCTGTAAAATGGATATCACAACCTAATAACCTGATTTCACAATCCATTAGTCGGTCACAGTAGCTAAACAACACTGTTCTAATGTATAATTTATTACGGCAGCATGGAGAGTCCTTTCCAAACGAACATCATACTTTTACCTAATCTCACATCTTACTGTATTATTTCTATCTGTAATGATTAAACTACCTGCTAATTGTGGAAAGTTATTGACAGAGAGTGGTACAGGCATTTGGGGGAATCAATATGCTGTCCCTAGTTAAAGCACACTAAAGAGTGGTCGCTGAATTTCCATCTGTCGCCTCTGCCCCAGGGACTTCCTGCTATTTACCCAGGGATTCTATGCTGGTCTCTGTTTCTGTGGTCTTGCTGAGTTTCCCTCTTTTCCCTGTCACTTCCTTGGGGCTTGGTTTGCCCTTTGGGAATGGCTCCTGCCACGTTAAACTTGCCCTTCACCTCCCACATTTTCTCAGCCTCTTTTGCTTTCTTAGGCATCTCTTCACTGCTCTGCTTCTCTCTGCCTCTTCAGCTGGTTCGTTCTCATGAGCTACATGATTGTGGACTCACTGTTAGTACAGTCACCACACATCATCACTGGGATGGCTCGGCCCATAGCAGCTTGTAAAAGCAGGGCCCAGGAAGAATGGGCAAACCAAGTAGGGATAAAGAAGTTACCCTTCGGTAATGGAAGACTCCATATTACCTACGAGGCAGTGTCTGTGCTAAACACTTTCCTGGAATGCTGGTCAAGTCCATTCTTGGCTTTAGCAGATAGTGCCCTGGACTTAAAAGACACACAATATCCCTAATGCCTTGTTTCCTGAGATTATTTCAAACATGAGGCTAATAATACTTACCTTGTATATAGAAGCTTTGGGTATTATGACAGTGGTAAAGCACCTCGAAGTTCTCATAACCTGTGACCTTTGTCCTTACTTGTCTTAGTATTCTGTTGCTACATGATAAATTACTACAAACTTATTACAGTAAAACCTTGGATTGCAAGTAACTCGTCCTGCAGGTGTTCTGCAAGACAAGCAAATATTCCTAACAGATCTTAACTTGATAAACAAGTGATGTCTTGCAATAGAAGTTGTACATGATGCTGAATGCCACGTGATCACAACTGAGCCAGTGGTTCTTGAAATTTGCTTTGATTGTACGAGTGCTTTGGATTACAAGTAGGTTTCCGGAATGAAGTATGCTCACAAACCAAGGTTTTAGTGTATATTTATTTTCTTACAATTTTTATAGATCACAAGTCTGGCCATAGCATCTATGAGTCCTTTGCTCTGGGTCCCACAAAGCTGAAATCAGGAAGTTGGCTGGGTTGTGTCCTCATCTGTAGCTTGGGGTTCTGCAAGTTTGTGCAGGTTGGTGGAGTTCAGTTCCCTGTGCTTGTCGGGCTGAGGTGCCAGTTTCCTCACTGACCGGTTGGTGGTTGCAGTCAGCTCCTGGAGACCACCCTCAGTCCGAGCCATGTGTCCCTCTGACAACACAGTAGCTACTTCTTGAAGCTAGCAGGAGAGCCTTAAATAACATACAACCTTACATAATATTCTCTAATCATGGGGGTGGCCATTTCATCATATTTGTAGGACCCTCCGCACTCCAGGGGAGGGGATCGTGCACACCACATACACAAAGGGGTAAGAATCTTGGGGCCATCTTTGAAACCTGCCTATCACATTATCACATTGATCATGAATCCAACATAATTGCTGAGGATTATCTTTACAGATGCATGATAGAAAGGAGTTTCATCTCTTTTCATTTACAATTAATTGTTTGGACTCCACCTACCCTAAAAGCAAGAAGTCTTTTTTCTCCCTTGAATGCTCCCCTCTTTCTCCACACAGATGCGCGTGCATGCGCGCGCACACACACACACACATGCACATGAGCACACACATATTGGTTACCCAGGACCATTGAGATTCTTGAGGAGGAGGGCACCACGGGGTCACCGTGGATGATGCTGTGCATCACATTAGCAGAGGGTGCTGTTTGTGCAGTGCTGGGTCCTTGCTGGTCCAGCCCTGGCCCAGATTCCCTGCCCCACCCCCAACCCCCTGAACAGGGCCATTCATCTCCTCTCACACTCGATGCTTAACCACTCTTCTCCACAATGCAACCACAGTCCCTGTGCAACTGGGACTAGAGGCGCAGCAGGTCCAGCCACCCCAGAGCCACACTCCTCCACCACTGAGGCCCTTGTGCTGGCCCAGGTCATTGCCAGGCTGCATTTCTGTGTGGTCTCTGCTCAGATGTCACCTTCTCAGTGAGTCATCCCTGAATTCCTTGTTTAAACTTGTGTTATTATCTACTGCCCCCTCTCCCTTGCTCTCAGCCTACCAGCTCTTACTTTATTTTTCACCATGGTGGGACTTACTGCCATCCAACACAGTTCATGTGTTTTTTTTTTTATTTATTGTTTGCCTCCCTTTTCTAGAAAGAAAGCTCCTCCTCGGCAGGGACTTCTGTCTGGCTTTTCATTGTTCCATCCCTCACGCCCCATCCCAGGATCCAGTGCAAAGCTCAGCTCCTTAGTAGCACCTTAGTGTGGCTTTTTATTTTTATTTTTTTTAAACATTTTTTTTTCAACGTTTATTTATTTTTCGGACAGAGAGAGACAGAGCATGAACGGAGGAGGGGCAGAGAGAGAGGGAGACACAGAATCGGAAACAGGCTCCAGGCTCCGAGCCATCAGCCCAGAGCCTGACGCGGGGCTCGAACTCCCGGACCGCGAGATCGTGACCTGGCTGAAGTCGAACGCTTAACCGACTGAGCCACCCAGGCGCCCCGGTGTGGCTTTTTAATGGATGCATAGATTATAAGAACCCACGGCATTTTTAAAATTTATTTTTGTTTAATTTTTTAAATATTTATTTATTTTTGAGAGAGAGAGAGAAAGACAGAGCATGAGTGGGGGAGGGGCAGAGAGAGAGGGAGACACAGAATTGGAAGCAGGCTCCAGGCTCTGAGCTGTCAGCACAGAGCCCGACACAGGGCTCAAACCCACGAACTGTCAGATCATGACCTGAGCCAAAGTCGGATGCTTAACCGACAGAGCCACCCAGGCACCCCTAAATTTTTTTTTTAATTTAAGTATAATTCATATACAGTGTCACATTAGCTTCAGATGTACAATATGATGATTCAGCAATTCTATACGTTACTCAGTGCTCATGAGAGTAAGTGCACTCTTAATCTCCTTCACCTATTTCACCCTGCCCACCTACCTCCCCTCTGGGAACCACCAGTTTATTGTTTGTATTTAAGAGTCTGTGGATTTATTTTCCTCTTTTTTCCTTTGTTTGACCAGCAGCATTTTTAGACACACACTTCAGTGTTCTACTATGTGTTGATTGATTAAGGCAAGTTAAACAGATAATCTTATGTCACCGATGGATGGAAGCATCTCATGGAAATCACAACAAGTTCTACCTAGTACGTAGAAGTCTGTGTTTGTGGATTATGGGAGGACTGGATGTGAAAACATCTGTATCATATGGAGAATGTGGTACTGGTGGTGGAGGTGACTGGACAGGAGTCTCTCAGATAAGTTTTGTCCTTGAAATGATAGATATAGCAGCAGTTGGGTGCTGGGTATTTAAAAAGATAGACACAACAGGGCTCCTAGGTAGCTCACTCAGTTAAGTGTCCTACTCTGGGTTTTGGCTCAGGTCATGATCTCTCCGTTCAGGAGTCTGAGCCCTATATCGGGCTCTGTGCTGATGGCATGGAGCCTACTTGGGATTCTCTGTTGCCTTCTCTCTCTGCCCCTCCCCTGCTCACAGTCTCTCTCTCTCTCTCTCTCTCTCTCTCTCTCTCTTTCAGAAATAAATAAACATTTCAAAAATAATAATAATAAAATAAAAACATGGACTCAAGCCCTGGGAGCCAACCAAGGAGAAACGGCATAGGAACTCAGGTCTGCTGAGTTTCACTATAACTCTTAACTCTCCGTCTTAACTAATCTTTGCTAATATTTCCCAGGGAGCTATTTTCTACACAATTATGCATAAAGCAAACCAATTTGTACCAGAATTATCTACAGATTCAGTGTCTAAGATCCTGGATCAAATTGTGTATTTCTCCCGGCTATTTTTTAAAAGAAGAAAGTCGGCAGGAACCTAGATGACAAATATATGATCATCCAACATTACTGAGAAACAGTCCACCTTCTCCCTTTTCCCCACCTACTGCCACATGGACTCAAGTCACTGCAGTGACAGTTTCTCTGTAAATACCAAGGTGCAGAATCAAGGGGCTTCAGCTTTCATAGTCGTCTCTCTTTTCCAAAAAAAGGGGGTGGCAGGCATCTTATAGGAAGCTGGGTTGACTCCTTGGAGCCTGCACTGAGTCCTAAGGGCCTGGACTGGGCAGCTATTCTAGGGGAGGAATAGCCCCTGAGCCCCACCCACACCCCACAGGGCCCCAAGCCTCAGGCACCGTGGAGGGGAGGGGGCAGCGAGACAAGGACAGCCCTGTCAGCAGAGTATATAAGGATACAGCACTATAAAGGGATCCTGCCCTCCCACCACTTTCACTAGGAAACTACGAAAACTCAGATATGGGGGAACTGAGGCTTGCAGAGGTCCAGTGACTTGCCAGAGTCCCATAGCCATTAAGTGGCAAGACCGGAACTAAACTTGCTAATCTGTCTGACTTCATAAGCTCTGCTTTGAACCTCAGGGGACTTGCCAGTGCCGTGCACCCAGCTTTGGACCATCATCAGGGATCGAGCGCTGAGCAGGGTCTATAGCATGTGGACACGGGTCTGTTGTTGAACTTCCTTCCCATTGCAGCGCTGGTGTGACTCATGCTGGCCTTGGTTCACAGGCCCCACCAGAAGGGAACCATTGTGATTCAGCATCTGAAGATGGGTAGTGAACCCGGCGCTTTGAATCACACTGACCTGCACTGGCCAGATCCATCTCTGCACCTTCTGTTTGGGCCACCAGACAGCACTCAGTTCTGGTTGGTGACATGCAGCGGTGGCGTTTCTGCCCGTTGCCCTGAGTCGGCCTGGACCTCATGAATGGTTCGGCCTTCCTTCCGACCCAGGACACTGACCAGCCTCTGCCCCCTTTCTCCTACAGATGCCGCCCTTACGAGGACTGCTGTGGCTCCAGGTGCTGTGTGCGGGCCCTCTCCATACAGAGGCTGTGGTATTTTTGGTAGGTCGCAACCCCTCCTGGTCTCGAATGCTTTGGTCTACCACCCACCCCCCAACGGCTCTGCCAGCCTCAGTATTGTCACGTCACCTTCACCTGAGGTCTTGGTCTCGGGGACAGCCTCTGTCAAGCACACAGGTATGTTCAGGTTGCCTCACCGAGTTTGCAGAAAGCTTGTTCCCGTTTTCACAGAGGGTGGCCGGAAAGAAGAGTTCGTCTTTGGGAGGTAGGCTGGAGGACTGTTGTTCTCCAGAAGCTGCTGTGCCAGTTTCTGAGATGGAGCTGAGGATGACTGTCCGAAAGATTCAGAATTAGCCGACTTGCGATCAAGTCTGTGCTGCCTAGAAGTCATTCCCACTCATGGTGTCAGCTGAGTAGATAACTTTCAGGACAGACAGCCTGCATCCTTGTCCCTCTTCCAGCTCTCCTGGGGGAAGTCTGTAAAATTCTACCTTGAGAGGGGATAAGGGAGTGACGCTGACGGAGCATCCTGGAAGGGGAGAGGTGCAGTTTCCATTAATAACAGGATTCCCCAGGGGATTGCCCTCTTTAAAGGGTGCCTGCTCAGGGGTGTGTCTAAAAACGTATTTGAGTCTATAGTTGAGACACTGCTTCACATCTCAGGGACAGCAGGGTGTGAGTAGGAGAGGATGTGCCTAAAACCAAAAGAGCATTTCCTGCACCCACATGCCCTCTCCTCTGCTTCACTGCAATGGTAGTGTCATCCAGGCAAGCTCCACAAAGGGTTAAGCCTTAAGCTTCTCTATGACTTTTAGATTCTGACATCACTGACTTCCAAAGACATTAAGACTTTTACTAATAAGCATGTTACAGCAGCCACTTGAAATTTTTTGTGAGGTTTTGTCTTTCCCTTCTGACAACTGTTCCCAAGTTTGATTAGGGAAAATGCCAGTAAGTGGGATTCCACATGTCACATTGTCTTTGATAGGAGAGCCTGCTTCCATATCACCATCACCACCTCCTTGATGGGGCATTGGCCATTTGGGGGCTCGACTCACCTGTCACATCGGGCCCTGGCCCAGCCCCCCTTAGGGTTGGCTTGGACATCCCCTGTCTTGATGTCACTACCTCTGGCAAGACCTCCTGAACCAAGTGCCATGTTGGTGCCTAAAACTCTATAATAGAAGGTAATTTTTTTTAGCCTAAGATCTTCTGAATGTAAACATCTCTGAGTACACTTCAAGTGAAGTGGGCCAGTACCAAAGTAGGGACCGGGAGGATCAGGATAGGTGGTATTTCAGAGCTTTGCCTAGCTTCATGCATGCTTTCCCTCAGAACTTTCCTCTATGGGGCCTTGTGGTAGGAGGAGACAGGACTGTCCGGGGCAAGAGTCCTGAAATGCTTAGGAAGTTATGCCAGGTTAGCCTGAAGCACCAGATGTTCCTAAAAATGAAATGTTCCTAAAAATGAAAAAAACTTGTCAAGATTTAGGTATCAGGTGATTTAAAAAAAAAAAAATTTATGTTTATTCATTTTTGAGAGACAGAGAGAGACAGAATGAGAGTGGAGGAGGGGCAGAGAGAGGGAGACAGGATCTGAAGCTCCAAGCTGTCAGCACAGAGCCCAATGTGGGGCTTGAACCCACAAACTGTGAGATCATGACCTGAGCCGAAGTCAGACACTCAACCAACTGAGCCACTCAGGCGCCCATCAGGTGATTTTTTTTTAAAAAATTGAGAGTGCAGGAGAAACATAAGGGCCTAGAAGCTAGAGCATCTTCTGTTGGCTTTCCCAGGAAACTTTACCTGAGCCAGCAGTCAGGTGCCTTTTAGAGGCCAGCCAGGGTCACTTATCAGAGTTGGGACATGTTGGTAAGGCAGCATGCAGTGAGTGAGCGGAATCCCTGCACAGAGACATCTTATGAGTGCCATCAAACAGGGAGTGCCAGATGACAGAAGAGGAGATTCTGACAACAGGTTCTAAAGTGGGGGTACATCCAGAGAACAGCTGGAGATGTGAGTCTGAGGTGCCCCAGCTGAAGTCAAAGGATGCTTGGGTCTGGCTCCTGTGCATTCCTTCTCTCAGTAAACATGAAGGGTCTCGTACACACCAGGGTCCCATGGAGAGGCACTTAGGGTAGCCAAGCTCCTAAAAGAAGCAGGTGTCTAAATAGGTAATTCTATGTGGAGGGTTTTAAACTCATGTTCTGGAAACACAGGATGGAGCCTCTGATCCCAGAAAAGTTGGGAAAAGCTGCAAAGCTTCTGACTGGGTGTCAGAGAGGGTGTTCTGTTCAAAGGGACCAGCATGTTGATGGGACAAGGAGGTAAGAAGAACCAACATGGTGAGAGAGTAGCAGGAGAGTCATGTGGGAGGCAGGTGTTTGTGGAAGCATAGGGGATAGGAATATGGAGCTGGACATAGAAAGAAGGAAGGGCTACTTTCCAACCTTGGTCCCACCTCGTTTTTAAGGACTTCTGTCTCCTTACCATAGAACAAAGGTTTTGGAGAAGAATGCTTCCAAAAGTCCCCCTGGTTCTAAAATCTTGAGTAATCTTTGACCAACACAGTCTGAATGAAATCTTCATGGTTTGAAGAACTAGACCAGTAGCACCCTTGAGTAGAGCTACACTATGAAGGAGTAAAAACCAGCAGGGTTATTGTGTGCGTGAGCCCTGCCCTGGGGGCTCCCACCCACCTGGGTCTGCATCATGGTTCACCTGATGCCTGGGACGTGCATCCAGGGAGAGAGCTGCTGTGCTGAGTGCTGGGGGGAGGGCAAGAAGGGATTGAAAAAACACATTGAACTGAAGAAACCAGATTACTTTGGATAATGGAAAAGGCATGAACTTCCTCTCTTAATCCCCGTAAAGCTTCCAAACCCGCTCAGCAATGAAAGGGAACATCTAGAGGACAGTCAAGCTTTAGTGCTTCAAAGAACAGCTTTTCTTTACTATACTCCACTTTTTCCCCTTCCTCTCTTTCCTTGTTCTATAAGCTCATTTTCCTGACCCCTTGTCAGTTTCTCTCTTAAAATAAGTTCTCTCAGACCAATATTTCAATGAGGAATGAATCTGATGATTGATACCTAAGCTGGTAGTCAGTCTCCTACCTTTTGACTTGTTCTGTCCCTGCCTGGTACTTACTTGGTCTCTGTTAGTCTAAGGTGCAATATCAGATGAGGTGCCTCAGTATCATTCATATCTGGCTAAGAGAAGAATAATCCCATGTGATAGTGGAACCAACACTGTGGCCTGTCCCATGGAAGAGACCCCTTTCTCAGATTTCTTGTGCATTTTCCAAAACCAGGGAGCCCATCTCTTGGGAGTGAGTGGTAGCACTGTTTGAAAAGCACTATATACCCTGTACATAAACCCTTACGCACAGTCAGTCTCTCTGTGCTCAGATACTTACAGTTCAGCCCGCTGTTGAATGTAAGATCACCATTGAGTCCACCCCAGGGAAATTAGTCTTAAGAGCCGAAACAGTTCCCTTTGTGATTCCAGCATCTCAGTGCCGAGATGCCAGGCCCCGCACAGTGGGATTCTTTGGTATCCCAAGACAGCAGCCCCCTCGGCCTCTCCCCCGTCTGCGGCCCACAGCCATCCTCTGGGGCCTCTTGCTGACCCAGCTTCCCGCTGGCACACATGTGCTGTTCTTTCCACCCAGAATGTGCCTTCCCTCCCCTTCAACTGGCCTCTTTCTTTCCATCCTTCAGAACTAAGCTCAGATACTGCTTTGAAGGAAAAGAAGTTTTTTAGGTCGCCTCGCTATAACACATACCCTTGTTTAAAACCTCTTGTTGCACTGAATTGTACACGTAAAAATGGTGAAAATGGTCACTTTTACATTATGTATATTTAACTGTATACACACGTGCACTTGCGTGTGCGCGCACACACACGCACTTACGACGGCACCTTTGGTTTTCCTTCTTAGCACTTACCAGAGTTGTAAATCAGTGATTTTGTAAATTTGTTGTTTGCCGTCCCCCTCCTCTATCACAATTCAGGTTTAGTGGGTGGGAAGGGACTTTACCTTACTCTCTATAATGCGCAACATGGTTCTAGGACCAGAGCAGGTGGTTCAACATTATTGAATGAATAATGAACTAGAAGACAGGTCCGATAGCCACAATTTCAGCCCTTTCCCAAATCATTTCCTGACCAACTGATGGACTTACACTTAACATCGTATTCATATTCTTAAAGACTTTATCGCCTCCTTTTTTCTTAAATTTCGTTTTTGTGTGGTCACATGCCTTTGACCACAATGCAGCGGGCTCTCCTGCTCATTCATCTTTCACAAGGCAGTAGGCTGCCCACAAAGTGTGGGCATGAGTGAGGTTCTGGAAGGTTCCACGAGTCCCATCACAGTTTCGCAGCCGTGTCTGTGCAGGACAGACAACTTGGCCCTTCTCAGAATGACTTCCCATGTTTCTAGAAATACAAGGTATAGTGCAAATGTGAGGTGGGAAGAACCATTTATCCATTTCTCAGTCATTTATTGAATGCCAGTGATGTGACAATATCAGAGAATTTTCAGATGAATTAGACAAAGGCCCTGTCCTTAAAGCAGTCTGCTCTACTCTTCATTAGACTTTAAGGTCACATAGGAGGTCAGCCATACTTAGAACATAGAGATTTTATATCTGCGGCTCTTTTATGGAGTATGAGTACTTTCTCTAGTCCTGTAGTTTTCTATAATTAAGGTGTGCTCTGGGAAGGTCACCATGTAAAATTTCTTTCTGAATATTCACGTAATAATGGAAAGAAAATGGCTAGAAAGGATAAATGTTCTTATCCGTGTTGCTTTCCCAGTGAAGAATGGAAAATGGGGGACATGGGCAGCGAGGCAAAAGCTGGGTCACCCATGGCATTCAAGCAAGGTTGAGAAAGCATCTCCTGTTTTGACTAAAATTGAATTGAGGTAGAGCCATGGACAGGAAAGAGATGGCACCAACCCTTGGAAGGCAGCTAAGCATTTGGAGCTATTGGAGACAGAAACCACACTGAGAGACCTTCTCAGTGTGAGTGGGCTGCATTCAGGGGCATCCCAGAAGTCTGCAGGCCAGTGGTCTCCCTGGTGTCACCCACCCAAGAAGGTCCTGGGGGAAAAGTCAGAGGAAGGCCAGCCTGAGGAGCCGGGCACCGAGCCCTGCCTTCTGACCCTAGCACGTGGGATTCAGTGCCCACGGATCTCCCAGTCCATGGGCCCAGGCCAGCCACTGTGTGCCCTGAGCCCCACTATTGTGCCCTGAGCCCCACCTCGCTGCTGCACCCTGAGCCCCGGCTCCCCGCTGTGCCCTGAACCCCGGCTCCCCGCTGCGCCCTGAACCCCACCTCGCCGCTGCGCCCTGGACCCCAGCTCCCCGCTGCACCCTGAGCCCCACTTCTGCGCCCTGAGCCCCGCCGCTGCACCTGAACCCCAGCTCCCCGCTGCACCCTGAGCCCCACTGCTGTGCCCTGAACCCCAGCTCCCTGCTGCACCCTGAGCCCCACTGCTGAGCCCTGAGCCCCAGCTCACCGCTGTGCTCTCGCTCAGGTTCCTTTTGATGATGGGCGTGCTCTTCTGCTGCGGAGCTGGCTTCTTCATCCGGAGGCGCATGTATCCCCCACCGCTGATCGAGGAGCCCGCCTTCAACGTATCCTACACCAGGCAGCCCCCCAACGCCACTCCAGGTCAGCCCACACCTCGTCCTTGTCTCTGCTCTGTGTACTTTTTGTGTCCTCTGCAAGCATTTGTGAAAGTCACTGCTATGGAATATGCTAGAAGAGAAAATTCAGGCTGTGTTTATTCATTTAGTTCTGATGATCACCCTCACTGTGCATTTGTGTCAATATAAAGTGCAGCGTCTATTGGGCTGTATGTCTGTTACCTCATATTCTTACCTAATTAGTGGTGCACCTTTTATGCATGTTTTTGCAGTTCCTATAACCATATTGTTTGCTCCCTGTCATCACCCTTAAAAATTATTTCGTGTATACATTTCTATACAAGCAGTAGGGTCGCTGCCATCATAATGCATCGGGACTAAATATTAATTATGCTACTAAATGGTGATTTGCTTAGATATCCTGTCATTGCTGACCATTTGTTTTCTCTTGGTTTGCTTTTTATTCATTCATTCAACAAGTATTTACTATGCATTCACTTGTATTCTGAGTACTTATAAATAGAGCACATTTTTGCACAAGTTACATTTGGTCTAATTAGGGAACATTACCCAAAGTGATGCCACAGACTCAAAAAAAATTAGTGGTTTCTTAATTCTTACAAAACTGCTTTCCCTATCTAAAATTCTCAGGTACTATGGAGGGTGATTTCAAGCCTCCCTTGGGACACAGGCTGGTTCCCTATTGTTCACATTATATGTGAGATGTTTTCCTTCCCTTTGAGGGCACCTTCTGAGAAGGAAGGGATAGCAGGGTGGCTGGGCATTGCTCAGTAGAGCTCCTGTCTTTCGGCCACTATGTGCTGAGGTGAGGCGACGGGCGTCCTTCCTGTGTTTGCTGCCTTGCTGGACACAGTCTCCACCTAGGCAGTGGAAGGCGGGGGCTCTCTCTTTTCATTGCACACCCCAGGTAGGCACAATTCTAGGAGCAGTTCTTGCCTTGGTTTTTATGAAGTTTCAGTCATGCAGGACTGAAATGAATATGTCCTAGAGATGTACTCTACAGTGTAGAGCTTATGGTTAACAGCACTGTATTGTCCACTTCAAACTTTATGAAGACGGTAGCTGTTACATTAAGGGTTCTTAGCACCATAATAACAGTAATAAGTTTGGAGGTGATGAATAGATTTATGGCATATATAGTGGTGCCGACTTCACAGTGTGTATTTATTTCCAAACTCACCAAGTCGTATCCATTAAATAGGTCCAGCTTTTTGTATATCAATCATAAATTAAAAAAAAAAAAAGCATTGGGGGGATTGAGTGTAAGTTTTCTTACTCCTGTTCTCCTGAGGACATGCTGTTCTCAAGATGCAAGGGGAGTGGAGACATTTATTTTTTAGGTCTTTTACAGTTTTCTTCCACCAGGTACTCCCCAGGTTTTTTTTTTTAATGTTTATTTATTATTTTTGAAAGAGAGACAGAGTGAGAGCAGGGAGGGGCAGAAAGAGGGAGACACAGAATCTGAAGCAGGCTCCAGGCTCTGAGCTGTCAGCACTGAGCCTGATATGGGGCTTGAACTCACAAACCGTGAGATCATGACCTGAGCCAAAGTCAGACACTTAACCGACTGAGCCAGGCACCCCTCCCCAGTTTTTTTTTTTTTTTTTAAGGAATCACCTTTATTATTTTTTTAACGTTACTAAAAGATCTGAATATGTATTTTCCGTAACAGTTCAGAGGCTGCTCTGCGTTAAAAGCTTTCAACCAGGGTTAATACCACTTTTCACGTGTAAGTGGATTTTTATTCTTTCATATTCCAGCATCAGGTGAAGTGCAAATTTTCAGTTAAAGTTGGGGGGGGGGGTGCAAAAATCAGATTTCATCTGGATTAGTCTGACCCCATCTCCCCCATCCCCCCCCCCCCCCCCCCCCCCCCCCCCCCCCCCGCTCAAGAAAGAAACAGATCAGAGAAATTGGGTCAAAGTCTTCTAAATTTCTTTTTTTTCTGTCGTCACTTCCTGCACTCTCCCGGGTGCTTTGCCAAGTGCATTAACAGCATTGACTGTGCTGAATTTTAATCCCTTCTGTATACTTTGGGCCCCCCTAGTGAGCCCGTGCTTCAGTACGATTTACATCTCAGGCACCAGGCAGTCTCATGTCTGCCAGCTGAGGGAACTGGTCAGCCTGCGGTCGGGATTCAGAGTGGCCACGCTTGGATCCCGGAGTCCCGGCCTGCCGGAACTGCTCACTCAGTCCATATGTACTGTACAGCTGCTGAGGTACAGCAGGTGCATGGGACACTGCAGTGCGGCCTGGGTTCCAGCCCTCACCCACTTGTGTGTTGCACAGTTTGCACAACTGTGTGTGAAAGCCTGCGCAGTTGCACAAATGGTCACCAACCATGGTGAGAGCTATGGAGGAAAACTTCAGGATGCAGGGAAGCCATGTGTGTGAGAGACTCAGTCTGGTATACGGGTGGATGGGACTGAAGAGTATGAATGAATGTTTAAGTGGCAGTGAGTGGGGAAGGAGTGATTGGGGAAGGGACCAAGAAGAGAGGCCCTGTGGTCTTCCTTTCCTGCCAGCCTTTACTATGCCCGCCAAGTCTCTGGAGCTGCAGAGCTCCAAACAGCTGCTGTCTGTCCTGTGGCCACAGCACCGACTGCAGGACACTAGAAGATGGCATAAATGTAGGGCAGGAGAGTCCCAAGTAAAAAATATCAAGTCCCTTTGTAGACAGTGGAGAAAGACCAGAATTGCCAGTGAGCAGCTGTTCAGGGCAAAGCCCAGCCTCTCAAACACCTCGGGCACTGTGGTTTGATCCCATTCTACCTTGTAGTTGGAGGCATTTGGAGAAATGGGAGGCATTCATTTTCTTCCAAGGCCTGCCATGATATAGTTACCATTGGAGCTGATGAAAGGGCCCATTCACCACCTGCTGGGAGACATTGATTTGGGTGCCTCCACCCCTCTAGAGTGAGTCGTCACCCTCTTTCTTCCATTTGTACATTTCATGCAGACCCATAGCAGTATGAAATAGCCAATCCCCAGGTATACCTATCAGAGTATCTTAAGAAAATAAGACTTGCTTTGTGCCATAGGAGTGTGTGGTTTCCATAATTTCACTACCAAATCAGGGTCTGTGTCCTCTGTCACAGCACTAAGCTTGGAAGCAATGTAAGCGCTTTGATATGATTGTTTAGAACTAGTCATAAAAAAATAGGGCCTGTTGGGTTTTCAGTGATTCCAGTGTAGATACCCCCTTCATCCTGTCAGTGGGATCCACGCCCTCTGCAGATGTTTGTTGAAATCCTGTAATGCTCAGGGCACCGTGCCCTTGGGAGATATTCAGGGTAAGAAGGCCATGCAGGGCGTGGCACTCTAGGAAGAGAAACTCCGTGCACTGACATCATATGATAGGTTCACAGGATAAATATTATGCAGAATAGACTGCTCAGGAATATGGTATCTTTGTGAGACACAAGCCAGTATTTGTGGACTTGCTGGGGTGGCTCCCTTTCTCCTCTGTTGATCTGGGTGGGGGGAGTGGATTTGGTGAGCTTTGCTTATGCATGAAGAAGAAAAGGCAGAAGGTTTTAGAGAACCTACTAGCTCACTGGAGGACGGGGGAGAGTGGCAGCTCACATCCTGGAACCAGCTCCCCAGGCCAGCGTGGCTGAGTGGAGGAAAGCAGATCTACACCATTGCAGACCTGCTCCTACCTGGGACAAGGGGAGGACTGTGACCTCATCATCGTGGTTCTAGGGGGCTGATGCAGGTTGGAGCAAGACCCAGGGGAAGATACTGACAAACGAGGTGTGTAACTGAAGTTCAGAAGTAGGGCTCCAAGTCCGCCCAGGAACCAGAAGAAACCAAGGCTGAAGCTTAGGGCCTACCATTAGCTCATTTGTGCCTTGAGCTAGGTGAGGGATGTGCAGAGAAGACGTGGTTTGGGAAACAAAAAGAGGCACCTGGACAGGGGCTTAGGAGGCCTAAGGTCTGTGGTATCAGAGTGGGCCATGTCCCTTCTGAGCCTCAGCACTTTAAATGCAAATTGGAATCATATAAAAAGAGGTTAGAGTGGAAGAGAGCCAAAGCATAAGAGACTCTTAAAAACTGAGAACAAACTGAGGGTTGATGGGGGGTGGGAGGGAGGGGAGGGTGGGTGATGGGTATTGAAGGAGGATACCTGTTGGGATGAGCACTGGGTGTTGTATGGAAACCAATTTGACAATAAACTTCATATATTGAAAAAAAAAAAAAGCACTCCTCATTTTAGTTAGTCTTTCTATATAGAGGTGGCCAAAATGTCACTGAAGAAAGCCAGAGCTCCCTAAATGCTGTCTCCCCCCTGGCTCCAATCTTTCCACATCAGGCTGCTGACAGGGCCCATTGGACATGTCCTCCTGGGTAGGGAGGAAAGATAGACTTCACTCATTCATTCAGACATTAGCTAACTTGGCAGCAGCCGCTGTGTTCACACAGGAGGAAGGGTGTGACGAAGACGTCCACACTGCTGCCCTTTCACAGCTTGTGGCACGAGGGGTGGGATGGGGAAGAGGGTCAGAGGTACAAGCTTCCAGTAATAAGGTAAGTAAGTTCATGGTGACTATGGTTAACAATACTGCATATTTGGAAGCTGCTAAGAGGGTAGATCTTAAAAGTTCTCATCACAGGGGCGCCTGGGTGGCACAGTCGGTTAAGCGTCCGACTTCAGCCAGGTCACGATCTCGCGGTCCGTGAGTTCGAGCCCCGTGTCGGGCTCTGGCCTGATGGCTCGGAGCCTGGAGCCTGTTTCCGATTCTGTGTCTCCCTCTCTCTCTGCCCCTCGCCCGTTCATGCTCTGTCTCTCTCTGTCCCAAAAATAAATAAAAAACGTTGAAAAAAAAATTTAAAAAAAAAGTTCTCATCACAAAGGAAAAAATATATATGTAACCACGCAAAGTGATGGATGTTAGATAACTTTGTGGTGATTCTTTTACAATGCATAAGTATATATCAAATCATGATGTTTATATCTTCAACTTACACAATGCTCTGTGTCAGTTATACCTCAGTACAACTGGAAGAAAAAAGGAACTTTGAGAACAATCAGAAAAAAACATAAAAGCCGTGGTAAAGCAGAGTTGTGGGTCTGAAGGAGAGCAAGCAGGGCCTGGATTTCAGGAAGGTCTGAGTGGTGGCCTGAACTGAACGTGGTGCCCACAAGATGAATGTGGGGACAGGGGAGGAATGGGGGCTGCCAAGAAAAGGATGATTCAATGATGGCTTCTCTTCTTTATGGGATATTATGTGGTCACCAAAGTTAATGGTCAAAATCAAGGCCATGTAACTAGCCAGACAACTGTAAAGCCATGTTCGGGGAAGAGGGCAGTGGGTGATGTGTTATTTTGAGTAGTTGATTCCCACTGTGTAATCGCACAAACGCATAGAGAGGGATCAAAGAGAACAGTCAGTAATGACATCGGGGGTGTTAACGCGATCTGAGTTTTCTTGAAAGATGGTTTGTTTTAATACTGGTTAGTGTGACTAATACTGATTTAAAAAGATAGAAGATGCAGCATTCCATCCAGTATTCCACTGGGAGATACATTTTTCTTCCTTTCCAGCAGTGCATTTATGGTGAATTTGTTGATGGTGTCCTGACTGTTCTAATGTCTCGATCTTGTACCAAATCTATGTCTCAATTGTACCAAATCTGTCAACCTGCAGTGACTCTAGCGGTCTGACTGAATGACCCCAACTGCAGGAAAATGGAAATAGTGGGGAGTGTGTTTTGACAGTTTAATAACCTTCCAAACCAGGGCTGAGACACAAACAGAGCTGCTTCAGTTCTGGGGCAGCCTGTTTTAGAGCCAGGGGAATAAGCATAAGTGTTCAATGTGACAGTGCTTCAGGTATGTGGAGACAGTGATGAGACAGCCCTGCAGTCACCTGTCGCCATCTCTGACCTCTGCAGCTCTAAGGTGTTCATGGTTTATTTTCCAAAGAAACAGTGGGTGAAGAGACCCAGGTGGGTCGGGGGTGGGAGGGACACTGTGCTTCCCCAGGACTCTCAGCCATTCCCCTCCACTGTGTTGCTCTCGGGCACCCCCTTCAGGATGAAATTAGTTTAGAATTTATGTTTTTGGTGAAAGAAAGTAACTGGAAATCTTTAAGTTATTTGTTTTAAAAGTCACAAATGCCTGTGTACTGATACTGATATACTTTTCACAGCTACCAGGGTTCTCCTTACCAGTTCATCCCAATGGCAGAAGGTGACTAGCTGACCAGATATTTAGGGTTGGTGGAGAGGGGTGGTTTGAGATCAGTTTCATCTAGTGAAGCCCAAGAATT
Source organism: Prionailurus viverrinus (assembly GCF_022837055.1). Taxonomy (NCBI): domain Eukaryota; kingdom Metazoa; phylum Chordata; class Mammalia; order Carnivora; family Felidae; genus Prionailurus; species Prionailurus viverrinus. Next base: position 69,738,232 of record NC_062562.1, on the reverse strand, counting down.
ATTGCCTCACAGCACTGAGTTCCTCCTTGATACTTTTTTCCCAGAAAGTTCCATGTGTCTGTCTGATTTTCTGCCTGTGTGTCTCACTCTCTCTGCCATTGTTACTCTGATAATTCTTTCGAACTCTGATGCCACCTTTTTTTTCTATGACAATTCAATTGCTATTTCTTACCATTTGCATTACTCAGTTCATGTAAAGTAGATACATCTAGAGTGTTCTCCCATATAAAAATCGGAGTTTAGGGGCACCTGGGTGGCTCAGTCGGTTGAGCGTCCGACTTCAGCTCAGGTCACGATCTCATGGTCCGTGAGTTCGAGCCCCGCGTCGGGCTCTGGGCTGACAGCTTGGAGCCTGGAGCCTGCTTCCGATTCTGTGTCTCCCTCTCTCTCTGCCCCTCCCCCGTTCATGCTCTGTCTCTCTCTGTCTCAAAAATAAATAAATGTTAAAAAAATTTTTTTTTTTTTTTTGGGGCGCCTGGGTGGCGCAGTCGGTTAAGCGTCCGACTTCAGCCAGGTCACGATCTCGCGGTCCGTGAGTTCGAGCCCCGCGTCGGGCTCTGGGCTAATGGCTCAGAGCCTGGAGCCTGTTTCCGATTCTGTGTCTCCCTCTCTCTCTACCCCTCCCCTGTTCATGCTCTGTCTCTCTCTGTCCCAAAAATAAACAAAACGTTGGAAAAAAAAATTTTAATAAAAAAATAAAAAAAAAATTTTTTTTTTTAAAAAATGGGAGTTTAATTTTTTTCCTGCCATTTGAAAATGTGAGGTTTTTGTTCCCTCCATAAAAGCATTTACTATCTTTAGCTACTAGAGATAGATAACACACTTCACACAGAGTGCAATTCAAAAGGAAATGCCTTTTTTATAGCTTGTCCTGTTGGTAGGCAGCTCATGTTGTTACTTTAATAATGACAGCATTCCCATCTATAATCTTTGATCACTGGGGACAGAAACTTCTAGCACAGTTAAGTCTCCTGCTTCTTATTCTGCTCTCTGCCAATGACAGAGAGAAGACAGAGTCTGAGCACCCAGTCCACGTTCGTAAAAACTGCTCCTACCTCCGGGAGGACGACACAAGTCTGAAGTGTGTTCCTTACATGGTTCCAGCATGCAGAGCTGGTCAGACAGACTGTCCCCACCCCCTTTGCTTGCAGTTAAGGTCCTTAGCTTACCTTTCAGGTCTGCTTCTTCACCTGTCCAGGCCACCTCCCCGGTCTGTCATTGTGAACTTTTCTCCCTAAATTCTTTGAAATGACTTTAGTCATTTCAGAGTTGAAGTAAGGACACACTTGGGTCAAACTAGACAGAGGGCAGAGAGGTGGCAGAGAGGTCCCCAAATGATGGTGTGTACCCACACAGTTTCCTTCTGTCACCTGCCAAATGTGTCTTTAGCACAGGTGCCGTGTGTTAAGTGCTGTGCTTAGCCTCAGTGACATACAGTGGATATTAAACAGATGACCCCTGCCTCTGGGCTCCTGAAGGACAGCGAGACAGTGTGATGGCAGCAGGAACTCCTGACCTCTGGTCTAGTAGAAAAACGTGGAAGCTATAGATCCCACAGTTAAAAATGATGAAGTTTGAAATTCTTTCTCTTATTTTACACATTTGGGTCGTCTGTGGAACTTCAGCCAAAACCCAACATGCATTTTCCATTTGACCTGCCTTTTACCTTTTCAGTTGACCTTTTATAAACTTTTAGTGTCCTCTAATACATTTTCTATTTTTTTTTTTAGACTTTTAATGTCTCAGGGAGGTACTTTCAAATGATGTGAGATATTGTTTTGCTGTCTGCTGTTTGTTGTATATTGATATTTTAACCCTTACATCTCTGTGGAGGAAAAGCTGTCTGATGGGAAGGTAGGCTGGCTACTCATTTGAGACCCTTGAAGGTAATCGTTATTCCTGAAAACAAAATGAGCTTAGCACTGGGTTTGTGGCCGACAGGGATGTTTTATTAGCTCCAAAAAGGAGGAGAGAAAATCCTATGAAGTGACTGACAGAATCCTACAGGTCATTGGGTTCGAGCCCACCTTCCAGCTGATGAGCCAGTTCTCTGTGCTCTGTTCCCCACCCCCAAACTGGCCTCCCATTTGTCACCAGACGCTGCAGTGAAAGAAAGTCAGCTCCAGTGTTACTTTTGCCGTCCGTGGGTGACTCTGCCCAGCATTTTTGTTTGTGAGGCTTCTCCAAACCGGGGAAGCACATGATAAGGCGGGAAGAGGAAATAGCATGTCTGTCCCAGGTTAGGTTGATAACGACTGGCAGAGGGGTAGACAGCAGGGACAAAAGGAATGCCACTATTGAGTTTGATGGTTTATTATACATGTTTGTAGTGTTTACTCTTGGGATTAAGAGTAACATGTCTGCATTCTAAATCTGCATCAAAGATGGTAATAAACTTTTTTCAAAGACAAGAGAAACATGGAGGAGTTATAAAAGCAAACTATGATGGCAGTAGAAGACTACCTACAATATATATTACAGTGACTCTAAATGTGTTAAAGTATCATCAGGTTGTGTTAGAAACCCAACTTCTTACTGCTTTAAAGAGAGACAAAGAACGTAACAGAAAAGGAATAGGAATTCCTTAGGGGGTGTTTAGCAGAGAAGTAGAATGATCAAAGGTGATTTGACAGCAGTGGTGGCCTGGGCGAGGGTGGTGGCAACAGAGCGGCGTGGGGTCCTTCTGGGCTTAGAGCTCACAGGACCTACGGAAGAGTTCAGGTGAAGGGAGCGACCTAATCTCTTTATGACTCCGATTTCTCTTCTGAGACGGAGAATAATAATATGTTATGAAGATCAACAGGTACTTCTAAAGTGTCTAGTTTTTGCTACTCAAAGCTGGGGCTGGTGGCATAAGTGCCTCTCTAGGAGCTTGTTAGGAGTGCGGACTCTCTCGTGGTCCCCCAGACGACCTGCTGCGTCAGCATCTGCATTTTAACAAGATCCCCAGTGAGTAGAATAGGACCACACAGGGGAGTACTAGGTGTTGGATAAGGAACAAAATGCGGGGGCCAGTGATGGCAATAAGTAATCTCATAGAAGCTAAAAGTCAAAACCTGTGGACGAACCATTGAGATCCACAGGACCGGAGTAGAATTTAGTCCATGTGTCTGCTGGGCTGATGTGACGGCCGTTGTTCTTTTTCTGCCTTGTGTTCTAGGATTTGCTCTGTGCAATACCACTTACCACTGAATTCTTAGCAGTTACTTTGGCTTCTGTTTCAAAACATTGTCAGAAGTGAGCAAAACTACTTTCTTCCCTCAACTTCTGACTTATACAACCAGGAAAGAAAAAGTCAAGACTTTTGGTGGAAGGGTTGTTTTTTTTTTTTTTTTTTCCCCTACTTAACCTTGCTCACAAAGCTTGGTGACACATTGGGGCCCCAGCGTTCATGTGTGTCTCAGCTGTGTTTCAACTGCATCATCTCTATAAAACCCTGACGGGTCAAGATGAAATTATTAGGTACCTAATACAGATATTCCTTTTAACTCCTTCCCCCTCCTCCCAAAGAAGCAGTAGATTAAGCCCCCCCCTGTTTTCTTTGTGATGGGTAATACATCCAAGTCAGTTCTTCTTCTGGTTCCCTTCTTTCAGCTTACCAATATTTTTTTACCAGCTATTTATCTTGGAAGACATAATCCATGATTTTCTGAATATATACACATATATAAAAGAAGACTTTTTCACACTATTAAGATAATTGTGTATTGTGAAGACATAACTTGAGTTATATGTATTGAATAACTTCAAGTGTGTGAAACAAACACTTAGAAATGAGAGGAAAGAATGTGGAGTGCCCTTGCATTACTATTGACTTGACCGAAGTATCAAAGTTAATGGAGCACTTAAAAGAATGTATTGACTTGTACACCACAAAGAAAATCAGGGTAGGTTTACAAAAGCAGAAGTCACATACCTCAGGGTCTGGGCTAGGATGCTCTCGGGTTCATTTCTGTCTTCATGCCTCTCTATCAGATCTTGGGAATGTGACTCAGTTTCCCTAAGCTTCAAGCTCCTGACTGTGAGGCTGAGATCGTAAGAGACCTTCTTAGGGTGATTGTGTATGAGTTGATCCGTAGACTCTGCTTAGCTCCGGGCCTGAGGCAACGCTCCCTAAGTGACAGTAATTGCTTCTCCTACTGTTTCTAAACCTTGTAGTTTTAAGAAATCTATAAATGAGCAAATAAGTCATCTGCTCCCACTTGGGAATAAAAGAATACCCCCTATGTCATTAGCTGAGCAAATGAAGGAGAGAAGTGAGGGAGGACCCCGAGGGCCTGGTCTTCACCCCACCACATCCCAAGCCTCCCCACCCAATCTTCCCAACTCAGCAAGGGGCTAGTCTGTTCTGCCAGTTGCTCAGGCTAAAAGCCATCATGACAGTTTCTCCTGTCTGCCCCTCTCCTGCTGCCTCCTTTTATCCAGATTACCATAGGAGCCTCCTCACTAGCCTTCTTGCTTCCCCCTTCCCCAGCTTTGGTCTGTTTCCAACAAAGCAAATGGTCAAAGAGAGGTCTCGGCTTCTACTCACAACTCTCCAGAGGCCACCCCCCCACTCCCCTGTTCACAGTCAGAGGCCCTTACGGTAGCCAATGAGGCTCCTCTCTGTCTCTTACGTCTCCCCCTCCTGCTACTCTTCCGTTCCCACATACCTCTCCTGCTCCTGTCCTCCCGGCTCATTCCACTCCCACCACACACTGGCCTTTGCTTTACCTCAAGCCTACCGGGCTGTGATGTTGGTGTCTTTTGCACTGTGATTTCTTCTGCCTAAAAGACTCTGTGTCCATCTAAACCCACCCCGCCATGTATACGTGGTGTGCTTCCCATCACCCTCCCCCACTGCACTCATGGTATGCTCCTTCATAACCCTCACCCCAGGTTCACATGGTGTGCTCCCCCACCCTCCTCCTTCTAGGTACACATGGCTGCTCCCCAATCACCTGCCCCCCCCCCCCGGCATGTACCTGTGGTGTACTCCTCATCACCTACTGCCCCCAGCTACACATGGCTGCTCCCTCATCACCCTCCCCCACCATTTACACATCGTATACTCCCCCACATACATCTCCTCCATCACCCTCACCCCAGGTGCAAGTGGCCCCGTGTGGCTCCACTTAGGTACAGATTTTTTTTCGATACATAAAGTACAGTACTGTAAACGTATATTCTCTTCCTTATGAGATTCTTCTAACCTTTTCTCCAGCTTACTTTATTGTAAGAATGCAGTATACAATACATATAACATACAAAATATGTGTTAATTGACGGGCTTTGTTGTCATTGAGGCTTCTAGTCAACAGTAGGCTATTACTAGTTAAGTTCCGAGGGAGTCAAGAGTTATGCACGGATTTTAACTGCACAGGCAGTCGGTGCTCATCACCTTGGTGTTGTTCGAGGGTCAACTGTATTTTGGAATTTTTAAGTCTCTTGAAGGCTTGTCACTTACAGGGAAGAGTTGGAGGGTAAATTACAGTTCACCTGGTCAGTTTCAGTCTCAGCTCAGTGGCAGCTACCGGTCCTCAACTCAGGCCCCTTGAAAGGCCGCTGGGCACATATTCCTTGGGGAGCTTGCACATAGCAAGCAGGAGCAGGGTGGGCAAAGGGACCCTGTCCTCCAAATATAGGTACTGTGCACTCTGATGGTGTTTGCTGCTACTGACTAAAGAGGCAGGCAGCCCCTGTCACACCTCCCCACGCTGTTGCAAGTGTCTCCCTGTTCTGGCTGAGGTGGCCTCCAGGGCACTTATGTGGCCACTGCCCTTCTCCCCATCCCTTCCTTTTTCACTTTTTCCCCTTTAAGAGCTAGACAGTAAAGACCAGGATGTTCCAAACCAACTGCATACACCAGAAAAGTTAGAAAGAGAGCGTGCATCCCAGGGAAAAGCTCAGAAATGACCTGAGAAGTCCATAAGTTTATACTTCAGGCTTATTCTCAGAACAGAGACAGCCTACAACAATTAACTTTATAAAATAAAAATAAAAATATTAGCAAAACAACAGTAAACTGTTGGGAAGGAGAGGAGGATGTTATTTCCATAGTTACCACATTATTAGATTCAAATGTCTGATGTTCAACAACAAGAAAAATCACAAATCATACAAAGAAACAGGAAAGTATGGTCCATTCAAGGCAAAAATTAAATAAAGAGACTGTTCCTGAAAAATACCTAATGGTACATCTGCTAGACAAGTCTTTAAAATACGTGTCTTAAAGGTGCTCAACAAAAACAAATAGCTCAAAGAACTACAGGAATATGTGGAGAAGGTCAAGAAAACAATGTATAAAAAAATGGAAATATCATTAAAGCAATAACCTAAAAAGATAACAACAAGGAATTCTGGAGCGAAAAAGTACAAAAAGTGAAATGAGAAATTTGCCACATGGATTCAAATACAGATCTGAACAAGCAGAAGGAACAATCAGGGAACTGAAGACAGGACAATGGACTTGATCAAGTCTGAGGGACAGAAAGAACAAAGATTGAAGAAAAGTGGACAGAGCCTAAGAGTCTTGTAGGGCACCATCAACCAGACCAACATATGCATTGTAGAAGTGTCAGAAATAGAAGAGAGAGAAAAAGGAGCACAGAGAATATTTGAAGAAATAATGTTTGAAAACTTCCAAAATTTTATGAAAAACATGAATATAAACATCCAAGAAGCTGAACAAACTCCAAGTAAGAGGAACTTAGCCACACCAAGGCACATTATGATCAACCTTTCAAAAGCCAGAGACCAAGAGAGAATATTGAAAGCAACAAGAGAGAAGTGAATCATCACATACAGTGGATCCTCAATAAGACTGTAAGCATATTTCTATTTTTTTTAATGTGAGTTTTTTTTTTTTTAATTTACATCCAAGTTAGCATATAGTGCAACAGTGATTTCAGGAGTTGATTCCTTAATGCCCCTTATCTATTTATCCCATCCCCCCTCCCACAACCCCTCCAGTAACCCTCTGTTTTCCATATTTAAGAGTCTCTTATATTTTGTCCCCCTCCCTGTTTCTATATTATTTTTGGTTCCCTTCCCTTGTTTTCATCTGTTCTGTGTCTTAATATCCTCATGTGAGTGAAAGCATATGATATTTGTCTTTCTCTGACTAATTTCACTTAGCTTACTACCCTCTAGTTCCATCCACATAATTGCAAATGGCAAGATTTCATTCTTTTTGATTGCCGAGTAATACTCCAGTGTGTGTGTGTGTGTGTGTGTGTGTGTGTGTGTGTGTATACCATATCTTCTTTATCCATTCATCCATCGATGGACATTTGGGCTCTTTCCATACTTTGGCTATTGTTGATAGTGCTCATAAGCAGATTTCTTATCAGAAACTATAGAGGCCAGAAGGCAATGAACTAATATATTCCAAGTGCTAAAAGAAAAAAATCTGTCAACCAAGAACCCTGTATCTGGGCAAAACTTTCCTTCAGAAGTGAGGAAGAAACTGGGGTTCCTGAGTGGCTCAGTCAGGTAAGCGTCCAACTTCGGCTCAGGTCATGATCTCACGGCTCGTGAGTTTGAGCTCCACGTCAGGCTCTGTGCTGACAGCTCAGAGCCTGGAGCCCACTTCAGATTCTGTGTCTCCCCCTCTCTGCCCCTCCCTCACTCACCTCTGTCTCTGTATCCTTCAAAAATAAATAAACATTAAAAAATTAAAATAAAAAAAAAAGTGAGGAAGAAACTAAGACGTTGCCAAATAAACAAAAGCTGAAGGCATTTGCAGCCAGTAGACTTGCCCTGCCAGAAATGCTCAAGGGAATCTTGCGAGGTGAAATGAAAACACACTAGAGAGTAACTCGAAGCCATATGGAGAAATAAACATCTCAGAAAAGGTAAATGCCTTGGCAATTGTAAAAAGTATTATTGTAACTATTGTTTGTAATGCACTTTTTGTTTTCTACACTGTTTAAGAGACTAATAAATTTAAAGAAAAAATTATTAGTGTAAAAACTAATGTAACATCAGTTTGTAACTTAAAATCTTGTTTTCTATATAATTTAAGAGATGAATGCAATTATGGAAAGAGCCTAAATGTCCATCAACTGATGAATGTATAAAGAAATTGTCTATATACACAATGGAATACTAAGTGGCAATGAGAAAGAATGAAATGTGGCCTTTTGTAGCAATGTGGATGGAACTGGAGAGTGTTATTCTAAGTGAAATAAGTCATATAGAGAAAGACAGATACCATATGTTTTCACTCCTATGTGGATCCTGAGAAACTTAACAGAAGTCTATGGGGGAGGGGAAGAGAAAAAAGAGGTTAGAGAGGGAGGGAGTCAAAGCATAAGAGAATCTTAAAAACTGAGAACAAACTCGAGAGTTGATGGGGGGTGGGAGGGAGGGGAGGGTGGGTGATGGGTATTGAGGAGGGCAGCTTTTGAGATGAGCACTGGGTGTTGTATGGAAACCAATTTGACAATAAATTTCATATTTAAAAAAAGATGAATGCATTTAAAATAAATAATTATTTATGTTTTAGGGTACATCACATATGAAGATGTAATTTTGTGACATCAGCCATTGAAAGGGAAGGGACAGAATTGTAAAGGAGCAGAATTTGTGTATGTTATTGAAATTAAGCTGGTATAAATTCAAATCACAGTGTTTAAAATTTTTTAAAGTTTTTTTTTTTGTTTTTTTTTTTTGTTTTTTTTTTGTGTGTGAGAGAGGGACAGAGTGAGAGCAGGAGAGGGGTAGAAAGAGAGGGAGACACAGAATCTGAAGCGGGCTCCAGGCTCTGAGCTGTCAGCACAGAGCCTCATGCGGGGCTTGAGCTCATAAACCATGAGATCATGACCTGAGCTGAAGTCAGATGCTCAGTCGACTGAGCCACCCTGGTGCCCCCAAATTACAGTGTTTTAACATTAAAGTGTTTCATATAATCTCCATAGTAACCACAAAGAAATAGCTATACAATATACACAAAAGGAAATGAGAAAGGAATTAAGCATTTCACTACAAAAAATCAACTGAAAACAAAAAAAGACGGTAATGTAAGAAATGAGGGACAGAAAAACTATAAGGCATATAGGAAACAAATAGCATGAACAGAAGTCTTTCCTTATCAGTGAATAGTTTAAATACAAATGAATTAAACCCTTCAATCAAAAGAGATTGGAAGAATGGATAAAAACACATGATCCAACTATATGCTGTCTACCAGAGACTTTTTCAGGTCCAATGACACAAACAGGTTGAAAATGAAAGGAAGAAAATGTATTCCATGCAAACAGTACCTAAAAGAGAGCAGGGGTGGCTATATTAATATCATGCAAAATAAAGTTAAATAAAAAAAGTCCTAAGAGACAAAGGATATTCTATATTAAGAAAAAATTCAATACAGCAAAAACTGACAGAATTGAAGGGAGAAATAGTCAGTTGTACTATAATAGTTGGAGAATAACGGATAGAAAAATCAGACAGAAGATAAGGAAATAGAGGACTTGAACAAAATAAATGAACTAGATCTAGCAGACATACAGAATACTCTACCCAACAACAGAATACACAGTCATACACACAAAACATTTTCCAGGGTGGACTTCATGTTGGGCAGCAAATGAAGTCTCAATAGATTAACAAAATATATATCATACAAAGTATTTTTTCTGACCACAACATGATGAAGTTAGAAATTGCTAACCAAAGGAAAAATGGAATATTCACAAAATTGTGAAATTAAACAACACACTTTTAAACAACCAGTGGATCAAAGAAGAAATCACAAGGGAAGTTATAAAATACTTAGAGACAAATGAAAATAAAAACAAAACATAGCAAAACTTATGAGTCAGCAAAAGTGATGCTAAAGGGAAGAGAAACTTTATAGCTATACACAGATTAAAAAGTGAGAAAGACTTCAGCAACCTAAATTTATAATTTACAGAACTAGACAAAGAAGAACAGACTAAACACAAAACTAGCAGAAAAAAAGGAAATGATAAAAATAACAGCTAAATGAAATAAGGAAGAAAAGTAAAAGGACAAATAAATAAAAAATTGGTTCTTCAAAAAGATCAATAGAATTGACAAACCTTTAGCTAGATGGACTAAGAAAAAAGAGAAGGCATAAATTACTAAAATCAGATGAAAGTGTAGGAGTGCCTGTGTGGCTTGGCCAATTAAGTGTGCAACTCTTGATCTCAGATCTTAATCTCAGGTCCTGAGTTCAAGCCCCTCACTGGGCTCCGTGCTGAGCATGAAGACTACTTAAAGGAAGGGAGGGAGGGAGGAAAGAAATGAAAGTAGGGACATTTCTACCTTCTATAGACATTAAAGGATTATAAGAGAGTGCCATGAACAGTTGTACACCAAAAAAAAAAAAAGAAAAAAAAAGGATTAGCTTGGTAAAAAGAACATATTTCCAGAAACACACAATCTACCAAGACTAAATCACAAACAAATAGAAAATTTGAATAGGCCTATAATTATGAAGGAAATTGAGTCAGTAATCAGAAAATTCCCAACAAAGTAAAGCCCTGAACCTGGTGATTTCACTTGTGATTTTTACCAAAAATTTAAGGAAAAACCATTAACAGTCTCTCTCAAACTTTCCCAAAAATTGGAGAGGAAGCAACTCTTCCTAACTCATTCTGTGAGGCCAGCATTAATAACCCTGACACCAAAGCCAGACAAAGACACTACAAGAAAAAATTACAGGTGATTATTGTCCCCAGTAGACATTGATGAAAAAACCCACGACAAAATACAAGCAGACAGAATTCAGCAGTATTTTTAAATGACCAAATGGGACTTACTCCTGGATTGCAAAGATTGTTCAACAAATAAAAAATCAGTCAGTATAATACACCACATCAACAGAATGAAGGGGAAAAAAAATACATGATTATCTCAATTGATGCAGAAAAAACATTTGATGAAATTCACCATTTCATTGTTGAGTGTATGATAAAATACACTCAACAAATGGGGAATAGAAAGAAATAACCTCAGGGTGCCTGGGTGGCTCAGTCAGTTAAGCATCTGACTTCGGCTCAAGTCATGATCTCACAGTTCGTGAGTTCGAGCCCTGTGTCAGGCTCTGTGCTGACAGCTCAGAGCCTGGAGCCTGCTTCGGATTCTGTGTCTCCCTATGTCTCTGCCCCTCTCCCCCTCTCAAAAATAAATAAACATTAAAAAAAATTTTTTTAAAGAAGGAAACTACCTCATCAAAACAATAGAAAAAAAATCAAGGAAACCAAGAGCCAGTTTTTTGAAAAGATAAAATTGGTAAACCCTCAGCCAGATTCATCAGGAAAAAAAGAGAAAGGACCCAAATAAATAAAATCAGAAATAAAGGAGAAGTAACAACTGACATTACAGAAATACAAAGGATTATAAGAGAATACTACAAAAAATCATGCCAACAAATTGGACAACCTGGAAGAAATGAATAAATTCCTGGAAACATATAATCTTCCAAAACTGAGTCACAAAGAAATAGAAAATCTGAACAGACCAATTACTAATAATGAATTTGAATTATCAATCAAAAAACTCCCAACAAATAAAAGCTTAGGACCCGATGGACTCACAGGTGAATTCTACCAAACATTTAAAGAAGACTTAATACCTATCCTCAAACTATTCCAAAAAATGGAAGAGGAAGGAGAGCTTACAAATACATTCTACAGGGCGAGCATTACCCCAATACCAAAACCAAAGACACCACACACACAAAAATAATAATAAAATAATAATAAAGAAAAGAAAACTTCAGATGATATGATCTCATATGCAGAAAATTCAAAAGATTTGGGTCTGGGTGACTCAGTTGGTCAAGCATCTGACTCTTGATTACTGCTCAGCTCATGGGATCGAGCCCCAGGTTGGGCTCCACGCTGAGTGTGGAGCCTGCTGGAGATTCTCTCTCTCTCTCTCTCTCTCTCTCTCTCTCTCTCTCTCTCCCCACCCCCCTCTGCCCCACTTCCCCACTCACACATTCTCTTTCTCTCTAAAATAAATAAAAAAAAGAAAATTCTAAAGATTTGACAAAAAATACTTCTAGGTATAATAAATGAATTCATCAAAGTATCAGGAAACAAGTCAACACAAAAATCAGTTAAATTTCTATACATAAGCAATGAATGATCTGACAAGGAAATTTTAAAAAAATTCCATTTAAAGTAGCAGTAAAACATAAAATAATTGAAAGTTTAACCAAGGAGGTGAAAGACTTGTACAGTGGAAACTACAAACATTGCTGCAGGAAATTTTAAAAGACATACATAAATGGAAACTGATCCCACGTGCATGGATTGGAAGACTTAATATTGTTTAAATGTCAGTACTACCCAAAGCATTCTACAGAGTCTGTGCAAACCCTTTCAAAATCCCAATGACATTTTTTACAGAAATAGAAAAAGCCATCATCCTCAGAGGACCCTGATTAGCCAAAATATGCTTTGGGTTCCAGAGTTATGTGCCACAGAATCACGAGTACATTTTGGGGAATGTTTTTGAAATCACCTCTCTCAAGTCTGTGGACACATACCTGTTCTTGCCTGGCCTTCTCTCTCTGGTTTTCACACATACAGTGAAGTGTTCCTTTTGCCCCTTATGCAGATGAGTCAGAACTGAGTCCGTCTCCTCAGTTTCTCTTCTCCATGGGAACCTGAATGGTCAACCAAGTCAGTGTCTTGTCAGGACTCAATCTTTTAGCCAAAAGAGCAGAGATCTAGCAAATGTCTGCTGGCGTCGCTACCCGGCCAGGAGCCTTTAGTGGCTCAGTGAGGGTCTATCCTCTGTTCCTGCTGCCCTTCCACCTCCACCACACTCTTTCCAGCATGTTCCATCCATGTGTTGGTCAAGTGTTTTCACCCAAGGGTTCATATTCCTGACGAATACATAATTTATCCACCTTCTATCTGTTCTATTTCTTTAATATTCCAAGTGCCTCTCCAACTCCAATATTTCAGTCCCGTCCTAATTCCCAGCAATATCCAGGAGCTATTACTGTTAACATAAAAAATGCCAATTAAATTGGACACACTTGGGCGCCTGGGTGACTCAGTCGGTTAAGCATCTGACTTCGGCTTAGGTCACCATCTCACAGTTCATGGTTCAAGCCCTGCGTCGGGCTCTGTGCTGGCTGCTCAGAACCTGGAGCCTGCTTTGGATTCTGTGTCTCCGTCTCTCTCTGCCCCTCCCCCGCTCATGCTCTGACTTTCAAAAGTGAATAAACATTAAAAAAGGTTTTGTTTTTTTTTTAATAAATAAATACATAGGACACACTTGCCAGTGCTTCTCATTATCCTCCAGGGTGAGTGGCCCTGATGCACAGATACACAGCCCGATGCAGCCCCATGGCCTGTGACAGGGAATTCAGGTCATCATTGAATGCCTCTGTCCTCAGGAGTGATGGGCAGGGTTGGTGCAGGCTTGTGGAGCTGGGACAGCCTTTTCTTCCTATCATATCAGAAATAAGTGTTTCTTAGGAAACTGCCAAGTGTGCCTAGTACAGCAGAGCGGGGACAAAGTCCAGAGCTACGGCACCAGTCATCCCTCTTCAGCCATTCATCTCACACATTTACGGAAAATCACATGCCAAGTGCCATTCTGGGCTCTGAGGGTTCCAAGATGAATGAGCCTATCCTCATGTGCAGGAGGCTCAGAAAATTACACTGCTCTGGAGGCAAAGGAGACAGGGTACCTAATCCAGCCAGAAAGGGAGGGGCAGGCGGTGAGATGGAGCTTCCTGGAGTTGGTGATTCTGGTCTGAGACTTGAAAGACAAGTGGGATTTAGCCACACAAGAGGCTAGGATCGGGGTGGTGTGGAGACGCAGGAGTGTTCTGCATGTGGGACAGCCAGGAGATGCTCTCTGGTGAGGGTCAGGGAAGAGGTGAGCAGGATACAAGCAACCAGACTCTTGTTAGGAAGGGAAGAATAAGGCAGGGCAGTAAGAAACAAGACTGAGGTAGGTAAGAACCTGATTATGGAGCGTCTGTTATCCCTCATAAGAGAACTTAGCTTATAGTCCCATGAGTGAACTGGGGAATATGGCGACCTCGACCAAGAGCGGGAATAAATATAGGAAGTCTGAGTCATAGTGGAAAGGTTGAACTGCGTGCCTCCTCTTTAGGCAGGTTTGAGAGACCTGCCTAAACCTTGAGGAGATGGATGTAGGAAGTCAGGATATGGGCTCTGATTAAACTGAGAATGCTGGCAGGAGCCCTGGAACTCGTGAGGGCTACCTCCAAGTGGGGGTAATTACAAAGACATGTGGAAGCTGTTGGGAATTGGGACAGCCTGGGGCTGGTAAGCTTTCCACGTCTCGTGGGTCACATGGTCTTCCTGAGGCTATCTCCCCCTCTCCCTGCATGTTCACTCCAGTCTCTGCTGCCAGCCAGATTCTTCTGCATCTCAAGTAAAGATTGGCCCAGCTCAGTTGACTTGTGACAGGATCACTGTTAAGAAGGCTTGGCTGCCAGACCATCCTTCGGCATAGGTGGGATGGTTCAACTTAGGATGAGCTGCTGTCAACTGATGTCTTTAAGATATTCTTACTCACCTTTGCTGAATCTAGAGTCCCTTCTCAAATCGTGCTGAGACTCTCAATGAGGGAAGAGATGATGGCATTAAAGAATGCAGTGACTTCAGTTCTCTGGAGACAAGACGATGTGCCAGGGATCAGAGTGCAGCCCAGGTGGGAAGCCTGTGTCATGACAGTTCTTAGTCAAGCCCTTGATTTGGAGGATGGAGACCACAATGTAAGCCCGTGAGGTCACTAGTCTTCTCTGGTTTTCCCATCCCTCTTTAGCCTGAACTTCCAACCCCCCGTTCATCACCCTCTTGTGAGAGACACTTGTCCCAGCAGAAAGAGACTAGGCTTTCCAGTACACTCTTGTGTTCAATTCTGGTGCTTCCAAATATCAGCTGTGGGGCTTTGGCAAGTTACTCCATCTTCCTGAGCCTCTGTGTCCTCAAGAATATGTATAAAATTCTATCGGATCCCGTTTCTGTCCCCTTACTGTCCCCCTACCATACCCATATAACATGTATGCATACCCTTGTGTACATACATGTAATACAAATGTAATAGACATGGCATTGCAGATGCTCAATGCTTGAAACAGAAGGGGCAGCTGTGAGGCTGACATTGTCTAACTTACCTCTCTGAATCCTTTCCTCTCCGACTAGTGTAGAAACAGTCTTCCTGTAACTCCAGCTTCTTCACAGAATTCTCTGTCTCTGACTGCACCATCTGCCATGAGCCTTCAGTCCCGAAGGGCTATTTCTCTTCTCCCGTGTCCCACCTGCATAGGGTGAAGAGATGGTACCTGGCTTCCACCCTTGTTTGTAAAGTCCCTTTCACATTAAACTCCATGCCAGTGGGCTCTGTCACTCCTTGTCACTATTTTGCTACCATCTGTGGCCATCTCTTCTCTGAGGATTTGGGAATCTCTCTGCTCAAATAACCTAGCACCAGGTTCACTGCATATAGAGGTTTGCTGCTGGGAGCACCCCACTTCTTCCCACGCAACCATGGGTCCCCCTGTGCTCCTTCTCATAGCTGCTGCCTGTACAGGTCTGTTTGCACATTCAACAGAACAAACCTGTGCCCTCTTGTGCACCAGGCTCTTTGCTAGGCAGTGGGCTGCAAATGTTGAACCAGACCTATGAGGTCCCTGCCTTCGCTGAGCTTATATTCTTCCTGGAAATCCTTTCTCTTTCCTGTAAACGTGTCCCTACACCCTTCAAACAACCGCAAGCATTTCCCATCCTTAAAAATACGTCTTTCTTCTTCCTGCTTCCCTGTTAGCTACCACCCACCCCCTCCTCTAGTTGTCTCCTTCCGTCCCCTGAACAGCCTTTTCCCCACTGCAGTTTGTGCCTGTCACTGTGCTAAAACTACCTATTGATGAGAATTCCCAAATACCAACCATATCCACTGAAAATTTGCAGTTCTTATTTTGACCTCTGTGAGGCATTATTGGAAAGTACCAGTCACTTCTTCCTTAAGGATTCTCCTTTCCCTTTGCTGCCATGATCCAACCCCTGCTTCACTGGGTGACGCTTTTTCTCCCCAGTCTCCTTTGCGTCCTTCTCCTCCACCTTCCATGCTTTGTGTTCTGTTCTGTCTTGAACGTTGGTCTTTGCTATGGTTCTCTTTTCAGCCATCTTTTCTCTCTCCCTGCACTCTTCCTGGGTGGTGGTAACCAAATCTATGTTTTTATTCCCACTTTTACACAGGAGTCTGGAAGCTGCCTCAGCTCCAGCAGGCCCAGCATGAAGCTTTCATTGGCCTTACCCTTCCCCTGCACCCTCTCCTTCTCTGCACCCTCTCCCCTGCACCCCTTTCCCCTGCACCCTTCTCTTTCCCATGAATGCTCTTTCCCCTACACCCTCTCTTTCCCCTGCACCCTCTCCCCTGTACCCCACTCCTTCTCCTGTACCTCTCATTCCCCTGAGCCCTCTCTTTCTCCTATAGCCTCCCATTCTCTCCTCCTCTCCTGCTCTCATAGTCAAAGACTTTCATCTGGTCTTTTCCAAACCAAAACAGTTGCTTGGCTTTTTAAAATCTTTAAGTAACTTTTTATTTGCATAAAACATACAGGGGTCCAGAAATAAAGAAGTCATAATCTCTATCCTTGGGAAACTCTTGGTCATGGCTGGTCACGGGCTTGTAAACAAATGCATCCCAAGCGTGTGGGAGATGTACCGACAGAAGCAGGTGCTCTCTGTTGGGCCATCCAGGTGTGAGATAAGGTGGCAGTTGATGAAGGTGGCATTTGTGACTTATTGCTCTCCTGCTGACACCCTGGGCATCCTCCCAGTAATCTGACCTTTATTCAATTAAACTGTGGCAAGACAGATTTGTGGGGGATGGGGAAAGGTGGAGGGTGGGGGTTGCCCTACCCAATCAATTTGCATACAGGGATGACTTCACTGACACTCCCAGTATCTTTATGGCTTAAGTGAGGCCTAACTCAAATAGACCTGAGTCTACCCACAAAATTAGCCTAGCCCAGGACATACCCAAAGCTCACATTTTTTTCTCTATTTATATATTCAGTATTCTGTAGTGTTATCAACATGATCAACGTAAGCATATCTAAAAAATAGACTCTACAACAGCAGCTCAAATATTTCTGCCCATTAAAATGAGAGTTTGGCTAGATCTGGGACAGGGTGGCCAGCTTGTTCCCTCTTGTCTCCTTCTTCGCTCTCCACAATACCGTGTCCTGCACCCAAGCCTGCATCCCGTAGCCTTGCCCTTGGAGAGCTTCTCTTCCGGCAATGCCAAAGACAAATAGATTCCGTAGATGCATCCACCCGCCCCTCCGGCTTCTGCTCCCATAGGTTGCCTCCCTGTCCATGAACTTGGGCTCACCCGGATGACAGGTAATCGCCACCCTGATAAAATGTTAACCCAGCAGAAGGGAATGGAGACCACACTTCAGAATGTACCTCAGCAAACTGGGTTCTCAAGGGGTTTGTGGAGCTGCCAGCGATAATTCTAGCCAGGAGTCAGGAGACCACGGTCCTCCTGCGGTAGATAGTTGCAAGCTGGCCTACTTTACTTGCCTGGCTTTCTTGACTCTAAAGTGTGCACGGGGCGGTCTGCGGATAAGTTTTCAGCACATGCCTCCCCAGCTCTGTGCAGGGCTTCCTTGGTTTATCACTCAGGCTCTGGTTTAGCGACACTGGAGTCCCACCCACCCCCAACATGCCTGATCCCGTTACCGTCTGTCCCTTCGCATAGCCAGCCTGGTGAGTCTGTGTGTGCCCTTTCATCCGCCTGCACCCTGGGACAGCAGGAGTGCCATGAGGCCAGGGACTCTCGCGGGGCTCGTGCTTGTCACCTATCCCCATATCTGGGCATGCTAGCCCTCCATACGTGGCAGCCGAGTGAACTGTTGGCGTGGTGGTTCTCCATGGCACCTTCAGCCTGGCCATGACCTGGCCGTGATGGGCAGTGGGTTTTTTTTCTGCTGTCTCACATCCGCTCATCTGTCTTTTCAGGGGCCCAGCAGCCGGGGCTGCCATATTACACGGACCCTGGAGGACCAGGGATGAATCCTGCCGGGAATGCTATGGCGATGGCTTTCCAGGCCCAACCCAACTCACCCCAGGGAAGCACAGCCTACCCACCGCCCCCTTCTTACTGCAATACGCCCCCGCCCCCATATGAACAGGTGGTGAAGGCCAAGTAGCAGGGTCACCTGCCTGTGCGACCTCACAGGGGAACAGGGAGGGGCACTGTCACTCCACCTCTCTGTCCCCATCAATGTCTGCTTCCAGGAATTGTCTTCTGAGCCACTAAGGGCAAATTCCTCTTTGATACCTTCAAATCAAGCACAGCCCCCTTTCAAGTGTTCCATGGAGGACCAATATTTGAATTCACCCTGTGTCTCCTCTGTTACTTCTGTTTCTGATGTAATCCGAGCTCTGGCAGAGTGTGGACAGTCCCCAAGGGTTGACACCTTAGATCCTTGGGGAAGAGACTAAGGAGGATGAGGCAAGGCAGGGCTGGTGTGTGCAGGAGAACACAAGTGAGCACACGGAAGGGACCGCTGCTAGCCTTGACAGCTTCCTCCCAGGTACACAGCAGGCAGCTCGTGGAAACGAGGCCCCACAGGCTCCATTCTTTGAGCCCCTCGTCCTGTGGGCCTTCCTCTTCAAGAAGCCGTTAGACTTGTGGTGTAGAAGAAACTTCTTAGCACTTTCTATCTCCGTTTACTTCCTAAGAATGAGGGAGGCCGCCCTTCTGCACAGCCAGGGCTGGAAGAGCTCTCTTCCTCAAGATGACAGGATCCAGAATCCGGCCAAGTTGGATGTCTACACTTACCTGAAAATGACTAAGGAAAGTTACTTAAGTTTATGAGGAATTTCTCTCTGCCTCAAACTGGGACATTGCATTTTATGAGCTCTTGGTCTGACTTGGCAGAAATAAAATGTTTCCCCGTTTTTTAGTGAGTTTGCGGACACTCCTGTAGAGAGAGTCCTGTCCTTTGAGGTCAGACTCAGAGTGTCTTCTCGGACTGGCAGCCACCCTCTGGCTTTGTCATGACCAGAGGTCTCCACACCCTTCCCCGAGGCAGCCCCGGCAGTGGGTTGTGATGGACATTTGCAAAGCAGAGAGGCACATCTGGCTGGGAAGTCACATCAACCCCTGGGAGAGAGGAATCCCAGCAGGGTCTGGCCGGCGGTTTTGAGCCTGGGGCAGCAGGCCCCTGCAGTGGTTTGTTTGATCTCAGCAGAAGTGTGTGTCGGACAAGGGGAAAGCTTGCTGGAAAAAAAAGAGGAATGCAAAATCCCAGGACTGCAGGAAGATCTCTTCAAAAAGTACAGAATAGATCTCACTGACAACTAAATCAACATTAGAATAGAAGATGTGGTTGGAAATGCAAATCCTGGCTAAGAAACAGATCTCACCCTGGGATCCAACAGTAGCCCTAGTCACCGGGATGCAGGGAGGTCCTGTTCCTCTGCAGTTAGTGATGCTGACAGTGCGTTTAAACCCAGATTGAGATCTGACCGGTTGTGTATAGGAAGGCAGAGCAGCCTAGCCAAGGTGGGTAGATCCCTGTGTGTGTTTAGTAGTGGGATAGGGTGGGGGGCAGGGGCTTATTTTTGTAATGAGCTAATTGGAGCCTCTTGCGAAATTGTTATGCATTGAACTTGAGCAATTTTGTTACTCATTGAACTTGAGCATGGGAACATCCCGCTGCAGTGGATGCTGAGTCCCCCAGACCAGGAGTCCCTTTCCTACTGGGATCTCTGTATCAGGGGAGGGCGTGAAATCGGGATGGGGCCGCAGCGGCGGCTCTGACTTACCTTCCCTCTAAAGATGGAGAGTCTGCCAGCCTCCCAGGGAATTCCACAGGAAACGCTTGGAGCCACACGAACACCATTGGAAACACAGTTTATAAACACAGATGCTGCTGCTGGTGTCTTTCAGCCACCCTCCTGTGACCTCCGAACTCCTGTCCCGGACTGCAGTTCCTCCCCACACTGGAGTCCTGGATTCAAGTGAGACAACAAAGCACAACGTTGCCGTTTACAACCAAGGACAACCACAGGGGTCCAGAAGGTTCCTCTTCCTCCAGGTCATTCGTTTTGCACTTTTAGTTTGAATTTCTCCCTTCCCTTTTTTTTTTTTTTTTTTTTTAAATAAGCACAGTAAGAGATGCCCCTGGAATTGGATCCGGGTGCAGTTGAATAGGCACCCAAATATCCATGACTTAATTTTGTTTATCTTTTTTGATAGCAAATGATCTCAGAGACTGGATGATTTAGGTAGTGCTCAACCGCTTTGTATTCTGTGTTTGTGAAGAAAAATTTCGTTTTCCCTTGAACCTGGATGAGAACCCTGCTACAGTGAACACCCATACTGTGTGTAGAAATTCCACTTGTGGTGACATTTCCTGGCCATTCTCATTTCCTCTGTGCCGTCAGTGGACTGTGTCCCCCTCCCGGAGTGAGTCCAGCTCCTGGCGTGTTGATGTCTTAGAGAGTCAGTGGTTAGGAGTAAACCGGGAGCCAATCTGTGCTTGTGTTCTCTCTGCAACATTTGGCTTCTTTCGCTTTTCTGTTCTCTTTTGATAGGGTCCTGTTTCCTATGTATGCAAAATAAAAAATAAATTTGGGCACGTGCTTTGATTGTTTTTCTGGGAAGGGGAAAAGCAGGTGGAGATGATGTTTCTAATGAAGAAGGGCGTACAGAAGGTCCTGCTTCAGCCCGGTGGGGGTGGAGCGGAGTGGGGTGGGTGACCCACTCAACCTCAGGAGCCCCAGAAATTAGATGCTGTCAAAGAACATTTCAGGAAGGTTTGGTGCACCAACATATTTGAAAAATCTATCTAAGGAAAAAATTATCTGAAGTGGAAAGGCAGAAGCATTAATGAGCTAAACTCACAGGTGATACCAAGGTTAGTTAGCCAAAGGGCCTGGATCTGCTTTCTATAGGTAGCTGATTTGAACGATGCTGCTCTGTGGGGTCAGAAACTGTATTTCTGTCACAGATCTATGGAAGGATATAGTTGCTACGGGCAGGCTGCATTTTAGATGAATCATTAATTGAGCTGATGTTTATAAAGAAGCATTTTGTCTGAAAACAGGACAGGAAATAAGCCAAAAGAAGTCACGCAGCTTGCTCATGGTGAAGTCTAGGCTAATTTACACACCTAACCTGGATACCTCATCAGGTCGTCAAACTTCCCCCAGTAAACTGGAAGCAGCCTTATTTCCAAGTCAAAGGTGATGACTTGAGAAATGCAAACTGACTGCTCACTTATATCTGTTTCTCCCAAATTTCACTGAACCTCAAAAAAACCTGTAGTGGCTTTCACGGTGAAAACGTACAAGAACAGAAATTCTGAGTGATTGCTGAAATAGAAGATGGCAGGGAGGATTGGTTGAGAAAACTTGAAGCTGAAAATGTTCAGAGAAGGTGGCTGGGGAGGTGAGAGCTTTACAGACACTCCACAGCAAGGCCAGCAGGTGCAGAAGGCAAGCATGGCCAGGGCGTGCACCTGATGGGTGTTCTGGAGAACAGCTATGCCCGGGGTGCTGTGTTTTCTGCCCCTGGCTCCCAGGTGAGGGGAATAGCTAGCTGCAGGAAGTGATGGCCCTGAAGCCTGCTTTCTCACAAAGGGGGCGCTCTGCATCGTAAGGTGTTGGGAGGTGGGCTACCCACCATTAGTTAACTTTTACAAGTGAATTAGGCACTTTCGAATGAATCAGTCAATGAAAACACTTTTAGTCTGGGCTACCATCCCTTTTCCATGGTCCCCAGACCTTGATCCAAGGTCATAGGGAGATCCCTTGCAAAGTGGAGATTCAAGGACGTGGGAGAAATCATGACCCAGTCACCAGCACCACAGATCCAGAAGTTTTCTCTGGCACCAGAGGAAAGGAGCTCAGCCAAGCTTTCTCCTGTCTTGTCCTACACCAGGCTTTCCACCCAACTGGCCAAGCATCTCAGCCTTAATAGTTTGAGTTCTCAACTTCTAATCTTCTTTGAATGCCAAAGAGGAGAGCACAAAGTAGATGTGAGGGCAACCCACATGGGCATAACTACGCGATGTGGTATCATGTGCTCTGAAGATGCACCCACAGCCTTGCTCAAGTCCTGAGTCTGCTGTTTGTTAGAGGTGTGTCTTCAGACAAATGCCTTCAGTTTCAGTCACTCAAATGATCGCAAGTCTGTTTCCTCAACTATAAGACAAGAATGATACCACCTGTTGCTTATACCAGGTGTGTCCCAGGCACACTGTGGCTATTCAACAAATGTTTAAAGTCCTCTGTTCTCCCTCATGCTCCATTTCCTTGAGCAGGAAAAATTGAAGCACAGTGGGAGGGAAAGTGAACACCCACCCAATCCTTTGTCCATCTGTCAGCAGATGAGACCCAAGGTGTAGGGGAGAAGATCTTTGAATACATTCTCCATGTATTTTCCATCTTTCAGACAGACCTTGATTACGTGAAGATAGACGACAAAGGATGTCCCATACACCACCACCCCACATGTCACCGTAGTGTTCTCCTTGTCTTAAAATGGTGAGTGATGCTCAGTAATGGATTTTGAGCCAGAGCTGGGAAGGAAAAACCTGGGGCAACCATCTTTTTTCCTCACCATTTATTTAAGATGAGATTGGTGAGCACCCCAGAATAAGCCATGAATTATATAAGCAATCAATTATAAGCAATCTCTTATAAGCAGTCGTATTACTTTGGGTATTTCTTTTGCTGTCTCCTGACCCCCCACAACTTTTTACCATAATGTTTCTGTTTTGGATTGGTTGTCTTGCACTGTCCAGGAAAGATCCTGCTCCATTTCTGGACACAAAGCCTCCCTAAAAATGGTGTAGTGGGTGCAGGGATGATTATCAACATGCCTGCCTCCCCTCCACCACCCCTGAAGAAAGGTGAAGGGAAGGAGTTCTTGTGCAGGTCCCAAGAGTGTAATGAGGGAGAGGAGCGTCACTCCATCCCTTTTCATCAGTAACAGGAATGCTGGAGAGAGCTGTTTTCATCTCTCTCTCTCTGGACTCTGGAAATCACAAATAACACTGAGGCCACCACACCCCCTGGTACTTTTAGATGCCTTTAGATCGATATTCTAGTCCAGCATCATCCATCAAAGCATACTGGGAGCCAAATATGTTACATTAAAATTTCAGTAGCTCCATTACAAAGAAAAAAAGTGAAATTTATTTTCGTATTTAACCCAGTAAATCCAACTACTATCATTTCAACATGTAACAATAGAAAGTTTAGTAAAAAGAAATGTTGCTCCTGGGGCGCCAGTTGGGCATCCGACTTCAGCTCAGGTCATGGTCTCCTGGTTCGAGGGTTCGAGCCCCACTTCGGGCTCTGTGCTGACAGCTCAGAGCCTGGAGCCTGCTTCGGATTCTGTGCCTCCCTCTCTCTGCCCTTCCCCTGCTCGCCCTCTCTCTCTCGCTGTCTCTCTTTCAAAAACAACATTTAAAAAATAATGCTGACATTTTTTTCCCACATTACCATCAAAATCCAGCGTGCATTTTATACTCCCTGGCACAATCTCCACTTGGAGAAGCCACATCTCGAGTGTGCGACACCTCCACAGTGCCAGCGGCTACTTTATTAGACAGTGTGGGGCAAGAGTAAGAAAATGCTGAGCGCTGGGGCTCCCAGGTGGCTTAGTCAGTTGAGCATCAGACTTCTGATTTTGCTTAGGGGAAGATCTCACAGTTCATGGGTTCAAGCCCTGTGCCCAAGCCCTGTGCCTGGCTCTGCACTGAGGGCGCAGGGAGATCCTGCTTGGGATTGTCTCTCTCTCTCTCTGCCTCTTTCTGTCAAAAATAAATAAACATTAAAAACAAAAAAAAGAAAATGCTCCACTCTTAAGGTCTTACTGGTTATTTACAACATAATTAGGTTATTTATAAAGTTGAAGGTAAAATTCAAGCTCCTGTGACAAGGGTTGATGACTTCTGGTGAACCGACACAATTCTCTACACACAATTCTAACCCAGTTCTCTAATATTGCAGATCCCTGTTACAAAACATCACAACTCAGTCTTGGGAGCTAAAAGGTTGAATTACTTCCTGGCACTCTGTTGGCTGAGCATGAGGGTTGCTGTGCTCCGTTGCAGCTCACTGTTTCATTCTCATCTCCAAAGGTGCTGGTCAGTCCTGAAACAGCATCCAGGTGCTGCTGAGGAATACCCAAGAGAAGAGAGAGCAGTTTCGTGGAACCTCAAGAGTGCTTCCCAAATCATGTGTTCCTAGTCTGGTAGATGATGCCGGACCAGCCCTGAGGCCTCCTGCCCCAGGTGTGTACCCAACCATAAGCCCATCACTCCTTGGGTTCTCACCAGGTTCTCCAAGGAAACTCAGATTTCTCTCGAAGGAGGACAAGGCAATAGTTCCACCACTCCATGCCTGTCATTGTCAGGAAGAACTTTCCCGTGTTGACAGTGTGGATGCACAAGGAGATCCAAGATACAGATTGCAGAAATCCTGCCCTCTAGCCAGAGGACTCGTCCCTAAAAACCTGCTGGCCACTTGAGTGTCCTTAGGACAAGTTTCTCCTCTCAGATGTGACAGGGGTGTCCTAAAGGCGTCTAGAACCTCTTCCATCTGACCTCTATGACTGAGCCCTAGAATATAGGTACAGAGAGGGATAGCAATGAAGGCGACAGTAAGAGGGGGATGGGATTGGGATCAGCAGAGGGCTCCCCTCTCCTGGGGCCAGGCTGGCTATCCCCAAAGGCCATGCTGTCCTTTGCTACCCCCTGCCAGGATAGGCCCAGTGGGGAAAAGCCCTCTGTGGGAGCACTTGCCTAAGTACTCTGGCCTCTGCGGGCGCCTTCTCTATGCTCCCCTGGGGAGCCGCAAAGCCAGGGACCCTCCTTCCAGGTGTCTCCTCTCCCTCACAGAGACTTGGAACCCGAGCAGGGATGGTGTGTTGGTCTAGTGCTCCGAAGGAGTATCTCAGTTCTGCGAAGTCGTGGGGAGGGCATGTCTCATGTCCACCTTACAGCATTCTGGCTCTCTTTATTCCCTTCTCGGCTAGGTCTCTGCCCGTTGTATTAGCCCCCAAACCTGGTAGGACGCGCTGGGCGCGCTGACCTTGAAATTCAGCTCCCTCTTCCCGCCTTCTGCCTCTGGTCCTGTCACTCTCTCCTCTGAAAGCCAGGCCTCATCGCCCTCCGGCAGGGGCGAAGGCACCGGCTTTGCGCTCTAGGAGACAGGACGCAGGTGGATAGAAGTTCTTGGCGCGCGCCCTGTCCTGGAGAGATCAGGGCCCAGGCGGGACCGAAGTATGACGCTGAGGGGAGGGAGGCAGGTGCTGGTCAGTCCTGAAACAGCATCCAGGTGCTGCGACCCAGCGTCATCAACCCACGGCTGGGGTCCTGGGAGCTCCCGATGTTTCCGTTTCCTATTCTAAGAAATGGAGCTATGGAGGCACACAGAGGTGAGGGGAGGACTAAACAGAGCACGCTGGGGCGTGGCGGCGCCTAGCGGAGGGGGGTCGCAGGAGGAACCGGGAGGTAGGCCGGCCCCACCCACCCGGCAGAGCTCAGGGCCTGGGGGCTCTCAGAGGAGGCTGCACGGGCGGGGCCGGGGGCGGGGCCGGGGCCGGGGGCGGGGCCGGGGGGCGGGGCGGGGCCGAGGGGGCGCCGGCGGGCACCCAGCTTGGCGCATCTTGACAAGGTCCCTGCTAGTAATTTTCATTCAAAAGAAACCAAACCCATGGCTTTATTTTTAAATCTTAAAAAAATAACTTTTATTCTTTGAGAGAGGGAGAGAGCATGAGCAGGGGAGGGGCAGAGAGAGGAAGACACAGAATCTGAAAACTACTCCAGGCTCTGAACTGTCAGCACAGAGCCTGACAAGAGGCTCAAACCCCCAAAACCTTAAGATCATCACCTGAGCTGAAGTAGGTCGCTTAACCGACTGAGCCACCCCGGCACGCCTATTTTTGAATCTAATTACGAAAGTAATACGTGCTCAGTACAGAAAGTGTAGACCGAAAAGGAAAGCACCAAGGAGAAGGAAAATCTGGCAACTGCCCCAAGGTAACAGTTGGATGTGTCCCCAAGGCTTTCTAGCTGTCTTGCTTCCACGACACACACCCGGGATCAAAATGGGAATCTTTTGTAGCCTGTTTTTCGCCAGTTTTTCATGGCATTAAAACATTCTCCTACTTCTTCGCTTTAATGATTAAATAGTAGCCCTACCCACTTGTACCCCAATGTTTATAGCAGCACTCTCAACAATAGCCAAATTATGGAAAGAGCCTAAATGTCCATCAACTGATGAATGGATAAAGAAATTGTGGTTTATATACACAATGGAATACTACGTGGCAATGAGAAAGAATGAAATATGGCTTTTTGTAGCAACATGGATGGAACTGGAGAGTGTGATGCTAAGTGAAATAAGCCATACAAAGATACCATATGGTTTCACTCTTATGTGGATCCTGAGAAACTTAACAGAAACCCATGGGGGAGGGGAAGGAAAAAAAAAAAGAAAGAGGTTAGAGTGGGAGAGAGCCAAAGCATGGGAGACTGTTAAAGACTGAGAACAAACTGAGGGTTGATGGGGGGTGGGAGGGAGGGGAGGGTGGGTGATGGGTATTGAGGGCACCTTTTGGGATGAGCACTGGGTGTTGTATGGAAACCAATTTGACAATAAATTTCATATATAAAAAAATAAAATAAAATAAAATAAAAATAAATAAATAAAATAAAATAAATAAATAGTAGCCCTACCATATGGGTGCTACGCATTTTCTTAA
The DNA here is from genome assembly GCF_022837055.1 of Prionailurus viverrinus. Lineage (NCBI taxonomy): Eukaryota > Metazoa > Chordata > Mammalia > Carnivora > Felidae > Prionailurus > Prionailurus viverrinus. Next base: position 69,711,487 of record NC_062562.1, on the reverse strand, counting down.
GCTCTGTCCTGTGATCTCTCAGGTTGTGCCATGTTTTTCATTGTTAAATAACAAAATAATCTACACATTCAAAAGAATGAGTGTAACTTAGCATAAGATGTGAAAAAAAAAAAAGAAAAAAAGAAAAAAAAAGGGAGCTGAGTGATTCAGTTAAGCCTCTGATTTCAGCTCAGGTCATGATCTCATGGTTGGTGGGTTTGAGCCCCTCCTTGGACTCGATGCAGACAGCTTGGAGCCTGGAGCCTGCTTCAGATTCTGTGTCTCCCTCTTTCTCTGCCCCTCCCTACCCCCCACTCTCTCTCAAAAACAATTATAAAAAAAAAACCAAACAGTTGTGGAAGATGCTGGCTAGATGCTTAGAAGAATCCATTCTTCTTCAGCTGCGCCCACCTCCCCCGGGTCCTGGCAGCCAGGTGGGACCATGCTGGTGGTGGAGAGAGTATACAGGGGACCCAGGCCCCGCGGCTCTCCCTCTCTTTCTGGAGCCCAGCTGCAGAGTCTCACACTTGCAAGATGGAAGAATCTGGGCCCCTGGATGACTGTGGAGCTGAGATCGCCTACAGACTGCCGGGAAGTCGGCTCCAGTGAAAATCAGTCTTCGCTGTGATGACTCACAGTTTGTCAGCGTAGTTGGATGATGCAGACCAAGTGTAATAGTATGAACACACCACACTGCCTTCTGACTTAAGAAAGCAGAGGTCCTTATGAGTCTCTATCCCACTGCATCACGTACCAGCATCCTACATATTATGTTAAAAATTCCCCTGCTTTTCCTTATACTTTTACCAGACATGTATTTTGATATCATGCTTTATGATATCAATATAGTTCTCCAACTTGCTTTTTTGCACAAGTTGTTGCTAATTTTTCTCTATTGTGAAAATGCTATGCTGAGCGTGCTTGCTACTAATTTTTATGTGAACATTTATTTCCTGAAACTGCTGGGTCAAAGCATATGTACGTTTTTGAGGGCTCTTGATACATATTACCTTTAGAAAGATTATACTGACTTACTCCACCAGCCTTTGCCAACACTCTGTATGATTATTAGTCCACATAATGTTGCCAATTTGATGGGGGAACAAGAAACCCCCTTTTTTTTTTGGTTTGAGTTTATTTTATTAACATGTATCCCTCACCAACTGTGGGAAGTACCTTCTTGAAGGGTGTGTGGTTGGCAAGACCAGGGGTGGCAAGCTTAAGCTCTTACAGAAAAGAGATTAGGAAGAATATGCAATATAGCATTGAATATATATTTATAAAGTATATATGCAATATAGCACTGAATACATATAGCATTAAATGTATAGATACACGAAATACAGCATTAAAGATATATTACAGGTGGAATAAATAGAAGTCTTTTAAGGCATCCACTTACCTCTCTCTCTGCCACTCCTCCACTTGTGCTCTGCCTCTATCTCTTAAAAATAAACATTAAAAAAAAATTAAGGGGCATCTGGGTGGCCCAGTTGGTGAAGCATCTGACTTCAGCCTAGGTCAGGATCTCGCCGTTCCTGAGTTTGAGCCCCACATCAGGCTCTGTGCTGACAGCTCAGAGCCTGGAGCCGGTTTCAGATTCTGTGTCTCCCTCTCTCTGCCCCTCCCCCACCTGTGCACCGTCTCTCTCTCTCTCTCTCTCTCTCTCAAAAATAAATAAACGTTGAGAAAAACAACTTAAGGCATCCACTTACCAAACACCAGCAGGCAACTCTTCTCCTGAATGGCCTTCTTCAGTTCATTAGCCAAGTAGCAGCATCACTGTCTGAGAGCAGTGTCTCCTCTGTTCTTTGAGGATACACAGACCCTACCTCTTCTTCAAGTGTTCAAATCACCTCAGACTCTGGCCACATCAGTCTTCATCACCATTCTTCGGTGAGCATGCCTTACTCACCATGTGCTTTGGAGTCAAAACATTTCTGCCAGTTGGTCACTGGGTAACCTTGAATGAGGTACTTGGCCATTCTGAGAATCAGTTTCCTTCTCTGAACCATGAGGATAGAAACACCTCCACTGCTGTGTGGTTTATCTAACCCCCATTCCCTTGCCTGTCTGTTCTACATAAGCTGGAAGGGCTGTACATCATATTCAGTTTCCCATCATATTCATATAGGTGATCATGTAATACAGTTTGGGACAATGAAAGATACCACAGAAGTCTATTCTGGGGCTTCTGGGAAAGATCGAACTTGTCTCATGAATGAGACTGAAGTTGGTAGCACTGCCGCATGCCAGTTCGTTCAGCTCTCTTCATGGATGTGATATCTGAAGCTGCAGCAGTGATCCTATGACCGAGATGGAAAGATTATCACTAAGATCATCACAGAGGCACCTGCTTTCACAATGTCGAATTACTGAACCCGTGGATGATTTCTTACTACCGAAAGAAATGATTAGATGTTCTGTTCAAAATGTGCTTCATGGGTGGTGGTGAGAATTATGAAAAGTAATTTTTTAAGACTAAACACAGTACCTAACGCTGGTAAGTACTCAATAAAAGGTGTCATATGGTTATTAGTCGGGTTAGTGGTACCAACTGACCTCAGTTGCCACCAGATATTTTCAACTCTGATGGATGAGTCTGGCCAGGGGTAAGAATATGTTTGTTGAAGGTCATTTTTGTGGCTTCAAACTCACCTCAGTGACCTTGACCAAGTCTTGAGCTTCAGTTTCCTCAGCTTTTATAACAATGATGTCAAAATTACCTTTCAGATCTGAAAGTTTTTCATTCTATTTTTTTCCCTTGGAAATCTTTTCCATCACAGTATGTGGGATGCAGGATGACAGGACCAGAGAAGGAGTGGGGGAGAGTGATATTTCTAGTTATATGTACACAATTTGTAAGTCACTTGGGGCATCCTGGAACTCCCAGCTAGGCCTCCTTACATAATGCAATACGAAATACCAATATCATCTAAGAAGTAATCATGGGATTGAAGAAGATGGCAGCAGAGTAGGAGGACCATAGGCTCACCTCGTCCCATGAATACAGCTATGTAACTATTAAATCATCCTAAATACCCAGAAATTTGCCTGAAGACTTGGCAGAACAAACTCCACAACTAACGGTAGAGAAGAGGCCACATTGAAGAAGGTAGGAAGTGTGAAGATACTGTTGGAGAGAGAAACACATCATGGCCTCTTTAGTGGGGATGGAGCTGTGCTCATGGAGAAGAGCAAGAAACAGAAGAAGAAACTCACAGGGAAAATGAACCTCCCACAGCAATTAGCTTGGAAAGTGAGAGGGGTTGAATTTCATTAGTTCTTGCAACAAACAGTAGGGTTTAAAACCTGGAGTTTTAAAGTCAGCATGCTTGGTTCTGGGAGAGCTCAGGGGCATTGGGGCTGCTCTTGGACAAAAGGCAGACAAACAGCTGGGAACATACAGCATTGAAACAGCCATCTAAAGAGTACCTGGGACACAGTGTGGTGGTTATTCATCTCAGAGCATGTCTGAAAGAGACAGCATTCATAGAGATAACCCTCTGGGAACAAAGAAACTGGCAGGTGCCATTTCCCTCCTCAGCCCCTCAGCATAAATACAGAGCCACCTGCCAGCACCAGCACAGCACAGACACTCATTACCTAACTTATTACACCAAGACTGCCTCCCCCCTACTCCTGTGGAACTACCCTTCCCAGTCATACCTGCCCCAGAAGACCACCCAAACCTATGCTCACACTGTGTCTTTCCACTCACAAGTTTTGCAGAGCCTCAGTTCTGGTGCCAGTGGTGACAAGACTAGTTTCATAAACACACCAGAGCATCCCACATTCAGACCAGGGACCAAACACTGCCCACAACAGGCAAAAAGAACCTCTTCAGATGACTAACCTGAGGATAAAGTGGCCAGGACATAACAGCAGAGCACATGCAGCAGACATTGGAGACACTCCTGGAAGTGCCAGGCCCTGGGGAGCAGGGGGCACTACACGGCAGGGCCCTCTTCATAAGGACATTAACCTCAAGAAAAGGAGATGTAGTTGACTTTCCTAACACACAGAAACAGCATGGAGACTTAGACAAAATGAGAAGACAGAGAAATTTATCCAAAATGAAAGAACAAGATGAGGCCACAGAGATCTTTAGTGAAAGAGATGTAAGTAACATGCCTGATAAAGAATTTTAAGTAATGATCATAAGGATACTCACTGGACTTGAGAAAAGAGGGGAAGACATGAGTGAGAACCTTAACACAGAGATAGGAATAACATAGCAGAAATAAAGGGCAAAATAAACAAAATGAGAAACATGCTTGATGGAATGAGTAGCAGGCTGGAAGAAACAGAGGAATAAATTAATGACCTAGAAGACAGAGTAATGAAAGTAATTGAGTTGAATAAAAGAGAGAAAAAAATATGCAAAATGAGAATAAGAGAACTCAGCGATTCCATCAAATATAATAACACTTGTATTTTAGGAGTCCCAGAAGAAGAGAATGAAAAGGGAGCAGAAAATTTATATGAAGAAACAATCGTTGAAAACTTCCTGAATCTGGGGGAGAAAACAGACATCCAGATTCAGGAGGCACAGAGAACTCCCATCAAGATCAACAAAAGCAGACACAAACCAAGACTTATTGTATTTAAATTGGCAAAATATAGTGATAAAAAATTACAGCAGCAAAACAAAAGAAGATAGTAATTACAAGGGAAAACCCAAAAGACCAGGGGGTTTTTCAACAGAAACTTTGCAAACTTGAAGGGAGTGGCATCTTACATTCAACGGGCTGAATGGGAAAAATCTTCAGCCAAGAATACTCTATCCGGCAAGCTATCATTCAGAATAGAAAGAGAGATAAACAGTTTCCCAGACAAACAAAAACCAAAGGGTTCATGATCACTAAACCAGCCCTTCAAGAAATATTAATTAAAAGGGACTCTGAGTGGAAAGGAAAGACCAAAAGTGACACTATGGAGGCAGGAAATACAAAAGCAGTAAAAATAAATGTTTCTATAAAAAATCAGTCAAGGAACTCACAAAATAAAAGGCTATAAAATGTAATAGCATAGGGGTGCCTTGGTGACTCAGTAGGTTAAGTGTCCGACTCTTGATTTCGGCTCAGGTAATGACCTCACGGTTCATGAGTTTGAGCTCTGCATCAGCCTCCGTGCTAGCAGTGCAAAGCCTGGTTGGGATTCTCTGTCTCTCCTTCTCTCTCTGCCCCTCCCTCACTCATTCTCTCTCTCCCTATTTCTCTCTCAAAAATAAATAAACATTAAGAAATTGTAAAAAATAAAAAATAAAGTGTAATAGCATAAACCTAAAACATGGGGAAGAGAAAAGAATGGGTTCAGACTTAAACCCTAATTCTACCAAACATTTAAAGTAAATTTAACACCTATTCTTTTCAATTATTCCAAAAAATAGAAAATGTAGGAAACTTTCCAAATTCATTCTATGAGGCCAGCATTATAGTGATACCAAAACCAGATAAAGACTCCGCTGAAAAATAGAACTACAGGTCAATATTCCTATTGAACATAAATGCAAAAGTTCTCAATAAAATACTAGCAAACCAAATCAAACAATACATTAAAAAACAATTCACCACACAATCAAGTGGAATTTATTCCTGGTTCAATATTTTCAAATCAACCAGTGTGATACATCTCATCAATAAGAGAAAGGATAAGAACCATATGATCATTTCAATAGACACAGGAAAAAGATCTGACAAAGGACAACACACATTCATAATAAATACCCTCGACAAAGGTGTTTTAGAGGGAACATAGATCAACATAATAAAAGCCGTCTATGGAAATCCCACAGGTAAAATCATCGTTAATGGGGAAATACTGAGAGCTTTTCCCTTAAGGTCAGCAACAAGGCAAGGGTGTCCACTCTCACCACTCTCATCACTTCAACAGAGTAGTGAAAAGTCCTAGTCGCAGCAATAAGACAACAAAAAGAAATAAAAGGCATCCTAATTGGTAAGGAAGAAGGAAACTTTCACTATTGGCAAATTAATAGTGTACACACAAAAATAATGTACAGAAATCAGTTGCATATATATACACCAACAATGAAGCAGAAGAAAGAGAAATTAAGAAAACATTCCCATTAAAAATTGCACCCAAAATAATAAAATACCTATGAATAAACCTAACCAAAGAGGTAAAAGAACACTCTAAAGACTATACAACACTGATGAAAGAAATTGAAAATGACACAAAGAAATGTAAAGACATCCCATACTTATAGATCAGAACAACAAATATTGTTCACATGTCTATACTACCCAAAGCAATCTACACATTTAATGCAATCTCTATAAAAATACAGATATCTCTATTTGTATTTTTCACAGAGCTAGAACAGACACTCCTAAAATTTGCATGGAACCACAAAATACTCCAAATAGCCAAAGAAACCTTGAAAAAGCAAAACAAAGCTGGACGCATCACAATTACAGACCTCAAGTTATATTACAAAGTTATACTAATCTAAACAGTATGGCAATGACATAAAAACAGACACACAGATCAATTGAGCAGAAGCAAAAACTCAGAAATAAACCCTTAACTACATGGCCAATTAATCTTTGAAAATCAGGAAAGAACATGCAATTAAAAAAAAAAAAACCTGTGTTCAACAAATGGTGTTGGGAAAATTGGACAGCAACATGGAAAAGAATGAAACTGGAACTTTTGTACACCATACACAAAAAGATAAATTCAAAATGGATTAAGACGTAAATGTGAAAACAGAAACCATAAAAATCCTAGAGGAGTACACAGGCAATAATCTCTTTGGCCTTGGCCATAGAAACTTCTTTTTAGATATGCCTCCTGAGAGAAAGGAAGCAAAAGCAAAAAATAACTACTGAGATTACATCAAAATAAAAAGCTTCTGGGGGAGGAGTTAAGGTGGCAGAGACCCTGGGCTTTCTTTGTCAAGAGCAAAACATAGCTGTAGTGAGGTCAGATTACTTGGAACACCCAGGCAATAGATCTGCAGAGTGGCAGAAGGATCTCCACAGTTGGAGAGAGACAGCTTGGCAGATGAGAGGTGTGTGGATGTCACTTGGGGGAAAGAAAATGGTGGAGTCATGGAGAGGAAGAAACATTTACTGTTGAGAAACAAAAGTTGAGAAAGAGAGTGGTTGAGAAAGTGCAGCATCAAGTTAGCACAAGAGGATAACCTCTTGGGACCGCAGACTGGGGAGTGACAAGTACCAAGTGTCCCAGTTCTTTTTTGCAAACAGCTTTTGCAAAACCCAGCTCAAAGTCTGAGGTTTTGGAAGTGCATGACATTCTCCAGAGTGGAGCCATGGCATGCACTCCTGGGGAGGAGGGAGCTGGCCCCAGAGTGTGAAGCATGGTATAAACATCTCTGGGGTGCACTTGGAGAGAATAGTCCCCCTCCTGGAGGGGACTGGAGTACTTTTGGAAGATGGTTTATTGCCTTCCCAAGGACAAATGACCCTGAAGGTGCCAGCCAAAGGCCTTTCATCAATAGGGTGGAGAGGATCTACTCCAGAGGAAAGGGTGGATCCTTGCCGTGTCCTTGAACTTTGGATTTGGAAACCCAGCCTTGCACCAAGGAGAAGGCACAGGACTGCCATGGCGCAGAGCAAGCTGACTGTCCTCACTACTCTGTGCGGGCTGCCTGTATATCAGGGGTTCACATCCCTGGTCTGGGGATGAAATATTGGGGTGGCACGATTTCCGCCTCCCCACCCCAAAACCAACATGGTGGGACTTCAGAGAGCAATACAGCAGCCCTCAGTGGACGCAGAATCTGCTTACATCAAGTCTTGCCCTTCTGTGCCTAGCAATTGCTTATTTACTAGGGCAAGACTGACTCTGAGCCAACGCAGCCAGCCTCTCCTGCAGACCGGCGCAGCCACCCCCCACCCTTTTTTCCTTTTGGAATCAGGCTCATAGATTCTGATTTGTTTTGTGTCATTTCCTTTTATCGTTTTATTATTTTTTTAATCAGGCTTTTTTAATTCTTTTATTTTCTCTTCTTTTCTCTTTTCTTCTGATTTTTTTCTTTCTTATTTCTTGGAATCAGCCTTATAGTTTTTTGATTCTCTGTTTGCTTTTGTTGTTGTTGTTGTTCCCTTTCCTTTTCTCCTTTATGGAATTGGCACCACCCTCCCCCCCACCCTGCCCCAGTTGTTTCTCCAGAGTTACATCAGCAAACAAATCAAAGCACACCTAGTTAAAGGTCCAAACACTCCACCACTGCAAGTAGGGAGTTCTGCAGAGGACTGATCAGTGGGAAAGAGCAGCCAAAATGCAACAGCAGAGTACATACAGCATATACGAGAAACAGTTCCTGGAGTGCCAGCCCCTGAAGACTGTATGATTCCTTTTTAATATAATAGTGCTTTCAGGTGCAGGACACATACCAAGTTTTCAATGCATGAAAAAGACAGAAACTTAGCAAAAATCACAAGATGGAGGAATTCTCCCCAAAAGAAAGATCAAGATGAAATCATAGCCAGGAACTTGCTCAAAACAGATATAAATGATATAGCTGAACAAGAATTTAAAACAGCAGTCATAAGACTACTAGCTGGGCTTGAAAAAAAGCATTGAAGACACCAGAGAAACCCTTACTGCAAAGATCAAAGACCTGAGAACTATTCAGGATGAATTTTAAAATGCTATAACTGATATGCAAAATAAATTAGATACAGTGACAGCGAGGATTGAAGAAGCAGAGGAGAGAATAGGTGAAATAGAAGATAAAACTATGGAAAATAATAAAGCTGAAAAAAGGGAAAGGAAATTATTAAATCATGAGGGGAGACTTAGAGAATTAAGTGATTCCATGAAACAAAATAATATCCATATCAAAGGAGTCCCAGAGGAAGAAGAGTGAAAAAAGGTGGTGGAAGTTTTATCAGGACAAATTATATCTGAGAACTTCCTAATCAATTATATCTGAGAACTTTGGAACGAAACAGGCTTTCAAGTCCATGAGGCAGAGAGAATTCTCTTAAAGATAAAGAAAAACAGGTCAACATCATGACGTATCTTAGTGAAATTGCAAAATAGAAGGATAAAGAGAGCATTCTAAAAGCAGTGAGAAACAAAAGGCCTTAACCTTCAAGGGTAGACACATAAGGTTAGTAGCAGACCTGTCCACTGAAATGTGGCAGGCTGGAAGGAAGTGGCAGAAAATAGTCAATATGCTGAATTGGAAAATATGCAGCCAAGAATCCTTTAACCTTGCTGGTCGTTCAGAACAAAAGGAGAGATAAAGAACTTCCCCCCCAAAAAACTAAAGAAGTTCGTGACCACTATACCAGCCCTGCAAGAAATTTTAAGGGGGACTCTGAGTGGAGGAGAAAAAAAAAAGACCAAATCAGCAAAGACTACAAAGGACCAGAGAATATCATCAGAAACATCAAATCTAAAAATAACACAATGGCACTAAATTCATACCTTTCAATAACCACTCTGAATGTAAATGGACTAAATGTTCCAATCAAAAGATATTGAGTATCAAAATGGATAAAAGAACAAGATCCATCTATCTATTGCCAACAAGAGACTCATTTGACACCTAAGAGCACCTGCAGATTGAGAGTGAGGGGATGGAGAACCATCTGTCATGCTAATAGAGGTAAAAAGAAAGCTGGAATAGCCATACTTATATCAGACAAACTAGATGTTTAAAACATATGTAACAAGAGATGAAGAAGGGTATTACATAACTAAAGGGTGTATCCATCAAGAAGATTTGACAATCATAAATATTTATGCCACCAACTTGGGATACCAAAATACAAATCAACTAAACAGAAACATAAAGAAACTCATTGATAATAATACCATAGTTGTAGGAGTCTTTAATATCCCACTTACAATGGACAGATTACCTAAGCAGAAAATCAACAAGGAAACAATGTCTTTGAATGACACACTGAACCAGATGGACTTAACAGATATATTCAGAACTTTTCACCCTAAAGCAGCAGAATACACATTCTTCTTGAGTGCACATGGAACATTCTTCAGAATAGATCATGTACTGTGTCACAAATCAGCCCTTAACAGGTACTAAAAGATGGAGATCATACCATGTATCTTTTCATATCACAACTCTATAAAACTTGAAGTCAACCACAAGAAAAAAATGTAGAAATCCCTCAAATACATTGAGGTTCAAGGACACCCTACTAAAGAATGAATGGGTTAACCAGGAAATTAAAAAATACATGGCAGTAAATGAAAATGAAAACATGACAGCCCAAACCCTTTGGATGTAGCAAAGGCAGTCCTAAGAGGAAAGTACACTGCAATTCAAGAAGCAAGAAAATCCTAAATACATAACCTAAACTTACACCTAAAGAAACTAGAAAAGGAACAGCAAAGAAAGCCCAAAGCCACCAGAAGAAGGAAAACAATAAAGATTAGAGCAAAAATAAACAATATGGAAACCAAAAAAAAAAAAAGAAAAAATGAGTAGAACAGATCAATGAAACTAAAATCTTGTTTTTTGAAGGAATAAACAAGAAAAGAGAAAGGACTCCCAAAAATAAAATCATGAATGAAAGAGGCGAGATCACAGCCAACACCACAGAAATACAATTACAAGAGAATACAATAAAAAATTATGTGCCAATAAAGAGGACAATCAGGAAGAAATAGACAAATTGCTAGACACTCAAACACTACAAAAACTCAATCAGAAATAGAAAATTTGAACAAGCCCATAAAGAGCAAAGGAGTTGAGTCAGTTATCAAATATTTCCCAACAAATGAGAGTCCTGGGCCATATGCCTCCCCAGGGGAATTTTATCAGACATTTAAAGAAGAGTTAATACCTATTGTTCTCAAACTGTTCCAAAAAAAATAGTAATGGAAGAAAAGCTTCCAAACTCCTTCTCTGAAGGCCAAAATTATCTTGATTCCAGAACCAAAGATCCCACCACAAAGGAGAATTACAGGCCAATATCCCTGATGGCAAAGAAAAAGTCAAACTTTCACTATTTGCAGGTGACAGTATACTCTATGTAGAAAACCTGAAAGACTCCACCAAAAAACTGCTAGACCTGATATGTGAATTCAGAAAGTCAAAGGATATAAAATCAATGTATAGAAATCAGTTGCATTTCTTTTTTTTATTTTTTTAAACTTTTTTTTTTACTTTTTTTTTTTTAATGTTTACTTATTTTTGAGACAGAGAGAGACAGAGCATGAACGGAGGAGGGTCAGAGAGAGGGAGACACAGAATCTGAAACAGGCTCCAGGCTCTGAGCCATCTGCACAGAGCCCGACGCAGGGCTCGAACTCACGGTCCGCGAGATCATGACCTGAGCCGAAATCGGCCGCTCCACCGACTGAGCCACCCAGGCGCCCCTCAGTTGCATTTCTATACATCAATAATGAAGCTGCAGAAAGAGAAATCAGGAATTGATCCCATTTACAACTGCACCAAAACCCATAAGATACTTAGGAATAAACCCAACCAAAGAGGTAAAAGATGTATACGCTGGAAACTACAGAAAGCTAATGAAAGAAATTGAAGACACAAAGAAATGGAAAAACACTCCATGCTCATGGATAAAAAAAACAATTATTGGTAAAATGTCGATACTACCCAAAAGCAATCTACACATTCGATGCAATCCTTATCAAAATAATACCAGTAATCTTCACAGAGCTAGAACAAAGAATTCTAAGATTTGCATGGAATCATAAAAGACCCCAGATGTCCAGAGAAATGTTGAAAAAGAAAAGCAGAGCTGGAGGCATCAGAATTCCTGGCTTTAAGCTTTATTACAAAGGTATAATCATTAAGACAGTATGGTACTGACACAAAAACAGACACACAGATCAATGGAACAGGATAGAGAACCCAGAAATGGACCCACAAATGTATGGTCCACTAATCTTTGACAAAACAGAAAAGAGTATCTAATGGAAAAAGTCTCTTCAGCAAATAGTGCTGGGAAAACTGGACAGCAACATGCAGAAAAAGGAAACTGGATCACTTTCTATTTGATCATGTCAAAATAAAATTAAAGTGGATGAAAGACCTAAATTTGAGACAGGAAACCATCAAAATGCTAGAGGAGAAAACAGGCAACCTCTTCTACCTTGGCCTCAGCAACTTCTTTCTAGACATGTCTCAGATGGAAAGGGAAATAAAAGTAAAAATAAACTATTGGGACCTCATCAAGATAAAAAACTTCTGCACAGTGAAGGAAACAATCAACAAAACTAAAAAGCAATTGATGGAATGGGAGAACATTTTTGAAAATGACAGATAAAGGGTTAGTATCTAAAATCTATGGAGAATGTTTCAAATTCAACACCCAACAAATAATCCTGTGAAGAAATGGGCAGAAGACATGAATAGGCATTTTCCCACAGGAGACATCCAGATGGCCAACAGACACATGAAAAGATGCTCAACATCACTCATCATCTGGGAAATACAAATCAAAACCACAATGAGATACCACCTCACACCTGTCAGAATGGCTAAAATTAACAACTCAGCAAACAACAGATATTGGCGAGGATGCAGAGAAAGAACACTTTTGCACTGTTGGTTGGAATGCAAACTGGTGCAGTCACTCTGGAGAAGAGTATGGAGGTTCCTCAGAAAATTAAAAATAGAACTACCCTGGGGCACGTAGGTGGTTCCGTTGGTTAAATGTCAGACTTTTGATTTCATCTCAGGTCATGCACAGTTCATGAAATCTAGCCTCGCATTGGGCTCTATGCTCACAGTGTGGAGCCAGCTTGAGATTCTCTTTCTCCTTCTCTCTCTTCTCTTCCCCACATGCACTCTCTCTGTCTCTAAAAATAAATAAGTAAACATTTTCAATTAAAGAAAAAAATTTTTTTAAATAGGGCACCTGGGTGGCTCAGTCAGTTGGGTGTCCGAACTTAGCTCCGTTCATAACCTCACAGTTTGTGAGTTCAAGCTGACAGCTCAGAGCCTGGAGCCTGCTTCAGATTCTGTGTCTCTTTCTCTCTGTCTTTTCCCCGTTTGACTCTGTCTATTTCTCCCTCTCGAAAATAAACATTAAAAATTTTTTTAATTAAATAAATAGAACTACACTAAACCCCAGCAATTTTGCCACTAAATATTTATTCAAAGGATACAAAAATAATGATTTGAAGGGGCACATGCACCCCAATGTTTATAGCAGCACTATCAACAATAGCTAAATTATGGAAAGGGCCCAAATGTCCATCAACTGATGAATGGATAAAGAAGATGTGTGTGTGTGTGTGTGTGTGTGTGTGTGTGTGTGTATATATATATATATATATATGATGGAATACTACTCAGTGATTGAAAAGAATGAAATCTTGCCACTTGCAACAATGTTCATGAAACTAGAGTGTATTATGCTAAGTCTGTCAGAGAAAGACAAATATGATTTCACTCATGTGGATTTTAGAAACACAACAGATGACATAGGAGCAGGGAAGAAAAAAAAGATAAAGACAGAGAGGGAGGCAAACCCTAAGAGACTCTTAAATACAGAGAACAAACTGAGGATTGATGGATGGGTGTTGCATGGAGGGATGGGTAAATGGATAATAGGCATTAAGGAGGGCACTTGTTGGAATGAGCACTGGATTTTATATGTAAGTGATGAATCACTAAATTCTACTCCAGAAACCATGATTATACTATATGTTAACTAACGTGGATTTAAATAAATATTTTTAAAAATTAAAAAAAAAAGAAACACAACAGGTGAACATAGAGGAAGGAAAGAAAAAATAAGATAAAAACAGAAAGGGAGACAAAACACGAGGGACTCTTAAATACAGAGAACAAACTAGGGGTAGCTGTAGGGAGGAGATGTAAGGAGGGATGGGATAAATGGGTGATGGGCATTAAGGAAGGCACTTGTTGGGATGAGCACGGGGTGTTACATGTAAGTGATCAATCACTGGTTCCTACTCCTGAAGCCAATTCTACATTGTATGATAACTAACTTGAATTTAAATAAATAAATTTTTAAAAATAAAAATAAATACAAGAGTTTCTGCACAGTGAAGGATACATTCAACAAACCCTTATATAAGGAAACTTACATAATGCGAGAAGGTATTTGCAAATGACCTATCTGATAAAGGGTTAGTATCTTAAATACATCAAAAACTTATAAAACTCAACACCTCAAATTGAATAATCCAAATAAAAAAATGGGCAGACGATATGAGTAGACATTTCTACAAAGAAGACATTCCTTTGGCTAACAGACACATGAAAAGATGCTCAACATCACTCACCATCAGGGAAATGCAAATCAAAACTACAATGAACTATCACCTCATACCTGTCAGAATGGCTGAAATCAAAAACATAAGAAACAAGTGTTGGTGAGGATGTGGATAAAAAGGAACCCTCTTGTACCTTGGTGGGAATGCAAACTGGTACATCCACTATGGAAAAAAGTATGGACTTTTCTTAAACGGTTAAAAATAGATCTATTCTATGATCCAGCAATTGCATTAACTGGGCATTTGTCCAAAGAATACAAGAACACGAATTCAAAGGGAGACATGCACCCCTATGTTTATATCAGCATTATTTACAATTGCAAAGACATAGAAGCAGCCTAAGTGTCCATAAATTGATGAATAAAGAAGATTTCATACGAAATCTTGCCATTTGAAATGACGTGGATGAATGGAGCTAGAGAGTATAATGTTAAATGAAATAAGTCAGTCAGAAAAAGACAAATACCACATGATCTCACTCATGTGGAATTTAAGAAACAAAACAAATGAGAAAAGGGGAAAAAAGAGAGACTGAGACATACTGAGAAATAGACTTGGGGTGCCTGGGTGGGTCAGCCAGTTAAGCATCTGACTTCGGCTCAGGTCATGATCTCACAGCTTGTGAGTTCAAGTGCTGAGGGCTTAGAGCCTGGAGCCTGCTTCGGATTCTGTGTCTCCCTCTCTCTCTGCCCCTCCCCTGCTCACACTCTGTGTCTATCTCCTTCCAAAATAAATAAACACTTAAAAAAAATTTTTTTAAATTAAGAAACAGACTTAACTATAGAGAGCAAACTGATGGTTACCAGAGAGGAAGGGGGATGGTGGAGGGGTTAAATAGTGACGAGGATTAAGGAGTGCACTTACCATGACGAGCCTAGGGTGATGTATGGAATTGTTGAATTACTATATTATACACCTGAACCTAGTATTACACTGTATGTTAACTAACCGGAATCAATAAAAACTTAAAGGAGTAGTCATGCCAAAAAATGTTTATGCTGGATATATAACTGAATCTAGTGCAGTGTTGTCCAATTGAACATTCTAGGACTATGGAAGTGTTCTATATTTGCACTGTGCAATACAGTAAGCACTAGCTACATGTGGCTACTGGATGCTTGAAATGAAGCCAGTGAGATGGAGGAACTGGATTTTTAAGTTAATCTTCAGAAGGTAATTTAAATTCACATATTTATATGTGGCTACTGGCTACTATATTGGAAATGTAGCTCTAGAGTCTACACCTAACCTCCAAGTTACTCAAAATGGGAGATGGGACAACAAGTTAAGTGACACCTAGGGGAAAGAATCAGACACATCAGTAAGACAATAATCCTGGAGTCCTCAGAAAGTCAATGTCATTAAAAACAAAATTTAAAAAACAGGTGACAGTTGATGGGAGGATTATTCTCGGTGAGAAGAGATGAACAAAATGTAAAGCATTCACCTAGATTGGATCCTGACTGGAAAAAAAAAAACAATACAAATTTAAAAGATAGATATAGTGTGGTAATATAACATTATTAGTTTTTCAGGTATGATGTTGGTATTGGAATTATGTGGCAGGTTATTATTTTTAGAAGATGCATAATGAAGTATTTATGAGTAAAGGGTCATAATATCTACAACAACTCGCTTTCAAATGATGTAAAAGATGTATGTGTCTGTGTGAAGAGAGAGAAAACTAAAGCGGACACAACAATTTTTTTTAATAGTCTCGTCATGCATGATATCTCTTCTAAGAGAGTAGAAAATGTAACTACTGAATTGAGTGACTTACAGGATTTCCAGGCAGAATCTTAAGGAGGATGTCTGGCTTCTTCTTAGTCTTTAGAATACAGGCACACCTCCTTTTATTGTACCTTGCTTTATTGTGCTTTGCAGATATTGCAGTTTTTACAAATTGAAGGTCTGGGGGCGTCTGAGTGGTTCAGGTTCAGTCAGTTAAGTGTCCAACTCTTAACTCAGGTTACGAGTTAAGTTCAGCTCAGGTCATGATCTCATGGTTCGTGGGTTCGAGTCCCACATCAGGCTCTGTGCTGATGGCACAGAGCCTGCTTGGGATTCTTTCTTTTTTCTCTGTTCCTACCCCACTTTCACTTGCTCTCTCTCTCTCAAAGTAAATAAATAAACTTTAAAAGAAAAAGAAGAAAAACCAAATTGGAGATCTGTGGCAGTCTCACGTCAAGCAAGTCTATCAGCACAATTTTTTCCAGCAGTATTTGCTCAATTCATGTCTCTGTGTCGTATTTTGGTAATGCTCAGAATGTTTCAAACTTTCTCATTATTATTATATTTGTTATGGTGACTTTTGATCAGTGATTATGACTTAACGTAAGCTGACATGATGGTTAACATTTTTGGGGAGAAATGAAGTATTTTTAATTAAGATATGTACAATATCTTTTCTTATACATAAAGCTATTGCACACTTAATAGACTTCAGTATAGCGTAATCAATAATTTTTATATGCATGGGGATATCGAAACACTCATTTGACTCACTTTAGTGGGACATCTACTTTATTATAGGGGCCTGGAACTGAATCTGCACTATCTCCATGGTATGCCTGCAAAATGTATGCCTGCAAAATGTAGGAGATGAGAAAGAAGCTTAAAAGAGAATTATTGAACTTAAGAGTCAGGACTTGCTGGTTTTGAAAATTCTCAGACCTTTCAGATGGCAAATAATATTAAACTTAAGAAATGGCTTCCAAGCAAAGATAAAACTCAGGATACTGTCACAAACATATGATATAGGGGCGCCTGGGTGGCTCAGCTGGTTAAATATCCAACTTCAGCTCAGGTCATGATCTCATGGTCCATGAGTTCAAGCCCCATGTCTGGCTCTGTGCTGACAGCTCAGAGCCTGGAGCCTGCTTCAGATTCTGTGTCTCCCTCTCTCCCTGCCCCTCCCCCACTCATGCTCTGTCTCTCAAAAAATGAATAAACATTAAAAAAATATGATATAAAATGGAAGGCAAGAGTGTAGCTGCAAAATCTTTTAAGATTTGTTTTAAAAGAAGCTTCTAGTGCCAAACTTCAGACAATTGTTCAGCTCAACAAAAGAGCTCCTAAGAACCTGAAGGTCATTGTGTTGAGCAACCAAACAGAAGCTGATGTAATGGGATGAGCATTTGGGAGGCCTGGGGAGAGGATGAGTGTATTTGTCAAGCGGAGAAATGTGTATCATGTGTCCAGCCTCCAAGATGGCCCTCAGTGATCCCAGTCTCCTGATATTTGTGCCCTAGTCTAATCCCTTCACTGAATACAACACAGTAGAGGTGATGGTCTGTGACTTCTGATGTGTGGCCATAAACGAATGGCATTGGCTCTTTTACGTAGAACCTTGTCTGAGAGATCCAATTGCCATTCATTTGGAGTCTCAAGCAGCTCTGTGAGGGCTGACATGGACAGTGCACTGTGTTAGATAGTGTCCCCCCCTCCCCCCCACAAATTTATGTCCTTTCTAGACCCAGATGTGACCTTATTTGGAAATAGGATCATTGCAAATGTCGTTAGTTAAGATAATGTCATACTGGAGCAGGACAGGCCCATGATCCAATATGACTGGTATCCTTATAGGAGTAAAACAGGGGAACAGACACACAGGGTAGAACACATGGAAGACAGAGGCAGAGATTGGAGTGATGTATCTGCCAGGCCAAGAGTGCAAAGGATGGCTGGGAAGAGCAGAAGCCAGGAGAAAGACAGCGACCAGATCCTCTAGACCCTTCGGAGGGAGGATGGCCCTACAGACATCCTGACTTCAGATTTCTAGCCTCAGAACTGTGAGAGAACAAATCTATTATTTCAAGCCACCTAGATTGTGGCATATCCAGGAAATGAATACAGACGGTAACTGAGGCTGAGGCCGTCTGCCATCAACAGCACCAAATTGCCAGCCAAGTGGGTGAGCCATCTTGGAAATGTTCCTCCAGCTCCAGGCAACATCTAACTGCAACCTCATGAGAGGCCCTGAGCCAGAATTGCTCAGCTAAGTTGATCTTGAATTTCTGTCCCATGGATACAGATATGTTTATAGTTATTTTAACCCATAAACTTTGAGGTAACTAATTACACAGCAATAGATCAGTGATACTGCAAGGATCTTGGGGGAAGACCATTCCTTTGAATGGATAAATGAATAAATTCACTTATACATTTGATAAATTATGTACTCTGGTCCAGAGCTTTGATGATGGTTTGGACACTTGTCCTGAGTAATCAACTGAAATTAGAGATTATCAGACTGAAACAGTGGTTTGGGAAAATGGCATAGCCTTAAGAGTGGTTTAAAGACAAGTGGTACCTGGGTGGCTCAGTTGGTTAAGCGTCCAAGTCCTGATTTTGGCTCAGGTGATGATCTCACAGTTCATGAGATGGAGCCCTACATTGGGCTCTGTGCTGGCAGTATGGAGCCTGCTTGGGATTTTCTCTCTTTCTCTCTCTCTCAAAATAAATAAACATTAAAAAAAAAAAAAGAGTGGTTGAAAGACCATAATTCCATTCCACAGGGCAGTGAATCCTGTTCACTTCATACCTCTTCATTTTCCTCTGAACACTGCTTTTTCTTCCAGTTCTTTCCAAGAGACATGGCTCTTCCTTTCTTCCCTATCTTATCCCTTCTTGATCAACCACTAGTCTTCTGTCTCAGAGTCCTGGTTTCCCACCACCTTTTTCCAAATTATTGTATCCCCATTGTTCCAATCTCAATTAGACCCCAATTAGAGGAAGTTTTTAAAAATACATCAAAAGAAATATTAGGATAATGAACTTTTATGTACCCGTCATTAAGCATAAACAATTATAAGTTCATGACCATCTGTTTCATCCATCTATATTACTTGTGGCCCTTCCCTAGATTATTTTGAAGCAAATACCAGACATTTCATCTGTAATTGATTTAAGCATGTAGCATTATCACACTTAAAATCAACAATAATTCTTTAATATCTTTAAAGATCCAATCAATATTTACATTTTTCTTGACTGTCTTGCAAGTTTTACAAATAATTTATTTGTATCAAGATCCAAATAAAGTCATACCATGAATCTGATTTCTACATCTCTTTACATATATAGGTTTCCCTTCCCTCTCTTCTCTCTTTTTTATCTGTCTTTTCTTTTTGTAAAAGAAACCAGATTGTTTATCTTGCAGGTATATCCACAGTCTGGAATTTGTTCATTGCATTTCCATGTATTTGTATTTCTTAAACTGATAGTTAAATAGAGAAGCTTGATCAGATTCAGATTTTTGTTTTGTTGTAAAGATCTACTTCAGAGGTGGTGGTGTATATTTCTAGCAGAAGGTACACAACTTGTCTCCAGATAGCCACTGAGGATAATTGCCCAGACTTTAATTAATTAAGAAGCAAAGCAGTAACATTTACATTCTATTTTTCCTTCAAATGTCTAATAGGGTGAAGCAGTGAAAACCATGCTTGTTTGAAGAGAGTATAAAACAAGAATATGAAGCTCATGTGCCTGATTTTTTTTTTAACGTCTAATTTTGAGAGACAGCGAGGGAGGTAGGGGCAGTGAGAGAGGGAGGGCACAGTGAGAGAGGGAGGGCAGTGAGAGAGAAGTGGGCTCTGCGCTGACAGCAAAGAGCCCGATGCGGGGCTCAAACTCACGAACCGTGAGATCATGACTTGAGCCGAAGTCAGATGCTTAAACTGCTGAGCCACCCAGGTGCCTGTCATGCACCCAGGTGCTGATTTTAATGCTTATACTTTGAGCACATTTTTTGGCTGCCTCTGTCCACTAAGCTTTAGATGTTAAGCTGTCACTGTACCGCTCATACTAATGGTTTATCTTCCTTCACTATGCTCACTCCTTCAACAAGAATGGAAATTAGTTCCATTTTTATCCTTGACCTTGAAATGTCTGATGCTACCCCCATAAATTTGGGTCTGGTTGAATCTCTGCCCCACAACTCAGTAGCTGTATTATATTGGGCAGCTCTCCTGATCCTGAGTTGCCTCGAGCTAGTAAAGTGTGGCTGAGAAGCCTCTTCAGAGACTTTTGTAAGGCCTGAATGGGATAAGCGAATGCAATGATGCTTATCAAATGCTTCACACAGTGCCCGGCTCCATAAATGGTCAATATTATCACTGTGCATTAGAAATGAAATGCACTCAAGCGATTAAACCCATTAAATGTACGAGGGCCCAGAATAAAGAATCCCTATTGCTTTACCCTTGAGTGGGCCACTGGGAACATTACCAATGATTCAAAATGTGCTAGTTTTAAATTAAATACCACATCTCTGCAAGAGCTCGCCATATGTGGGGTGTGTGTGTGCTGAAGCTGCCGCATCTAAGTGGGAGGAGCAAGCAGCTCCCTGAAGGAAGGCCATGGAATAACCAGAAGAAGCAGAAGCAGCTGGAATGGGAAAAGGCTGATAAAAGCTGCCTTACCTGGCTTACCTCTGAGAGAGGGCCAGCTCAGAAGCCACAAAGTTCTATTAGTACAAAGTCCGTTCCCTAGAGAATCATCCCTAATTTAACTGTAAAGGTGACATTGATTTTGTGAACATTCGTACTGTGGTAGGTGCTTTGCTGAGATTGTTTTATTTAATCCCCCGCTAACAACCCCATAAGGAAGTACTGAATGTGGTAGAGCCCAGACTGGAACCCAGAGAGTCTGATGTCAGAGACCATTCTTGTCTCAGTGTCTATAAATGTTGATGAGCTACCATATAAAATGTACCTTCATCTCCCCAAAGCACTTTAATTTTACAACTCTCTGGATGTGGAATGCAGGGATTTCAGGTGTCAGCATATGCTGAATGCTTTTCGAGGCAGGGGAGGTTAAGTGGGACAGGAGAGTGGCTTGCTTTGCAGCTGCCCTGCAGGCCCACTGTGGCTCCCAATTCCCTTCCCTTTCCCCCTGCCCCAGCCAACAACAGAGAAACTATGGTGTTTTGCAAACTCTTGACATATTTCATTTACAAATTTTCCCATTTGACAATAATAGCAGGGTTTCCATATAGGATAAAATCAGAAAATTAAGATGTTAGCAAGACAATTCAATGTAGGAAAACTTCAGAAAACTGGAGTGTTTTGGGGTGTTCAGTGTGGCAAACAGCGCCCACCCTTCACTAGTCCCTGTTTGAACACATACCAGTGATGATGACAATTGAGTAAAGGGATGTTTGAACTCTTTTCAGTCTGTGGTGATTATGGTGGCTGGTGGCTTAGTACAGTTTAGGAAGAGTCCCAGGAATATTGTGGAGATAAAAACCTTCATGGGCTCTAAAATATTGGGAGCCTCAGGAGAGTGAAACTGCAGGGTTGGGGAGCACACTCTCAAGGTCTGCTGGAGTGCAGCCTTGCCACCCCCCTCCCAGGTATATTCCCACAAAGAGCATGACCTCCAAAGGGTAGGAAATACACACACTTCTGGGGAAGCCAAAACACGGGTGTATAGGTGATTAAGGACTGAACAGAAGAAGGCAGCACCCCAGCAGGAGGAACGTAGAGCAAAGTGAGCCCAGAGTCCCCAGCAAGGAGAGCAAGAGCCACCCGGCCGGTTACTCAGACCCCACCCAAAATTGTGGGACTGACAGCTCCAGAGCCTCTGGGAGGCAGAAAGGAGCTTGAGTCTGTTTGATTTATATACCAGTCAGTTCTCCAGATGTCCCCTTACCTATCTAATAGCATCATGGCCATCTCCCCAACCCCAGCAAAACACTGGAAGCTTCTTTTCTGAAAAGAGTTCTAGTCTTTGGCCCAGAAGACACTAGATCTAATTGAAGGTTGAAGTGCCATCTGGTGAAGGTAGCCACCCAGCTCACTGCCCCCACTTCCTTCTGCCACCTGCAGGCAGAAGGCTGGGGGTCAGCCTAGTAGGGACTGAGGGGCCCCAGAAACTGACTCCACCAGTGCACCAACAGAGGGATCAAATGAGATCATACCACATGGACCAGAATTTCTATCAGCTTCAGTCCCTCAACATAATTCTGGGCAGTTCTTGAGTAGTAGTAGGGAGACCCTCTGCCTGCCTTGTCCCTTGAACACAGCTAGATAAGTTTCAAATCATTATGAACACCCAAGAAGTCAATCTGAATGCTGAGAGGACAAATTGCACAACTAGAGGGAGAAAAAAAAAGGCCACATTGTGGAAGGTAGGAGGTGCAGAGAAAAGATTTGGGGAGAAAAGAATCATGGATGTTGTGGAGGGGAGGGAGACCTCATTAGAGACAGAGGAGAGAGAGGAGAGACAGAGAGAGAGAGAGAGGAAAGGAGAGAGGGAGGGAGAGTGAAAGAGCAATGTGCAGGGGATTGTACAAGAAAAAGATTTCCTGAAAACCATTGGCTAGGAAGGAGAGGGGCTGATTATCATGAGTTTTTAATAACCAGTGGAGCTCGAAGACTAAAGTTTTAGAAGTGGAGCCAGAATGGAGCCCAGTGTGTGTAGCAGGGCTCCTATGGAGAAGGAGGGCAGAGGCCCGGGAGTAGAGAGGGTGGGCTGAGGAGCCCTTGGGTCATACTGCGAAAGACAGTTTCCATTCTTGGAGTGCATTGGGGAAAGGTAACGCTGCCTCTCCAGGGACAAAAGAGCTGGTGGACACAATTACATTCATTAACATAGGAACTGAGACACCTGCTGAGGGCAGTTAACCTGGACACTGGCTTTTTGCTGCACCTTAAATTCCGAGCCCCTGCACATCGGTGCAACTGCCCTTCTGAGACAAACTGGCACCAGCACCAGCATGGTGAGATCCTACCCAGAGGATCAGTGTGGGTTGGTACCATTCCAGGTCCCTAAAATTTGGAGTTTTGAAACTCAGCTGGTGTACCTGAGATAAAACACAGGTGAACTGTGCTGCCAGGCAGGCAGACACAGACACGGTGAAGGCAAGGCTCTGAGGGATGCCTGGGATACATGACGGGAGATTGTTTGCTCTTCTGTGAGGGCTTCCTGGAAAGTGGTGGACATGAACTCCCCTCTCCAGGGATGAGGGAGCTGAATGATGCCATAGTTACCTCTACCCACCAGCACAGACCAACTTTAGTGAGCAGCACAGCACCCACAGTGGAGGCTTGAGCCTCTTATAACAAGCCCTCCTCCCCTGCCCTGCACTCTGCAGGTGCTTCTTTACTAGGGAAAGTATGCCTGAAAACCAGAGCAGTGGGCCCCTTCCCAAGAAGACCAGCACAACCCCCACCCCCCACACAAGTCTACTGATCATAGAGTGCACTATGTTCTCATATGTGCTCATAGTTCTGCTCAAGTGGAAGTAGGATCTGGCCTCTTTTAATAAGCAGATCAAAGCACGACTAGTGAAAAATTCACCACACATGGGATAAGGCCCAAAAAATCCCCATTGCAGGCAAGAAGAAATTCTACAGAGGACTGACCTGTGGGAAAGAGCAGCCAAAATGCGACACCAAAGTGCACACAGTATATACCAGAACACTTCCTGAAGCAACAGGAAGTTGCTTGGTCATATACTGCCTTGGACAGTATATGACCTCTTCTTCATAAAGCCATTACTCTGAGAAGTAAGAAACACAACAGGCTTTCCTAACACATGGAAGAATACAGAAACCTAGACAAAATGCCAAGATGGAGGAATTCATCCCAAAAGAACAAGTAAAGGTCATAGCCAGGGATCTAATCAAAACAGATATAAGTAATATGCCTGATCCAGAATTTAAAACAACAATCATAAGGATACTATCTGGGCTTGAGAAAAGCACAGAAGATGCCAGAGTCCCTTACCACAGGGATAAAAGGACTAAAAACTAGTCGGGCCAAAATAAAAATAAATGGTACAACTGAGGCACAAACCTGATGGATGTAATGACCACAAGGAGGGAAGAAGCAGAGGAGCAAATAAGTGATATAGAAGATAAAATTATGGAAAACAGTGAACTTGAAAAGAAGAGGGAAAGAAAAATCTTGGGTCACAAATTCAGACTTGGGGAACTCAATGACTTCATAAAGTGTAATAACATTCATATCATAAGAGTGCCAGAAGAAGAAGAGAGGGGAAAAGGGGCAGAAGGCTTATTTGAGCAAATTATAGCTGAAAACTTCCCTAATCTGTGGAAGGAAATAGACATCCAAATCCAGGAGGTACAGAGAACTTCCATCAAAATAAACAAAAACAGGCCAACACCAAGACATGTTGTAGTAAAATTTGCAAAATATAGAGATAAGAGAAAAATCCTAAAAGCAGCAAGGGAAAAGAAATCCCTAATTTACAAGAAAAGACAACTAAGGTTAGCAGTAGAAATCTCCACAAAAACTTGGCAGGCCAGAAAGGAGTGGCATGATATATTCAATGTGCTGAATGAGAAAAATATGCAGCCAAGATTACTCTATCCAGCAAGGCTGTCATTCAGAATAGAAGGAGAGATAGAGTTTCCCAGGCAAACAAAAACTAAAGGAGTTTGTGAACACTAAAACAGCCCTACAAAAAATATTAAAGGGGGCTCTTTGAGTAGGAAATATAGACCAAAAGTGACAAAGACTAGAAAGAAACAGAGAAAATCTCCAGCAACATGACTTTACAGGTAATACAATGACACTAAATTCATATCTATCAATAATCATTCTGAACATAAATGGACTAAATGCTAATCAAGAGATATAGAGTATCATAATGAATAAAAAAAACAATACCCGGGGTATCTGGGTGGCTTAGTCAGTTAAGCTTCAGACTTCAGCTCAGGTCATGATCTCATGGTTCATGATTTTGAGCCCCACAGTGGGCTCTGTGCTGACAGCTTGGAGCCTGGAGCTTGCTTTGGATACTGTGTCTCCCTCTCTCTCTGCCCCTCACCCACTCTCTCTCTCTCTTTCTCTCCCTCTCTCTTTCTCTCTCTCTCTCTCTCTCTCTCTCTCAAAAATAAACATTATAATTTTTTTAATGTTATAAAAACAATACCCATCTATATACTGCCTTCATGAGACTCATTTCAGACCTAAAGATACCTGAACCATTTATCATGCTAATGGACATCAAAAGACAGCTGGAGTAGCCACACTTAATATTAAACAAACTAGACTTTAAAACAGAGACTGTAACAAGAGTTGAAGAAGGGCACTGTGCCATAATAAGGGGTCTACTCAACAAGATCTAATAATTGTAGGGGCGCCTGGGTGGCGCAGTCGGTTAAGCGTCCGACTTCAGCCAGGTCACGATCTTGTGGTCCGTGAGTTCGAGCCCCGCGTCAGGCTCTGGGCTGATGGCTCAGAGCCTGGAGCCTGTTTCTGATTCTGTGTCTCCCTCTCTCTCTCTGCCCCTCCCCCGTTCATGCTCTGTCTCTCTCTGTCCCAAAAATAAATAAACGTTGAAAAAAAAATTAAAAAAAAAAAAGATCTAATAATTGTAAATATTTATGCCTCAACTTGGGAATAGCCAAATATATAAACTAATAACAAGCTTAAAGAAACTCATTGATGATAATACAATAATAATAGGGGACTTTAACACCCCACATACATGAATGGACAGATCACCTAAGCAGAAAATCAACAAGTAAACAATGGCTTTGAATGACACACTGGACTAGAATGGACTTAACAGATATATTCAGAACATTTCATCCTAAAGCAGCAGAATACACATTCTTGAGTGCACATTGAACATTCTCCAGAATAGATCACATACTGGGTCACAAATCAGGCCTCAGCAAAAAGACTGGGATCATACTATGCATATTTTAAGACCACAGTGCTATAATACAGGAAGTAAACCACAAGAAAAAATTTGGAAAGACCACAAATACATGGGGGTTAAAGAACATCCTACTAAAGAATGAATGGGTTAACCAGGAAAGTAAGGAAGAAATAAAAAAAAAAAAATACAAGGAAGGAAAGAAAAACAAAAACGTGACAGTCCAAACCCTTTGGGATGCAGAAAATGCAGTCATGAGAGAGAAGTATATTGCGATATAGGTCTACTTCAAGGGGCAAGAAAAATCTCAAAAATGGGACCTAACCATACACCTAAAGGAGCTAGAAAAAGAACAACAAATGAAGCCTAAAGCCAGAAGAAGGGAAATGATAAAAATTAAGGCAGAAGTAAATGATACAGAAACAAATAAACAAAACCCCAGTAGAACAAGTCAATGAAACTAGGAGTTGGTTCTTTGAAAGAATTAATAAAATTGATAAACCCTTGGTCAGACTTATCAAAAATAGAAAGGGCCCAAATAAATAAAATCATAATGAGAATGAATCAATCAATCATTCAACCAACACCAAAGAAATACAAACAGAATATTATGAAAAAATTCTACGGCAAAACATTGGGCAATCTGGAAGAAATGGATAAATTCCTTGAAACATATAAACCATCAAAACTGAAACAGGAAGAAATAGAAAATTTCAACAGACCGGTAACCAGCAAAGAAACTGAATCAGTAATCAAAAATCTCCCGACAACTCTGGGCAGTTTTTTTGCAGCACACACCAGGGAACCCTAAAATAGGAAAGGTAAAAACCAAAGCCAACAAATAGGAAAAAGCAATTCAGACAGACTAAACTAAAAAGCCAGCTGAACAGGACTAGAGAAAAATTCCCAGCCCACTGAACGGACTCACCTATGTTCATGAGCCTGTGGACTGGTGATGCCATCAGGGCATATTTGCACATGGTGAGTCAGGACCTGAGGAACCAGCAGAAGGAGCCAGAGGATGTGTCTTGAAGTGCGGGGTCCCCAGGGCAGTAGCATCGGTGTCGCCCTGGGACTTGTCAGAAAACAAACTCTCAGGCCCCTCCCCAGACCTAGTGAATCAGACACTAGCCCAGCAGTCTGTGTCTGAACCGGTCCTCCAAGCGTTTTCTGAGCATGTCGAAGTTTGGGAACCACTCATTCCTTCTGCCACCCTCCGGGGAAATAATTCCTTTTCTTTTCTCTCCTCAAATCCCAACACTGCCGCCTCCTCCATATTCACTAAGCAGATGTTGCCTGGCTTCCTACTTCACCGAGAAAACTGAAGAAATCAGAAGAGAATTTGCACAGCTGCCACCACCCCCCATTCGCCCACCAGTGTCTGTGCTGTCTGTTGACCACAGCGTGGGGTCTGAGCCATTGTCCACAGCTGACCCACACTCAGGCACTGCCTCCCACCTCCTCTGCCTCTTAAGGACATCACTCTAGTGCTGCCTCTTGTCTGTTGTATGTCTCTTTTTATTGTGTGTGTGTGTGTGTTTTACCTGTCCACAGGTTCACACCCATCAATTTACAAACATGCTATTATTTTTTTGAACTTAAAAAAAAAGTTTTAGGGACACCTCAGTGGCTCAGTTGGTTGAGCGTCTGACTCCTATTTTTGGCTCAGGTCATGATCTCAGGATCATGGGAGTGAGCCCTGCATCAGGTTCCATGCTGAGCATGGAGCCTGCTTAAGATTCTCTTTCTCTCCTTCCGCCCCACTCCCCTGCTTGTGTGGACTTTCTCTCAAAAACATAAAAAAATAAATAAAAAGTTTTTTCTTGATCTTCTCTCTCTCATCAACTATGGCTCCATTTCTTTCCTCTCTTTTGCAACAAAACTGCTTTAAAGGATTGCTTATATTCTTGACATATTCACCAATGACCTCTCAGCTACTGAATCTAATGGTCAATTCTTGGTCTTTCTCTTACTTATCAGAAGTATCTGGGTCAGCTATTCACATCCTTCTGCATACATATCCGTTCTCCCCAGCTTCCTGGAAAACATGCTCCCTACCCCAGTGACTGCTTCTTCTCACCCTCTTTGGTTGGTTCTTTCTCCTCTCCCAACTTCTTAGTGCTGGTGTGGCTCAAAGCTCTGTCTTTGGCTGCTTCTCTCTTCTCTTTATCCTCACTTCTTGGGTGAGCTCATCCAGCCCCATGGCTTTCAGTAACATTGATATGTCTCAAAGTGACAGTTCCACCCTAGATTTCTCTCTCAACTCCAGATGTTCCATGTTTGTCATCTCAAACTCAATAGGACTGAGCCCTCATCTTCCTGCCTGACATCCTCCACATTTCAGCTTCTAGCAACTCCCCCCTTCCGGTTGCTTGGGACAAACACTTTGGAGCTATCTTTGTCTAGTCTTTTCTATTCTTCACCTGATTATGGGAATTTTTTTTAATGTTTATTTTTGAAAGAGGGAGAGAGAGTGTGAGTAGGAAAGGAGCACAGAAAGAGGGAGACAGAGGACCCAAAGTGGGCTCTGCACTGACAGCAGGGAGCCCAATGAGGGGCTCGAACTCATGAACCGTGAGATCCTGACCTGAGCTGAAGTCGGACGCTCAACCGACTGAGCCACCCAGGCGCTCCTGATGATAGGGAATTCTATTGACCCTTCAAGGTACATTTAGATTCTGACCACTTCTCACCAACCCCACTGCTCTTAACTGTACCAGGGTGAGCTACCTGGTACATCATTTCTTTCCTGGGCTAGTCTTCTGGTTTCCGTGCTATGCTGCATTCTCCCAGAATGATCCCTTTAAAACACAAACCAGATAATGTCCTTCTTTTGCTCAAAACTCTCCAATGGCTCTCTACATCAACCAGAATGAGAGCTGAACTCCTAAGAATGCCCTTCCAGGCCTAGCCTTCCTCTGTCCTCTCATTCACTCCATTCCAACCAGGCTTTTCTGCCTCTCCATGAATGTGAGTGGCATGCACCCATGTGAGGGCCTTTGCACCAGTAGGATTTCTGTCTGGGTGCTCTCCCACAGTTATCTGGCCAACTTCCTTACTTTCTTCATGTATTGGCTTAAATGTCACTGTCTCCAGTCTTACTCTGATCATCCTGTTTAAAACAGTAATCTGTCTTCTCTCAGCCACCGTCAGTCCCTCTTATTGTTTTCTTTTTTCTGTATTATTACCTTCATATGTGAGATGATTTGCCTATTTATGTTCATTGCTTATCTCTCTCTGCTGAACTGCAAACCCTAGAAGGTAAGCATCTTTGTTCACTGTTGGATTCCAGGTGCCTAGAATAGTGTGTGTGGTGTTGAAGAAGCTCTTAATGACTATTTGTGGAATAAATTAACATCCTCAGAGAGATAAGATATTGTGGCCAAGAAATAAGAAGACAATATATATATAAGATACCGTAAGAATGAGACAAACTCATGGACATAAAGAAATGAAAGACTCAATAGAAGAATTAGAAAACAGAGTTGAAATCTCTTGGGAAGTAAGACAATAATACAAAGGGGTATGAAATAGAAAAAAAGTTAGGGATCATCATCGGAGGTTTAATACCCAAATAACAGGTATTCAAGAAAAAGACAAGTACATGAGAGGGGGAAAAACATTAAGAAATAACTCAAGAAAAGTTCCTAGAATTGAAAGACATGAGTTTCCAGACCGGAAGGGCCCATCAAGAACCCAGGACTGGCTCATCATGCCAGAGAGGAAAAAAAAAACACAAAAAACAAAAAAACCTGTAACTTGAAAAATTATTACATACAAAACACAAAATTAAGTATAAAGGAACACGGATCACAATGGCTACAAAATTCTCAGACACAACACTGGAAGCTAGAAGACAGTGCAGCCATGCCTTGAAATTTCAGCAGGAAAGTGATTTTTAGTCCAGAATTCTATAAGAATCTGTAATTTTTTTTAACTTTTTAACGTTTATTTATTTTTGAGACAGAGAGACACAGAGCATGAATGGGGGAGGGTCAGAGAGAGAGGGAGACACAGAATCTGAAACAGGCTCCAGGCTCTGAGCTGTCAGCACAGAGCCGGATGCGGGGCTTGAACTCACAAACTGTGAGATCATGACCTGAGCCGAAGTCGGAAGCTTACCTGACTGAGCCACCCAGGGGCCCCGTAAGAATCTGTAATTTAAGTGTCAGTGCAGAACAAAGGCAACTTTCAGGCACGTGAGGTCCCAGAACATTTAGCCCAATTGCCAAGAGGGAATGTGGCCCTCCTTCCTGCTACTGGAGAGACTCAGGGCTCCTTGGGCCCTTATCCCCCTGTTAGTTCCCAATAGCTGATAGGGCATTGACAACTTCTCTTATGGCCTCTGTAAAGAAATGGTTTGCAAAGCTGGCCTCATCAGTTCTTGGAACTGTTGGGAGTATTTACATGATTATGGGAGGAAGTGTGATTATGTTACTTGGTACATGTTTTATTCCTGGGCAATACTTGAAAGAGTGGGGTGAGGTCCCTACTGACATGTGACTGGCACTGCTTCTGGTAGATGATCCTAGGAAGGCCACAAGAGTCTACCTAGTATAGATCCGGAAGATCTCTGTGGGTCACTAGGTCGCTAAATAAAGAATAGACCAGAGACATGGAGAACACAACCTCTCTAAACGTTCAGATTTTTCATAAGTCTGAAATTGTGGCTTCATTCCTTCTTGCTCCTATGGTTCTTCCTCCCCTTGATAGACCTTGGGCAGTGAGGTTTGTGCACGTGCGTGCACACACACACACACACACACACACGCACACACATACAGCTGGCTGGAAGCTCCAGATTGCCAGGCACAGCAGTGACACTGAGCTGTCATGAGGCATGGAATTTTGGAACTGGACAGATCTGGGTTTTCATTCTGTTACTTAGGAGGTGAGCCTATGTCCTCACATAAGAGCACTGCACCAATACCTTCACTTTCCCCAACAGAGCACATACATGAGCTAGACACTTTCTCCACTTGTTATTTCATTTTAATCCTCCCACCAACAAAATGAGGCTGTCCTGATTATTGTCCTGGATTTCTGGGAAAACAAAACAAAACAAACAAAAAACCCTTGAGCCTCAGGCAAGTTCTCGTTCAAGTTCACAAGTGGTTGAGCTCAGAGCTAAACACAGGCATTCAGATTCTTAATCTCCACTACATATGCCCCTTGATGGCAGAGATCAGCCTCATCTTCATGCCAGAGGGTGTCACATTGCAAGGCTGGGTTGCTCATCTACCTGTGGTCCCCTCCTGCTATTTCCTGGAAAATGCACACGGGATTCTTCAACCAGGCTTATTGCCCCCACCCCCCACTGCAGAGGAACTGTCTGACATCTGTTAAGGGAGGGCCTCCCGAGTCTGAGCTCAAGGCTACTCCCTCCCAATAGGTGTTCATCAAGCAGGACTGTGAACCTCATGAGGACAGGACCCATGACTGTTTGTCAGTTCACGCTCAGCACTTAGCACAATGCCTGGCACACTGTGGGTGTATAATAAACACGTGCTGAAAGAAGGACTCAAGCCTCCTGTCTCCCAAGTGGATAAGGAAATGGGTGTGGTAATATTTGTGAAGCAGATTGGCCCTCATTATAGCCCAAGCCATCTGGGATCACTGGTGCTTCTAGCGATCTAACTCTAGGAAGCCAGTCTTGGTAAAATGGGTCCTTGAAGGAGGCTGTAACTTCACGCTGATCAGGAGGCAATGATTCAACACAGCCTTCCAGGGCCATGGTCCAGTTCAACAGCAGGCTGACAGGCATCAGGAGGTGACAGCCATTTCGAAAATTGACATCCGGCTCTCCTTATGACATATGGAAAAATTGAGACTGGAGGTGGCATCACCCGCTGCGACAGGGGTCTTCCTAACTGGATGGGGTGGCTCCTGATTCCAGACACCCCTGCCACGCCAGTCTTCCACAGCATCCCTGCTCCCTACTTGAAGCCCAGCTTGCTAGCACGCATTCTTTAATCCAGAACCTGACACCATTACCTTTTGGGGTCAAAGACCACCTTGAAAGCCTGGTGAAAACTAGCAGCTGCCTCTCCAGATATTCATAGGCGTATGCACAGGAAATTCACACAATTTAATGGGCCCTTAGATACCTCAAAACCACCACGGTCCCATCCCCACAACAAGCCTGGCCTCATGCCTGACTTGAGGCCCTTGGAAGGAAGGGCCTCTCCAAGCTGCAGCAAAGAGCCTGGGAGGGCCTAAGGACAGTCCGTAAAAATGTTTAGGGAACCTGGGCTTTAAACCTGGATCACTGCTTTTATGAATTCGGCAAATGAAGTAACAGACGTCAAAAGCAGTACGCAGGAGGCAGGGTCAGAGTCCCCCACGTGGCCCAGAAGGCGGTGAGGGAGGAGCAGATGATGAGGACGGAGGAGGCCTGGCTGCTCCATTTCCCAGTCACGTGATCCTGACCAAGGTCTCTCCCCCCAGGTGTCAATTTCCTCCTTTCTGCCTGGGGCACTTAGGGGAAGGGACGTTGAGTGCAAGTCAGAGTGTGACCACTGGTGACAACCATCTGCGCGTCCTCCATTCTGACTGTTACCCTGGGCAAGGCTGTCGGCTTTCTCACCTGTGAAACAGTCATAGTAATAGTGCCCCCCACCTGCAGTGTTGTCACCATTAAGGACGTGAGTGCAAAGGCCTGTCACACTATGCCAGCCACATAGATGCTGCTCTTACCATCACTGCCCAGGTTTCAGAGGGCCTTGGGATAGGAAAAGAATGCATGTGTAGAGACCTTCAGCAATCATCCCAGTGAATTATTCAGCACATCGTAAGGTGGGCACCCGCCACATTTTTAAGTCAACAGTGAAATCTTCAGACTGGTGACCAATGCTCGTAACCGTCACCCTTAAATGCAGAGAAGAGGTGAAAACAAATGAAGATCCCACCAGTCATCATCACAAAACTGTCTTTACTAACAAAACCAAAGAACCCCACACACTTTTTCCAACATCAACTATTTTTTCTTCCAAATTTTAAAATGGTATTGTGCATACACATAGTTGTTTCAACTCAGACACATTTTGAAGGACACAAAGAAATCAAGAAATCATTGTGAGATGTTTTGAGATCTAAATTCAGACCTACATCTATTAAACTGACTTCTGTGAGTCCTCTGCTCCTTGGCGTGGATGCCATCACTCTTCCGCCTTCAGGGACCAAGAGCTGGAACTGTCCTCAGGCAGCAGCTACGTGCCAGACGCCAGGAAGTGGGCTGATGTGGAGTCACAGAGCTGCACATCTGTGAACATCTAGTGGGTAAGTAGGAAGGTGTCAACCCAGCTGGGTTAAAAAAGAAAAAACCGTAAATAAAATCTCCGTTTATTCCACAAGTATTTTATCTTTCCCTCAGTACATTAGTCAGAAAGAAGCCTCGTGCTTATTTTTCAGACCTGGTGGGATGCCCAGGTGAGTCACCCTTGCTGTTTCTGGTCTGGAGACACGTGGCCAGAACCAGGACTTCCATGCACTCCCTCTGGCTGAGACAGGCACAGCCCCTGTGCGGTCCCGCTGGCTTCCCCTGACAGAGCTTACAGCTGAAGCCCTGAGTGCCGCCATGAACGAGGCAGGCCAGACCTCGTAAGCTCTGTGTGTGCGGTTTGGGTGAGGTGGGTGGGAAGGAGGGTTGTTTGGCTGGGCTGTGATACCTGGTGGTGAGCTCTCCTACCAGATAGTCCCCCTCAACTCATTCAGGACAGCATACTGTGCCTGAGAAGTTCCTGAGCAGGCCCAGGGAGTTGGTAAAAATAGAACCATGAGGGTTTATACTCATGGAAGCCATCCACCTAGTTTGAGAGAAAACAGTCATGGGTTAGAAACAAGTATCTGCAATGAAGGGACCCATGAGGCATCATCTAGAAACTGAAGGTCATGTTAGGGTGCCGGCCCCACAAACAAGGCTCAGCAACATTCCGAGAATTGCATATGCATGAAGGAGATTTGTCTTCTACGTGGATATTCATGCTCCTTTATGAAAGGAGTGGACATGAGGGCTGATAAATGATTACGGTCCCTTACAGACCGGGACCAGATGACCAGAGAAACCTGCTTTTAGTCTTTTACAATCCATGCCTCAGCTCACAAGACGAGAAGTATGTAGAAGTCCTAGGCTACTCGTATTGTGATGACAAAAGTCTTCTAAAAACTGAAATCCACATGACAGAATTATTTAGGGTACAGTAATCGAAATGAATGCCCATTTTTTTTTTTTTTTAAGATAAAACATGTCAGACAAACACCGTCATTTTCTTGGTTAGAACACTATGTTTCCCATATGCATAAATGCAGACTAGGCCTTTTATGGTTAATATATTTCATCAAATGTGAGATTTCAATCACCCAAAAGTGTGCAAAAAATGACTACTCCTCCCAAATTTACACTGTGATAAGTTACCGAATTTTGAAATAAGTTTAATTGCAGGGACATGGGAACAGCTGAGTATCTTTCCACTTATCACCATCTGGAATTGTATCCACGGAACTTATAATAAGTTATAATGCTGATAAAATTGAGGTGCAGTCTGTTTTAATATAAACCAAATCTAGAATTGCCAATGCTTAGTCATTGCTGTTTGATTTACAACATGGTCACGAAAAGGCTTCCCTTGAATGTTCTCTGATTATCATGAAGTCCACTCCCCAGGCATCCACTGCTTGGGATTGTAAGGAGCCTCTGGAACTTCACGTGGGAGCCGGAAACCCCTGCTGGGAATAGGGAGCCCCAGCTGGCCAGCAATGCATGCCCTCTGGCCTCTTAAAAGCACAAAGGGTGAACACAAAACACAAAGAGGGAGCGTTCAAGCACCTTGCGCAAAGGCTCAACCCCTGTCCCCAACCATTCCAGCAAAACCCCTTTTATTTGGTTGCTTTTCAATTTTTGGAGTGGTCTTTCCTTCATGCTTGTCTGAAAGGTTCTCATGGAAAATGCTGAAGAAGTAGCACTAGGATGTCACCTTAGAGATTCTTTCTGATAGATGAGAGACATACTACCTGACTATTCCCTGTCAGTACACAAGACACCTCACTTTAAATATTATATACAGAGAAGTGGCCGCTGCCGTACCCTCGTGTGCGGTCAGCTCCGGGCTCACGGAAAGAGAAGGGCTTTCTGTTTAGAACAACTTACATTTGCAGACAACAAACACCAGAAACATGCAAATGCTACACAAGGCTGGACGCGAAGAATTCATATTTGACACCAGTGAGGGGAACACTGTTACAAAACGCCAAAGGGATGGTTTCTGTCGTTCATGCTCTAACTTGAGGGTCTCTGCAACGAAGGGGGTGCCTGTGAAGGTGTTTGCTTCTCTTTTTTTTTGTTTTGCCTTCTTCAGGATTCACAGTTGGCTCTGTGTCAGGCACTAAGCAATCTGGCTTTTGGTCCAAACAGGTAGGTGTCTTAGCGGTCTCACTGCATCTTTTTATCCCTCTGCGAAGGGGCAAGTTCAAATGCTGGAAACCGTGATGTCTCTGGTACCAGGATGTCGGAGAGAAAGTGAATCGCCCCAGCCATGCCTGCAATGTAAAATGTAGATCCTTTTAGGAAAGGGCATGAGGGTAGAGTCTGAAAGAAAGTGGCCCTTAATCATTTCCTTTACCAGGGGCTGGAGGGATGTCGGAAAAGGCGCTGAGGATTTTACAGATGACTTCATAAAAAAACCAGAAAACAGTTTACCTCAAAAATCCTTATATCAGCACCCAGCAGGCAATGATACCAGTTTTCTTCCCTGCCTTACCTTTCCTAAAAATTGGGTTCTGGGTTTTAATCCTGTATCTTGAAACTTTATGATGAGCGCACAGAACAAATCAAAAAAGTTATGGGTGCTGCCAGTGTGCTATTTTAACCATAAAACTCCCTCTCTCACAGCTTTATTCTTATTTCAAACAAAAGGCTGCATTTCATATCTTCTTTAAGTTTTAAGAATGTTAATTTTTTTAAGTTTTTAATTTTAATTCCAGTGTAGTTAACATAGTGTTATATTAGTTTTAGGTGTACAATACAGTGATTCAACAACTCTACACATTTCTGGGTTCATCAAAGTAACGTGTATTCTTAACCCTTTCACCTACTTCACCCCCCTGCCACGGACTCAGCTCCGCTCTGGTAACCATCTGTTTATTCTCTATAGTTGAAGATTTGTTTCTTGGTTTCTCTCTTTTTCTTTTTGTTCTGTTTCTTAAATTCCACATATGAAATCATACAGTATTTGCCTTTCTCAGACTTATTTTGCTTAGCATAATACTCTCTAGCTCCATCCATGTCATTGAAAAGATTTCATTCTTTTTGATGGCTGAGTAATATCTGTGTGTGTGTGTGTGTGTGTGTGTGTGTGTGTGTACTACTTTAAAATGTATGCTACTTGAAAATGAACTTTATTTTCATCAAAATCCACACTCCAAATCATCACTGCAGTCTGCACCAGCATTGGGCTTTCAACTGACCTATGGAGGGTGGGTGAGGAAGCCTGCTAGCTGGCTCCAGTCTCCAGACCCCTCAAGTCCCTTTTCAACAGAAAAATTCCTCCCTTAATTGGATTATTGTTTGCTTATAGTTCTTCTTTTGATGTAAAATGTACATGCAACGAAACACACAAGTCTTCAGTGGACTCACTCTGAATTTTGACAAATGTGCATACACTCGTGTAAACTAAACTCCTATCAAGAGATGTGGAAATTTCCATTACCACCCTCAGAAGTGCCTGTCCCTGCCATCAACCCTGATGTGGACTGGTTTGGCCTGTTTCAGAACATCCTGTGAATGGAGTCACATAGTACATAGCCTGTTGTGTCTGGCTTCTTGCCTCAATGATTTTGCAATTCATTCATGCTTTGTGTGTGTCATTGGCTGTTTTCCTACATTTCGGTTGTTCCCAGACTTCCCTGTAAGTTTTTGTTTGAAGGAAGGGTTCTAGAGTGGCCAGGCTGAGATGACCTTTGTTCTCTTGTTTTGGTGAGGGGGAGCAGCAGATTCACCTAGATGGAGCACTTGGGACGGAGAAAGTTCCAGAAGGGGTCATGGATGTCAGCATCCCTTTCAGCCTAGTAGTCTCCACACACGTATTCACTGTTACTACTTACCACCCATCCAACAAGAATCTATGCAGAGCCTACAGCCAGGCACTTGTGAGACACAGGGGAACAGATGAATCGGAGACCTTCCCAGCCTTTATGGAATTGTACACTCAGACTTCGACCTCCTGGGGCTTTAGCTGCCATTAATAAACTTGAATGAACTCCATTTAGAGTTCAGGTATCAACTCTATTGTATCTGATGCAAATACACTGCCGTTTTATGATGTAAAAGACTAAAATTCTTTTCTGAGAATTATTTTTTTATTATGATTTCTTTGAATATTAAAAGGATATTATCCTGTGAAAGATAAGAGCAAATGCTCTACTTTCTGCTCATATTTCTAATATGTGATTAAAAAATACTACCAATAGCAGAAATAGAACAGGGCATTTCACTACAGACAATTCAGACGTAAGAGGATAATAAAGAAGTACTATCACAGCTTTACACACATAAACTTAATGTCCTAGGTAAAGTGGAGCAGTGTATCAAAAGCACAAACTGCTGAAACTTACCAAATATGAAATTGATAACTTGAACAGCCCTATAAACTACTGAATAAACTGGACTTAGAGTTTAAAAACTCCCCAAACAAAAAATCTTTACGCCATAATTTAAGTTAGAATTAACACCAATTCTTCCATGAATTAATACACTGTCTTTTCCAGAAAACAGAAAAGGATATTTCTCAAACCAGTTTATTAGGAATTAACTCTGATACCAAAACCAGACAAAGATGGTGCAAAAAAGGAAAAGTCTAAGCCAATATCTCTCACGAATATAGATGTGAAAATCCTCAACAAAATATTAGCAAATGCAATTCCGCAATATATAAAAAGACCAAGTGAGGTTTATCCCAGAGATGCAAAGCTAGCTTAATATTTAATAATCCATGATGTTAATAAGCTAAAGAAGGAAAAAAAAATCACATAATCGTATCAACTGATGCAGAAAAAGCATTTGACAAAATTCAACACCAATTATTTGATTTAAAAAAATATTCAATCATTTATACCTTCTGAAGTTTACTTTGGAATTAATATAAGATGTACCTTTTAGAGCAACAAGTTATTAAAAGTTATCATCAATTTATCCTTTGCCCTTTGATATCTGTGGCTTAAATGATAAATTATCCAATTCTCACACACACACACACACACACACACACAATAAATGTAAAAAATGTAGGAGTCCTCTTCGTAGGATTTCTATTTTGTTTTCCTGAATTATATTCTCTAGCTTGTAGCAGAATTATTGTATTTGATTTCCTGTCATTGCTCATTCTTCAGAACTTTCTTCTGTACGCTATTATTTTTACCAACTACAACTACTTCTAACTGCTAATACTGTCGAGTTACTAATATCAATTATTCATACTTATTTATATATCTAAAATAGTTAAATGTATTTAAATAACTAAACATGTTTCCTGTGAATAGATCAATATTATATGTACACAATATAACAGATGAAATGCAGAGGAGCAAACTTATTATTTCTTCTATTACTGACTAGCAAACATCCCATGTTCTGTCTGCATGTAGTCTTGACAAAAGATCAAGAAATACTTGAAGGACATTCGCAGGTACACAAAATAAGTAAGGCAAAGAGACTCATAATTTTCAGCAACAAACTACTTGGTTCAGGTTATTTTATGGTTGTGGAGGTATTATTCAAGTAAGAATAAATGGACTAGAACCAGTGCACAGGGACAGGGGGACCAAATTCACCCACCCACATATTTAAACCTAGCTTTTTTGCTCGCTCTTACCTTCAAAGAGAGAATAAGGTCTGTCAGGAATGCGGCACCCATGTGCTCCGTATTCTAGACACCACTCTGCAAACTAAGAGGAAGCATATTTAAGAGCGGAGATTTCACTTGGTGAAAAGGCAACAAACAAGACATTGCAATGAATTCACCAGGAATCTAATAAAGAAGATTCCCAGGCAACCAGAGAGGGGTCAACAGGGCACAGACAGGCTAGGGCATGGCTATGCCAGGAGAAGCAGGGGAGACCGTGGAGTTGGGAGAAACAGGTTAAGAAAGGAGAGGAACTGTATTTTTGGATTTTGCGTACGCTTTCCCGAGTGTTCAAATGTTGTTTACATAAAGGCTCCTTACTTTGCAAGCTCGGTAGAGATACTTTTTGTCCTGTGTGAGATGGTACAGGGACAGGAAAGAATAGCCGTTCCCAGCCGTCCCATGGCAGATACCATAGCCCTTGCGAAGCAAACCTCGCTGCCAAATCACATCACTACACTCCATGGCTTCTTTCAGGTATTTCTCCTCCTTAAAGACCTGGGCAATGAAAAGTAAAGCAGTGTTAAAAAAGATGTTTTGAGGGGCGCCTGGGTGGCTCAGTGGGTTAAGCGTTTGACTTTGGCTCAGGTCATGATCTCGCAGTCTGTGGGTTTGAGCCCCGTGTTGGGCTCTGTGCTGATAGCTCCAAGCCTGGAGCCTGCTCCGGATTCTGTGTCTCCCTCCCTCTCTGCCCCTCCCCCGCTTGTGTTCTCTTTCTCTCTCTCAAAAATAAACAAACATTAAAAAAATTTAAAAAAAAAGATGTTTTGAATGGTAAGTTAGTAAAATAGTTTCCTTTCTGGTTAGTAAATTACACAACATTAGGAAACCTGAAGTGGCTCCTGGGGTAAAATGAGCACCCCCAGCAACACCATGGTGCAGCACCTCACAATCTACCCATCTCTTCCCCTTGTCCTCCTAGTTCAGGCTTCTGCAAAAGTAATTCTAAAATTTAGTTTAAAATATCAGAATAAAAGATGTCAGAAAAAAAAATGGGGCACCTGGGTGTCTCAGTTGGTTAAGCGCCTGGCTCTTGATCTCAGCTCAGGTCACGGTCTTGTGGTTTGTGGGTTTGAGCCCCATATCGGGCTCTGTGCGGACCATGTGGAGTTTGCTTAGGATTCTCTCTCTCCCTCTCTCTGCCCCTTCCCCACTCTCTCTGTCTCTCTCTCAAAATAAATAAACTTAAAAAAAAAAAAGCTACCAGAAACTCTTTGGTAAGATGTTTTGACGAATACTCAACATCCTGGGTCAGCCACATTATCAGTAAGACCCTGATGGCTTGGCACTATCTGGGAGGGCGAGATCTGTCATGATCCATCACAGGGAAACCCGCACACAGCTTCCTGCTGGAGCAGACATGCCTGGGTTGCAGAACTTAATGGCACTGATTCCACTTAGCGGTTTATATGGACAGACACAAACGAGCTCAGCAAAGACAAATGCCTGGTAGGAGGAAGCTGGTTTTTTTGCCTCCTCATATTCCCTTTTAAACTGTCTTCTCTTTCTCCTCACATTTCATTAATTTTGTTTCTATAGTCCTTCCCTCGGAATCTGCTGTCTGTAATCTCCACTTGCTTATCACCTCATTCCATTCTACTGCAAATGAGTTTTGGGCAATGAATTAGAGGCAAGGAGGTCATTAGAGCTGATCTTTTTAGGGGTAGCAAATAGGATTCATCTACTTGTCAGTGATTAGTAGTGACCTCAAAAAAAAAAAAAAGGGTGAACTGTGTCAATCAGGGTCTGTAGAGGGTAGGAGGAGGGAAAAGAGAGGGTCATTTGCATGTTACTCACTATTCCTGATCAAGAGTCTGTTCACCAGAGTCAGATGCAAGACTAACCCATGAAAGCCATTTGAGATGTGGGCTCTGGGGTCAGACTGCCTGAGTTGGAATCTCAGCTCTGTGTGGCCTTGGACAAATCTCTGAACTTCTTAGGTCTGTTTTCTCAACTATAAAAGGATACGATTTCCTCACCTCAGTGGCTTCTTATACGTATTAATGACACCAAGTCAATCAGATGGGGGGGAAAAAGTCTTTTCAATAAACAGTGTAGAAAGAATCAGATTTCCTGATGCTTAACAAACAAAGAACCTCTCTTGGGCTGCCTGGGTGGGTCAGTCACTTAAGCATCTGCATTCGGCTCATTCGGCTCAGGTCATGATCTTGGGTTCGTGAGTTCAAGCCCTGCATCGGGCTCTGTGCTGACAGTTCGGAGCCTGAAGCCTGCTTCAGACTCTGTGTCTCCCTCTCTCTCTGCTTTTCCCTTGCTCACACTGTCTCTGTCTCTCTCTCAAAAATAAACATTAAAAAAATTAAAAGCAAAAGCAAAGACCCACTCTTCTTACCTCATATGCACAATCCTAATATACAAAATATACATGTTAACATACAAAAGTTAACTGGAGACAGTTCATAGTTCTAAATGTAAAATCTAAATCTGTGCAGTTTGTAGGAGAATATTCTCTGTATAATCTGGGGGTAAGTAAAATTTTGTGACAACTGATAAAGGGAAATCTCACTAAAGTGGAGTTGGGAGGTTAGAAGGGAAAAAGCCTCAGCACTAGAGTCCCTTTCAGGAAGGCTTGTCAATTCCAGACCCCAGCAGAAGAGGAAACAGAAAAGAATCATCAATTACAGGCCCCAACAGGGAATAAGGTTCATTACATCTTCTATAAGAAATCGACTACCCCTGCAACGCAGCCAATGAGAAACTGTCATCACTTTGAACTCTTGCTTTTTCCTAATGGACTTACATTCAAAACAAGTCCTCCCCCTTCCTCCTTCTCCATAACACGGTTCTCTCCTTTGTTGGACTTGCCTGTGGTTTTGCCATAGCCTGCACATGCCAGGATGTAATTCTCTGCTGTTCTTGAATAAGCTCATTTTGCTGGTAAAATAACTGGCTGTTTTATTTTTTAGCTTAACAATTTCTTAGACAAGACACAAAAAGAAATTACCATTAAAAACACTTGATAAAACACAGACTTTATCAGAATCGAAAACTCTCTTCATCAAGAGATACCATAAAGATGATGATTAGGTCAACTATAAAATTATTTCCAAACCATATAACCTGACAAAGACTTGTAACAGAAGATATGGAGAATTCTTACAGCCCAATAATAAAAAGATAAAAGAATAAAACAACATGGGAAAAAGAAATGAAGACATAATTTAACAAAGGAAGACATACAAATGACCCACGAACAGGCAAATCTGCTCATCATTAATCTTTAGGAAGATGCAAATTACAACTACAATGAAATAGCCACCAGAATAAAATCAAAATGACTTAGAATACCAACTGTTGCCAAAGATGAGGAGAACCCTCTTCCACTGCTGATGGGACTATAAAAGGTGCAACTATTACTCTGTGCAAAGCTTTGGCAGTTTCTTACCAAACTGCAGCTACTTTCTGATCAGCAATTCTACTCCCAGGTATTGGCCCCAAAGACCTGTACAAGTGTTCATCGCAGCTTATTCATTAAAATAAGTGAAACTGGAAAACAAATTAATAAACTGTGCTATGTTTATGGAAGTGACTTTTTTTTTTTTTTTTTAATTTTTTTTTTCAACGTTTATTTATTTTTGGGACAGAGAGAGACAGAGCATGAACAGGGGAGGGGCAGAGAGAGAGGGAGACACAGAATCGGAAACAGGCTCCAGGCTCTGAGCCATCAGCCCAGAGCCTGATGCGGGGCTCGAACTCACGGACCGCGAGATCGTGACCTGGCTGAAGTCGGACGCTTAACCGACTGCGCCACCCAGGCGCCCCTGGAAGTGACTTTTAAACTTAGGAAGGTATCATGATCTTGA
The DNA here is from genome assembly GCF_022837055.1 of Prionailurus viverrinus. Taxonomy (NCBI): domain Eukaryota; kingdom Metazoa; phylum Chordata; class Mammalia; order Carnivora; family Felidae; genus Prionailurus; species Prionailurus viverrinus. Next base: position 69,668,918 of record NC_062562.1, on the reverse strand, counting down.
GGAAGGAGGTAGAGTTTGAAAGAATCTCTCCAGGTGAGTCTGATATGCACCCGTAAGTATTCCATATTTCAAATAATCGACTTACAAAGGAGCCTCTGGAACACAGTTTATATGAAAACATTTTCTGATGCATGGTCAATAGCTGACCATCAGGGAGCATTTCTGCTAGAATTCTATTCTGGGGTTTTCGGTGCCAGCACGTAGGTGCAGGAGCAGGGAAGGCATAGTGGTTTCACACTTGAGCGTGAAATCGAAACATTACATTGATACCACTTTGGTATGATTTACATGGTTTTTGTTGGCATCATATTTGTAAATACCTTTCCAAATACAATTTTCATCTGACCAATGTTGGCATTTGTTTATAGTGGCTGAATCCATACAAACTGCTAATACCAGAGGGTCCATATGTGTAGTTAGAAGAAGGTAGAATTTGTTATCATTACCTGTAATTTACTGTCAGATAATCAAGAACTGATTATAACTATTCAGCAAAATAGCTTCCACTATAGGGTCTACAAACATAATTTGTTAGAAAGTCATTTGCAATTAATAAAATTCCTAACACAGCATATTGTTAAGACCCTGACATTTTTTTCAAGGATCATCTAAACTACTATAGAATTTTAAATTAACAAATAATACATGTTCATACAAAGTGGAGTACACTCAACTACCCACTGCAACTTGATTAGCATCTATAGGAAGGGAAAACAATTAAGTGAGCCTCCACTCAATTTATAGTTTTTTTTAAGTTTATTTATTTATTTTGAGGGGTGGGTAGGGAGGGGGGACAGAGGGACAGAGAGAGAGAGAGAGAGAGAGAGAGAGAGAGAGAGAGAGAGAGAAAAGGTGAGCAGGGCAGGGACAGAGAGAGAGAGGGAAAGAGAGAGAATCTCACTGTCAGCGCTGACACTGATGCTGGGCTTGAACTCAGAAACTATGAGATCATGACCTGAACCGAAATCAAGAGTTGGACATAGAACCAACTGAGACACCCAGGTGCTCCTATAGTTTCATTTGTGAAGGATATTAATACATTTTCAAATACATGAAAGCCTTATGCTTTCATAAGCATTCTTGAAGAACTTATGAGTTGACATGCCAGCATGAGAACTGTTGAAAACTTATTACACAAAATGTAAGCACTTCCTAATTCTGAGACCCCTTCAATGAATGCAGACCCTCTTGAGTTAACAAAAACCTGAGAGAAAATGGTGCCTAGAGCTGTGTTTCTCTAGCTTTGCACTTCCAACCCCGCTCCTGCTCACACCACCCTCTGCCTCGGCCAAACAAAAATCTCACCCTCTACTCTCTGACTCTGAAAATATATTTTTACCCCTAATTGTAAAACTATGTTCTAGAAGCCTTTTCAAGTTGTCATTGATGCCCTCTTCCCCAAAAGATTCTGGTGTTTCTCGCCCTCCTCATGTTTGACTGGTGATGTAAATGGACAAAATTAAGTTTTAGTGATGAAGAATGGGATCTTAATGGGTTTTGCTCCACACTTTCTAGAAGACAGGAATTTCTGTGTTGGAATAAGCAGGGCAAGGACAGGCATTCAAATGATATTCTGAGTGAAAGCCGCACAGGCAGCAGGGGGTCTGTGCCACCTGTGGCACAACCAGGAGCAGAGCTCTGCTACGTGTGACCAGCACAGGTGCAAAGGGATGGTAGTGACGGTCAGCAGGGCTAATAGACATGGACCTCCCCAGGATGACGGCCCCGCTGGAAGCCCTGACGCCTCATTACTGCTTCCCACTGGCTCGGGTGGGGGTGGGGGAGACCCTCAGAAGCCAAGACTATGGGCCACCAGGAGCGCCCCCCTCTACAGTTTATCCCCTTTAATGTGAAAGAGAAAAGGGAGTCTGGCAAACAAAAGCTTTCATATTTTAACAAAGTCCTACATCTGTTTTGAATATCAGAGTGTCCTTGTTTGTCAACAATATACTTAGATATTATGGTTGGATATTTATAATATTATAAACTTAGCTCTATGTCACTGAAGTTCCAATGATTGCTCTAGAGCTCCAATATAGGGAGGCAGTGACTTGAACAAAATTCTGTTTTAATTTAAAGGCTGAGGTATTAATAGTTAAGAAGACGAATCATTAAATTCGTCTGATTTCCAAAGTGTATTTCATTGTGCCTTGCTCTTAACCAAATATCCTTTCTATTTTCTTGAATGCTCATACCTGAATTTTATATTATTTGAATATTTTAGCTATTACTATTGTAGGGAGACTAAAAGATTCTGAAAAATTGCCTAAATTATGAGAGATACATAGTTAGTCACAAGGGGAAAATAAAACTGATTCAGAGACCAGTTCTCTTGTTATTTTCAGGTAGAAATGTGAATTCTGTTTCATTAATTCCATCTACTTCCTCAAAACTAAGGGACTTTGCCAAAACACTAATCAATCTTTGTGATTATTGTCATATACTTTGATATATGAGCAACAACCTCCAACATCAAATATTATAAATAAAAATGTATTTAAAAAATAAAATTATGAAAAAAGCATTGGTTACAATCCAATTAAAAAACGCACAGAGGGTGTAACTGGGTGGCTCAGTCAGTTATGATCTCATGGTTTGTAAGATTGAGTCCTGTGTTGGGCTCTGCTGCTGACAGTACAGAGTCTGCTTGGGATTCTTTCTCTCCCTCTGTCTCTGCCTCTTCCTTGCTTGTGCTCTCTCTCTCAAAATCAACAAATAAACTTATAAAAAAAAAGGGCAGAGGATTTGAATAGACATTCTTCCAAAGAAGACATACAGATTGCCAACACACAAATGAAAAGATGCTCAACATCACAAATCATCAGGGAAACAGAAATCAAAACCACAACGAGATATCACCTCACACCAGTGAGAATGGCTAAAATCAAAAAGACAAGAAATAACAAATGTTGGAGAGGATGTAGAGAAGAAAAAACCTTGTACACTACTGATGGGAATGTAAATTGGTTTAGCCACTATGGAAAACAGTATGGTGGTTCCTCAAAAATTTTAAAATAGAGATACCATATGATCCAATAATTCTACTATTAAATATTTACCCAAAGAAAACAAAAACACTAATTCAAAAAGGTATGTGTACTCTATGTCTATTGCAGCGTTATTTATAATAGCTAAGAGGGTGTGCACGGAGCCTACTTCAAACAAACAAAATCAAACATGAATCTAAGACAAAAGATAAATCCATCTGAAACTTAAAGTTACACAGAAAAAAGAATTAAAAAAAAAAAGTGATTAGGGGTGCCTGGTTAAGTCGGTTAAGCGTCCGACTCCGGCTCAGGTCATGATCTTGCGGTCCGTGAGTTCGAGCCTTGCATCGGGCTCTGTGCTGACAGCTCAGAGCCTGGAGCCTGTTTCAGATTCTGTGTGTGTGTGTGTGTGTCTCTCTCTGCTCCTGCTCATGCTCTGTCTCTGTCTCAAAAATAAATAAAAACATTTAAAAAAATTTATAATAGCTAAGATATGGAAGCAACCTAAGTGCCCAGTGATACGCAAATGGATAAGAAAGATGTGGTATGTTTGTGTTTATATATATATATATATATATATATATATATATATATATATATATAAAATATATATAATGGAATATTACTCAGCCATATAAAAGGATGAAATCATGCCATCTGGGACAACATGGATGGACCAACAAGGTATTGTGCTAAGTGAAATAAGTCAGACTGAGAAAGGCAAATACCATATGATTTCACTTGTATGTGGACTCCAAACAGAAAAATGAATAAAATAAAGAGCAGAATCAGACCTGCAAATACAGAGAACTGATGGTTGCCCAGGGGGAGGAGGTGGGGCGAAGGGCAACATGGGTGAAAGTAGGAGATACGGGCTTCCAGCTGGGGGGTAAGTCACAGGAATAAAAGGCACAGCCTAAGGAATAGAGTCCAAGATACTATAAAAATGTTGTATGGTGACAGATGGTAGCCGCACTTGTGGTGAGCCTGGGAGAACATATAGACTTGTGGAATCACTATGTTGTACACCTGAAATGAATACAACATTGTGTGTTAACTATGTTCAAATAAAAAATTAAAAAAGTAATAAAATGTGTTAAGTCTTCTAAAAAACGTGCTTGGAAACATTTTTTCTCTGAGAACATCCATTATTTTTTCCAAGAAAGGACAAAACACTTAAGGGTTATAGAATATAGTAAGCTGTTTGTAATTTCAACTTCTATGTAATAAAATATTAAGAAAACACATTTAAAAAACACCAGAAAACAAGGAAGCAGCACTGTTTGCTTTCAACTTAGAAGATAATTCTTAGTCCAGGAGAGAAATCAAATGTATTCTTAATATTGTGCCCAAATGCATCTGGACAGTACCAGAAGAAATCAGTAAAGGTACTGCCTATTTTCAGATAATATTCCAAATGTGTAAAACTTTGAACATCACACCCATCCCTTATGAATAATTTTATAACAATTTTAAACTCAAATTTAAAAGCCCCTGAATAAGCATCATCATCCAGCAATAAAGGCTTATTCAAGCAAGAAAATAAAATGATGGGAAGTCAAACAAAAAAGCATTTGGTTATAATAGTGCCTATTGCCTTACTGGATATTCACACTCAGGATAAAAATCATTACTCTGCCGTTGGCTAGATTTTCTTTTACAAGTGAATATAATCGCTGTCAACACACACACACTTATAGCTCCGACCATAGGAGTGACCAAGTGAAACAGGGAGACTTCATTTTGTAAAAACATTAATTCTAAAAAGCTTTTAGTCTGCAATCAAATGTGCTGGCCAAAATCTAACTGAGAACCTGGTGGAAAAACTGAAGCTCTGAACAGTAAATGCTTGTGGTACACATGGGAGTACTGACCTTGTAAGCCTGCGTAAGCATGTGGATGACGCCCGGGGCACCGTGGCACCAGTGGACCAAGCGATCGGTCTCATTGCTTAACGACGAAGGGTAATTCCCAGATCGGAATCTCTTGTGGCGCACGTAATCAATACTAGGTTTCACCATTTCTGTCAAGGTCTCTTGGTCCACTTTTGCTGCTGGCTTTAAACAAATAAAAACAAAACATTTAATTTCTTTTTCCTTATGTGTTTTTTAAGCCTTTGTACTGTAGCTAGTATAATAAAGCACCGATTACCTGGAATACTGAGGAGCATCTAAAATTAAAATTAATTCAATTATCTGGTTATTTAAGACTTGGATAGACCTTTTGTTTCAAATTTTTTTGATGTTGAAGACAGTCCGAAGGCCGTCTGCTGGAGAATTCCCTCTCGCTCAGGGTAGGCCTTTACCTGACTGAATGAGGCCCACCCACACTGCGGAGGGCAAACTTCTTTACTAGAAGAAGTCCATGCATTCGTAAGAGTGCCAACAACACCGACTCCATCTTGTTCACGTTTGCTCAGGGACCTCTCTTGTGGCCGTGTATTCTGGGCCACTTGGAGATTAATATACATGCCTTAGAAATAACTGCTGCGGCAAGGATGGGGGAAGCCTGTTTTGGCCTCCCAGGAGTCTGTCAGAGATAACACAGTCTTTCCCCTTCCTGATGCACAGGTGTGGCCCTGAGATCTCACTAAAGGGTAGATGCACATTAGGTGTGTGCAAGCCCTTTGAGGTGTGTGCAAACCCTCTGATCTCACTGCAACACTCTTCTGCATGTCCCCTCCCTCCACAAAATCTACGGACTAAGGTCTGGACTTTGCAGAAAATAATTATGCAGGTGCCATGGATCATCCCCTACTGACACTCCCCCCCACCCACCCCGACCCTCGTCAGTAATGTACCCTGAAGAAAAGTCTGTGTAAACTCCATGGAGTGGCCTACTTTGTTTTCTGCCTTCTCAGTTGGGGGGTACTTTACCATCCCTCCCCTTACGTTCTAACACCATTCAATTTTTTTTTAATGTTTATTTTTGAGAGACAGAGAGAGAGAGAGAGAGAGTGAGTGAGTGAGTGGGAGAGGGGCAGAGAGAGGGGGAGACACAGAATTTGAGCCAGATGTGGGGCTCGAACTCATAAATGGTGAGATCATGACCCGAAACGAAGTCGATGCTTAACCAACTGAGCCACCCAGGCGCCCCTACACCATTTAAATGTAAATCTCACCCCAAATACCATCATAGAAACATCCAGAAGAATGTCTGACCACATACCTGGACACTTTGGCCCAGCCAAACTGAAACACAGTATTAACCATCAGAGACAGTTAGCTAACATTTTTAGTGGGAACTTTGAAACACCTGTATCTGTAGACCTTTACCTGAGCGGTTTCTCCAAAAACAACCAAAACATCCCACTTCAACCCCCCTCATGAGGTGAAGGCAGTGATGCCAACGGGTAAGAGAGGCGGTAGTGCGTGATGCTGGCCGTGGGGACAGGGAGGTCTCCCCTCACACCCTGAAGACATCCAGCCAAGCCCCCTGTGTTCAGTTCTACGCTTCACTTCAACTGTCCTCTACACCGGCTTTCTTGAATTGAAAGATCTGGTTCGGTTTCTCCAGGCCATTTCCTTTTGTCTCCAGTAGGAGTTAGGGGAGGGCCAGTCACTGTGCAGGGTGATCTTATCGGCAGAAGTCCAACTGCTCTGTATAAAGTTTTCAAAGAAGCCCCCTCGCTGCCCAAACACCATGCCCCACATACATGCGTCTCTCGGTCTTTGGTAGTAACGGCACATTAAGTTCCTGAGTGCTGGGTTTTACAGGACAAACCAGCTTGCTTCTTGCTGGCATCCTCTTCTTCAGACACCTATGTGTGATCTTGCTCTGTCCTGCCTGGTCACCTGCCATTCTTTCATCTACTCTCAGTCTACACATTTGTAGTCTGGGGCTCCAGATGTGTCCTAGTCTCATCAAGGAAGTTAGGTTTCTGGTTTATTGTTGTCCTTGTTGTTTTGGGATGATTTTCAAGAGGAGAAATGTGTTTATTCTGCCATCTTGAAAGTGGAGTTTCAGTCATGTTTTAAAAGTTTTTGTGTGTACTGTTGTGACAGCCTTCCAAATGAAACTGCATGGGAGAACCTTCCACCGCCACACTGACCCACGGCTGCACGGTAGACTGACACTAAATGCAGGGGTGGTGGGGGAAGAGCCGCGTGTACCTGGCCCTTGTGAGCGAGCTTTGGCACACAGCTGCTTAGGAGATTGCTACAAGAAAACCGACGCTAATTTCCATACAGAATTCTGGGTAAATAATGGTGCCATGTTCTTCACTTTAAAAGCAGACAAGGGGACAATTTTGTGACCTGTGTTTCTCTCAAGGAAACCCTTATTATCTAACAAAATTAACCTAGACACCTCAATCTAAACTAAGTGATGTCTTATTGGTGTGGTTTTCATATGGTTATGATTCCCATAAGGGTGTCACTTAAGAAGAAAAGTTTCAAAAGCTAGTGTCAAAACATTTTTCTGGGGAAACAGAAAACACACACAAATCACCAACTTCCCAGAATAGCAGTGCTATTTTTAAATGAAATGCAATTTTAGTGACTTTGGAAACACGTGTCTGCACTATAAAGAAAATTCACGAATTGGAGTATATGTTTTATTTTTCTAGAATAAACAACAACAACTAGTTACCAGAAAATGGGGGTTTAGCCCTGTTTAAATATGAATTTCCTTTAGTGATAAAGTTTTTGAAAAAAAATTTTTTAATTTTTGAGAAAGAGAATAGTGTCAGCAGGGGAGGGGCAAAGGGAGAAGGAAACAGAATCCGAAGCAGGGCTCCAGGTTCCAAGCTGTCAGCATAGAGCCCGACATGGGGCTCGAACTCACAAACTGTGTGATCATGACCTAAGCCAAAGTTGGATGCTTAACCGACTGAGCCACCAGGTGCCCCATGATGGAGTAGGCTTTCAAAAAGGATGTGAAGTAAAATTTTTAAAAAGAAGTATAAAGATTTTTAGTTAAAAAGATCTAAATTCTAATAATCCATGCTCCTTGACTTACCAGCTTCACGATTTTCAGCATTAATTAACTACTCTTTTATGGGTGTGGTAGATAAAGAAAGGTTTAATTAAAGAAAAAAAAGTAGGCTGTGTCTACAGTGGGGAAGGGAGGTCCAGGCCATGGGGCTGGAAGCAGGCTGAAGCAATATTTGGGGTGGGGTCTCTGCCTGCCTGATGGAAGTGAGTATTTAATTCAGCAGATGTCACGGATGATTGAGAGACCAGATCATTGCGACAACAGTAAACTAGTTGAAAATTTAGAACACAACTGACAGCAAGTTGGGGGTATCTGAACATGAGAAAGTCTCTGCCCAGTCTGGATGCTGGAGGCTCTTTCTGCTTCCCTCCATTCAAAGAGTTCCTACTACAATGAGCAGAAAGACATAGAAGAAAAATGCAGGCAGCAGGCACCTCACTAACCCAGTACAAAAGTGCATGCAGGACGCACACTCTTGGACTTCACTGCTTGGGGTTCATGAAGCAGAGCATAAATATCCATGATTCAGTGTAGGATCCTTATTTAATTTCAGTCTGCTGGATTTACACTAACATTTCAGGCCCCATTTCCCATCCGATCAAATATTTTATACTGTAGTCACTGTACTGGTATTCCAGAGTATTCCTATTTACCTGCATTAACATGTAGTAGATTCCAGCCATGCCGTGGGCTGCTCCAACATACTGCTTCCTGTGCCACTGATACAACAGTGGACAGCGCTCAGCCTTCCTTTCTTCTCTTGACAGGGTCTTACCTGATTCAATAATGGCACTGACTACCTATGGAGATTACGAAGACAGCGTTAAGTATCTTGTTTTTGTCTAATTAACAACATGTCTTTACGCAGATTACTTAATCCAAAAATCTGTAAGCAGTGAATAGCACCACTGTTATCTTTACTTTATAAATTAATAAATAGAGGCAGAGAGAAATCAGAAGACAATCTCAGAGTAGAAAAAGACATCAGGGAGTCAAACCAAGAAATTAAAAGTTCTTTGCGTGAACAGTTCACTGGAATCTAGAAAAACTTCCTAAAAGAACTTTCCCAGACTGCTTAGTTGCCTTGTAACTGCAATGTTTTCTCCAAAAGACCGGCCCTACATCTTCCAGGAAAGGCTGGAGGAACTGGCCTTATTTATGAACGGCTAATGAAATGCCCGGCATGCAGGGTTTTAGTTAAATCCAAAGAATACCATACCTGTAATGACTACATGGCAAAGACACAAACTGTTTCCTCATATCCTCTCTCCCCTCATACTTTTGGTAACGGTGCTCCAAGTTTTCGCTGGGCACCTGGGCTCTGAGCTACAGACAGACACGGTCCTCTGAACAAGTTCTGGCAGTGAAGTGTGAGCAGGAGTGAAGCAGACAACCTCTAGATTGTGGCCTTAAAAAACAAGCTGCTTTGCTGCTCAAGTAGCTTGGGTCTTGCAGATAAGGGCCTGCCCCTAGGACATGGCAGAACAGGACAGAAGAACCTGGATCCTTAGCCATATTCCCAGGACTGCCTAACCAGTTCAGATACCTCATCACCAGAAAAAAACATCCTATCTTTTGAGAGATGCTGTTGTTTGGTTCTAGTAAAAACAGGTGAATTAATAGTGGCCTAAGAGGACAGATTTTTACAAAACGTACCTAGAAAGGAAAAAGAGGAACTATTCAGTGATTTTATGACACCCCTTAAGAAATTACTGCTACCCAGAAGCAGAGTCCAGCCACTAATGCTGCTCTGTGCTGACAGGCTGGGATGGTAGACAGGAGCGCGCACCCACCGTTGCCGGCAACCCCACTGTACCTCTTTAATAGCTGACTCACACACGGTGCCCGGGCCGATCTCCGTGTTCAGGTAGAGTAAGGCGTACAGATAACCTGCCCGTCCATAGAGCAGCTCATCGGGAAGGTCCGAATCTCGGCACACAATCGTCTTCTGGAGCTGCAGAAGTCTACCCAACAAGAAAAATTCTGTTTTCCCGGATAGTGTCTGAGATACCTCTTCCTGAAACTGTCAATAATCCCATCACTTTAGGAATTACCTGTTACTTTAAATTTAAAACCGATTTTACAACATACTAAAAAAAAAAAAAAAACAAACCCACCCCACCCAAACAACCAAAACTTTTCCACTACACTAATTTCTCTCTCAGATATCAAATTAATAACAAAACACCCTTCGGTTCAAAATATCTACCTTTAGGGACGCCTGGGGGGGGCTCAGTCAGTTAAGCACCCGACTTTGGCCCAGGTCACGGTATCACAGTTCCTGAGTTCAAGCCCCTCATCAGGCTCTGTGCTAACCCTGCAGACCATGCTTGGGACTCTCTCTCCCCCTCTCTCTCTGCCCCTCTCCTGCTCTGTCTCAGAATAAATAAAATAAAAAAAAAAAGTCTACCTTTACATCTAGTCTAAATGATGTAAGGGATGATATTCAATTTTAAAATCCAGAATGATTTAAAATTTAAAAGAAAAGAGTACTAAAATGTAGTCAATGCTTGGGAACTAGCTTGAGTCATTCTGTCTTTCAGAAAACATCAACCAACTAGCATGTGCCACACACTCCACCAGACCACGGGCGTAGGCCCTGATTTCTCCCTCTTCAAAAGAGAATATAAACCAATTATTTTAGGTGCAATAAAAGTTTTACACTAATTGTTCCAAAACAATTGAACCTAAAAATAACTTAGTTATGATAGCGAACCTAAGGCATAGACGCTAATTTTCATGCAATGAAGGCAACCAAGATTACTTAAGAAAAGATTAAAGTAACATGAAGTAACATGTTTATTGCTCCCCAAATGAAGGCAGACACAGGCTTGGATAGAAAGGAGACATGTGATCTTATCTTTATGTTCCAATTAATATATAACCTCTTCACTTCTTGGAAAGGCCTGTTTGCAACAAGAGATGAATTAAAAAATAATTTCCTTTTTGAATATCTTTCTACAGCAACACCTTGAATTGAGAATTTAGAGAAAATACTTCCAGTTTTAAAAACTCACTTTGTGATGCATTCCTGGGACTCACAATCACTTTTGAGTTTATGATACACCACAGCTCCTACTGCAAGGGGTCCAGCATCTCCACACAGGAAAGTGACCCTGCGGCCATTTAGATTCCGAAGTGTTCTCTTTACATAATCCAGGGATCGGAGCAGGTAGGTCTGGTCACATGTGACCCGGTACAGCTGCAGGTATAAAAGGGCTATGCCTAGAATAATGCCCCACCCCCAAAGAAAAGCATTATTACCTTTCTTTTTCACCTTCAGGATATTATTTTATGATTACACGAAAAACTACATAAAACCTGTTTCTGAAGGAGTCTCGTCCAACAAATTACACGATACATCTTTTAAAAACAGAAAGATGGGGTGCTGGGTGGCTCAGTCAGTTGTGTGTCTGACGCAGGATTTCAGCTCAGGCCATCATCTCATGGTTCGTGGGATCGAGCCCCACATTGGGCTCTACGTTGACAGAGTGGAGCCTGCTTGGGAGTCTCTCTCTCTCTCTTTCTCTCTCTACCTGCCCCTCCTCCACTCGTGCTTTCTCTATTGTTCTGTCTCTCAAGTTAAAAAAAAAAAAAAAGGAAAATAAAAACAGGGTAGAAAAGGCTAAACCAAGTTTAAATCCATTATCCTACTAATTGCTCTGATAGTGATTCAATACCTCCTAGACAAGGTAAAATGTATGACTTCCCACGCATTCCCATTTTCTGTACATTCATTTTAAGATCTTATCCCTTCTCCTCTGTATTTTAAACTAACTTGGATTCTTTTTACTTCTCATATAATCGTTTCCTCCTATCTCATCCTAAATTAAATTATCACTTTCTAAATTTTACACCCTCTTCTTTCCAATTTTCCTATTTCTCACAATTTTTCAATTTCTTTAGTGACCAACATATCCAAATGACCAACCAACCAGTGATCAACTCACTGTTTACAGACTAGCTATCTGATGCAGAATAAGGTAATGAACACAGAAGACAGAGTTTATCACATATATAACCTTCCTATTTAAAAAAATATTTTTTAATGTTTTTATTTTTGAGAGAGACAGAGGTGAGCGGGGGGAGGGGCAGAGAGAAAAGGGAACACAGAATCCAAAGAAGGCTCCAGGCTCTGCGCTGTCAGCACAGAGCCCCACGCGGGGCTTGAACCCATGAACCATGAGATCATGATTTGTGCTGAGGTCAGACGTTCAACCAACTGAGCCACCCAGGTGCCCCAACAACCTTCCTATTTTAGATTAAGTAACTCCAGGCACTCAAGTGAACCAGAGAGGAGCCTTTTTCTGGAAACCTATAGAGGATGACCTGTTGGGCTTCTGAAAGCCTGCTATTATTCCTGGACCCCAGTCACTATGACAGCTAAGTAAAAGAAATGAATCTGTATAAATATATACTTACTGAAATATATTACAGAAAAAGTATTGATGGAAATGATATGATGGTGAAAAGGACACACAAAATATTTATTCATGTTTCAACTGGGATTCTCTAATATTATGTTCTTTGTCTAATGTCCACTCTCATTTCTATTATTTTTTATTTTGCTTTAATTTTTTCACTTGAGTATAGCTGGCACACAATGTCACAGCAGTTTCACATGCACGACACACCATGGTCATTCAACATCTCTGTATGGTACACTATGCATTTTGCTTTTTACATTTCTCTAAATAGGTAGTTTCTTTTTTCTTTAACTTTCCATTTCAGGGTATCCTACTTCCCTTTCAAATTCTTAACATCTCTCTCTCTACATATGTTTGAAAAGACCTTTTCTTATTACTCATTTCTTTAAAGCTTTTAAGTCGAACAGGTATAAAAGTACCATATTTGTAAGCCTAGAAAAAATAGCCTTCCATATGAATTGCTTATAAACTCCTAGAGTTAAGGTTTTTTTGTATTCAAAAAATTGACATTATAAACATAGAAAGCAAGTTAAAAGTTACAAATTTCAAACATAATCACTATAGAAGGTTTACAAATAAGTACTTCATGATTGACTGAGAAATCCGTAAAAATAGAAGGATGATGTGGTCAGCTTGTGACCCTAAAAACCTATAGTTATGTGTATTCAATGCTTAAATATTTTATTTATTTATTTAGTTAGTTAGTTATGAGCAAGAACAAGCAAGCAGGGGAACGTGGCAGATGGAGAGAGGGAGAGAGTGAGAGAGGGAGGGAGGGAGGGAGAAGGAGAGGGAGAATCTTAAGCAGGCCCCATGCTCAGCACGGAGCCCGACACAGGGCTCAATCTCACAACCCTGAGATCATGACCTGAGCCAAAATCAAGAGTTGGCCACTCAGTTGACTGAGACACCCAGGCACTCCACTGCTTAAACATTTTAAAGTAAATGACAGGCAAACTATTTTTTTTTTAAAAGACATCCTAACTTTCTGCCCTTGAAAACTTCAGTATAAACATCTAAAATATATAAACCTATTTTATAAGCCAAAGTAGCATTATAACTATCAAATTAATAATTAGTAAGGGAGACTGAGCTGTGGTTATTTTTTTTGGTAAATATTTATGTCAGTTTTGGTACCAGTATTATCCTTGCTTCATAAAATAACAGGAAGTATTCCTTATTTTCCTATCTTTTGAAACATTTAAAAGGAGCAAAGGAAAAAAAAAGGAACACTGAGACTTCCTGTTCTTTTTTTTATTATTTTATTTTTAATTCCAGTACAGTTAAGGTACAGTGTTATATTAGTTTCAGGTGTACAATATAGTGATTCAACAATTCCATACATTATTCACTGCTCATCACAAATGCACTCCTTAATCTCCATTACCTATTTCACGCCCCTCCCCCCCACCTCCCCTCTGGTAACCATCTCCATCTCTGTAGTTAAGAGTCTGGTTCTTTTTCTTCTTCTTCTTTTTTTTTTTTTTTTTTTTTGGTTTGTCTTGATTTCCTTTGTTTAGTTTCTTAAATTGCACATATGAATGAAATCATATGGTATTTGTCTTTCTCTGATTTATTTCACTTAGCATTATACCTTCTAGATCTATCCATGTTGTTGCAAATGGCAAGATCTCATTCTGTTTTATGGCTAATATTCCATTGTACGTATGTGTACATATATATATATATATATATACACACACATATATATATACAAATATATATACACACAAATATATATGTGTGTGTATATATACATATATACATATATATATATGTATATACCACATCTTCTTTATCCACTCATCTATTGATGGACACTTGGGCTGCTTCATAATTTGGCTATTGTAAATGGTGCTGCAATAAACATAGGCATGCATGTTATCTTTTGAAATTAGTGTTTTGTTTTCTTTGGATAAATACTCAAGTAGTGAAATTATTGCATCATATGGTAATTCTATTTTTAATTTTTTGAGGAAACTTCATACCATTTTCCAGAGTGGCTGCACCAGTTTGTACTATCAACAGTGCAAGAGGGTTCCTTTTTCTCCACATCTTTGCCAACACTAGTTTCTTGTGTTTTTGATTTTAGCCATTCTGACAGGTGTCAGGTGATGTCTCCTTGCTGTTAAGATTTGCATTTCCCTGATAATTAGTGATGTTGAGCATTTTTTCATGTGTCTGTTGATCATCTGACCATCTGGATGTCTTCTTTGGAGAAATGTCTGTTCATGTCTTCTGCCCATTTTTAATTGGATTATTTATTTGGTGTTGAGCTGTTTAAGTTCTTGATATACTTCTGATAGTAACCCTTTATCAGATATGTCATTTGCAAATATCTCCTCCCATACAATAGGCTGTCTTTTAGTTTTGTTGACTGTTTCCTTTGCTATGCAAAAGCTTTTTGTTTTGATGTAGTGCCACAAAAAAAGTAGCACTGGGATTTCCTGTTCTTTTAAGGAAATTGTCTTTTTTTGTTTGTTGTTTGTTTTCCCCTAGTTTTACTAAGATAAAACTGACAAAATTGTGTATATGTAAGTGTACAACAGAGTGATTTGATATACTTATGCATTGTGAAAATATTACCCCAGCCAGGTTAGCACATCTACCACCTTGCATACCATTTATTTAAAGTGTGTGATGAGAACACTTATGATCTACTCTTAGGAAATTACAATTATATAATACGGTATTATGAACTATAGTTACAATGCTGTACATTACATCTAAAGAACGGACATGTCTTATAACTGAAGGTTTGTAGTCTTTGACCACCACCTCTCCCATTTTCCCCACCCCAGCCCTGGTAATCACCACTGAACTCTGTCTCTATGAGCTCAATTCCTTTTTTTTTATAATTTACATATATGTGAGATCACTGAATTTTTTCCTTTCTGTCTCGTTTATTTCACTTCATATAATGTCCTCTAGGACCACCCATGTTGCCACAAATGACAGGATTTCGTTCTTTCTCATGACTTAATAATGTTCCATTATATCCATGCAGATGTAGGTATAGATGTAGATGTAGATTTAGATATCGGTAGGTATCACAACTTCTTTACCCATTTAACCATCGATATGTACTAAGGTTGTTTCCATCTCGTGGCTATTGTGAATAATGCTCCAATGACTATAGGGGTACATACATCTTTTTGAGTTAAGTTTTTCCTTTGGAAAATACCCAGAAGTGGAATTGCTGGATCATCTGGTAGTTCTATTTTTAATTTTTTGAGGAACCTCCATCCTGCGTTTTTCATAATGGTGGCACTGATTTACATTCTCACCAACAGTGTACTGGGGTTCCCCTTACACCATGTCCTTGGCAACATTTGTCATCTCTTCTATTTTTGATAAAAGCCATCTTAATAGGTGCGAGGTGATATCTTATTATGGTCTTGATTTGCATTTCCTGATAATTAGTGAAGTTGAATACTTTTTTGTGTATGTGTCAGCCAGTTGTATAAGCCTTCTTTGAGAAACTATCCACCCACGTCCTTGGCCCATTTTAATTAAATCATTACTATTATCATCATCATCACCATCATTATTATTGTTATTATTTATTACCATTATAATTTTTGCTATTGAGTTGTATAAGTTTCTTATATATTCTGGATACTGACACCTTAGCATAAACATAGTTTGCAAATATTTTCTCCCTATCTGTGAGTTACGTTTTTGTTGATTGCTTCCCTTGCTGTGCAGAAGCCTTTTAGTTTGATGTAGTACCACCTGTTTATTTTTTCTTTTGTTGCCTATGCTTTTGGTGTCATATACAAATAATCATTGTTAAGGTCCATGTCAAGGAGCTTTTCCCCTACATATTTTTCTAGGAGTTTTCAGGCATTATATTTAAAGCCTTTAATCCATTGTGAGCTAATTTTTGAGAGTGGTGAAAGATAGGGGTCCAGTTTCATTCTGTTGCATGTGGCTCTCCAGTTTTCCCAATACAATTTATTGAAGAGATGATTTTCTTGTTGCCTTTGTCAAGGATTATTAGCCATTTATGCATAGGTTTATTTCTGTCTTCTCGATTCTGTCCCATTCAGCTATTGTGTCTGTTTTCATGCCAGTATTATATTGCTTTGATTACTATAACGTTGCAATATATTATGAAATCAGAATGATACCTCTGGCTTCATTCCTTGCTGCTAATTCCTTGCTCTAATGCATACACTGTTTCACCTGATGATATCCCATAATTCACAGAGGCTTTCTCACTCTTTTTTCATTCTTTTTACTTTTTTCTCCTCTGACTGGATAAGTATAAATGATCCTGCCTTTAAGTTCACAGATTCTTTTGTTCCACTTGCCTCATTCTGCTGTTGGTGCTTTCAACTGCATTTTTCCATTTCATTCATCGTATTCTTCAGCTCCCCAATTCCTCTTTGATTTTTTTTTTTTATGGTTTCTATCTCTCTGTTAAACTTTTTATGTATTGTTTACCTGATTTCATTCTGTGTTTTCTGGTAGCTTATTGAGCACCTTCAAAACAATTAATTTGAATTCCTTATCAAGCAAGCAATGTGTCTCAAATTTTTGTTTGGAAGTTGTCTTTTTAGATGTTCTACCTCTTCTAGGCTGAGATTTAGTAGATTATATATTCACGAGAATTATCCATTTCACACATATTGTGAAATAAATTTATACACAGTGAAAAGAAACGTGGTTTCTAAAATTTCCTTGGTTTCAATTGTTTCCCCATTTCATTTATCATGTTTCTGTGTCTTCTTTCCCTATCTGCAACTTGTTTGAATCTTAAGTATGATTATAAGTAATCAACGTTACTATAAGCTTATGCCTGTGTTTCCTCAATATTTTAGCTAGTTCTCCACTATAGGATTGGGACCTATTTTTTTTTTTTTTTGTAAATGGCCAGATAGCAACTTTATGTTAGGCTTAGAGTTGCTTATTCAGTCTCTGATGCATATTCTTCTGTTTATTTCAAAATTCTTTTTTTTTCTTTTCTTTTTTTTTTTTTTAATTTAAATTCAAATTAGTTAACATAAAGTGTAGTCTTGGCTTTAGGAGTAGAACCCGGCGATTCATCTCTTATACATGACACCCAGTGCTCATCCCAAAGAGTGCCCTCCTTAATGCCTATCACCTGTTTTACCCATTCCCCCACCAACCATCCCTCCAGCAACCCTCAGTTTGTTCTTTCTCTGACTGACTTATTTCGCTTAGCATAATACTTTCTAGTTCCACTCATGTTGTTGCAAATGGCAAGATTTCGTTCTTTTTCATCACCAAGTAGTATTCCATTGTATATATATATACACACATCTTCTTTATCCATTCATCAGTCGATGGACACTTGGGCTCTTTCCATAATTTGGCTATTGTTGATAGTGCTACTATAAACATTGGGGTGCATATGCCCCTTCAAATCAGCATTTTGTATCCTTTGGGTAAATACGTAGTAGTGTAATTGCTGGGTAATAGGGTAGTTCTATTTTTAATTTTCTGAGGAACCTCCATACTGTTTTCCAGGGTGGCCGCACCAGTTTGCATTCCCACCAAGCTGCAGCAACTTCTTACTTGGCATGTCTCCGGAGGCAAGAAAAATAAAAGCAAAAATGAACTATTGGGACCTCATCAAGGTAAAAAGCTTCTGCACACTGAAGGAAACAATCAACAAAACTAAAAGGCAACTGACAGAATGCGAGAAGATATGTGCAAACAACATATCAGATAAAGGGTTAGTATCCAAAATCTATGAAGAATTTATCAAACTCAACACTCAACAAACAAATAACCCAGTGAAGAAATGCGCAGAAGACATGAACAAACATTTTTCCAAAGAAGACATCCAGATGGCCAACAGACACATGAAGAGATGCTCAACATCACTCATCATCAGGGAAATACAAATCAAAACCACAATGAGATACCACCTCATACCTGTCAGAATGGCTATGATTAACAACTCAGGAAACAACAGATGTTGGTGAGGATGTGGAGAAAGGGGAACTAAATATATACTAGCAATAAGAGTTCTGTTCCACATTATGACCAGGAATTGGTATCGTCAGCGTTTTGGATTTTGACAATCACTTAATAACATAAGATGTGAAACATCTTTTCATATACTTATTTCCCATCTGTATTATCTTCTTTGGTGAGGTCCTTTCAGGTTTTTTGCACATTTTGTAATAGGGTTGTTTCTTTGTTTGTTTCTTATTGAGTAGTAAGAGCTCTTTGTACATATTCCATAAAAATCCAAAAATGTCTTTTGCAAATACTTTCTCCTTGTCTGTGGCTTGTCTTCCCATTCTCTTGACATTATCTTTCTCAGAGCAGTTTTTAATTCTAACAAAGGCCAGTTTATCATTTATTTCTTTCATGAATCATGCCTTTGGTGTCATATATAAAAAGGCCATCTAGGTGTTCATCTATGTTATCATCTAGCTTTATCATTTTCCATTTTCCATCTAGGCTTATGATCCATTTTGAGAGAATTCTGTTTTTTGAAAGGTGTCTAAGGTAATTTGTTGCATGTGCATGCCCAGTTGTGCCAGCATCACTGGTTAAAATGACTATCTTTGCTCCACTGTATTACTTTTACCTCTGTCAAAGACCAGTGGACTATATTTGCTAAACTACATTTAAGCAAGTCCATTTCTAGGCTCTCTATTCTACTCTATCCATCTATTTGTCTATTGTTCTTAAAAAAAAAAAAAAAGTTTACTTTATGAAAGAGCATGAGCAGAGTACAGGGACAGAGGGAGAGAGAGAGAAAAAAATCCCAAGCAGGCTCCACACTCAGCATGGAGCCTGTTACATGTGGGGCTCAATTTCACGACCCTGAGGTCAAAATCGAGAGTCAGATGCTTAACTGACTGAGCCACCCAGACACCCCTGTTTGTCTGTTCTTGCACCAGTCCCACACTGTTTTGATCATTGTAGCTTTATAGCAAGTCCTACTTTCAGGTAGTAACACTCCTCCAACTTTGTTCTTTTAATACTGAGTTGGCTATTCTGGATATTTTGCCTTTCCATATAAACATTAGAATCAGCTTGTCAATATCCACAAAATAACTTGCTCCAATTTTAACTGCCATTGCATTGAATCTATATATCAAGGTGAAAAAAAAAAAAGACAATATTGAGTCTTCCTATCCATGAACATGGACTATCTTTCTATTTATTTAGTTCTCCTTTGATATCATTCATAGGACACTTGTAGTTTACCTCATGTAGGCTTTGTACATACTTTGTTAAATTTATACCTATTTCATTTGGGGGGGGTGTTAATATATATGATATTGGGTTTGAATTTCAAATTCCACTTATTCATTGTTTTTATATAGTGAAGTGAACTCGTTTTTGTATATTAACCTCATATCCTGGAACTTTACAATAAGTACTTATTGATTTTTTATTTATTTTATTATTTTATTATTATTTTTTTAGAGAGAGCAAGAGAGTGAAAGCAGGTGAGGGAAAGACAGAGAGGGAGAGAGAGTAGCAACTCAAGCAGGCTCCATGCCCAGCACAGAGCCTGATGTGGGGCTTGACCTCATGACCCTGGGCCTGGGATCATAACATGAGCCAAAATCAAGAGTTGACCAACTGAGCCACCCAGGAGCCCCTGGGTTATTTCTGATTTTCTACATAGAATGATAATGCCATCTGCAGGGGCAGATTTATTTCTTCCTTCCCAATCTGTATACTTTTTTATTTCCTTTTATTGTTTCATTGCATTAGTTAGGACTTCTGGTAACAGGAATTTACATAAGAACTTAAAAAAAAAGAATTTCCATCTCTCTACTTACATTATTATTCTTGCATGTTTACTTTTTTCACTAAAATCCTTAACGTATTAATCATAGTATTTGAAAATTCCTGGTTTGATAATGCTAACATTCCTGCTATATCTGATTTTAGGTCTGATGTTTATTTACTCATTTCAAAATGTTTTATTTTATTTTTTTGCCTTTTAGTATTCCTGGTAATTTTTTTTAAGTTTATTCTTCTATTTTGATAGAGAGAGAGAGTGTACAAGTGGGGAAGGAGCAGTGAGGGGGGGGGGGGGGGAGAGAATCCCAAGCAGGTTCCACACTGTCAGCATGGAGCCTGATGTTGGGCTTTAACTCACAAACCATGAGATCACGACCTGAGCCAAATTCAAGAGTCTGATGCTTAACCACTGAGCCACCCAAGTGCCCCATTCCTTGCATTTTTTATGCAAGGTAGATATAATGTACTGGGTAAAAGAAACTGCAGTATCTAGTCCTTTAGTGATGTGGTAGTAAGGAATAGGGGAGTGGGAGCTTTCTATGGTTCTATGATTAGGTCTTAGTCTTTTTGTGAGTCTATGCCCCTGGACTATGAACTTCACTAGAGCTTCTCAGTGTTTTCTTCTCTGTAGGCTGGACAGGATAGTTATAAGGGGGGTGGAGTTGGGTATTTCCCTTCCCCCAGGGAAGTCTGGGTTCAATAAAACTCCAGTGGGTAAGGCTCTGGTAAAAACTTTTCTCCTGAGGGCTGGTCTTGTTATGAAAAAGATTGCTCTGGCATATTTCAGAATGGTTCCTTTTCCCTCCCCTTTCCAGAAGCACAAAGGGATTGTTCTCCAGTATCCACAGTGAGGACCTGAGAGATCTCCCGGAGTTGACCTCACAAAAAAGTGTGGAAGCCTCCTCATAACTGGGTCCACCTAGAGGCTTTTGTACTCTCGTATTCGTTCAGACTCAACCTCTAGAAATTCATCAGTTAAAGTTTAAATTTCTTTTCCCCACACAGCCTCCCATGGAGGTTTCTTCTTGTGGATCTGTTCTCTGGTAAACTGTGATTTTTCTATCTCTCCCTGTTTATCTCTTCTATTTTTGGTGTAGCCATTTGTTCTATGACCTCACCATACTGACGGCTGTAACAACTGCTTCTCTCAGTTTGTTCAGATTTTTACTTGTTAGGGTGCAGTGGCAACTTCTAAAGTCATTGCATCCCAGACCAGAAACTAGAACTCTCTCTTCATTTTATGGTTTTTTTCCCCCCATTTTTATGGTATTGCTGTGCTTTCTGTAGTATCACTATTCAGCCTCACATTATTTTATTGTCTTTCCATCTCTTTTTTGAGTTCCCTTGGTTCTGCTTTGTGACCCAATTGCTTAAGCAGGTTCCAAAATCACTGTTGAAAATGCTGCAAATTTTGTCCACATTGTAATGGTATCTTCCCGATGTTTTTTCTTCTATTAACAACATGTGATATTCCTGCTTTTTCTAATATTATGTATACAATTGAATTTTTTCCTTAAGTTTGAATTAGATGAATTTTTCTCAATCAACTATTATTAACAGGAAGATTCTTTAAAAGAGGGAAAGGATGAGGATATCTTTCCCAGCTAAAAAAGCTTTCATCTCAAGGGCATCCTCTTCTTATTAAGTGACAAACTTTATTCGTATATGGTGACTTGGGGTGACCAGATTTCCTTTGATTCGCATACCCATTCTGGTTTCATAAGGGCTCCTATCACTGATGTTTCCTTCCTTACCTACACAATTAGCAGTGCCACCAGGGATGCAGTTCCTGCCTTATACAACAATCCCTCTTTTTGGAATGGTTTTTAAAAAATTCTGTAACCTCGGGACACCTGGGTGACTCAGTTGGTTAAGTGTCCAACTTCAGCTCAGGTCACAATCTTGTGGTTCATGGGTTTGAGCCCTGCGTCGGGCTCTGTGCTGATAGCTCAGGGCCTGGAGCCTGCTTTAGATTCTGTGTCTCCTTCTCTCTCTGCCCCCCCCCCCCCCCCCTCACAATCTGTCTCTCTCTTACAAATAAATAAACATTAAAAATTATTTTAAATTCTATAACCTCTGTTCCCTATATACTCTCCATACCTTTTTTTTTTTTTTTTGCCTCTCTTCCTTGCCCACTTCATACTCAGATATGCCTGCAAAAACTCCCTCTCTGGGTGTCTCATCCTTCTGAGAATAATTATTTCTTGATTTGGGAGACGGGGAATTGCAGAATACAACTTGCCACCCATGGGTCCTTTGGCTTTCTTCACCTGGACACCATTGTGGTTTTCCACAGTCATTTTGGGTTCGATTTATTTTTCATCCATTATTATTTGGTGTATTCTCTATCTCACAATTTTGCCTAAAAATTAAATTGTGGGTACTTCATTCATTCTTCTTGATTATACAGTTTTAGGAGACAAGATAGGAGAAGCATGGGTGTAAATACATTCCATAGTGCTACCTGAATCCCAGAGTCCTAAATATTACTTTTAATCATTCACACCAAATACCTCTATCATAGCTCTATCAGTGATTCTAAAAGATGACAATAAATGAGGATTTTTAAGAAATATTGATTCTTGGACTCCTCCACCTAAGATCCTCATTTTGTCATTTTGGGATGAAGGCTCATAATATTTTGTTTATTATAAAGCCCTCTGAGTGTTTCTGATGCATAGCATTTAGGACCTAATAAAATTAGGACCTAAAATTGGATGTTAAAATTAGCACTTAGGACCTATAAAATTAAAACTCCTATTTCAACAAGAGGAAATATTTTAAGTAAAAGACTTATTACATATATGTGGAATTTAAGAAACAAAACAGATGAACATAGGGAAAAGAGAAAATTAAAAGGGAGAGGGAAACAAACCATAAGGGACTCTTAACTATAAAGAACAAACTGAGGGTTTGCTGGAGGGGAGGTGGGTGGGGAAATGGGTTAAATGGGTGATGGGTATTAAGGAAGGCATCTCATGTTGGGATGAGCACTGGGTGTTATATGTAAGTGATGAACCACTAAATTCTACTCTTAAAACCAATATTATACTATATGTTAACTAACTAGAATTTAACTAAAATTTTGAACTAAACAACAAAAACTACTTCAAAACATATGTTTAAAACAAAAAAAAAAGATGTGATACACACACACACACACACACACACACACACACACACACACACACATATACACACACTATGGGACATTAGCCTAAAAAGAATGAAATCTTGACATTTGCAATGAGATGGATGGAGCTAGAATGTATTATGCTAAGCAAAATAAGTCAGTCAGAGAAAGATTAAATACTGTATGATTTCCCTCATATGTGGGATTTAAGAAATAATACAGATGAACATAGGGGAAAGGGAAAAAAAAAGAGAGAGTAAAGGAAACCATAAGAGACTCTTAACTATAGAGAATAAACTGAGGGTTGATGGGCGGGGGGGTGGGGGTGGGGGTGGGGTTAGGGTAAATTGGTGATGGGCATTAAGGAGAGCATTTGTGATTAAGCACTGGGTGTTATATGTAAGTGATGAATCACTAAATTATACTTCTGAAACCATTATTACACTATATGTTAACTAAGTAAAATTTAAATAAAACTTTGAAATAAAAGAAAAGAAAAAAGAAAAAGGTGTTTTAGGGAAAATCTGTGCTAAGAGTAACTATGTTGTTTTTCCTTTCAAAATATCCTTCTTTGAATTTACTTCAAGTTAGCCAAAATTATCTAAATTTATTATTTTTTTTCAACATTTATTTATTTTTGGGACAGAGAGAGACAGAGCATGAATGGGGGAGGGGCAGAGAGAGAGGGAGACACAGAATCGGAAACAGGCTCCAGGCTCTGAGCCATCAGCCCAGAGCCCGACGCGGGGCTCGAACTCACAGACCGCGAGATCATGACCTGGTTGAAGTCGGACGCTTAACCGACTGCGTCACCCAGGCGCCCCAAAATTATCTAAATTTATATTAAGATAAATTTCTTTGGCTGTATAAGTTGAACTAACTCCATGTCTTCCTGGGTTTAAAAGTTTGAAAAATTTAATTGTAATGTCATTTATGTAAATGTTGTATTCATAATAGGCAAACATAAATAAAGCACCACAGAAATAAATATAAAAATAAACACAAATAAAAAAAGATTAGGAACTTGTTCGGTTGTGTATTGCAAAAGCAGGTATTGTATCGGTTCTCAGTATTCTAACATGTATACTTATGTCTATGCTGTTCATTGACTAAACTATAAAAGTTTAGCAAAGGCTATAAATCAATATGAAAATTATTATTGGCACTAATCATACTGTATAGTCTAATCCCTCAGAAGAAGGTCTTTATTTCCTTATACTCCCTAAGTAGTTATCATAATGTTCTGGCTACACAGTAAAATAAGAATATAAAGATTAGTTAAAGCAAGCTAATTTTGAAATTAAGTTTTTGGGGGCGCCTGGGTGGCGCAGTCGGTTAAGCGTCCGACTTCAGCCAGGTCACGATCTCGCGGTCTGTGAGTTCGAGCCCCGCGTCAGGCTCTGGGCTGATGGCTCAGAGCCTGGAGCCTGTTTCCGATTCTGTGTCTCCCTCTCTCTCTGCCCCTCCCCCGTTCATGCTCTGTCTCTCTGTCCCCAAAATAAATAAACGTTGAAAAAAAAAAAAGAAATTAAGTTTTGGATGTAAAGTGTATTACTGGTTGCTTATTCAATTATTATCACTAAATTCAAAAGCAAAATCTTTATGTGTCCAAATGAATCAAATGGGTACAAGCAATAGGTTAAATAGTTTAGGTACAATGGAGAAATCACATACCACAACTTGTCACAAAGATCAACGTGTAAAGGCAAATAAAAAACTGAACCTACAGCAAGTTATCTCTTATTATACATTTTCATACATACCCATATATTAGTTCAAATAAATAATGCTATAAAAATGTGACATACTACATATCAAAGTTCAAATTTCAGGCAGAAAAGATTTCTTTAGAAATAAAATTATAAAGTATCTCATCACTGAAGAAGTTCAAGATTTTGTTTAAAGGGTATAAAATTTTACCACTTTAAAAGAAGCAAATTTTAAATTCAAATGTTACAATTGTAATCCCCAAACAGAACATCAATTAACTATACCCTATATTCTCACCTGTCCAACCAGTATAAGCAGAGCAATCATGTGGATCAGCTGTCTTGAGCCCCTCTTCCATTTGCTGTAGAAGATCTTTGATTTTGGTCTGGATTCGCCTTGTGAAATTATGAATGATCTGAGAACCAAAAAGAAGACATAAATTTAAATTGCATAAGAGTAGGGTAATATTGTAATAAATACTTTAGTAGTCTAACTTGTCAGAACATGAGACAGTAATCATATTACTTGGCCCATTTCAATGCTTCATTGGTTATAGGGTCTCTACTTTGATTTTATAAGGAAAATTGTTAAATGAGATAATGCCCTAGATGGACTATAAATCATTGGTAAAATTATAAAAAACAAGTTGTAGAAACCAAAGGAAAAACTATTTCTTAAAAAAAGATGGATTTGGGGCATCTGGGGGACTCAGTTGGTTGAGCATTCAACTCTTGATTTTGGCTCAGGTCATGATCCCAGAGTCGTGGGATTAAGTCCCTCATCCAGTCCATACTGAACATGGAGCCTATTTAAGATTCTTTCTCTCTCTCTCTCTCTCTCTCCCCCTCTCCCCTGCTTGCGCTGTCTCTCTAAAATAAAAATTTTTAAAAAGATGGATTAGACTAAACAAAAAAAGATGGATTCAACTAAATGTTACTTTCTACAAGTTAAAAAAAATTTTTTTTTCAACATTTATTTATTTTTGGGACAGAGAGAGACAGAGCATGAACGGGGGAGGGGCAGAGAGAGAGGGAGACACAGAATCGGAAACAGGCTCCAGGCTCTGAGCCATCAGCCCAGAGCCCGACGCGGGGCTCGAACTCACGGACCGCGAGATCGTGACCTGGCTGAAGTCGGATGCTTAACCGACTGCGCCACCTAGGCGCCCCTACAAGTTAAAGAATATAAGAAAAAGATGATTCAAAAATTAATGACCAGGGGGAAATAACTGTAATAGAAAACAATATAACAAAAAAAGACTACAATAATACAGAAATAGATATAAAATTACTGATGCACTTTTTAAAAAGGAAAAATCAAAAATATTCAATCACTTAGAAATTATCGAAAAGAAAATAAATACAAGTACCATGGTTTGCCTTATCAGATTAACAAATAATAACATTGAAAAATATGAAGTCCCCATGCTGCTAGGAGCTACAGAAACAAGTATCCTTTTTCACTGCTGGTAGTCTTTCTCAAGAGAAACAGCAATATTCTTCTTTTTTTCAAATTTTTTTAACATTTATTTTTGAGAGAGCGAGCACGAGTGGGGAAGGAGAGAGAGAGAGAGGGAGACACAGAATCTGAAGCAGGCTGCAGGCTCCGAGCTGTTCACACAGAGCCCAACATGGGGCCTGAACCCACAGACTGAGAGATCATGACTGAGAGATCATGACCGGAGCCGAAGTCTGATGCCCAACGGGCTAAGCCACCCGGGAGTCCCAGCAATATTCTTAAATAGGTAGCTGATAGTGTTCAGATTTTTATGTCTCTGATGATTTTTGAAAAATCTACTGCTACACAAATTGCTGAGGTATATTAAGATACGTGATTATGGTCATCGGGTTTTCTATTTATTCTTTTAATTATTTATTGCTTTCATGCATTTTGTAGTTCTGTTGTTAGACATAGACAAATTTATGACTGCATGTCCTCCTGACAGAGTGACTTGTTATCCTAGTGAAATGTCCCTCTCTGGGACTATAGAGAAAATGTTTTTGTGTCATTGCACAGTTAGGGCTTTCAGGGCAAATTTTACTGAAATTTGGGGTTCTGAACTAAAAGTAAACTTTAGGAATGAAGTTACAATTGAATACGTTGTGAGGACTCCAGAGAGGTTTACTTAATCCCGGAGGTATGTGTTTACATTTCCGGGGGCTGTATGTATTTCTGAGTAGTAAAACTGAAGACCAATGGGCTTATCTTTTCATTGAGAGATTTATTTACACCCCCCCCTCCCAAAGACTTAGATATTTGCAATGAAACTCTCTCAGAAGAAGGGAAGAAGTTTCCTCTACTCCATTTGTAAAAAGCA
Source organism: Prionailurus viverrinus (assembly GCF_022837055.1). Lineage (NCBI taxonomy): Eukaryota > Metazoa > Chordata > Mammalia > Carnivora > Felidae > Prionailurus > Prionailurus viverrinus. The sequence goes on along the minus strand of NC_062562.1, from coordinate 69,641,663 downwards.
GAGAAAAAATATTTCTTTTTTTTATATTTGCCTACAATACATAGACTCTGTGTGTGGAGGACATCTGACCTGGCTTCATTGTGTTGTTCCATAGGCAAGACCTGAGACATGTGGAACCACTCACTGGCTATAGTCTGTCTGATAAATAATAAATCTCTAATCCAGAAACCTCTTATGTACATTGAGGAAAAAATTAATTGATAAATAGTAAAAATCTAAATGAGGGTGAGATTGGCATCACTGCAGCATTGGGCACACCTTATTTTTGTCCTGCAATGATAAAAATAAATCCACAAACATAAGCGCTTCTGTGTGAGTTGTGGAACCCAGCGCCTTGCACCACGGGACCCATGGTGGGTTTAGCTCACCAGTCTACCAGATATCAGTACTTGCTGTAGAACCTACATGAGACTGTGAATTGGTTCCCGCCCCTCTCAGATGTGATCTGGGAGTGCATGCAGAACAGTGAGTTAAGCAATCACTTTCAGATCATAAAGCCTTTGGGGGGAAGTCCTGATTTCCAGAGGAAAATTTCCAACATCCACTAGAGGAAAAAAAACGAGTTTGTAGGCAATAGATTGGGTAAGACCTTGTCTTTATCAACATCACCGCTTCCCGAAGGTGGTATAGCACAGGGCTAAATAGATGGCCTGTATTTTCTCCCACAGGGAAAAGGGAGAGCCTGGGCATGAATGAATGCCCAGTTTTCAAATTTGTGCAGGACTCTGCTGAAGAGACTCATTTTTCTCTCACAGTATCCAGAGCATCACTTAGAGAGCTCCATGAATGGGGAGAAGAGGCAAATCAGGGCTGTAGTATATAAGCTTCTCAGAGGGCATAAAAGGGATATAGTTCCTGCTGATGTATGTGTTCCAGACTCCATCAGGTTCATGAAAAATCAAGGAAAGAGGACATACCCAAAAGATCACAATCATCTTCCAAAAACCAAACCGAAACAAAGACATGAAAATGTATGATTTACCCAATAAAGAATTCAAAAAAGCTGTTTTAAGGAAACTCAATGAGTACAAGAAAACACAGAAAGAAAATTTAAGGAAATCAGGAAAAGAACACATGACCAAAATGAGAAATTTAACAAAGAGATAGAAATCATAGAAAAGAATCAATGATAAACTCTGGAGTTGAAGAATTTAATGGAATAGAATCACAACAGAGGGAATCAAAAGCAGAGTAGACCAAACAGAAGATAGAATGAGTTAGAGGACAGGCACTTTGAAACACCCAGTCTGAAGACAAAAAAGAAAAACAAATTAGAGAGTGAAGAAAGCCTATGTGATCTATAGGACACTTAATAAAACAAAACAAAACAAAGACAAATTTCTGAATCAGTTCCACAAAGAGAAGAGATGAGGGAACAGAAAGCTTAAAGAAATAATGCAGAGAACTTCCAGATTCTGGGAAAAGATTTAGACATAATAAATAGATCACCCCATTATTTTCATTCAAAATGTCCTTGTCTAAGACACATCATAATAGAAACATCAAAAATCAAACTGTAGAGTGCTGACAACACTGACTCCATCTTTGGCCCTCCATCTTGTTCATGTTCACTTGATGACCTCTCTTGGGCTACATATCTAGACCCCTTGAAGATTAATATGCATACCATAGAAAAGACCACCAAGGCCAGGATGAGGAGAGGCTTGCTTTGGCCTCCCATGAATCTGTTAGAGAACATAGTCTTGCCCCTTCCTGGTGGCACAGGGGGTGCCATAATATCTAATTAAAGATTATCTGCAAATTAGATACATGCAAACCCCTTTGAGATGCATGTAAACCCTTTTATCTCACTACAATGCCCTCCTGTGTGTCCTCTCATTCTATAAAATCTGTGGATTAATGTTTTGACTTTGCACAGAATAACTACAAAGCAACTGGATCATCTACTGCCTGATCCCCTCATCAGTAAGTTCCCCTGAATAAAACACTGTGTAAACCAAAAGAAGTTGCCTTCTTTGTTTCTCGGTCTCAGAGTGCCTTCTCCATTTGGAGGGTACTTTATTGTCCCTCTCCCACCTTCTAACACAACAACAAAAAAAGAGAGAAACCTAAAGGTAGCAAGAGTAGAGATTATACATAACCTACAAAGGAACTTCAATGGGGGTATCAGTGAATTTCTCAGCAGAAATTGTACAGACTAAGACTAGGATGATATATTCAAAGTGCCAAAAGAAAAAATAACTGCAAACCAAAACCAACCAACCAAACAAACAAACAAAAAACCCCAAAAACAACAACAACAAAAAACTTTCCGGAAAAATTATCCTTCAAGAATGAAGGAAAATAAAGACTTTCCCAAACAAACAAAAGCTGAGGGAATTCATCACCACTAGACCTGCCTAATGAGAAGGGCTGAAAGGAGTTCTTCCAGCTGGAATGAAGGGAAGCTAACTAGTAACATGAAAATATAGGGCTTCCTGGGTGGCTCAGTCGGTTAAGTGTCCAATTCTTGATTTTGGCTCAGGTCATGATCTCAGTTTGTGATTCGGGCACCACGTTAGACTCTGCACTGACCTCACAGAGCCTGCTTTGGATTCTCTGTCTCCCTCTCTCTCTGTTCCTCCCCCACTTGCTCTCTCTCAGAATTAAATATTTAAAAACCAAAAATAAAAAAAATACAAAAACATAAAACACACTGATAAAGGCAGACATGCAGTCAAATTCAGAAAACTCTAATACTATAATATGATAGTGTGTTACCCATTTTACTATAAAGGTCAGAACAAGAGTAGCAAAAATAAGTATTACTATTATAATTTGCTAATGAATATACAATATAAAAAGAGACAAATCATCACTAAAATGCATAAAAGGAGGAGAGTAAAAGGGTGGCGATTTCATGTGAGATTGAGGTTAAGCTGTTATCAGTGTAAAAGAGACTATTAGATCTATAAGATGTTTTAGGTAAGTCTCATAGTAACCACAAAACAAAAAATTATAGTGGATTCACAAAAGTTAAAGACATAGGAATCAGAGCATACAACAGTGACAAATCACAAACCGACAAAGGAATGCAGCAAGAGAGGCAAAAAGGAAAAAGGCAACTACAAAACAGGCAGAAAACTATTAAAAAGATGGTGCCGGTAAGTCCTTATGTGTCAATAATTACTGTACATGTAAGTGGACTGAACTTTTTAAACCAAAAGGCAAAGAGTATCTTGATGGGTAAAAAAAAAAAAAAAACAAAAAACAAGAAGACCAAACCTGAAAGAGACTCACTTCAGCATTAAGGACACACATAGGCTCAAAGTGAAGGGATGGAAAAAGATATTCCATGCAAGTGGAAACCAAAGGACAAGGGTGGCTATATCAGAAAAAAATAAGAAAGAACAGACTAAGTAAAAAACAGTAACATGAAACAAAGGTCATTGTATAAAGATAAAGGGACCAATTCTTCAAGGAGACATAATAATTGAAAATATATACACACTCAACATGAGAGCACCTAATACATTAAGCAAATATAATCAGATCCGCAGGGAGAAGTAAACAATACAAGAAAAAAGTGGAGTTTAATATACACTTTTTAAGAATGAATAGATCATCCCAACAGAAAATCAACAAGTAAACATTGGATTTAGACAATATGTTAAACCAAATGGACCTGACATATAGAAGACATTCCATTAGACAATAACCAAATACACATTCTTCTCAAGTGCACACATATCATTCTTCAAGGATAGATCATATCTTCATACAATCACAAACAAGTGTTACCAAATCTAGAAGACTGAAATCATACCAATTATCTTTACTGGCAAAGTTATAAAAGTGGAAATCAGTAAGAAGAAACTGGAAAATCTACATATATGTGAAAATTAAACAACGCACCCCTCAATAATCAAAGGGTCGAAGAAGAAATCGAAAGGACATTGAAAACATATCTTGAAACAAATGAAAATGGAAACACACATACTTAAATTATGAGATGCTGCAAAAGCAATTCTAAAATGGAGGTTTATATGGATAATATTTATATAGATAATTTCTATATTAAGAAAAAAATGATTTTTTAGAAAGTTTATTTATGTTGAGAAAGAGCATGAGCAGGGTAGGGGAAGAGAGAGAGAGGATCCAAGCAGACTCCGTGATGTCAGTGTGGAGCCCAGTGGGGTGTTTGAACTCACCAACTGTGAGAGCCATGACCTGAGCCTAAATCAAGAGTCAAGTACTTTACTGACTGAGCCACCCAGGCATCCCAGGAAAAATTAAGATCTTAAATAAATAACCTAACTCTACATCTCAAGAACCAGAAAAAGAATAAACCAAGCCCAACATTAGCAGAAGGAGAAAAATAATAAATATCAAAGCAAAAGTACATGAAATAGAGACCAGAGGAAAAGTAGAAAAAAATTAACAAAACTAAGACCTCGTATTGCAGAAAGAAGAAAAAATTGACAAACCTTTAGCCAGTCTGGAAAAAAAAGGAAGACTCAAATAAATAAAAACAAAATGAGGGGCACCTGGGTGGTTCAGTCGGTTAAGCATCCAACTCTTGATTTTGGCTCAGGTCATGATCTCACAGTTCCTGGGTTCAAGCTATGCATTGGTATCTGTGCCGAGAGTGCAGAGCCTGCTTGGGATTCTCTCTCTCTCTCTGCCCCTCTCTCACACACGTGTGTGCTCCCTCTCTCTCTCTCTCTCTCTCAAAATAAGTAAACTTAAAAGAAATAAAATAAAAACAGGAATGAAAGATGAGACATTACAAGTGATACCAAAGAATGTAAAGAATCATGGGAGACTTCTATGAACAGTTATATGCCAACAGAATGGATAACCTAGAAGCAATGGGTAAATTCCTAGAAACATACAGGTAAGGCCAAATCAGAAAGATTTGGAAAATATGAACAGAGCAATACAGGGGCAAGGAGATTCAATGTGAAATCAAAAGCCTTCCCAAAAAGAATCCCTCAAATGAGATGATGAATTCTACCAAACACTTCCAGCAAAATTAGCCATTCTTTTTTTTTTTCAAAATCTTCTAAAATTAAAGAGGAGGGAATATTCCAAATGCATTGTACAAGACCAACACTGCCAAAGCCAGATAAGGAACACTGTAAGAAAACTACACATCAATATCCCTGATGAACGTGGATGCAAAATTTTCAGTAAAATATTAGCAAACTGAATTCAAAAACACATTAAAAGGACACTATACCAGGATCAGGTGAGCTTTATTCCTGGGATGCAAGGATGATTCATCAATAAATGCGATACACCACATTAATAGAACAAAAGATAAAAAATTATATGATTCCCTCAACAGATTTAAAAAAATACAATTGACCCTTTCTTGATTTCATGATTAAACTCTCAACAAATTGGAAATAGAAGGAACACACCTTAACATAATAAAGGTGTATACAACAAGGCTATAGCTAACATCACACTTAAAGATGAAAGGTTGAAAGCTTCTCCTCTAAGATCAGGACCGAGACAAGGGTGCACACTCTAACCACTCTTAATCAGGATAGTACTGGAAGTCCTAGCTAGGGCAGTTAGGGCAAGATAAAGAATTAAAAGGCATCCAAATCAGAAAGGAGAAAGTAAAACTGTCTACATTTCCAGATGACATCATCTTATATACAGAAAATCCTAAAAACACAGCCAAAAAATTGAGGGAAGTAATCGACAAATTCGGTAAAGTTGCAGGATATAAAACCAACATACAGAAATCAACTGTGCTTATATATACTAACAAAATAGCTTAAAAAGAAGCAAAGAAAACAATTCTATCACAATAGCACCAAATACAATAAAATACTTAGGAATAAATTTTGCCAAGGAGGTGGACTATAAGACTATGAGACTATATAACTCTGAAATGAAAGAAACTGAAGACAAACAAATGCAAAGAAATCCTGTGTTCATGAACCAGAAGAATTAATATGTTACTGCTGTTAATGAATATGCCAACAACAATGGCTGATTCTCCATCTAACTGTCTGAAGACCTTTTGACTACAAGTTATTAGCTTGAACTTCCTGAGACTTGTGCTTTGGCTTTTACTGTGAATCAAAGGGATACAGAATAATTTGCATGACAAGAAAAAGACTGGAGAAGCACCAGTTTGATACCTGGTACGGCACTACCCAAAAGATGGTACCCAGTCCATGTCTATTTCCCATACTCTTCTTCCCTACCATCAGAATTCTGATTATATTCAGGGCAGCAATGCATCCAGCCCCAGAAGAGCTACTTGCTTTTCTAGGCTGCCTTAGGACCAGGGGCAGACATATGACATAGTTCTGACCAATGAGGCATAAGTACAAGTCTTCTAGGACCTCTTAGAAGGTTCTTCTCTTTCCTGATGAAAGAGAAGGATACAGCTGGCACTCCCTTCTTTTTTTTCCCTTTTCCCTGCTATAAAATTAGACATGCAGTCTGGAGCTGTAGCAGCCATCTTCTACTAAACACAAAGAAGATGAGAGAAACACCAAAATGATCTCATAAATCCAGGCCCTGATCTTGTCGAAATAAGTCAACACCAATAGTTGTGTACTTCCAGACCTGCTATATGGGAAAAATAAGCTGATTAAGATACTTCCAAAATTGAGACTTCTGTTTATTGTAGCTGAATGCAGGCCGAACTCATATTTACATACAGTCTTGGCTCTGCTATAATAACCTTATCCCAAAGTATATGCTTTATTCCTCATAAATGCCACTGGAATGTAGCTCTAAGACTTATTATTATTTAATCCCTACTAATACTTGCCAAAATTTCACTGTAAATATTTGTCTGCCTCTGCTTTGAGGTGGCTTTTCTAGTTCTTTATTTTCTCTCCCTAATAAAAGAAACTTCTAATTTGTTTATATGAGAACCACACTCTTATAAACAAAGAAGAAAATTTATTATGCCAGAATTCTGTTTGCATGTGATAAAGATTACCATACCAGGAGAATTTTTAACTGGCTCATCTCAGTTAATAGCAGTATTATATAAAGATAATTAACAATTACTGAGCACTTATAACATGACTGGCACTAAGTGCTTTACATGATATTTCAATTACTCTTCACATCACCAAATGCTTTTCTGTTTTTAGGTGAGAAAACTGAGGCTTACCCAAAGTCACAAGACTCTTGGGGCTCTGACTCTACGGTCTAATTTCAAAGTTCCTGGGCTTCCCCATGCTGTGTAATTATTGTGAAATCTTTGATTCTATATTTACAGTTTACCATTAGATTTTCAAAAGACTTAACAGCCTTCCCTCAAACACACCATATAAATACAATACATATCAGCCACATAATATAGAAAAAGCAGGAGTAATTAAAGAATTTTGGAGGTTTTACCTCTGATCAGAGACTGCTTTTTAGTAATTGCATTGCAATCAGAAGAAAATGTTCTTTTCCTACATAATAGGCAATGTTCCCCAACAAGGATGCTCCAAAATGTTATAAAGCAAAACTATATTGGAAGAGGTATTAATCACTGGCTATAACAGAACTTGTCAGGTGTCACTGCACCTGTGTGCAATGCATGTTATAATGAGATTTATTTTTCTTCTTCACAATGTTTTTCATGGTAATAAATCTTGGAATTAGGATAAGACAGCTCTATTTAGAGAAAGAAAAGAATAAGACAGGTAAACATAAAGACACTGTGTGGTATTTCAGCATGCAAATTACCCCAGATACAGGCTTGATAAAAGTTTAAGGAAATTAAACTCCTTTTTAGGCATGATATTTTCTACATTACCTCACAAGAATTAAGGGGAATAATTTCTGTTCTATTATGTCATTCCCTAAAACATGAACATATGCACATATTCTGCACCTGTCTCTACTCTAGATTTTACACAACCTGTGGGTTCAGTTCAGAAAGTTCATAAGCTATGTTCTGTGTTGCATTTGGGGAAAAAAAAAGTAGATATAAATTTTACAAATATTATAGGTGATTAGAATGGATTAACATTAAAAAAAAAACAACCTCTTACTGAAGATAAAGGCCCAGATTTTCTTGAATCATGGTATAAAGCATAATTGATGTGTTAACTAAACATATGATAAAATACCCAACATTGTGTCTCTTTCTGTAACCGTCAGATACCTATAAAACATTTGAGGGAGCAGTTAAAATGGAGTAGTAAGGGTCCCTGGGTTTGTCTGGTCCCTTGAACACAGCTAGATCAATATCAAACCATTTTGAACACCTAGGAATTCAATCTGAGGATTAACAGACCAATCTGCATAATTTGAGGGAGAGCACATGGCAGGTACATGATGTGGAGAGGTAAACTGGGGGACAGAAGAGCCAAGATGCCACAGAAGGGAGGGAGCCGCTGTCATAAAGAAGAGAAAGACAGAGGGGGAGAGAGAGCAGCAAATTGGGTTGGTGCAAGAAAGCACACCCCCTGAAAGCAGCTAGAAAGAGTGAAAACACACGGGACTGCACAAGAAAACTATTCCCCAAAACTATGAATAGGGGAAAAAGGAGAGAGTTTCAGTCCTGCCAGCATTTTATACACAGCGGAGAGCAGAGTCTGAAGTTTCAGAGGTCAGCCCCTGGTGGTGCTCCATCGAGGAATGAGGGCAGAGCCCCTGGGGCGAACAGCGTGGTCTAAGGATTCCCAGGGTCGCCAGGAAGAAGTGATTCACCTATTCGGAGTGCAGTTGGTACAGGTGACCCAGCCTTTCCATGGGCAAAAGACCTGGTGGGCACCATCAAGCCACCACACTCAACTCTATATGAATAGAGAGATGCCAGCTGAAGGCAACAAACACTGGCACCAATTGTGTGTTGTGATTTCCCATAAACTCTTGAGCTGCTGCCACTGCGTGGTGGCGCAACCCTTTCTTGAGAACAATCTGGCCCTGGCCAGGGCAAGATGCTCCCCCCAGAAGATCAGTGTGCATTACTACCTCGGGGGGGTCTCTGAAGTGTGGGGTTTTGAAACACAGCTGTGCCTGATATAAAACTCTGGAGAGAGGCGCCACATGGTAGGCTGATAGCTCACAGAGAGGGAGAGGCAGGGAGCTGATGGAAGTAAGGGACACAGGGGAGTAATTGGTCACGTGCCTGTGACAGCAAGAACTTCCCACTCTGGAGACTACACAGTGGGTTGAAACCATTTTCACCATTGGCCCACCGACACTGATCAACCCCAGGGAGCTAAACAGCACCATCAAGTGGAGAATGGAACCATTCCACCAAGCCCTGCCCCCTGTGCCTTCAAAACACACCTCCACTAAGGCAAGTTGGTCTGAGAATCAGAGCAGCAGATTCTCCCAGAGAATCTCTCCTCTCCCAGAGATCAGCACAAATCCCTTCCATGTGCTTAGTCTACCGATAATAGACTGCTGCAAAGTTTCAACTCTAGGAGAAACTGGACCTAGCTTCATTTGGATCTTTTCCTTTGTTCGTTTTTTTTTGTGGTTGTTGCCTCTGTTTTTGTTTTTGTTGTTTTTCTTTTCTTTCTTGGATTCAGAAAGAGCAAGATTTTTCACTTAATTTTGTTTTTATATTATTTTATTGCTTTTTATTTTTATATCGTAATTGTTAAATTTTTCTCTCTATTTTCTATCAAGCTTCTCTTAATTAACAAGCAGACAAAAACACACCTAGGATCTAGCTTCCTTTATTTGATTTTTTTCAACATTTTAATTTTTATTTCATTCTATTATTAATACTATTATTCTTGTTTTTTCTTCTTCTAAAATGACAAGACAGAGGAATTTGCCTCGAAAGAACAGGAAGAAATGGTGGTGAGGGATTTCATAAATAAGACATCTGAACTAGAATTTAAAACAACAATTTTAAGGATACTAGCTGGGCATGAAAAAAAGCATAGAAGACACCAGGGAATCCCTTTCTGCACAGATAAAAGAACTAAAATCTAGTCAGGGCAGAATTAACAATGCTATAAATGAGATATAAACCCAAATGGAGTCCATAAAAATAAGAATGCACAAGGCAGAGGAGCAAATTAGCGACAGAGAAGATAAAATGATGGAAAGCAATGAAGCTGAAGAGAAGAGAGAAACAAAGGTCAGGAATCATGAAGACAGACTTAGGGAACTCGGCAATTATTAAAATGTATTAATATTCATATCATTAAAGCCCCAAAGTATGAAGAACGAGAAAAAAGGGAAGAATGTTTATGTAAGCAAATTATAGCTGAAAATGGGGAAAGACACAGACATCAAAATCCCAGAAGCACAGAGAACTCCCATTAAATTATACAAAAATTGGCCATAACGAAGACATATCATGGTTAAATTCACAAAATGCAAAAATAATCATGAAAGCAGCAAAGGGAACCCAAAAGTTCCCCATTGCAAGAACCCATTGTTAACCCATAAGGGAAAACAATCAGGTTCCCAGCAGGTCTGTCCACAGAAACTTGGCAGGCCAGAAAGGAGTGGCAACATATATTCAAAGTGCTGAATGGGAAAAATATGCAGCAAAGAATACTCTATCCAGCAATGTTGTCATTCAAAACAGGAGACGTAAAGAGTTCCCCCCGCCTCCCCCCACACACATACACAAAAACTAAAAGAGTTTCTGACCACTAAGCCAACGCTGCAAGAAATTTTAAGTGGGACTCTTAAGTAGAGGAAAAAACAAAAGCAAAAACAAAAAAACAAAACCAGAAGTAACAAAAGCGAGAAAGGACCAGAGAGCAACACCACCAGAGACACCAACTCTACAGGTAACAAAATACAATGGCACTAAACTTCTATCTTTCAATAATCACCCTGAAGGTAAATGGACTAAATGCTCCAATCAAAAGACATTGGGTATCAGAAAGGATAAAAAAAAAAAAAAAAAAGATCCATCTATATATTGCCTACAAGAGACTCATTTTAGACCAAAATATACCTACAGATGGAAAATGAAGGGATGAAGACCATCTATCATGCTAATGGAAACCAAAAGAAAGCTGGGGTGGCAATACTTACATCAGACAAACTAGATTTTATTTTATTTTTATTTTTTTTTAACATTTATTCATTTTTGAGAGACAGACTGTGAGTGGGCGAGGGGCAGAGAGAGAGGCAGACACAGAATCCAAAGCAGGCTACAGGCAGGCTCTGAGCTGTCAGCACAGAGACCGACATGGGGCTTGAACTCACGAACCATGAGATTATGACCTGAGCCAAAGTTGGACGCTTAAGCTACTGAGCCACCCAGGCGCCCCCAGACAAACTAGATTTTAAAACAAACACTGAAATAAGAGATGAAGAAGGGCATTATATCATAATTAAGGGGTCTATTCAAAGGGAAGAACTAAAAATTGAAGCATTTATGACCCAACTTGGAAGCACCCAAATATATATATCAATTAATCCCAAACATAAAGAAATTCATTGATAACAATACCATAATAGTAGGACACTTCAATACCCCACTTACAGCGATGGAAAGGTCATCTGAGCAGAAGAACAACAAGGAAACAATGGCTTTAAATGACACAGTAGACCAGATGGACTTAACAGATATATTCAGAACATTTCATCTTAAAGCAGAATACACATCACCTTGAGTGCACATGGAACATTCTCCACAACTGATCACATACTGGGTCACAAATCAGCCATCAACAAGTACAAAAAGATTCAGATCATAATATGCATATTTTCAGACCACAATGCTATGAAACTTGAAGTCAACCACAGGAAAAATTTTGGAAATCCTCAAATACATGGAGGTTAAAGTGCTACCTACTAAAGAATGAATGGGCTATGCAGGATATTAAAGAAGAAATTAAAAAATACATGAAGGAAAGGAAATGAAAACACGACAGTCCAAAACCTTTGGGATGCAGCAAAGGCAGTCTTAAGAGGAAAGTACATTGCAATTCGGGCCTATCTCAAGAAGAAAGATACATCCCAAATAAGCAACCTAACCTTAAAGCTAAAGGATCTAGAAAAGGAGCAGCAAATAAAGACTAAAGCCAGCAGAAGTGGGGAAATAATAAAGAATACAGAATTAAATGATAAAGAAACAACAACAACAAAATGCTAGAACAGACCATAGAATCTAGACCTGGTTCTTTGAAAGAATTAAAAAAATCTATAAACCCCCAGCCAGACTTATAAAAAAAAAAAAAAAAAAGAGAGCGAGAGAAAGGACCCAAATAGATAAAATTACAAATGAAAGAAGAGAGATCACAACTAATACCAGAGAAATGCAAACACTTAGAGAATACTATGAAAAGTATATGTCAAAAAACTGGGAAATCTGGAAGAAATGGACAAATTCCTAGAAACTCCTTAACTCCCAAAACTCAAACAGGAAGAAAAACAAAATTTGAACAGACCCATAACCAGTATAGAAATTAAATGAATAACCAAAAATCTCCCAAAAAACAAGACTCTTGGGCCAGATGGCTTCCCAGGGGGGGATTCCACCAGGCATTTTATTTATTTATTTATTTATTTTTTATTTTTTTAAAATTCGCATAACACGAAATGAACCATTTTATTTATTTATTTTTATTTATTTATTTATTCTTTTTTTGGGGGACAGAGAGAGACAGAGCATGAACGGGGGAGGGGCAGAGAGAGAGGGAGACACAGAATCGGAAATAGGCTCCAGGCTCTGAGCCATCAGCCCAGAGCCTGACGCAGGGCTCAAACTCACGGACCGCGAGATCGTGACCTGGCTGAAGTCGGACGCTTAACCGACTGCACCACCCAGGCGCCCCTCCACCAGGCATTTAAAGAAGAGTTAATGCCTATACTTCTCAAACTGTTCCAAAGAATAGAAATGGAAGGAAAACTTCTAAACTCATTCTACGAAGCCAGCATTATTACCTTGATTCCAAAACCAGACAAAGACCCCACTAAAATGGAGAAATACAGGCCAATATCCATGATCAACCTATATGCAAAAATTCTCAACAAGATACTAGAAAACAAAATTCAACAGTCTTTAACGGAATTCTTCACCATAATCAAGTGAGATTTATTCCTGGGCTGCAGGGCTGGTTCAGTATTCACAAATCAATCAAGGTGATACACCACTTTAATAAAAGAAATGGTAAGAACCATATGAACCTCTCAATAGATGCAGATAAAGCATTTGACAAAATACAGCATCCTTTCTTGATAAAAACCCTCAAGAAAGTAGGGACAGAAGTAACGTACCTCAACATCATAAAAGCCATATATGAAAGGCCCACAGCTAATGTCATCTTCAATGGGGAATAAGTGAGAGCTTTCCCCTAAGTGAGGAACACAATAGAGATGTCCGCTCTCAGCACTGTGATTCAACACACTACTGGAAATCCTAGCCTCAGCAATGAGACAATAAAAAAGAAATAAAAGGCATACAAATCAGCAAGGAAAAGTCAAACTTTCACCATTCACAGACGACATGGAAAACCCCAAAGACCCCACCAAGGACTTCAGCAAAGTCGCAGGATATAAAATCAACGTACAAAATTTGGTTGCATTTCTACACACCAATAATGAAGCAGCAGAAAGAGTAATTAAGGAATCAATCCCATTCACAATTGCACCAAAAACATAAGATACATAGGAATTAAAGTAACCAAAGAGGTAAACGATCTACACACTGAAAACTACAGAAAGCTTATGAAGCAAACTGAAGAGGACACAAAGAAATGGAAAAACATTCCATGCTCATGGTTTAGAAGAACAAACATTGTTAAAATGTCTATACTACCCAAAGCAATCTACACACTCAATGCAATCACCATCAAAATAACACCAGCATCCTTCACGGTGCTACAAAAACAATCCTAAAATTTGTATGGAACCAGAAAAGACCCCAAATTGACAAAGTAATTTTGAAAAAGAAAACCAAAACTCAAAGCTTCACAATGCCAGACTTCAAGGTATATTACAAAGCTGTAATCATCAAGATACATGATACTGACACAAAAACAGACACATAGATCAATGGAACACAACAGAGTTCGATGAATGGACCCACAAATGTATGGCCAACTAATCTTCAACAAGTTGGATGCAGGAAAGAGCATCCAATGGAAAAAAGGCAGACTTCAACAATGGTGCTGTGAAAACTAGATGGCAATATGCAGAAGAATGAAACTGGACCACTTTCTTACACCATACCCAAAAATAAATTCAAAATGGATGAAAGACCTAAATGTGAGACAGGAAACCATCAAAGTCCTAGAGGAGAACACAGGCAGCAACCTCTTTGACTTTGGCCAGAGCAACTTCTTACTAGACACATCCCCAAAGGCAAGGGAAATCAAAGCAAACATGAACTATTGGGGCCTCATCAAGATAAAAACCTTCTGCACAGCAAAGGAAACAATCAATAAAACTAAAAGGCAACTGATGGAATTGGAGAAGATATTTGCAAATGACAATTCTGATAAAGGACAGTATCCAAAATCTATAAAGAACTTATCAAACTCAACACACAAAAACCAAATAACCTGGTGAAGAAATGGGCAAAAGATATGAATAGACACTTTTCCAAAGAAGACATCCAGATGGCCAACAAGCACATGAAAAGATACTCAACATCACTCATCATCCAGGAAATACAAATCAAAACCATGATCAGATACCACCTCACACCTGTCAGAATGGCTAAAATAACAACTCAAGAAACAACAGATGTTGGTAAGGATGCAGAGAAAGAGGAACCTTTTTGCACTGTTGGTGGGAATGCAAACTGGTGTAGCCACTCTAGGAAACATTATAGAGGTTCCATAAGAAAATAGAAATCCCCCTACAATCCAGCAATTGCACTATTAGGTATTTACCAAAGGATACAAAAATACAGATTCAAAGAGGTAGATGCACCCTAATGTTCATAGCAGCATTATCAACAATAGCCAAACTATGGAGAGAGCCCTAATGTCCATCGACTGATGAACGGATAAGGAAGATGTGGTATATATACACAATGGAACATTACTCAGCCGTCAAAAAGAATGAAGTCTTGCCACTTGTAATGACGTGGATGGAGCTGGAATATATTATGCTAAGTGAAGTAAGTCAATAAGAGAAAGATCAATACCATGATTTTACTCACATGTGGTATTTCAGAAACGAACCAGATGCACATATGGGAAGGGGGAACAAAAGAGAAGAGAGGGAAATAAACCACAAAAAACTCTTAACTATAGAGAACAAACTATGGGTTGACGGAGCGAGGTGGGTAGAAGATGGGGGGGTTGATGGGGGATGGGTACTCAGGAGGGCACTTGTGATGAGCACTGCGTGCGTGATGAGAATTCTACTCCTAAAACCAGTATTGCAATGCCTGTTAACTAAAATTTAAATAAAAAGTAAAGTTGAGAAAAAGAAGCAGAAACACGATATGGATTATTAGCAAATGTTGAGCTTAGTATTATTCAGTTATTCTTTTGAAAAATAAATAATCATTGTTTTCCGTGTGCCAGGCACTGTTACTGGGCCAAAAGGTGAATAAGACTGGGTTCCTACTCTCCAGAGCTCTTGGTCTAATGAGACAGACATAAAGATAATCATGATGCTACATAATAAATGTCTGTGTGTGTGTGTGTGTGTGTGTGTGTGTGTGTGTGTGTGTGTAGAGACAGAGACAAAGAGAGAGAGACAGGAAGAGAGATTTCATACATGGTTACAGCCTGGAGCTTCTAGGAAAATGATACATCTTAGAAAACCATCTTCAACTCACCCTTCAGGAATTCACTATGGCTATTCTTAAATCCTTGCTTCTGAAGGTGGGCAAGTGTATAGCCAGAGTGTTCAGAAGGGTGAAGAGGAGATGGAAAGGCATTAACAACCCCTGTGAGACTGGAGGAGACCTTTCTTTGGTTAGGGGGTATCATCAGTGGGGCACTTTGTAGGGTAGAAGTCCATGAAAGCTTGTTCCTCCAATGGAAAACAAAAACAAAAACCACTGCTGAGCCTCCTTTGCATAGCTGTGTGCAGAAAGTTTCCTAAACTCCATTAAAAGAATGTATGTCCTCTAAGTCCATTAGTACCCTTTCATCAGTCATTGTCACTGTCATCGACACAACCCTACAGGTAAGATATAATTATTACCCCTATTTTGCAGATGACAAATATGAGGCACAGGGAGAGAGGTAAAGTAATTTGCCAAAGTGATACAAACAATAAGTGGTAGAATTGGAATCTGAACCCAGGTAGCCAGCTCTAGATTCCAAACTTTTAACCAATATGCTAAGGACTTTTATGATGGGCAGAACAGCCCCAAAGACATCTGTGCCCCAATCCCTGGAACCTGAAACAAGTCAAAGACTTTAGGGAGAGTATCCAGGTAGAGCCAGTCTAATCACACAAACCTCTATAAGCAAGAACTTTTGGGGTGCCTGGGTGGCTCAGTCGGTTAAGCGGCCGACTTCAGCTCAGGTCGTGATCTCGCGGTCCGTGAGTTCGAGCCCCGTGTCAGGCTCTGTGCTGACCGCTCAGAGCCTGGAGCCTGTTTCAGATTCTGTGTCTCCCTCTCTCTCTGACCCTCCCCCGTTCATGCTCTGTCTCTCTCTGTCTCAAAAATAAATAAACGTTTAAAAGCAAGAACTTTCTCTGTGTAGAGTCAGAAGGATGTGGGAGAAGGTGAAGAAGACAGGGGAGACCTGACATGTGAGAGGTGACAAGGGGCCACAAGGAGAGCATGAGAAAGAATCAGGCAGCATCAAGGAGCAAAGAGCAGCCCCTGGAAGGCAAGAGCAGGGAAATAGGGACCAGAGGGCTACCCCCACAAGTTCTTCAAGTTTGGGCTCACAGCCTGAAGGAGACCAGAAGCATTTCATCCCCAGTGCTGCCGGAAAGGGAGGCGGCCGTGCTGACACCTTGATTTTGGCCTTATGAAACTCGAAGCAGGTAACCAGCTGAACCACACTGTTCCCAGTTCTGCCTCACAACTGTGAGCAAATAAATAGGTGGTGTTTTAAGCTGCTAAACTTGCAATAATTTATGGCAGCAATAGAGAAATAACACAACTTACTTAGTTAACCCTTTGAATGGCGTGGGTGTGGCCAAGTAACAAAGATTCCTATGACAAATGAAATAAAGCTTCACAGAGAAGGTAGAATCTACCATGAGTCTTCTAGAAGGATGAGTTTGCCATGTGAAAAGTACAGGGGAAGGCACTCTATGCTGCAGTACAAAGAGGAAACAAAAAAGATGTTTAGGTGAAAGACACGGTATTTTCCGAAAAAAACAAGTAGTCCTGTCTGAAAAGTAAGGAATATGTAATAATTTTCTTTCTAAAATATTTGTTTTTTCTATATTTTTAAAAAAAGTTTATCTATTTTGAGAGCGAGGAAGGGGCGGAGAGAAAGGGAGAGAGAGAGAATCCCAAGCAGTCTCCACGCTGTCAGCACAGAGCCCAATGTGGGGCTTGAACCCAGGAACCCCGAGATCATGACCTGAGCGGAAGTCAGACACTCAACTGCCTGAGCCACCCACGCGGCCCTTTTCTGTACTTTCTGATGAAAGTTGTGTTTGAGGAAATAACAGAAATCTGTAAAGAAATCATGATCTTTAAATAGAAAAGTGAAATGTAAATAGGTGTTTAAATGGGGCACTTGGGTGGCTCAGTTGGTAAAATGTCTTGATTTCACATCAGATCATGATCCCAGGGTCCTGGGATTGAGCTCCGGATTGAACTCTTGGAATCTGCTTGAGATTCTCTTCTCTCTCTGCCTCTCCCTGGCTCTGCATGCTCTCTCTCTCTAAAACAAACAAACAAACAAACAAACAAAAACCATGCACATATAAAGGAATCCTAAAAACATAAGGTAAGCTTTCAAGTTATGCATGAACCAAACTGCTGAATATGAATAAGGCTTTAAATACAGCAGGAGTGGGGTGCCTGGCAGTTGGCTAAGCATCCGACTTTTTTTATTAAATTTTTTTTTTAATGTTTGTTTATTTTTGAGAGAGAGAGAGAGCACAAGCGGGGGACGGGTAGAGAGAGAGGGTGGGACAGAGGATCCAAAGTGGGCTCTGTGCTGAGAGCAGGAACCATGAGATCATGACCTGAGCAGAAGTCAGATGCCTAATTGACTGAGCCACCCAGGTGCCCCAAGTTCATATTTTAAAAAAATTCAACAAAACTGTAGAGCGGTGCTCTTCCCAAGCAAAAGGCATACTAATGCTCTAGCCTGGGGACCTGTTACATGCAGTTTCTGGATCACTGGATGGCAACCTGAATGATAGATATCAAGAGACTGACCTAGCCATCCAACTATATTATCTTCAGTTTGCTTCTTTATATCAGGGAGAAGATTTTCAACTAAGATGGAAATCAGAAGAGTCTTATGTTCTAGATTTAGAGCTGTGTCTTTGGAATGTTTAGTAAATTCTTCCACAGTGGCTCCAAAATATTTTTCCTTCCCTCTGGGTACATAGTTTCATTTTAGCTTAGGGGAGGTCTCAAAAAAAAAAAAAAAGTTTCAGGTTCTGAATATCAGCTTCCATTTGGCCAACTGCTGACCATAGAGCTACTTAAAAAAAAAAAAATCCTTTCAGATATCTTGTCAGGTTTCAGTCAGGATTCTGAAAGTAAATATTTCTGATTGTATTGAGAAACCCCTTGGATGCAAGAAGCATCCCAAATTGGGTGCAAAGGACACTAACCTCCCAAGATCTGGAGCCACTCCCAAAGATAGCCCAAGGAAGAACTCAGACAACTTCTCTGAAAGCCAGCAACACGTGGTGGGACCCCAGCCACAAATGGAGTTCAGCACACATTTCTGTGCAGCCGTATTTTTGGAGCACCCCACCTGACCGCTGAACCGCCTACACACACAAGGACATGTGTGCTGCAGGCAGGCAGATACCCAAGCCAAGTTCTCAGGACACAAAAAGAGAAAAATAAGAAGGCAATAGCTGTCCCTTGGAGAGAAAGGATCAATAAGCAGTGGGTACCTGAAAGCCAATTCATGACTCACATTCAGGGATATAATTTTGACAAATGTTTTTTCCTGCCAACTTGAATTTGGAAAGGAAGGGACAACATAAAATTGACCTTCCTCTCCGGACCCGGAACCACAGGTAGAGATCTGGGAGAGCTGACTAGTAAGAATCTCACGCTTTGCCAGCTTCTGACGGTTTTCTCAGGATCTGTAGGCTCTGGAGAGGATATCCTAGTGGGTCTCATCCTAGTCCTCAAACTTTGGAGGAGAAATAATTTTCCCTGTACCCTCTAAGGCATGTACTTGGCTGACACCCTTTTTCTCTATGGCAACTTATAAATGGATAAGCTTATCTAGGATGGTTAAAAGTTCTCAATTGTGGCCACTGTAATTCAAGATTGTTTTTGATAAGGTTAAGGTTTTAAGCTTGAGCCTTAAAACAAAATTTTACTCATCTGAACTCTCACATGGGACCCATTTCAGTTTTAAGTCAGACCCCACCCAACCCCAGACCCAGTCTGGTTGTTGAATTGGATTGAGTCTGGAAAAAGAAATGTTTAAGTAAAGTCAGAAGCTTCATAATGCAAAAGCTGCAGAGCTAGGATCCAAGGAGGGACTCAGCGGCGACCTCCAGAGGCAATGAGAAAGCAGCCACAGGGCTCAACAGGTACTTTGCCTGGTTGGTCGTTCACTGCACCTGGGACCCATGGGTGGGGGGGAGGGACCTTTAGGTCCCTCTTCTGACACCAGAACTGATAAAAAGATAAACTGAGGCATATTAAAAATTTATTTCAGGACAAATCAGTTTGAATTGGACAGCACCAAACCAGAAGTGGTTAGGAGCTCTCTGCTGACAGGAGCCAGGGGAGAGACAGAAGCAAAGGACGGAAATTATTCGACTGGCTGTAGCTTAAGCCTACTTTGCTATCTGTGATTGGTTATCCTTAGCGTTTTGATTTTGCAACCGTGGGGTATTTATTGACTTAGATCTTGGTTTGCTTATGTAGACCACCAGGGCATGAGAGCCACCCCAGTGTGTAATGGCCTCCTTGTTTAATTAATTTAACAGCACAGATTTGACAGATTAAGGAGAGAGCTGCATGCACAGGGACTTACAAGAAACTACGTTAAGAGACTGGCGAGGGGTAAAATATGACTAGAGAGGAGGGAGCCTGAATAACCCTGGGTGGTAATGAGGCTGAAGAGGTAGACTGGAACCAATTCTGAAGGATTTGACAGATCCTAAGAATTTGAAAGCTTTCTCAGCAGAGAAAAAAAGAAGATAAAGAACACTCTTACATGGTATCTATAATTTGACATAATCTTGAGCTGTTGGAAATGCTTTATTTTATAATTCTTTATACAATTTTCTGGTTTTGTTTTAAAGTGTATGCTTTTTTACTTCCGAAATTTGTTTAACCTCATAGCGTATTAGGGAAAAATAAGGAAATCAGCACTTCTCAATTGTCCAGAGAAATATAATGCTTTTTTCTTGATTCTAAATGGACTAAAGTGGGGGTTAGGGAGGGAGTATACTCTAGAGCTTTTCTCCTCAAAGTGGGATCTGTGAACCCGAACATCTGCATTCCCTGGAAGCTTGTTAAAAATGCAGATTCTACCCTCTACCTAGTGAACCAGAAAAAGCAAACTGAAGATAATATAGCTGGATGGCTAGGTCAGCCTCTTGATATCATTCAGGTTGCAATCCAATTCTTTGAGGAATTAAAAACAACTGTACTTCTCTTACAAAATAAGGCTTTACAGAAAAGCAATGTAGCTCTCGAACCCATTCAAAGTCCATCTATCCTTTTTACCAATCCCAGAACTCACCTTATTCATCTCAAAAGTCTTGCAGATACAGTAAAAGATCTGGACTTAGGAAACATATGCCCTTTGCAGACATTTATATCCTTTCTCTGTGCCTTTGAGATGCAAATGTTCTACAAGATCTTTAGGAACCCCGAACCATAAGATCTGTTTTGCCTTTCTGTATTTTTATGTATGTCTATACATGTATGTTAACAATGGGGTGTTTTTTTTTTTTAACCTACAAATGTTACAGCCAAAACTAATTTGAAAAGAGCTTTATTTAATTAGCTTAACGAAAAATAAGTGCTTACATAAATTAAGTATACTCTCAGAAACACAGAAACGAATCCAAATGGTTTTCAAATTCACATGATCTAGGATAGTCTTCGGTAAACAGAAGCCAGTTAAACTTTGTTGGTTTAATTAAAATAGGCATGTCTTAAGGGTTACTGAAACCAGTTAAAAGCATAAAGTTGAACAAAAATCAAAATGGCTGCATTCATGCTTCAGTAAAGCTCGATTTTAAAGTAACCTTTTTCATCTCTTCTGCAAAGCTCCCTCCCTCCATTCTTAAGGACTTTTGTTTCCGGAACCTGGTACCACCCTAAAGGCAAGAGGCAGGAGGCTGGCAGCACCCAATTCCAGTCAAAACCTGCTAGATCCTGTATTTTCCTATAAACCTCCCCCACCCCAGCCCTTTTCTGTGGGGGGCTTGCAGTTTTTAAAGGCCTTAGCCTGTTGCAGCCTCATTTGCCCAGCAATGTAACAAACTATTTTCCTTCTTTATTCTCCAACTCTGTCTTCACGTTACATATTACGGCTCCACAGCACAGAGGTCAGTTCTCGACATTCTCAGCATTAAATATAATGCAGACATAAAGCTTTTATTCTATCTGGGTGCACTAGTCATAAGATCATGTTATCTCTTATAAAATTTGTCAGCCAGAAAAACAACTTCATATGAAGGCTACCTGTTTAATGTCTCATGAAATTCTCATTAATAAGTCACACATAATTATTAACAACAGGTAAATTAAAATCTCTGATGTGGTTTGGAGTGTTGGGATTCGGAGCTGACAGCTAAGAAAGAATTCTTAGATGCCTTCAGTACAAAAAGGTGGTTTTACTGAAGCACGGGGACAGGACCCTTGGGCAGAAAGAGCTGCACTGTGCTTGTGAGGGGTGACTGATAATATGCTTGGGAGTTGGGGGAGGTAAAGCAAGTTTCCAAAAGGACTTTCACCTGCTAAAGAAGAATCACAGGATCCTGGAGGCCTAGCTATTGTCAAGCTAAAGTTGTTTTTCCCTCTACCTAGCATTCAGACAGGTGGGAGTTCCTGGAAGAATGTCAGACTCTGCCTTTCTCAAGTATCTGTCAATGGGCTGCAGGTTATCTGGAAATTTAATTTTATCTACAGTTCCTTTGCCTTTGTTTCCCACATCATGTCTAGATCATTTCCAAATAAGATAAAATTCTGAGGCACTGATTACTGAACATACGTTCAGCTACTTTTGGCTTCTTATTAAAAGAACTAAATCTATTTAAGTTCATTGGTAAACAGGTGTGCCACACTGAAAAATTTACTGTAAGGATGAATATACTTCTAGAAATCGTGAAATTCATAGAATAGCCAATTTACAGAATACCTGTGGAACAGGCAATCCGTAATTGTTTACTTCTTAGTTTTTACTAGAAATAAAGGTTTCCAAGGATTAAGAATTCTCTAGTCAATACATGTCCTTAAAACAAATAGAAATAACAAGGTTAAAAGGAACCAACAGTGTATTAAAAGTGGGCTAAGAAAAAACACAATGTATTTCTTTGGATAAGGAAAAATATGAAGAACATGTCTTTTGTTAAAGAAAAAAAAAGTGCAACTGTGTCCTCAAGTAAAAGGACTGGTTGTTCCAGAATAAGAGATAAAAGCTGAGTGGACAGAAAGTTGTGAAAAAGGATTCTTGGTTTTCTGTGTGGGCAAGCTGGCTAAGGCTGGCAAGACTTTTCAGTTTTGAAGCATGAGTCTTAATATCAAAAGTGGTGCCTATCAAAGGGAACGTGGCTAACAAAACAAAACCCACAGCCCTCCCTCCCGGAAGCAGCGCAGCTTCGTAACACAGAAAGCGCCCACGAGACAGTCGCCTCCGATCTCGGCGCCCTCCCAGGTTGGGACTCTCGCGCGGGCGCGGACCGGTGACGTCACACGGGGGCGGGGAGGGGCGGATGGACTCTACCATCGGCGGGATTCCCCCCCTACCTGGCGCGGCCCAAGGCCCGGGCGAGGCCAGCTGCCGACTCACCTTTCCATCGTTGTGAAAAGGGAGGCCGAGCTCGTCGGCGGTGGGCTGGGGGCGAGCGCAGCCTGTGTCCTCGGCCGCTCCGGCGGCGAACACCGCCGAGGCCGCGGCCTCGTAGTCCGGGAACGGGTTGGTGAACGCCCGCTCCTCCATCTCCGCTTCCCCGCCCAGATGGAACTTCAGTCTCTTTGACATGGTCTCGCCCATCTCCGCCGCGCGCCCGGTGCCCCACCACTGGGGCCGCGCGGCACGGCGTGCGGGCGGGGACAAACCTTCTGCCGAGGCGCTTCGCTTTGAGCCACGCTCTGGGAGCCGGGAGTGCTCGCGCCGCCGCCTCTCCCCGGGACTTAGCGCGGCGGAAGGCGAGGGCTTTCTTTACGAAGGCCGCCAGCTGCGAGCACCGGCGGGGCTTCGGGGCGGGCCGGAGCCTCTCCGAGGGGCCTGCCTCGGAGCGGGTGGCTGGCACATCTGGCGGCAGCCGGTGTGCTCCACGTGGTGCCCCCGCCCCGCCTGGACGCCGACCGGGCCGCCCAGCCCCGGCGGCGCGGGCTCCGGTGAAAGTTGCCCGGCGGGGAGCACTAAAGCCGGGCCCTCCGCTGCTCCAGGCGGCCGAGTCCGCTCACGTCTGACCGCGCGGTCTCTTCGCCGCCGCCGTCCGCTCCCAGCCCGCGGCCCGCACAGCCGGTCCGAGGAGACGCTCGCGGAAGAGGCCGGAGCCCCCGGGCTCTCTGGAAGCGCTCCCGGGATCGCCGCTCCGGCTCCTCTTCTGCGGCCGAGCCCGTCTCACGATTTTCTAGAGAAAGCCGAACGGCCGCGCGGGGTACTTTCCCGCAGGAAAAACCTGTAGAGAATAATTCGCTGTCATTCAAGGTGTGTGCGGGTTGCAGAACAGGGAAGGCGCGTCCCTGGACGCGCCATCATCAATCTGCATTTTCACCAGCCGAGCGGTGCCTCTGGTGTCCTCGGCCCCTGGTGCGCCAGCCAGCCTCGCGAGCAGCAGCAGCTCTTTGATATTAAGGGGGAAAAAATTGTTCCAAAGAAAAGAATTTCAAAACAGCCTAAAACACTGCAAGGATAGTGTCTCCCAGGGGCAGGGGGGGAAACAGTCCCTCCTATTCATCACAGTTGGGAGGGGGGTGTCTGGAGGAGGAGCCACAGGCCTTTTTTTTTTTTTTTTTCCCTTTTCACGTTTTATTTCAGTCCCACTGGTTTGAATAAACATATCTTTGGTAACAAGAAGTAATGTGGAAGCATACTTAATCATCTAAATATTTAATTGGCCCTAAAGATTCCTCCAATATTAATTGCCCAGGAACAGAATATAATAAAAGGACACAAGCGAATATATGTTGCCTTTATATAATCCAAATATGATTAAAAACAGTCTGTTGGTTCTCATTGTTCTTGTTACTTTCATTATTTGGGACCATATAGATCTAATAATTTCTCCTTGAAGAAAATATCTTATTTCAGTCCTCCCCCTCCCGCCCCCGCCCCCCCCCCCCCCCCCCGCATTTAAACATTGATTGAATGCCAGATGATGCTAGGTGATGACAGATACTAAAAAGATACTTTATGCCCTTCCAGCTCCAAGTTAGTGGGTGAGAAAGGTAAGAATTTTTTTTTTTTTTTTTCTTTTCTGGAACCAAGCAGTATGCTTATGCTTTAGTATAACGAAAAGTGACATAGAGGAAAACACAGTACCCTACAGTAAAGGACCAGTCCTCCTGTCTCTGTGGCCTGGCTTCTCACTACGGACTGTACTATTGTCTCCCCCAACTGCACAGGATTGTACATGTGAAACACCCCCTACTGATAGGATGTCCATGGGCGATGACATGTAGGAGGAAATAATTTTAAAGGGATTAGTCAGCATAACTATCCTCAGAGTTCAAGGAAACAACTGGTATGAAAGTATGACTGTACAGCTGCATCCTTTGAGGGACTCTTCCCCTTTCTGCTTCGTCTCTGTCCTGGGGTCCCACCCTCAGCAGAAGAAATTTTCTTACTGCTCCCATACTTTCATGCCTTCCCTTGAAGGAAATTTAATCCCCTAACCACTGATGCTCATCCTTCTCCCACCTCAGAGGAGGCTTCACTAGACAAAATAGCATCTTCACTAGACAGATGTTCACCAAAGCTTGGGTCGTTTAGACTAGGACATCACAGGCAGGTGTTGCCGAAACAGCCACTGCAGGCTTTGCGCTGTTAATTAAATCTGGTGACCTTGCTGTCTCTCTCCCACCTGCTATGAGGCGAAGGTAGTTTTTCTCCTTCTTAAAAGCTGGTGGGAACCTGTGAACAATTGTTGCCAAGGACACAAACGTATCTGAAGGACCACCAATATTTTGAAAGACTAAAAAATTTACACCCAGTTTAAGGAATTGGCATCATTTTCTGAACGCTGTCTGACCTGCAACTTTGCTGTAAGTGGAAATTTCATTTACACTGTTTTGCAGAGAAGTAACAGTTCTTTGAGGCTTTTAAATGCAGAAGATGTGAGTGTTCCTCCTGTAGGAGATAGGTTGCCCTGAGACGGTGAGTGGGGCTACATGATGGAAACTTCTAGATAGCGTGCATGTTGGCCGGGGGGCTGGGGGAGCAGGTGAAGGAGCATCTACTGAATACATGTGAAGGCCTGAGGTTCTGTTTGTTCGTGTTTTGATTTATTAAATACTTATATTTTTATTTATTCTTCATGTGCATGTCATATGACAGGCTTTTAGACTTGTCCGTGTTCCTAAGCCCCTGAGTGAGTCCTCCAGTCCCTGCCAGAGCCACCCAGGCCTCCATGATGAAGGCCTTTCCTCTGGGTGGTACAAGAGGAAGTCCCAGTAAGCAGGCCACCAAATTCCCTTCTTCTACCCTGCAAATCCCTCTTGAGATTGCCCTCTACTCTGTCCATCCATCAGGGTCTGGGTTGTTGGCTTGTTGGGGAAGAAACAGTCTAGCCCAGGGGGTACAGAGGAGGGATTTGTTTGTTACCCCCGTTCTCAATACATAAGATGGTTCCTTCCAGCTGCAAGCCATATACAGACACTACATGTGCTTTATACCCCTAATTTAGGATAAATTTGATCCCTTAAGCCGGCAACTGGTTCTCAAAGTATGATCAGGAATCTTTTGGGGCGGCTGTGAGGCCAAAAATGTTCTTTTTTCTCTTTTTAAAAATTTTGAGAGCAATTTAACATGTTAACTTCAACCTACAACTATCTTCTAATGTCATTATTTGAAATATAAAGAAACAGATCCTCACAGAACTAAAATAATTCACAAGCCATGAGGTTTTTTTCCTTTAAAAAAAAATTTAAACAACTTTGTACCATGATGTAGCAAATAAGGTAAATGTCATGAATAGGGAAGCTGCAGTTTGCAATATACCCCTGGGAGGGTATTAGACCAGGGCAGGTACATTGCACAGAACTGGTGGTGGTCCCTGTAGCATAAAGAACACAGTTGATAACATAATAACTTTGTATGGCCAGAGATGGTAACTATACTTATCATGGTGAGCACTGCATAACGTATACTATTGTCAAATCACTATGTTGTGCACCTGCAACCAATATAACGTGTGTCAGCTATACTTAAATAATAAAAGCTAAAAAAAAAAAAAAAAAAAAACAACCCCAAAACCAATTAGGTAACATCATGAGAAATTGGTTTGCGGTCTCAAAACTATCCATTTAAATGTCTTATCTCTTCCTGATTAGAGGTCTCATATTGTCCCCAGTTTCTTCGTTGTGTTTTGCGTGCAATACCTCACAGGATGGGAAATTCGTGGACCACCAACAATGGCAGTACCCATTGGGCTTGTCTTTCTGGATGTGAAGGTGTGCGGTGGCTTTGCTGCGATGATCTTGAACATAAAATCTTTTGTAAACTAGGTAAACCATGGCAGCTGTCTGAGCAGCAACGGGGACTGCTGAAACCCATCCAGCTAGTACTCTGCGAGTCAGACTCATCGCTTGCGAGGTGTGTGACCGGACACTGAGCGCCCTGAGCACTTAGGTAGACAGTGGAGTCCAGCAAGAAGAACTCTCTTCTATTATTCGCCTTTTTCACTACCATTTTCTCCTGAGTGTACAATGGGGTTTTCTAGAGGCAACGTGATATAAGACGTCATAGCAGATTTAATAGAGAAGCAAGTATGAGAGTTCAGTTAATCTCTCTCAGGTGTAAAGAAATTTGTAAAAATGTAAAATGAGGCCACTTCCCTCATGTATATTATTTTGGTTTTGAAAGTAGTTACCTTTCATAAAAATGTGTTGCCTACATTAACCTATAGTATGTCATTTATTATGTTGCCAAACTAATAAAGAATTAAAAATGTTCAGGATTAATTTCTAAATTGGTACCTATTAGTAGGTATTGTCCATACAAAAATTCTTTGGGATTCTCAATAAATTTTAAGAGTGTAAAGGGATTCTGAGACCAACAATTTTTTTTCAAATTTTTAAATGTTCATTATTTGTTTTTGAGAGAGAAAGAGAGAGCATGAGCGAGAGAGGGAGACACAGAATCCAAAGCAGGTCCCAGGCTCTGAGCTGCCAGCACAGAGCCTGACATGGGGCTCGAACCCACGAACAGTGAGATCATGGCCCGAGCCAAAGTCAGACACTTAACCAACTGAGCCACCCAGGCACCCCCTGAGAACTACAGTGTAAGAGCTGCTGCCTTCAGCAAGCTGTTCCATTAGGGATATTTCATTTCAGAGATACGGAAAGTTCATAGCAGTCCAACATGTAGATGAATGCTGCAAAGTGTGCCTGGCCGAGAGCACTTACATCACCCGCTAATGTTTCCTATTTCCTGTTGTCTTTTTTTACTAGGCCTCCCTGTGACAGCTCCCATATTTTGACATCATCCATATACTTTCTTGCTTTGTGGGACTCAATTTATGATTGAAAGGTGGTGATCAAAGAAAGGCTAGGCATCGCTTCAAACATGCCAAAGGAGAGTTAGAAGATGCCCGAATGTTGTGCCTAGTCATGGATATTTCAAGAGATTTAAGCCTTCTGCTGGAATTCAGAATGTAAGTGGGATGCTATGTTTACACTTTTTATGCTTATCGTTGTAGAATCCAAAAGCATTTTTGATTTTTACCAAGTTTGGGTTCTGTAGGCATTCCCGGGAAGAAAAGATGGCACATTGGAGAGCATCTTTTGCTGTTTTTGTCCCTGTGACAGCTGTCAGCGTGGGGTATCTGTGGCACGGCCCCTGGTGGCCAAGCACAGGGCCACTGTTCTCAGACTTAGTGGGGACTGTTAAAAAGGTTCTTACCAGAGGAGGGCGTGGTCATCCTTGGAAATCTCTGAGTCAAAACAGACAGTTCCATACTCTTCCATACTCCTTTCCTCGGTAGGATCAAAATCTATCATGACTGTTCGAAATATCTAGTTTGGTTTCTAGGCTTAGGAATTAGTGAGGGCTTAACTTGTTCCAGACTAAGGGATAGACAGCAAGGCAAAAAGGAACCCAGAAATTGGTTAGATCACAGGGAAGGTTAGGAAGGAGCAAGAAGCATTGCTGAGGAATCACTGCAGGACTCAGTCTGGGCACCACACCTCACACAGGCTCCTGAGGAACATGAGGTCAAGACCTAAGGTGGAAGGAGGAGCTGAACTTAAAACACTGTGCTTATGGGGGCACCTGGGTGGCTCAGTCGGTTAAGCATCTGACTTCAGCTCAGGTCATGATCTCACTCACTTCCTGTGAGTTTGAGCCCCGCATCGGGCTCTGTGCTGGCAGCTCAGAGCTTGGAGCCTGCTTCAGATTCCGTGTCTCCCTCTCTCTCTGCCCCATCCCTGCTCACGCTCTGTCTCTGTCTCTCTCAAAAATAAATACACATTAAAAAAATTAAAACAACAACAGCAACACCAACACTGTGCTTATGAAAAGCTAGTAACTGGACTTCATATGGGAGATTTAGACCCAAGGTTGTGGTAACATTGCCGTCTCCACCCTAGTCTCTTGTTGAAATCATTCCTCAGCTCTGCTTCTGGAACCTGGCCTTAGGAGAAAGGCCACACTGAGAGCAGCATGCTCAGGGACAAGCTCATCTTGAGCACCCCAGAATATAAGAGACATAGGTATTTACTCAGGAAATTAAAGGTACAGCAGGGATCTCACTGCTGGGGTTCAGATATCTCTGAGAAGGTCTGGGGACTTGTGGGCAGCCCCCAAACCAGGCTATTTACAAGAGTTGGTCTTCTCTTTATGCCCTGGAGCCTGATATAACCATCTGGCCCAGGAACAAAGCCTCAGTTGTGTGCAGGCATGGTGTGATTCTGAGAACAATGTGGGATTGGAGCTTGTCCTCAGCTCAACCTGCGATGGGTGGTAGGAAAAGAGAAAGGCACACGGAAGGAAAGATGGGTTTTGTGGAGCCTGTGCATTTCCCCCTTCTTACTACAGACCAGGCACAGCCTGTCAGACAGCAGAGATAGTGCAAAATAGAGGCAGCACCCAGGGAGAAGAATTATTCATGAACATAGGAGATGTACCATGAAGACTCCCATATGTTCCGGTGGGGATCAATTTGCAGGTAATGAGCCAGTGACCTATTCATGTGACCTTATTCATAAGCTAGGGGGATCTGCCCCACAGTACTCAGAGCAATTGCAGAGATAAGGTCTTTCTGGGAAAAAATAACGGTATTTTTTGGAAATGAGTAAACTATAAGATATCTTCTATACTCAGATGGCTGCTCTGCCTCCATCTAGTTGATTATTTCCTGAGCTCTTCTCCATGCAAGAAACAGGCCTCTCCTGATTGCAAGCTGAACTTCATTTAGGACAGTGTCCCCCCATCAACCCCCACCCCCCACTACCCTTCATTTATGAAGAAAGAGTTGACTGACTAGTTAACTCTCTGACTTCCTAAGCAAATAATGACATGGAAAGATTCCCCTCCTACCCTACGCATTGTACGATTCCATTTATTTGAACTGCCCAGAATAGGCTAATCTATAAAGACAGAAAATAGACTAGTGGTTTTGTGGGGTTTAGGAGAATGGAGATTGGGAAGTGATGATTAGGATGTATGAGGTTTCTTTGTGTGGTGTTGAAAATGTTCTAAAGTTGGTTGTGGTGATAGTTGCAAAACTTTGTGATATACTAAATCCCAGCAAATTGTAATTATATGATAAATGAATTGCATCTCAATAAAGCTGTTATACACAAAAAAACAATGGAGAGACTGATAGCCAAGTGCTGGAGAACAGCTCTGATTCTACTCTCTAAAAATATAGGTGAAAGAAAGGACTGTTCTAACTTGCACTATGTGAGGTAGAGAGACTCAAGACACCTGGGCTCCATGTTGGGACACAGATTTACTATTGGTTGTTGTACAGAAAGAGGGCTCTGGGAGTGGGTATTGCATGGCATCATTCAAATGGGCTCTGATATGGCCCCCATGAGACCTGGCAAGGTGACCAGAGGAAGAGAGGGAAAAAGATAAAGAGATAAGACAGAGAGATAACATAATACCTCCCTAGGCCCTTCCTCAGAATTCTCTAAGTTCCTCTTTTATCCTAGGATTGGAGAAGTCTGGCAGTGCCATCAAGGTAGGGAGCCCCAAGCCCTGAAAAAACACACAAGGGCCTCTTCCCATGTCTTTCCTTCAGAGCACTTGCCCCGGCAGGGTACAAACCAGATACGCCAGGAGCTCCAGGAGTAGTATCTCTGGGGTTTTCCTAGGGTCTCCATGCCTGACCCGGATTCTAAGAGAGTGGCCTGGAGAGTGATCAGGCCACAAGAATGAGGCTGATATATTTGGGGTGATTTATGTAAATAGTGGCCCTGTCATCTTCCCAGGGCTAAGGTATGCCTTCTCCAACCTCAGAAATAAGGTTAGTAGAGGAGGAATGTCATGTGACTCTGTCACAGACAATATATCCAGTTAACTGATCTTCAACAGGGGTGCCAAGAATACACAAGAATACACAATTTCTCTTCCAGAAATGGTGGTGGAAAATGATATCTACGTGCAAAAGAACAAAATTAGATCCTTGTCTCCCACCACACACAAAAATCAACTCAAAATGATCAAAGACTTAAACATAAGACCCCAAACTGTGAAACTCCTAAAACATGGAAAAACCTTCATGACATTGATCTTAGCAATGGTTTCACCAGTGTGACACCAAAAACCAAGGTAACAAAACCAAACATAAGCAACTAGGGCTATATCAAACTAAAACTTCTGTATAGCAAAGGAAACAATCAGCAGAGTAAAAAAGGCAGTTTATGGAATGGGAGAAAATATTTGCAAATCGTGTATCTGATAAGGGGTTAATCTCCAAAATATACAAGGAACTCCTACAACTCAGTAGGAAAAAACTAATAACCTGATTAAAAAATGGACTAAGAACTTGAATAAAATAGTTAAATTTGTAGAATCAAAAAGTGGAATGGTGGTTGCCAGGGACTGAGGGAAGAGAGAAATGGGACTTACTAACCAACAGGCATAACGCTGTAGTCAAGCAAAATGAATAAGCTTTGGAGATCTGCTGTACCGCTTTGCACCTATAGTCAACAGTAATATATTGTGCACTTAAAATTTGGTCAAGAGGGTAGATCTTGTTAGGTGTTTTTTTCCACCATAAAGTAAAACAACAACAAACAAACAAAAGGTATACATCACCCTATAATTTGTGTTATTGTTAACATGTTTATATCATCTATATATGTTATAAACATAATACGGTGTTCATCTTTAACATATGTCTTAAAATATTAATAAATATAACTAGAAAAAAAATCAAACTCTTTCCCCTGCTGGGAACAGCAGCCAAAATCTTTATTATTTTCATTTTCAGCTGTTACTTTTTTGCTGGGTTCCCTGGAGTCTCCCCATGCACGTGTAGCGTAGCAAATCAGCCAAGAAATGGGCAGAATTTACAATCAGATTTGGGGGTTTATCCCCTCTATGTCTCCATCTTGTCTAGGATTTCTTCCTTAGATTTCTATCTGCTGGCTCTGCCAGCCCCCGAATTTTGTCATCTGACATTTTTTTTTTTTAAATTTTTTTTTTTCAACGTTTATTTATTTTTGGGACAGAGAGAGACAGAGCATGAACAGGGGAGGGGCAGAGAGAGAGGGAGACACAGAATCGGAAACAGGCTCCAGGCTCTGAGCCATCAGCTCAGAGCCCGACGCGGGGCTCGAACTCCCGGACCGCGAGATCGTGACCTGGCTGAAGTCGGACGCTTAACCGACTGCGCCACCCAGGCGCCCCGTGTCATCTGACATTTTAAGCAAGTAAGGCTGAGGCTTTTGGCTGCCTTGAACTGCCTGCGGACTGAGGAGAACCTTCAGACCAGAAGCTGCATAACTGCAAATCTCTTGCTTAATGGGCTTTCTGATTTTCAAAGAATGATTGCACTCCAGTTTCTGCCTGCTTTGCGTCATACTCCAGAGCCTGTACACTTTTGTCTTTTTAAGTTTTTTTGTTCAGATTTTATAATAGTTAAAGAGTTACAGTCTGGCAAAATCATTCCATTGTAGCAGCCAGAATTCCTCTTAAATATGATTCTATAGCAAGATTTTATACAGAATTTATTTTACCAGCCCACTATTAGACATTTAGTTGTTTCTGTTTGCTTTCAAAGAAAAAAATAACAAGAAGATATTAATGTGGCTCAGTTGGTTAAGCATCTGACTCTTGGTTTCAGCTCAAGTCATGATCTCACAGTTCGGGAGTTTGAGCCCTGCATTGGCAGTGCAGAGCCTGCCTGGGATTCTCTCTCTCTCTCTCTCTCTCTCTCTCTCTCTCTCTCTCTCTGTGTGTGTGTGTGTCTGTCTTTCCCCCTGCTCATACTTTCTCTCTCTCTCTCTCTCTCTCTCTCTGTCTGTCTGTCTCTCCCTCTCTCAAAATAAACTTAAAAATAAAAAAGAAGATATTAATGGCCACCAACACGATCATGTGACAGTAGCACTGCATTGTCCAACTTTGGGTGGGGCCATTCACACTGTTGTCTTTGAAACGTTCCCGGAGCAGAATTGAGGATGTGTTTAGCACCCTGAAGAGCTGTGCTGTGCTGTGGCCACGTCTAGGAGCCCCTGGGGTCCTGTCAGGGAAAAAGAGGGTATGAAGCACTTGAGGATGCCAGTAAAATTATGAGTTGAAGACTTGGAACTAAATAACATCTTTGTTGTTAATCATGAAATTACTAGGCATGCCCTTATTGGGCTGTCTACATCTTGTGTTGCTGTGGAAAGCATGGATTGCATATGGTATTAAATTCACAGGATGTTTTCTTACACTCATACCTGCTTTGTGCTTAGGTTCTTTGGTCTATCTGAATCTCTTTCACCTTCTCTGACCCTTCAGCCTATTCCTTCTTTGTTGTCCCCAATAATCAGCTCCAGGAATTAGCATAGATCTGTGTAAGTGCAGAGAGTGGCACCTTGACCACAGGGCATGTTTGAAGACTTGCGTAACAAAGAAGAGATGAGAATGTTGTTGGTTTTTAAAATTTATTTCTATTTTATTATTTATTTATTTGTTTATTTGTTTATTTGTTTATTTATTTTGAGAGAGAGCGTTCTCACGAAAGAAGGGGAGGGACAGAGACAGAGGGAGAGAGAGTATCCCAAGCAGGCCCTGTGCTCAGAACAGAGCCCAACGCGGGGGGGTGGGGCGGGCTTGAACTCACAAACCTTAGATCATGACCTGAGCTTAACAGACTGAGTCACACAGGCACCCCAAAGAGAATGTTCTTTATTGCTGATTTACACTTAGGAACTCTCTTGCTGGATAGTTCTTGGCTTAAAAGAGAAAACATCTTCATGAAAAATGACATAATTATAGTTTCTTTGCTGAACTGGGTATTTTAAAGATTCTAATTTTGATTGAGAGAACTTTGGATATAATGAGAGTTTAAAAATTACATTTACTTTTCTTTTATTCCTTTCTAGAATAATATCTTGATTGACAATTTATATATAAGGCTATACAAGTAAGACAATAAAACATCTATTGCAAAGGAAGGAACAGAAGGGAGGGAGGAAGGGAGAGAGGGATGAGGGAGGGAGGAAGAGAAGGAAGAAGGGGTGAGAGAGTGAGGGAAAGAAGAAGAGAAAAAGACAAAAAAAAGATGAAAGGAAATGATGAGCACTGGGTGTTGTGTGTAGGTGATAAATCACCGAATTCTACACCTGAAACTGATATTACACTGTGTGTTAACTAACTGGAATTTAAATAAAAACTTGAAGAAGAAAAAAAAGGACAGAGGGAAGGAATGGAAAGAAAGTACCTCGTGTGGGTGTCTCAAATGACTAAGCTCCTTCTGGATGAAGTCAGTTGGGGTCCCATAAGCCAAATCTTTTCAAATGAGTGTTAATATTATATTCCTACAAGTGACTAAATTTTAGAATGTTAATCTACAGACACAGTTTGGGATCTTTTATCTGTCCATCTGTCAGGAAAAGAATTGGCAAGGGTAGGGCTGACTCACATGATGGTAACTTCTTCTAGTCTTATATTATTTCCCTGGCAATATGAATATCATGGGCATTCTATCTGCTTGAGTAGAAAGTCTCCCTATGCTCTTTTTTTTATTATTATTTTTAGTAAACAGTGTATACCCAGAATTCGTATCAGGAAGTTTCAGTTCTTAAAAACGATTGAGTATTAACTAAGATTGGTTCCATCTATACTGTGTCCCATCAAATGTGGGATTCATCCATCTCCTAGTACCCGGTTAACAAAGATAGAGTGATAGCCCAATACACCACAGCCAGATTAATGAAAAAGGAAAATTGGAGATTGGCTATCATGGATCTCATTAATGTAAAGTTTGTCGTTACCACTACCAATACATGGCTACCTATGGCTTTCTTGGGTTCACAGATCCTTCAGATATTTTATTGGTGGATAGTGACATGATAACCTGGTGATATAATGAAAGCAGGCAGTGCAAAGCCCTAAGGCTGGCTGAAAGTTGTACATTCTGACAAGGGGTTATTTAAGTCTAAAAACTAGTTTCCATTAAGTCTTAAAAATATTTTCCCATCAACATAACAATCCACATGTACCTTTGTGGAAACATGATTAGGAAGACAGGAAAATTGAACCTACTAGTATGATCTTGACCTGATTTCTGAGATATTTATCTATAGAATCTTCAGCTCATACGCTTATAATATTTTTGTTATCTTTCAGCGTCTTTTAGTATGTAACACTGAGATGTATCCAGATGGATCTGGGGGCTCCTGACATATTTGCATCCTACATGGCCTCTTCAGGTTCAGCATCAGTATGTCAGTTAAATGCCTACAACATATAAATCCAATAACTTAAATAGGCACCAGGTGAATCATTAAGAGTGTAGGCTCCAGAGTCTCACTGAAACTCTGTTCCTTACTAGCAGTGAAAATAACTTTGGGCAAGATACTTAAACCTTCTGTGCCTTAGTGTTCTCATATTATTAATAATTACTATTAATGATAATAATAGTAAGGGTTAAATGAGATAAGGCTTTTGAAGCCTGGTAGGCTGCTTACTGTATACACAGTAAATGCTCAATAAATAGCAATTATTGGTATTATTAATATATTACTTGGTAGCCTATTTTTTCAAACTCTTTGATCACCTTCAGACGTTAAAGCAATCCAGATGTTAATGTAGTCCTATTATGTTGCTGTTTGGGCTCTGTTTAAGAAACTGTTGCTAACTCAAGGCCATGAGGCTATTTTCATGTTATCATCTGGCAGCTTTATTCTTAAACCTTTAATATTAATATATATAACCCATCTGGAATTATTTATGTGTATAGCATCAGTAGGGACAATTTTTAAGTTTTTCCCCATTGGATATCCAACTGACCCAGCATTATTGCCTTTACTCATTATTCTATCCTGCCAACTTTGTCAGAAGTCAAGTATGCATGCATGTGTGAGTCTGTTCTTGGTCTCTCTTGTTTCCTTTGGTCTATTTGTCTATCCTTTTCCCAATACTATTTTAACTATTGTTACTTTGTATTAAGTCTTAAAGTCAGGTAGGAAAGTTCTACCACTTGGTTCTTCTTCAAGATTGTCTTGGTATTCTAGGTGATTTGCAATTTCATACACCTTTCAGAATCTGCTTGTCAATTAAAAAAATTAACTTCTGGAATTCTGACATTTTTATAATTCTGAGTCTCAAATCCCTCACATACATCTATATGCTTATTTAGATCTTTTAAATTTTCTCTTAATACTACTCTATGGCTTTCTGTATAGAGATCTTACATATATTTCATTGGATTTATTCCCAGGCTTTAAATTTTGACGATATGATTTTTATTTTTTTGAGGTATAATTGACATACAACATTATATTAGTTTCTGGTGTACAACATAATGATTCAATATTTATATATGTTGTGAAATGATCATTACAAGAAGTCTAGTTATCATCTGTTACTATACATATTACAAATTTTTTTCCTTGTGATGAAAACTTATAAGACATCACTAAGAGTGTAAGGTTAAGCCATAGGCTAGGAGAAGATATTTGTAGTACATTAAACTGACAACTTATATCTAGAATATATAAAGAAATTTTATTTTTTGAAAAAGACAATACAGTAGACCAGATACTCAAGCATCCCAAAGTGACACTTCACAAAAAAAGGATATTGAAGTGACTAATTAATAGGTGCTCAACATCACAAATGCAAATTAAAGTTGCATGATGAGATTCCATTGCACACCTAGCAGAAAGGTAAAATTAAAAAGAATTTCCATACTAAGTGTAGGCAAGAATGTGGAGTAACAAGGAACTCTCATGCAATATGGGTTGGATTTCATTGGAAAACTGTTTGGCAGTAACAGCTAGAGTTGAATTTGCACGCATCCTATGATCCACCATTCCACTAGTAGGCTTAGCCCACACAAATGCCGGCACGAACTGAAAGACATATATAGGAACGTTCCTATTAGCATTATTTGTAAAGCTCCAAACTGAAAACAACCAAAATAGCCATCAATTTTAGAATGGATAAATTGTGGTATAGTTGTATGTGATACAGCTGAAAAATGGCCTCCCAAAGATATTATGTTTTAATCCCTGGAACCGTAAATGTTACCTTGTGATTAAGCTGAAGCTCGTGAGATGGGGAGACTATTCAGGGAGGCTGTAAATGCGACTAGTACCTTATAAGAGGTAAACAGAAAGAAATTTAATATACACAGTAAAGGAGAATGCAAAGTGACCCAGGAAGCAGAGACAGAGTGATGTGGTCACAAGCCAACAAATGCTTATAGCCACCAAATATTGGGAGAGGCAAAGAATGGATTCTCCCTCAGTCTCAGAAAGAAATGCATCTCTGCTGACACCTTGGTTAAGGCTCAGTGATATTGACTTTGGATTCCTAGCCTCCAGAACTATAAGAGAATAAATTTCTGGCATTTTAAGCCACTTTTTTCTGGTAATTCATTACAGCAGCAGAGGAAAGGAATACACCATAAAATGAAATACTATAAAGCAAGAGAAATAAATGAGCTCTACACACACCAACATGGATGAATCTCAAAAACGTAATTCTGAAGGAAAGACAACATACTTATGATTCCACTTACATAAAGTTAGAAAGTAGTCAGTACTCATCTGTGATGTTAGAAGTCAGGATGGAGAATGCCTTTGTGGAGGGAACAGTAACTGGGAGGACCAGGAGTGGGTTTCTGGGGTCTGGGAAATGTTCAGTCCTTTTATATGTAGGGGTGTATACACCTTGTGATGATTCATGAAGCTGTAATCTTATCACTTATGCACTTTCTATATG
The DNA here is from genome assembly GCF_022837055.1 of Prionailurus viverrinus. Lineage (NCBI taxonomy): Eukaryota > Metazoa > Chordata > Mammalia > Carnivora > Felidae > Prionailurus > Prionailurus viverrinus. Next base: position 69,603,942 of record NC_062562.1, on the reverse strand, counting down.
TGTGTTTCATTCAAACAAAAATTTATTAAGAAAAAAACCCCACCTAAATGAAATCTGATCCAGTTGTACCTGATATGAGCCTTCCCTGTCATCTCCTCAGGGACTGTGGCTCAAGGGCTCGGGGGGGGGGGGGGGGGGCTGTGTGGCCGCATCTGTACCTTAACCTGCCCCTTCCCTTTGGACCTACCCTGCTTTGGATTGTTTCAATCTGACTCTGGTGGCTTCTCTGCTATGCTGTTCTCTATATAAATGGGATGTGTACTTTACTTGGGAGGGGCCAGCCTTCAACTTCACTCAGGACTACCCTTTATCACAGAGTATTCCTTCAAAGGGGGGCTGCTGTTCTTCTGATAGTCACACCAACAAGTCCAGGTCTACAACATCTGTTCAGGGTGGCACTTGCCCTATTTGACCCTTTGCCTGGGTGACTCTAGGGCTCCTGCTGTCCTCTGGCATCCAATGGGATGCCTTAGCTTCCCTTTATGTCTCCAAGATCTTCAGAGATCCAGGATAGATGGAGAAGTAACTTTGTCCTGTTCTCAGGCACATTCCACAGTGGGCCCTTCTCACCTTGTTGGCCTGGATTACTTTGGCAAACTTCATACCAAAGAAAGCATCAACCAGGGAGAGAGAGACCAATATTTTTTCAGGTGATTATAATTCCCATAAATGATTTTTCTAATACTTCTCTCCTCTCTTGGCTTTGGACGGGAATAGATTGGCAAGAAAAGCACTTTCTTTTCTGTAGAAGGAGAAAGGAGAAGTTCTCTCACTATTAATGCTGGAACTCAGGTAACTCACTAACCAATCCACCCCAACTCTTCCTCAGGCTACTCCTTCGGGTGAGGCTGGTGGAGAGATGCAGTTGAGAGACAGTCTCCTTTTTCAGTCCTGGGGGCAGGGTTCAATATCTGAGCTGGACTGTGGTGGGTATACTCAGCATCTTGCTATCCTTGGCATTTAACCTTAGTCATTAATTCTGGGACAAATAGAAAAGTCCCACTTGGTTTGTTATACCAAGGTCCACTCTACCAATCTTTGCAGATACGAAACTAGAGCCAAGCTCAAAAACTAGAGCCAAGCAAAGAATTCAGGCAATATTTTTTGCTCCTGAAGGATCTAAGGATACTTAGAAGATTGGCTCCAATCCTTGGTAACCTGTACTTTTATAAACTCGTATATTTTTGTCTGCTTGGACCCCAACTATAGTTGTAACTGGAGAAACAAGCTACATTTATATTCCTTGATCCTTGGAAGTTTACTTGTAACTGAGAGTAATAAACTTTCATTGTAGTATTTTTGATTCTAGCCTTTATGACTGTTATAAAGTGATATTTCATTGTAGTTTTAAAGTTGCATTTCCTTAATGATTGGAGATGTTGAGTATCTTTTCATGTGTCCCCGGGCCATCTGTATGTTGTCTTTGGGAAAATGTCTATTCAGGTCCTCTGTTCATTTTTAAATCATGTTATTTGGGTATTTTTTGATGTGGGTCGTATGAATTCTTTATATATTTTAGATATTAACCCCTTATCATATATATCATCTACAAATATCTTCTCCTACTCAGTATACTGCCTTTTCGTCTTCTTGGTGGTTTTCTACACTGTACAAACACTTTTTAATTAGATGTAGTTCCAATTGTTTATTTTTGTTTTGCTTACCTCATCTCAGGAAATGTATCTTGGAAAATGTTGCTACAGCTGATGTCAAAGAAATTATTGCCGGGCACCTAGGTGGCTCAGTTAGTTGAGCGTCTCCCTCTTGGTTTCAGCTCAGGTCATGATCTCACAGTTCGTGAGTTCAAACCCTGCGTTGGGCTCCATGCTGAGAGTGTGGAGCCTGTTTAGGGTTCTTTCTCTCCCTCTCTCTCTCTCTGCTCCTCCCCTCCTCATGCTTTCTTTTTCTCTCTCTCTCAAAAGAAATAAATTCATTAAAATAATTATTGCCTATGCTTTCTTCTAAGAATTTTATGGATTCAGGTTTGATGTTTAGGTCTTTCTTCCATTTTAAGTTTATTTTTGTGTATAGTGTTAAGAAAGTGGTCCAGTTTTTATTTTTTTGCAGGTAGCTGTCTAGTTTTCCCAGTATCATTTATTGAAGAATGTTTTTACCTCATTGTATACTTTTGCCTCCTTTATCATAAATTAACTGACCATATATGCATGGGTTTATATCTGGGCTATCAGTTCTGTTCTACTAATCTCTGTGTTTGTTTTTGTGCAGGTACCATGATGTTTTGATTGTTATACCATTGTAGTATATCTTGAAATCTGGGAATGTGATACTTCCAGCTTTGTCCTTTTTTGTTAGGATTGTTTTGGCTCTTTGGGATCTTTTGTAGTTTCATATAAATTTTAGGATTATTTGTTCTAGTTCTATGAAAAATGCTGTTGGTAACATGATAGGGATTTCACTGAGTATGTAGAATGCTTTGGGCAGTATAAACATGTTAACAATATTGGTTCTTCCAATCCATAAGCATTGTATACCATTCCTTTTCTTTGGATGTTTAATTTCTTTTAACAATGCCTTAGTTCTCACAGTACAAGTCTTTACCCCTTTGGTTGAAACCATTCCTACGCCCAAATGTCCATCAACTGATGAATGGATAAAGAAGATGTGGTGTGTGTGTGTGTGTGTGTGTGTGTGTGTGTGTGTGTACTTGGCAATCAAAAAGAATACATGGATGGAACTAGAGTGTATTTATGCTAAGTGAAATAAATCAGTCAGAGAAAGAAAAATATCATATGATTTCACTCATGTGGAATTTAAGAAACAAAACAGATGAACATATGGGAAGGAAAGGAAAAATAAGATAAAACAGAGAGGGAGGCAAACCATAAGAGACTCTTAAATAGAACAAACTGAGGGTTTCTGGAAGGGAGGTGGAAGGGGTGATGGGCATTAAGAAGGGAACTTTTTGGGATGAGCATTGGGTGTTATATGTAAGTGATGAATCACTGGGTTCTACTCCTGAAACAAATACTTCACTGTATGTTTACTAACTTGAATTTAAATAAGTTAGAAATAAATAACAAAAAATTATTCATAAGCATTATATTCTCTTTGATGCTATTGTAAATAGGATTGTTTTCTTTACTTCCCTTTCTGCTTTTTTGTTATTAGTGTATAGAAATGCAACAGATTTCTGTATATTGATTTTGTATCCTGCAACTTTACTGAATTCATCTATTAAATATAATAGTTTTTTTGGTGGAGACTTTAGGGTTTTCTATATATAGTATGTTCATCTGCAAATAGTGACTTTTACTTCTTCCTTACTAACTTGGATTCTCTTTATTTCTTTTTCTTGTCTGTTTGCTATGGCTAGGACTTCCAGTACTATGTTAAACAAAAGTAGTGAGAGTGGACATCCTTGTCTTATTCCTGATATTAGAGGAAAAGCTCTCAATTTTTCACCATTGATGATGATGTTAGCTGTGAGTTTGTCATATATGGCATTTATTGGTAAGGGTGTAGAGAAAAGAAACTCTTATTCTCTATTGGTGGGAATATAAGTTGGTACAGCCACTATAGAAAATAGTAGGGAGGTTCCTCAAAAAATTAAAACTAGAAATACCATATGTTCTTGTAATTCTACTTCTGGGTTTTTACCCAAAGAAAATGAAAACACTAACTCAAAAAGATATATGCACCCCTATGTTCATTGCAGCATTATTTTCTATAGCCAAAATATGGAAGCAACCCCAGTGCCCATTGATAGATGAATGGATAAAGAAGATATGGTACACACACACACACACACACACACACACACACACACACTGCAATATTAGTCAGCCATGTAAAAGGATGAGGTCATGCCATTTGTGACAACATGGATGGACCTAGAGGATATTCTGCTAAATGAAATAAGTCAGACTAAGAATAACAAATGCCATATGATTTCACTTATATGTGGAATTAAGAAAAACAAAATGAATAAATAAATAAACAAAAATCAGAATCAGACCTGTAAATACAGCGAAAAAAGTGGTGGTTGCGAGAGAAGAGGGATGAGAGGGATGGGCAAAATAGGTGAAGAGAAGTAGGAGATCCAGGCTTCCAGTTATGGAATAATTAAGTCATGGAAATAAAAGGCACAGCATAGGGAATATAGTCAATGATACTGTAACAGTGTTGTATGGTGACACATGGTAGCTACACTTGTAGTAAGCATATCATAACGTATAAAGTTGTTAAATCACTATGTTGTATACCTTAAACTAATGTAATATTGTGTGCCAACTATACTCAAAGGGGAAAAAAAGATGTGTATATATACATAATGTAACATTACTAAACCATAAGAAGCAGGAAATCTTGTCATTTAAAATATGGATGGACCTAGAAAGTATTTTGCTATGTGAAATAAACCAGACAGAAAAAGATAAATTACCATATGATTTAATCTATACTTGGAATCTAGAAAATAAAAGAAAGAAACAAACAACAACAACAAAAAAGGAGAAATAGACTCATAGAGAAAAAACTGATGGTTGCCAAAGTGGAGTGGGTTGGGGATGGTGGACAAAATGAGTGAAGGGGGTTAAAAGATACAACCTTTCAGTTATAAAATAAATAAGTCACTGGGATAAGTATAGCATAGGGAATATAGTAAATCATATTGTGATACACTTATTGTGGCGAACATTTTGTAATGTATGTAACTTTTGAATCACTGTGTTGTACACCTGAAACTAAATTTAATATTAAATGTCAACTACAAATGAAAATTAAAAAAAAAATTAAAACCCTGGTTTTGTCTGCCTTCATCTATATTCTTACACTAAGAAGATAAAACCTTTATTTTTTTGATTAATGGATTTTTAGCAGTTTTAAGTTGCAGAAAAAATTAAATGAAAAGTACCCAGGATACTTGTATAATCCCTTAACTCATCAGCCCTACAATTTCCCGTATTTCTAGCATCTCACACTAATGTGGTACATTTGTTGCAGTTGATGAACCAATGTTGTACATTATTATTAACCGAAATCCATAATTTACTTTAGGATTACTCTTGGTGTTGCACATTCTATGGTTTTTGAAAAAGTGTAATAACGTGTATTCATCATAAGGTATCATACAGAATAATAGTTTCACTGCCCTAAAATCCTCTTTATGCCATGTCTTCATCTCTCTTCTGCTCTCTCCTTCCGAACCCTGGCAACCACTGATTTAGTTAGTGTCTCCATGGTCATGCCTTTTTCAGAATGTTATAGAGTTGGAATCATACAGTATGTAGCCTTTTCAGATTGGCTTTTTTATTTAGCAATATACATTTAAGATGCCTCCATGACTTTTCATGGCTTGATAGCTAATTTTTCTTTACTACTGATATTTCATTGTCTAGATGGACCACAGTTTATTTAACCATTAATCTACTGAATCTACTTCAGTAGATTCCAAAGTTTGACCATTATGAAAAAAGCTGCTATAAACATCTGTGTGCAGGTTTTGTGTGGAGATAGTTTTCAAGTTCTTTGGGTAAATGCCAAGCAATGTGACTGCTGAATCATATGGTAGGAGTATATTTAGTTTTTTAAGGAATTGCCCAAAGTAGCTGCACATTTTACATTCCCACCAGGGGGTGTGTAATTGTAACTGGTTGTTTTAATTTGCATTTCCTGAATGACATATAATGTGGAGCATCTTTTCATATGCTTATGTACCATCTGCATTTCTTTTTTTATTCGAGTATAATTAACATAGAACGTTGTATTAGTTTCATGTATACAATATAATGATTCAACAATTCTATACATTTCTCAGTGCTCCTCAAGATAAGTGTACCCTTAATCTGCTTTATCTATTTCCCCTATCTTCCTACCTATCTCCTTTTTGGCAACCACCAGTTTGTTCTCTATGTTTAAGAGTGTGGTCTTTTGTTTGTCTTTTTTTTTTTTTTTTTTTTTTAGTTTTGTTCATTTATTTTGTCTCTTAAATTTCACACCTGAGTGAAATCATTATCTATTTGTCTTTCTGTGGCTGACTTATTTCACTTAGCTTTATACCTTCTAGGTTCATCCATGTTGTTGCAAATGGCAAGATTTCATTCTTTTTTATTACTGGGTAACATCCATACTATACATACACCATATCTTCTTTGTTTATTCATCTATCATTGAGCACTTGAGTTGCTTCAATATTTTGGTTATTGTAAATCATGCTATAATAAACATAGCGATGCATTTATCTTTTTGTATTAGTGTTTTCATTTTCTTTGGGTAAATACCCAGTTGTGGAATTACTGGATCATATGGTAATTCTACCTTTAATATTTTAAGAACCTCCATATTGTTTTCTGCAGTCACTATACCTATTCATATTCCCACTAATAGTACATGAAGTTTTCTTTATCTCCACATCCTCACCAATCTTTTTTATTTCTTGTATTTTTGATATTAGCCATTCTGACAGGTATAAGATGATATCTCATTGTAAATTTACTTTTTATATTCCTGATGGTTAGTGATCCTAAGCATCTTTTCATGTGTTTGCTGGCCATTTATATCTCTTTGAAAAATGTCTATTTAAGTCCTCTGCCCATTTTTAAAGTGTTATTATTATTATTATTATCATTATCATCATTATTATGTGTATGTGTGCATTGCATGAGTTCTTTATATATTTTGGATATTAATCCCTCATTTGTCTATCATCTACAAATATCATCTCCCACTCAGTGTACTACTTTTTCGTGCGCTGTGCACTGTGCAAACACTTTTTAATTAGATGGAGTTCCAATTGTTTATTTTTGCTTTTGATTACCTTGCTTCAGGAGATGTATCCAGGAAAATGTTGCTACAGCTGATGTCAAAGGAATTACTGCCTATGTTTTATTCTAGGAGTTTTATGGTTTCAGGTTTCACATTTAGGTCTTTATTTTGAGTTTATTTTTGAGGATGGTGTAAGAAAATGGTCCAATTTCATTCTTTCACATGTAGCTGTCCAGTTTTCCCAACACCTTTTGTTAAAGAGACTGCCTTTTTCTCATTGCACATTCTTGCCTCCTTTGGCATAGACTAACTGACCATATTATCCTGGTTTTATTTCTGGACTTTCAGTTCTGTTCCACTAATCTATGTGTCTATTTTTGTGCCAGTGCCACACTTCTTTGATCACTTCAGCTTTGTACTATATCGTGAAATCTGGAATAATGATACCTCTAGCTTTTTTCTTATTTCTCAAGATTTCTTTTGCTATTCACAGTATTTCATGGCTTCATGAAATGTTAGTATTATTTGTTCTAGGTCTGTAAAAATTGTTGTTGGTATTTGGATAAGGATTGCATTAAATTTGTAAATTGCTTGGTTCTTCTAATTCATGAACATGAAATATCTTTCCATTTGTTTTCGTCATCTTCATTTTTTTCCCACTAATAGCGCAACAATTTCTTTTGTTAATGTTTTACCGTTTTTAGGCTACAGGTCTTTGGTTAATCTTATTCCTGGATATTTTATTATTTGGGTGCAATTATAAATGGGGTTGCTTTCTTAATCTCTCTCTCTGCTACTTCATTATCAATGTATAGAAAATGCAACAGATTTCTGTATATTGATTTTGTATCCTGGAACTTTACAGAATTTATCAGTTCTATTAATTTTTTGGTAGTCTTTAAGGTTTTCTACATATAGTATTATGCCATCTGCAAATCATGAAAGTTTTTCTTCTTGTTTACCAGTTTGGATGCCTCATTTCTTTTTCATGTCTGATTACTTTGGCTAGGACTTCTAGTACTATGTTGAATAAAAATGGTGAGCGTGGACATCATTTTCTTGTTCTTGATCTTATGAGAAAAGTTCTCAGCTTTTCACCACCTGAATATGATGCTCACTGTTGGTTTTTCATATATGGCCTTTATTAAGGTATATTCCCTATAAACCTACTTTGTTGAGAATTTTTTATTGCAAATGGATGTTGTACTTTGTCCATTGCTTTTTATGCATCTATTGAGATGATCATATGGTTTCTATCCTTTCTCTTATTGATGCAATGCATCATGTTGATTAAGTTGTGAATATTGAACCACCTTTGCATCCCTGGAATAAATCTCACTTGATTGTGGTGAATGATTTTTTAATATATTGTTAGATTCTGTTTGCTGATATTTTGTTGAGGATTTTTGCATCTATGTTCATAAAATACATTGGCCTGTAGTTTTCTTTTTGGAGTGTCTTTATTTGGTTTTGACATCAAGATGATGCTGACCTGGTAGAATAAATTTGGAAGTTTTCTTCCCTCTTCTATTTTCTGGAATTGTTTGAGGAGAATGGGTTGTAACTCATCTTTAAATGTTTCATAAAATTTACCCATGAAGCCATTTTTTCCTGGATCTCTGTTTTTTAGAAGTTTGATTACTCGCTCAGTATCATTGCTAATAATCAGTCTCTTCAAGTTTTCTATTTATTTCCGACTCATTTTTTTTGTTTTTTGTTTTCTGTTTTTTGTTGTTTATTTTTTAAAATATTTATTTATTTTTGAGGGACAGAGACAGACAGAGTGCAAGCAGGGAGGGGCAGAGAGAGAGGGGGACACAGAATCCAAATTGGGCTCCAACGTGTCAGCACAGAACCCAATGCAGGGCTTGAATTAATGAGCTGTGAGATCATGAACTGAGCCAAAGTCAGAAGTTTAACCAACTGAACCACTCAGGAAGCCCTCTGACTCATTCTTGGAAGGTGATGTTTATAGGAATTTATCCATTTCTTCTTGGTTGTCCAACTTTTGGGCATACAATTTTTTATAATATTCTCATTATCCTTTGTATTTCTGTGGTGTAAGAAGTTGTTATATCTCCTCCTTCATTTCTGATTTTATTTAAGTCCTCTCTCTTCTTTTTTGATGAGTTTGACTAAATATTTATCCATTTTGTTGATCTTTTCAAAAAAACCAGCTTCTGGTTTCATCGATCTGTTCTATTATTATTTTAGTCTTTGGTTTCATTTATTTCTACTGTATATTATTTTCTTCCTTCTACTGGCTTTGGGCTTTGTTTATTCTTCTTTTTCTAGCTCCTTTAGCAGTAAAGTTAGGTTGTTTATTTAAGATCTTTTTCTGCTTCTTGAGTAGACCTATATTGCTATAATCTTTTTTCTCAGAATAGTTTTTGCTGCATCCCAAGTATTTTGAGTTGTTGTTTTAATTTTCATTTGTCTCTCTCTATTTTTTAATTTCTTCTTTGATTTATTAGTTGACTCATTCATTGTTTAGTAGCATATTATTTGGCCTCCACAGATTTTTGTTTTTCCAGATTTTTTCTTGTGATTGATTTTTAGTTTCATACCATTGTGGTTATAAAAGATGCATGACATGATTTCAATCCTTTTGCATTTATTGAGACTTGTTTTGCAGCCTAACATGATATGTTTTTGAGAATGTTTCACATACACTTAAAAAGAATTTATGTTCTGCTCTTTTTTGGATGGAGTGTTCTGAATATATGTGTTCGGTTCATTTGGTCCAATGTGTCATACAAAGCCATGGTTTCCTTGTTGATTTTCTATTTGGATGATCTAGCCATTGATATAAGTGGGTTGTTAAGGTCCCCTACTATTATTATACTATTATCCCCTACTGTCAGCTTCTTTCTTAATGTCTGTTAATAGTTGCTTTATGTATTTAGATCCTACAATGTTGGGTGCATAAATATTTAAATTGTTATATCTTCTTGTTCAATTATTCCCTTTATGATTATGTAATGTTCTTCTTTGTCTCTGTTACAGTCTTGTTTTAAAGTCTATTTTGTCCTATTTAAGTATTGATATCCCAGTTTTCTTTTTGCTTCCATTTCATAGTAAATGTTTCTCCATCCCTTTGCTTTTAACCTGCATGTCTGAAGTGAGTCTCCTGTATGCAACATGTAGATGGGTGTTGTTGTTGTCATTGTTATTTTTATACATTTATTCATTCTATGTCTTTTGAATGGACCATTTAGTCTACTTACATTTGAAGTAATTGTTGTTGGTGTGTACTTATTGACATTTTGTTACTTCATCTATGGTGCTTTTGTAGGCCTTTGTTTCTTTCTTCTCTTGTTCACTTCTTATGGTTTTATGGCTTGCCTAAGTAATATGCTTGAATTTCTTTCTCTGTATTTATTACATATCTGTTAGAAGTTTTTGATTTGTAGTTACCATTAGGCTCGTATATAACATCTTATGCACATAGCAGTCTATGTTAAATTGATGGTCATATAAGTTTGAACCCATTCTAAAAGCACTAAATCTTAATCCCTTTTTTGTGTGTGTGCATATAATGTCACACTTTAAATCCTTTTATTTTGTGAATCCCTTGGCTGATTTATAGATAAAATTGATTTTACTCTTTCTGTGCTTTAACCTCCATACTAGTTTTAAGTGAATAATTGACTACTTTTGTTATATTCATATTTACCTGTGAAATTTTTTTCTTTCCTAATTATCTTACTCCTGATTATGGGCCCTCCTTTCCACTCAGTGAATTTCCTTTAGCATTTCTTGTAAGGCTGGTTTAGGAGAGATGAATTCTTTTAACTTTTGTTTGCCTAGGAATGCTTTTCTCTCTTTCTATTCTTAATGATAACTTTGCTGGATAGAGTATTCTTGGTTGCCGGTTTTTGTCTTTCAGCTTTGAATATGTCATGCCACTCCCCTCTGGCTTGCAAAGTTTCTGTTGAAATATCAGCAGATAGCTTTATGGTTTTTTCCCTTGTATGGAACTGTTTTCTTTTCTCTAGCTGCTTAAAAATTTTACTCTTTATCACTATCTTTTGCCATTTTAATTATTATGTGTGTTGGTGTGGACCTCCTTAGGTTGATTTTGTTGGACGCTCTCTGTGCCTCTTGGATCTAGAAGTCTGTTTTCTTGTCCAAATTAAGGAAGTTTGCAGCTATTATTTCTTCAAATAATTTTTCTCTCTCCCTTTACTCCTCCTTCTCCTTCTGGGATTCCTATGATGTGAATGTTATTATGCTTGATGATGTTGCTGAGTTTCCTTAACCTATCCTCAATTATTTTTATTCTTTTTTTGTTTTTGCTGTTCTTTTTTTGGGGGGGGGGAGGTCTTGGTTGTTTCCCATTACTCAGTCTTCCAGTTTTCTGATCCATTCTTTTGCCTTCTCTAGTCTATTAATGATTCCTTCTAGTATATTTTTTTAAGTTTTTTTTTAACATTTTATTTTTATTTTTGAGAGAGAGAGACAGAGCATGAGGGGGAGAGGGACTGAGAAAGAGGGAGACACAGAATTGGAAGCAGGCTCCAGGCTCTGAGCTGTCAGCACAGAGCCCAATGCGGGGCTTGAACTCACGAACCGTGAGATCATGACCTGACCTGAGGTCGGATACTTAACCGACTGAACCACCCAGGCGCCACCCTTCTAGTGTATTTTTAATTTCAGATGTTGAGTTCTTCATCTCTGATTGGTTCTTTTAAAATATTTTCTATCTCTCTTTTCAAGGTCTCACTGGGATTCTCCATTTTTTCTCAAGTTCAGTAAGTACGGATCTGTACTATAAGGCACAGATAGATTTATGATCTATAAGGCATATTGCTTTTCTCCATTTCATTTAGCCCATTTGCTGGGGCCTTGTCCTTTTCTTTCATTTGAGACTTACTCCTCTGTCTCCTTATTTTGTCTAACTCTTTGTGTTTGTTGTTACATATTCAGAAAGTCACTTATGTTTCCTAATCTTGAAAGTAGCGACCTTATGAAGAGGCTTGTTCCCTGTAGCACAGTGTCCCCTGTTCTCCAGAACTAGACATTTCAGGGGTGTCTCCTATGTAGGTTACATAATGTTGTGGCTGGGCCTCATTTGTTTTTAGTTCAGTCAGCTACAATGACCCATTTTGCCTGTTGTAGGAAAGTTTTGCTTCCTATGCTGTGAAGGGGCCAGTCTGGAGACATCATGGGCTTGTAGTTGAGCATTTTCAGCAGTCAGACCAGATTCCTGTCCTCAGTCCCTTTGCTGAGGTCACTCTCCCTGTGTGGTCCCCTGAGAAGCTTTAGTTGGTGGTTAAAGTCTGCACACAAACCAGATAATTGCCTCCAATCCATCTGCCCAGACTGCAGTGACCCTGAACTTCAGAGTTCCCTCCCTGTGCTACCCCTGAGAGGTTTTGTTGATGGGCAAGGCTGACAGTCAGATCAGATACCTGCCCCTACAGTCTGCTGCTGCAGACATACTGATCAGTAGGGCACTCTCTGTACTGCCAGTTGTAAGGTTTTCCTGAAGGGATGCAATCAAATTAGTGTGTGTAGTTATCTTTCTCTCTCCCCAGAGAAGAAGTCACTTTGGAGTGGTGCTGGTCCCTACTATTACTACTTGTGGGATGAGAAGGGAAGGAGCTGCTCTGGAGGTACTCCAGAGCTGGTGGGGCTGGTTGGATAGGGTGGATCCACAGGACAAAGCAGTACTGGGCCATATGTGTTAACAAGACAGGTGCAGAGTGTTTGCACTGGTCCCCACAGGTGTCCTGTTGTCTAGGATGGGGACAGGAGGAGGGAAGTGGTGCCCACTAGATATTTTATTCTTGAAGTCTCATAAAGATCCTTGTATCTCCAACCCCTATTCTGAGATTAATAAATATATCTCCTTCAAGTATACTCCACGCGCTTTTCAAACTGCTGCGTGTATGCTGTATCTCAGCGGGTTGTTTGTTATGCTTTCTCTTTAAAGGGTGGGGACTCAAGTCCCCATCTTCCAGAGCCAAGCCTCCTGATTTTTAAAGTACTTGCAGATAAGCCGTGCTGGTTATAAAAACACACAAAGTTAAACCCCTCTGGTTTTCAAAGCCTAATGTTATGGGGATTCATCTTCCCAGTGCAGAACACCTGTGCCTGGGATGTCTGGTGTGAGGTCTGCTTCTCCCTTTCTTTGTGCTCGTGATGTCACTCCCGTTTGTGGTTTGTTTCATTGGCAGTTTGATTCAAGATCACATCTCCACCACTCTTGCCATTTTTGATGGGACCTCCTTTCTATAATTGCCTGCTAGTCTTTGGGTCATTTTTCAGGTTGGGTGCACTGATGTGGCTATTATCTAGATGTGTCCCTAACATGAGGTGAACTTAGGATCCTCCTGCTCTGCCATTTTTCCAGTGACTTTTTTCATGCCAAAACTTCCTTCTCTCTAATCAAGTATATGATGCCCCATCATTATCCACTAATTCTATGGTTTGCTGGAATTCACTCAACTCAGCATGCTGCTTAACAATGTTATTTATCCTAAGATATAGAAAATCATTGCAGAAGATACTTGGATTAATTTTCTCAACCTCTGTTGGATCTTCCTTCTATTTGAAATAATTGCAAAGCTAAAATTACATTTTTCAATCTCTTCTGGATAAGAATTGAATTATGCCAATGTGATACAGTAGCATGAGATTTGGATGGAAGGAAATTTGGTGGAGACCCCCCCCCCCCCCTTTTCAGGTCTTGGCCATTGCTACTGGCAAACAAGATTGGAAATGTGAGGTTTCTGGGCAGCCACATCCCTGTTTTCCTCCTTGAGCTTTTGAGAAAACTAAAGGTGGTCACTGAACTGGCACTTTTTCTTTTTCCCCCAAATGTTTATGGTTGTAAAATACACATAACAACGTTTACTATTTTAACTATTCTTAAGTGTACAGTTCAGAGGTATTAAGTACATTGATATCGATGTGCAGCCATCAATCACCACAACCCATCACCAGAACTCTTTATCTTACAAAACTGAAACTCATTAAACAATAAATCCTCCCTTTCTCCATCCCCCCTCCCTATCTGCTGGAAACTACAATTCTGCTTTCTGTCTCTATACTTTTGACTATTCTAGGCATTTCCTGGTGGTTCCTATTCTACCATCTTCCTAGAATCCTTTCAAAATGCCCTATTTTTGAGAACATTATTTTCATTATTCTTCAGTTGAGAAGAACACATTATGTTATGGGGAAGTTCTATTACCTCTGGATGAAAAAGGGAGGTGGTGTGTGTGCTGGTTTCTAAAGAATGCACAAGAGGGTGGCAATTTAGAATGAGTTGTCTTGTATTTACAGTTCCCACAGATACCCAGAGCCTCCTTCAATTTTGAATAAAAAAAAAGGCAGGTACATAACAGCCAAGCATATAGAAAATGATTATGATTTGAAGAATTTGTTCTCTCCCCTGAGCAAGTGACCTTGACTTCCTTTCTAATATGGTAGTGGTGCCAACAGTCCTGATTAGTCCACTTGGGTTTGGTATCCTCTTATGCTTTTGAGATAGAACCCATATGGAGTTTATGGCAATAGTTCACAGTTGGCTGGAATGTTTGAAGAGACTTTTAAATGGAGGAAACATTTATAGAGATTAAGCAGGATTAAGGGACACATACTGTGTGCTGAGGTACCCAGAAACTAATACTAATGGGAAACTATCAGGCCAACATCCAAAGTGGCAATGGGAATGGTGTTATGAGAGCCTGCATGAAAACTAGAGTTTTGGAAGAAAATCTATTCATAGAATGATGCATTCCCTGCCAGGAACATGCCAAAGCAAGGAGAAAGAAAATGTGTCTTTGGCCTCTCTCTCTCCTCCCTTTCTGAACTTTAGTCAGCGCCTCTCATTGGCCAAACCATTCAGAAAGCCAGAGGGTAAGCACAAAGCAGAATAGAAGAAGGTGTAGAATTAAGGGGTTACCGCCAGAGAAGAACAGAATATAACCAGCACAGATGTTGTCTCTTCTACAAGAATAGCACAAAGGATCCAGATCACTGAAGAAAAGCCCATCATTTTGTAGATCACACTAGTCACTGTCAATTTGCCCTTTGTTCAAGGTCTTTTGGTTCCTTGCAGGTGGGGCTTTCCTCTGCTTCATTCTGTGCTATGGGGTTCTCGTATAGGTTCTTGACCACCTCAACAGTGACGCCCATTCCATTCTCCCCATGTTCACCCTATGACTGCTTCTTTCTGAGCTCCTGCTGACTTTCCAGGAAGACTAGTCCTGCTATTTGAGGGTCTAAAAATTAAATGAAACTATCTATCCTTCTCAGTTAGTCTGGGAATAAACTTTCGATAAAATTGATCATGGAAAATTTATTTACTACACTTTTAAAGCAATTGATTTCTCGTGACAAAAATCTAGAAATTCAGAGTTTATTTTTTTGTTGTTAATTCTACCAAGTCAAGAGTTCTAGATTTTAACATGATTCTTTTATCTAATAAACATTTTTCTGTGTGCAGTATATTGTTGCCAGTATTTTGTATTGATTGTTTCTGCTGGTGATATTAATTATTATTTGGATGAAAGACTGAGACTTTGCATTTATTTGATAATCTGTAAGAAAGTATGTACAATTTTGTCCAAGAATTTCAGAACTGCAGGGGCACCTGGGTGGCTCAGTTGGTTGAGCGTCCAACCTTGGCTCAGGTCATGATCTCAAGGTTTGTGACTTTGAGCCCCACATCAGACTTGCTGCTCTCAGCATGGAGCCCATTTCAGATCCTCTGTCCCCCTTCTCTGCCGCTCCCCCACTTGTGAGCGGGCACTTGAGCTGTCTCTCTCTCTCTCTCAAAAATAAACATTAAAAAAAAGAATTTCAGTACTGCAATATTTTTGATGATTAGTCTAATATTTTACTAATTCAGTTTTTACATGTTCTCATCCCTCCCCTTTTCTGGTAATATTCTAATTATCCATCCAAAAACATGTCAGGGGCCTAAATGCTTAACTGTTTCATCAAATATATCTTTTGTTCCATCAACAAATGTTTAGCAATTATGTGAAAGCTTTCATCATCATTTATCTGCTGTTATCTTTTTTTTTTTTTTTAATTTTTTTTCAACGTTTATTTATTTTTGGGACAGAGAGAGACAGAGCATGAACGGGGGAGGGGCAGAGAGAGAGGTAGACACAGAATCGGAAACAGGCTCCAGGCTCTGAGCCATCAGCCCAGAGCCCGATGCGGGGCTCGAACTCCCGGACCGCGAGATCGTGACCTGGCTGAAGTCGGACGCTTAACCGACTGCGCCACCCAGGCGCCCCTGTTATCTTTTTTTTTAATGTTTACTTTTGAGAGAGAGAGAGAGAGAGAGAGAGAGCGCGCGCGCAAATGGGGGAGGGGCAGAGAAAGAGGGAGACACAGAATGTGAAGCAGGCTCCAGGCTCCGAGCTGTCAGCACAGAGCCCCATGCAGGGCTCGAACCCACAAACTGTGAGATCATGACCCTCGAACTCATTAAGTGTGAGATCATGACCTGAGCTGAAGTCCGATGCTTAACTGACTGAGCCATATAAATATATAAATATATAAATATATAAATATATTTATATACTTTTCAAATAAATATATAGCTACATATAGATATATATCCTGACTTTTACCATAAACATTTTGTTATTAGCATTTTCCCAAGCTATGCTGCAGTTTGCCAAAATGTAATCTTAGTGGTTGTGAATGCTTCATCTAATGAAAATATCCTGACTTTTTTTAAAGTCTATTCATTTATTTTGAGAAAGAGAGAGTAGGGAGGAGCAGAGAGAGAGAGAGAGAGAGAGAGAGAGAGAGAGAATCCTAAGCAGGCTCTGCACTGTTAGCATGGATCCTGATGCAGGGTTTGACCCACCAACCATAAATTCATGACCTGAGCCAAAATCAAGAGTCAGAGGCTAACGTGACTAAGTTAACCAGGTGCCCCAAACACCCTAACTTTTTAAGTAGTCCCCTATTTTTGGACTCTAATGTATATTCAGTTTCTCTATGTTATTACTAACACTTGAGAAATACTTTTATTTTTATCTCTTCATATATTGAATTATTTCACCATAACTATTCCTGGAAGTACAATCAGTGGATCAAATGAAATTTTAAGAAATTTAAAAACTCTTGAATTATTTTCCCAAAACATTTTTTTCCAAGAAATGGTTTGGATTGTGGTTTTGCTCAAACACAGAGAAAAGAAGTAAAAAACATTGAATCTGGTACATCATAGAATAGTAGGTAATACAATATTTGTACCCTGAAAAATGTTTACAGCTGGTACAAGGAAAGGCTCAATTGAACCATTAAAATAAAAACCAATGTAAACATTACATCAAACAGAGCCATTCTCCATAAAATGGCTTTATTTTAGAGTCCTTCTACACCTTTAAACTACTTTCTTGACCAAGTTTTCCTTCGTCCTCCACTGAACCCTGAACCTCGTGGTTTCTCTGCTCATTTACATATAATTAAGAGCCTCAAGGTCACTGCAAAACACAGCTTCAAGGGCATCCATTTTTAGTAAAATCATAAGCTAGATACCCACATGAACCAATTTGCTTGAAAACCACGAAAACTCCTGTATAAATTTGTGTTTACCCTCCTTAAAAACTTTTTTGACATGATGGAGAGGTAGGCATTGTCAGGCCAGTTTCTAGATTAAGGACAGGCATCACTGTACCCTGTTTACGTAGCAAGAGTATTTGCCAAACCTGGAGAACTTGAGGTTTGTTTTTCATCCACACACCATACAACTTCAGTCACATCATAGAAAGGAAAAAAGAAAGCCCAGAGCCTGATCCTTTCCCACAATGTTGGACTTCCAATACCTCCACTCTTAGTGTAAAGTATATATATATAAAGTTTGTGTGTGTGTGTGTGTGTGTGTGTGTGCGCATGTGTGTGTGATTTCAAACAATTGGAATAAAACAGATTTCATTATCTGACCACAATGTGGTCAAAAACAGTCAATAAATTAATAACAAAAAGATAACTCCAAAATCTCGTAGGTCTAAAATCATAATGAAAATTAGACGATAGTTTGACCTGAATGGTAATAAAAATACCACATATAAAAACTTGTGAAACGCAGCTAAAGCAATGTTTAGAGGAAAATTATACACATTTAAATAGAAGAAAATCTCAAACTTAATGAGCTTGGCACTTAAATGGGCAAGAAAACAATTGTATAGAATCATTTTAGTGTGAATTAAATGTAAAAAAATATGATTTTCATCAAAGAAAATTATATGATCTATCAGGAGACCATTGCTTTATATCTTGAATTTCTCAGTAAAATAGAAGTGTAGGTCCTTTAATAGAATTTGAAACAGGGTGACTTAGTCCATAACCAATTCCTGTTCACAGAATCAAAGCCCCAAGATGTATCAAAAAACCCTTAAGATAACTTTATTCCTTAAGATTTTCCTGAAGAAATGATCAAAGATTAAGACACTTTCAACAGTGAAGTGAGTAGCTATGCCAAAAGTCTGCCTTGTTGTAGTATATTGGTGAACAACTGGCCTATGTTCTAGATGAACAAATGAATGTATCTGTGATGCAAAATGATCATCCCTCTTCAAAATGGCCGTGGTTATGTAATCCTTTCAGATTCTCACGCCATACCTTGTTCACCCCACTCCTTCAGCACAGGTACCTACTTCTCTCCAGTATGGTTGGGAGAGAGGGTTAGTTCTGAGTCTGTTCCTGAGTTGTCCTCTCAGCTGTCATGGCCTCTCCATGCAACATGCTCCTCCCACTACTTCCTGCCATTCTGCTGGTTTCCTCCAAACTCAACACTACCTCTGCCCTCTTTCCAGCCTCATCTGGAGGGTGGCCATGGGGAAGACTGTGCTCACCTTCATGCTCTACTCTTCCATTTGTTCTCATTCTCTATTCCCTATTCCTTTATTTTCTTTTAAAATTGTTATCCTTGCCCTCTCTTTCTGATTTTATTTTTTTCTCTAATGCCATGTCACCATTTAAAAATACTATATATTCCCTTTTTAAGGTATATACAATGAAATGGCCTAGAAGCAATGAGCACATGTAGGACCCTGATCTTAGTTCCTAAATC
This sequence comes from Prionailurus viverrinus, assembly GCF_022837055.1. Lineage (NCBI taxonomy): Eukaryota > Metazoa > Chordata > Mammalia > Carnivora > Felidae > Prionailurus > Prionailurus viverrinus. The sequence continues at coordinate 69,585,167 of NC_062562.1, read as the reverse complement.
CCATTTCTCCCAAAAGGGAAGCAAGACTCCTTGAAAAAATGTCTGACAGTGGGTCTAGGGAGTCTGATCTGAAGCCTAGATATCATCTTGTTTTATCAGAAATCAAGCAAATTTTCAAAGATGGATGGATCAGGCCAAAAGGACACAGGATTTACTTTTCTGTTTTTATTGTATTTCTCAATAACATTTACAATAATTAAAAAAAATGGTTGGGGGGGGTGCCTGGGTGGCTCCGTCGGTTGAGCGTCCAACTTCGGCTCAGGTCATGATCTCGCAGTTTGTGAGTTTTGAGCCTCGCGTTGGGCTGTGCTGACAGCTCAGAGCCTGGAGCCTGCTTTGGATTCTGTGTCTCCCCGTCTCTCGGCCCCTCCCCTGCTCATGCTCTGTCTCTATCCGTCTCTCAATAATAAATAAATGTTAAACATTTTTTTTAAATAAAAAAAAAATTGGTCGGGGCGCCTGGGTGGCTCAGTCGGTTAAGCGTCCTACTTTGGCTCAGGTCATGATCTCACATTTTGTGAGTTCAAGTCCTGTGTCAGGCTCTGTGCTGATGGCTCAGAGCCTGGAGCCTGCTTCGGATTCTGTGTCTTCCACTCACTCTGCCCCTTCTCTGCTCAGGCTCTGTCTCTATCTCTCAAAAATAAATAAACATTAAAAATTTTTTTAAATGGTCTGGAAGAGGCTCCCACTGTCCAAAAATTGGTCAGTTTGTCAAAAAGAATAATGACAATAATGAGTTATAACAAAGTACAATATTACATGAATACATATAATATTCAAATAGAGAAAGAAGGAGAAAAAGTAGAAGAGGGAAAACTCTTATTAACAAATACCAGCAAAAGAATGATAGAATTTTAAGCAACACTGCAAAGTGGTAATTGAGTTAAACAATAATTATTAGCTAGACGATAAAACTATAAGAAAAAATGTGGGGACGGGATATTATACACAAAAAATCATCCCACAGATATATAAATTAATTACTAATTATAACAGGGAAAATGTAATTTCAGAATTGAGGAATTGGTTGGTTCCTTACCCAAATGATCCAATTTAATACCACCAATAGTGGGAAAATCTAACTTTGAGGAATTCATGATGTGATGTAATAAAAAATATATAATATCTTCTGGGTAGTACTGTCCTCCAAAGTATTTAGCTTGAACCTTATAAGGAAACTGTCAGACAAATTTACTTGACAGCTGACCTGAATTCTTTGAAAACAGTCAATTATCATTAAAAAAAAAAAAAAAGAAGAATCATGGGGAAAGTTCTAGACTAGAAGAAACTAACATTTTTAAAAAAAAAATTATTTATTTTGAGAGAGAAAGTGAGCAAGAGTGGGGGAGGGACAGAGGGAAAGGGAAAGAGAGAGAATCTTAAGCTCAAGAGAATCCCCACATGTCGTGGCGTTTGAACTCACAAACTGAGATCATGACCTGAGCTGAAATCAAGAGTTGGAGGCTTGACCTACTGAGCCACCCAGGCACCCCAGAAACTAACATTTAATAAGTTACGATGTGTGAATTTAATTGGATCCAGGAAAACAAAAGCTTTAAATGACATTTTTGAGACAATTGGGTAATTTGAATATAGTTTCTCTCTTAGATGATATTCTTGAATTATCTTTGTAGCTATGGGAACGGTTTTGTAGGAGAATGTCATTCTTAAGAGAAGCATGCTGAGTGAAATGACATAATGTCGATAGCTTACTTTTAAGTCATTCATCTGTTTTATATCTCTATATATTTTATTATATAAATTATAAAAATTATATATAAACTATATACAAAATATATTTCTGTTATTAATATATTTATGTTATATAAAACATACACTTTGCACACATACAAATAGATACAATACATACAGCTAATGAAAATGTGACAAAATATGAATGGTAGATGAATTTAGATAACTGTTACGTAGATGTTTCATGCTATCTAGAGAATATTTAAATGTTGAGCACTACTGGGAAATACAATTAGTCTCATTGTTCTTGGGAAAATAAAGTATATGATAAACTTTTATAAGAGATTCTCTTAGGATACTTCCCAGTTCCCAGCCTAGCTCCTTGTCCTGAGGACTTGGCTTCCTTCCCCAAAACATCTTCAGCATGAATCTCCACTTCTAGGGAAACTCCATCCCTAACTCTACAATTTGCTTATGTCTTGGGCTCATCAGATTTCCACCAGCAGTGTCTCACAGGCTTTCTGCCAAGGCCTAGAAGGACACTCAGCCCATGCTCCAGAGCAAAAGATTTGAAGCCCCTGGGGGTGACCCTCAGCTCATGAAAGATGGAAACCCATGGACACATGCCCCAGTCATCCTGAGGCATTTTTTAGACATGTCTGCTACTTAGGTTCTCAAAGGCCTGCCAGATGGGTTGAGCCCCACTTGCCTACAGTAATTACAGCTCAAAAATACACCCTTTATTGACTTTTCTCCCTTCCCTGTTTCTGCTCTGTTTCCTGAGATCCTCTTTCCAAATAAACTAACTGCATCTAATGTATGTGGGGGAATCCAGACTAAGTTATCTACTCCAGGAATTAATGTCACCCTGGGATCTATTTCCTCACCCACAAGTATATTCCTATAGTGTGATAACCACATCAGTATGTTTCCTAAATCTGATTTAATCAAACTATAGCAATATCAAGTTGTAAGGGAGGAACTTTCAGCAGAACAATGCTCAGTCAACTAATAGAAAATGGTGTGTGATGTGGAGAACAAAGGCAAAAGAAAAAAAATACTAAATCTCCTTGAGACAGGTAGAGTGACCTTCTTCTAGGAGCTCAACTACCTCGATGTTAATACTTTACTATGGGCAAAAGGCAATCTTACCTTAACATTATCCCAGACTCCAAGATCCTGTAAATCTTCTTTAACATATAAAAGTTCCTTTGGAAATTTGCTTTATCTCCCCACCCCAAATATATATTAGCAATCATCCTCCAAGCATATGGCCCACTGATGTACATCTGAAGGGTCTCATGACTAAGGTTTTACTAGACAGTAGTAAATGACCCTTTCCTAACAAGAGCTAGCCCTCTCGAGGTCCTGGAAATTTTGCTTTCAAAATTCCTTAGAGACTTATGCTATCCCTAACCCCCTCCCAACTTGAAAGTATATAATCAGTCACCTGTCACAACCCCAGTGCAGCTCTTTCTGTACACTGGTCTTGTCCCTGTACTTTAATAAAAACACCTTTTGGGACCAAAGACATCTCAAAAATTCCTTCTTGTCCGTTCACTCTGAACCCCAATATCTCCACATCAATTTGCTTAAATACACACACACACACACACACCCACACACACACACACACACACACACATGTTACATAATCTTCTGAGGACAAACATTAATTTTCAGAGACTTTATTGATATTAGAGAAGATAATAATTTCCTAAATACAAAACAATCTGCAAAGATCCACACCCACAGTTTTGCAAACTATCTGTGCTTTCTACCATCCTCCTGCTTTCAGACTAGACTCAGAAGCTTTCAGTCCTAAGAAGCAGGGCTAATTACTAGAAATATTTAAATAACAGAACATTTTGCCCATTGAGGGGCAAATTTGAAATTACTGCTTGTGTCATTCAGGATTTGGAACAGGAGACAGAAATCACTCCAAGTACTTTAATGAGTCATAGATTTAATTCAGGAATTAGGTACTTGGAAGGTTGTTGGGAAGAAGCAGTTTCAAGGCCTCCTGGAATGATGGCAGGAAAGATGAGTCCTTACTACTATGAAGGATGTTACTTCATAGACTATCACTAAGGCTATGCCATAAGGAAACCCACCCTCCTGCTGCTGTTGTCCCACTGCCTCTCACACCAGGAAGCTGAAGAATGGCTATCCAGAGCACTTAAACAGGAATTAGGAGTCAGACTTACAGTGCCAACACAAGAATGTGTATAGCAGCTGCATTCATATGACCTCAAGACTGGATACAACCCAAATATCCATCAACAGGAGAATGAGTCAATAAGTTGTGGTTTATACACACAATAGAACACTACTCAGCAGAAAGAAGAAATAAAATACTGGTAAACATGACTTCAAAATAAGTCAAAGAAATTCTGCTAGAGGCTAGAGGAGTAATTCCCTCTGGAGGTTTCTGTATGTCAGAGTGTGAGGAGATGGGACACAGCAGGTCTTCTGCACTCAGTTCTTCTCTCTGAGGACACCTTGAATCCTGATAATGGGCCTTGACCAAAATCAAGCTTCTGGAATGGTCACCACAATCACTGCTTAGTGATGTCATCTTGTATGCCGAAGGCAGTGAGGGAAGAATGTTCCAGCTGTCAGCAGTGTGTAACATAAACACCACGTTTCATGGGGTGCACTGTAGGGGCCCAGGGCAGGCTGCCCCAAGATGGACCACTTTGGCAAAAAGATGATTTTGAGTTAAAAGTAATGAAAACCCAGAAGATGCAGGAAAATTTCTCTGCCTCCCTCACAACTGCCTAAATTCTCATTGGAAAGGAGATCCTGTAATAGGAGGAGAGCATTAATGGGGACCCTCCTTTACCTAAAGAATTCATCTGCATGATAGGGCAACCTTGTTTTTCCAAATATCTTCTTTCACCTTCTTGCTAATGAACGTTCTCCCCTTTGTACCCTCAAATCTACCCCTCTACTCTCATATAAGTTTTTGTGTTGCCTCATTGTCTTTGGGATCTCATATCTGTGTGGATTCCCAGTAGGTACACCTACTGAATTTGATTTTCTCCTGATAGTCTGTCTCCTGTCAATTTGATTCTAAGTCCAGCTAGAAGGACCACAGGCAGAGGAAGATCTTCCTCCTTGACAGCTTCTGGTATCTGGTCTGATCCCCTCAGTTTCTATCACAGTTGGTCATGTAGCAGGCACGTGTCCATGTGACTAGCTTCCTGTTAAGGACTCCAGACTGTAAAATTCAAGTAAGGTTGTCTGGGCAGTAAAGGAGTCCTGTGTCTGTGGTCTGCAGCTGGTCAAGCAGCAAAGAGAGGACTGGGAAGCCTGTGTCTGACCTCTAGATTTCTTGCACTGGGACTTTTGCTATAATAAACTTTAGCCCTGAATATTTGAGTCAGTTGAGTCCTTGCAGCAAAACATGTAAGCAGTGAGTGGTGATAGGCCCCCCAAAACAGAGGCAGAGGGAGCCTACTTGGATGCTGGCATAAGGATAAATACAAATCTTAAAAAAAAAAAAAGGAATTTTTCTTTGTGCAAAAAGTGAAGACTCCCCCTACCTCCAGTTTCCTTAGAACATTTACTTTAGGAAACTTGTGATTTCTTTCTCTGTCC